>NC_047666.1:70197452-70858702 GCF_011762505.2 Arvicanthis niloticus | reverse complement strand
ATAGCCTTCCTTGGGAAAGAATTTTCCAGAAGTGTCCATAGAACTGATTTTGAGAAACCATGCTTGACATTTTTGACATGTAACTCAAGGAAAATTTCATTTAAAGCTGGCCTAATGGATGACTGTCTAATTGTGGAGAAGAACAAGGTGCAGCCAACCGCTGCAGCAGCGCAGTGAGCAAGTAGGGCAGGCTGTAAGAGGATTCAAGAGAAGGGATTCTTCTTTATGGTGGGACAGATGCTCATTAACCTAGTGTTTGTACAGTCGAAGAGAAGCAGGGAACTGTGGCAGGCATAGATAATCAAAAACAGACCTGCTCCCAGAAGTCAATGGCTCCAGAAAAAGGGCATCATGGGAAGAAGACAGGAGAGTCATGTAAGTAGAGAGATGATTTCAGGTAAAGAATATTTTGCTACAGTGAATATTTGCCTAAATTAGTGGGGCCAGGGGTGTATTTTTCGAAGTGTTTTTCTCACTTTTCTATTGCTATGAAGAGATTTATGATGAAGACAACTTATGAGCTGTGATGATGCCTATTCTTGGTTGTCAACTTGACTATATCCGGGGTTAACCAAAATCCAAACGGCTGAGTATACCTGTGAGGAATTATTTCTTAATTAAATAATTTGAATCAGGAAGACATACTTCTTGATTTAATCTTTTGAGATGGGAAGATCCACCTTTAATCTGGGCCATACCTTCTGCTGGCAGCCTATATCGAGGACATGGAAGAAAGAAGCTTGCTCTCTTTGCCTGCTTTCTGATTTCTTTTAGGCAACCAATAATGAGCTACAAGACACCAATACAATCCCTGACAAGAATGGTTAGGACCAATCAATGTAGCAACACATTTTAATTAATTCTGTATGAAGTTAATTTAACTTAATCCTATTAATTGTGTGCTAACTTCACTGTTAACATTCTGTTAATAGTTTTTGATAGTACATAGTGTCACTGCTTTTCTGGTTGTAGTAAAAACAAGTTCTCTCCTTTTATTGGAGGGGGTATTTTTTAAAAAAAAATTTATGTATTTACTTTATGTATATGAGTATACTGTAGCTGTCTTCAGACAATCCAGAAGAGGACATCAGATTCCATTATAGAGGGTTGTGAGCCACCATGTGGTTGCTGGGAATTGAACTCAGGACCTTTGGAAGAGCAACCAGTGCTCTTAACCACTGAGCCATCTCTCCAGTGCTTGCTTTGTTTTTTGAGGCAGTATCTCTCTATATAACCCTGGCTGTCCTAAAATTCACTATATAGGTCAAGCTGGCCTTGAACTCAAAGAGATAGAACTGCCTCTGCTTCCTGAATGCTGGAATTAAAGATGTGTACCACCACGCTCAGCCCTTAAATCTACAGTTTTGTTGATAGGGGCTTCATGAATTCTCTGCTATCCAGGATTCTACAATGAAAGTGAGTCTTCGTGGAATATGAAATGTTATGATATATTAACAATGTGTATTATAGGCTTGAGAGATAAGAGATTGCAGTGGAGATATTTGACTGAAAATAAGGCAGGTCAATAAGATCTTTCTATATAATAAATGTACCTCTACAACCGATACCAAGGTCTTATCAGGAGATAAAGAACTAAACTTAGTATTAAAAATAAAACAGAGATTCAGTAAGGTAAGAAGAGCAGTGTAGTGCTCGTCCTAAGGTCTGCCTGGTTCTACTTTTAAAGCTTTCCTTGGCCATTTCTGCTGTGTAGGACAGAAGAATCCTCTACCACTTTAATGCTATCATTCTTCAGAACTTAGGCAACGGAAACAAAGAAATTATAGCAAATATGAACATTTATGTTAACACTGCGATTTACCAGAAAGACCAACGCTACTATTTTGGCTCAAATCAAAAGCAAGCATTTATTAAATACTAAATATTGACCAAGAGATGAACTTTGGTTAGGACTGTCCTGCCAGAATTTCCCAGCTGGAATGGCCTCATGTTATAGGGGCTTATAAGGGCAAATCAAAAGGCTACCATATTTTCCCATGAGGCTTTGTTGTTTCCCCAAAACTACAATTCCTAGCTTTCCAGAAAATCACATGGTTTCTGGGCTGGTGGGGCCTAGAGGTTAATTTTGGAATTACATTTATCATGGTGTCTGTGCATTTTTCCCAGAAAGACAAAAAATATTCTTGCAGTGGACAGGAAATACTGGCTTAATAATTGTTCTCTGTTTTAAAAGAGCTGTACTCAGGCCCGGATGGTTCAGCAGTTAAGTCTTTGTTCTTTCTGAGTACTAGGTTCAGTCCTCAGCACCTTAGCTCCAGGAGGATCACTGCCCAATTCTGGCTTCTGTTTGCATGGCACTCATGCATGCACATACTCACATACCCCCTCCATATATATATATATATATATATATACACATATATATACATATATATAACTATATATATAACTATATATATATACATATATATATATACATATATATATGTATATATATGTATATATATATATATACATACATAGTTAAAATAAAATGAATCTAAAGCAACCAACCATTACCACAAAGAAAACCCCTAGGCAAGATGAATTAACTGAAGAAAGTGACCAAATATTTAAAGAATGACAATATTTCTTAAGAAAAAATCCTCCATCCCCCCAAATGCCCCCAAAACAGAACCAAAAGCAAAACCCTGAAAACAAACCAACCAACTAACCAAACATACAAAATACAAACCCCAAAAGACCCAAAGCCCAGAAGAAGAAGGAGCAACTCTCAGTAATTTTATGGAGTCATCAAACTTTGATGCTAAAATCAAGAAAACATAAAATAGTAAATTTTGGGAATGACTGAAGTTTCTGGTTGCATGTCTCCTGGGATCATTTTCCCTTAAGGTATTTATAAACTTATTTAAGCAAAGTGATAAAGTTGTCATAATGGCTTATACTTGGAGTGGCAGCAGCTAGGAGGCTAAAACATTGCTTTGCGTTTGATGCTAGTTCAGGTTATATAGTGAATTTTAGACCAGCCTGCCCACTACAGAGTAAGAACCTGTTTCAAAAAGAAAATGAAAAGCCATCAAACTGAATCCAGAAACCTACAAAACAATTACCACAATAAAGTGGTATTCATCTGACCAATGCAAAGTTTATCAGACATATAAAAATCAATCAAGGTAATACACCCTTTAGTAGAATAAAGGACAAAACAGATGATAGTTTCATTTATTATAAAAGAGTAATTGACCAAATCCAATGCCTTTTCATGTTATAAACCATTAAAGAAGTCGAGAATAGAATGGACACATGGCCTACTATTGGATACTTACAAAAATGTACAGGCTTAATCAGGGTTAATGATAAAGGACTGGGAGTTCTCCCTAGGAAACACCAAGGATGCTGTGAGAATGCTTGCCCTTGCCACATTCATTCAGCAGTGTGCAGGCATGTTAGCTGGGACAATCGGTCCAGAAAAAGAAATAGAAGTCATCTAGTTGTAAAGAAAGGTAAAAATGTCTCTATTACAGGCGACATGATTGTCTAGGTAGGAAAACCTAAGGAAGCCTTCCACAGATGCCACATTTTTACTAGTAAATATATTTAGTGTGGTTACAGGATAAAAATTCAACATATAAAAATCAATTCTTCAACAATAAAAAATGTACTTGTGTGTGTATCTGGTGGTCAGAAGACAAACTTTGTGGACTTGCTTCTCTCCTTCTACATTTATGTGAGTTTCAGGGATCCAACTCAGGTCTCCAAAATCTCAGGGCAAGTGCCTTTTCCTGTAAGGACATCTCAATTATTCTTAAAAAAAAAACATTCGTTCTATTTCTGTATGGTAGCAATAAATGATACAAAAATATAATAAAGAAAATGATTCCATAATAATAACAATATGAAAGAGAATAAACGGAATTCCATTTAGGAATAAGTTTAACAAACTATGAGCCTGATACATAAAAAAAAAAAAGTATAAAACATAACTGAAAAAATTAAGTAGAAGGACTTCTTGTGCTCATGGGTAGGAAGACAATATGGCAGTAGTTAACAATCATCTACAGTTTCAACACAGCCTCTATCAAGATCCCAGCAGCCTTTTCGCAGAAGTTGGCAGGCCGATCTTAAAATTCCTATGCAAATCTGAGAAACCCAGAATAACTGTGACAATCTGGGAAGGGGGAAACAAATGTGGAGGACTTACAGAAATCAGCTTTAAAGATTGCGTCCGGGTATCTGCAGCCATGGTGGTATGCTTGTAGCAGACGGACATACATATTGACCAGAGCGGAGAGTCCACAAATAACCTTTTATATTTTGATGAGGTTCTTTTTTTTTTTTTTTTGGTGTGCTGGGATTGAACCCAGGGTCATGAGCAGACAAGGTAAGCATCCTAACACAAGCATGCTCCCTCCAACCTCACCGACTCATCGTCATCCAAAGTGTGCAGATAATGCAACAGGGAAAGAATTGATGGTCTCGCCAACAAATGGTGCTGGGATAACAGAGTATACTGTTGAAAGAGTGTGGTTGGACTCTCAGTACACCACATTCAAGAATTAATTAAAAATGGATCACAGACAAAAACACAATTAAAACACTAAGACTCAGGAGAAAACCTAAGGGTGAGTGTCTATGATCTGGGTCAGGCGACCTTGCTGGTGACAAATGAGAACAGATTTCTTACGAGTGAAAACTCTGCTTTAGAGTATAACACAAGGAAAATGAGCAGGGCAGAACAATGCTCACTTGTAATCAAGCATTTGGGAGGTTGAGACTGGAGTATCTCTAGTTGTCCCAGGAATCCCGGCTACACCTTTCCGCAACGAAAAATAAAAAAAAAAAAAAAAAAAAAAAAGCAACTCCGAGTATGAAAGAAATATTTGCAATGTGTTTGACAAGGGGTTTGTATCCTTTGTGTATAAAAACATAAACATTCACCACTAAAAGATAAATGATTAAAGTAAAACTGGGCAAGATATTTATCAGCTATTGTTCTAAAGGAAGTATGTGAAGATTTATAGATGATCAGATTGATTAGTTTTACCAGATAAGAAGCAGCCTTGGGAAGGATATGATTATTTTGATTACAGCTTTGAGGGCACAGCCCACGCTGTTGGGAAGACCTGATAGTAGTATAGGGTTGGTTACATTGTTTCCATGGTTACTACTACCTACTACTAGGAATAAGAATAGGGGGAAGAGGAAAAGGAGGAGGAGGAAGAAGAGGACACACACACACACACACACACACACACACACACACACACACACATTAATTTTGACACCCATCTTGCTTCCTCTCTTTTCCCTTCATATTCAGCCCGACCTTTCTCCACAGAATGGATCCATCAACATTCAGGACAAGCCTTCCTTCCTTAACTACATCTCAGTGGAAAGGCCCCCACAGAGGAGGTTAGAGGGGTGCCTCCTAGGTGGCTCTAAATCCAGTTCAACCAACAATAAGGATGCTTTATCTCGATAGCAGGTAACATATACAAAGCTCAACATTTTTTATTTATTTAAAAAATGTCTGTAAACATAATGAGATACTACTTCACATACACTGTGGTAGCTTTTAAAAGAAGATTTATGTGTATGCACATTTGCTTACATGCATGAAAGTGTGCCGTGTGTGTGTGTGTGCCTAGTGTCTGTAGAGGCCAGAAGAGAGTGTTGGATGCCCTGGTACTGGAGTTACAAATAGTAAGCTGCTGGGAACTGAACCTGGGTCCACTGTATGAACAACCATGTGCCACCTCCCGCATACAAACATTCACACACATAATAAAATATAAAAAAACCCACTGTGCATATAAATATTTATTGTAGCATTGTTTGTAGAAGACAGTTGTAAATAGCCCATGTGTCTGTCCAGTGACCAATGGGGAAACAGCATTTGTATACTTAACTGATTTTGTTTCACTAAAGAGATGTTTTAGAAAATGCCTTAAGCTGAAATTAAGTTAAAAGTTATTTTAAAAACAAATTTAAATTTTATAGTTTTTAAAACCTTGTGTGAAGAGAATATATTAAATTCTGGCTGAATTAGTAATTTTTAAAACTTATTTCTGGCAAATTATTAAATTCTGTGTTAAGTTAATATTTAAAATATTTTAGTAACATATTAAGCATAATTACTGTATACTTTTTGTTGTTGTTGTTGTTTCTGAATAGCTGCTATGTCTTCTGGCAGTTCAAACAGGAGGAAGGCAGAAGTTGGAATAAATGCACCAGAGACTTCTTAAGTCAGCAAGAGAGGGTAGAAAATCAAAACTTTGCTTCAAGTCTCTGGTGATGGTACCTACCTACAGTCCCAGCATTCAAAAGGCTGAGATGGGAATTCAGCTGCGAGTTCAAGGCCTGACTGGTCTACACAAAAAATTTCAGGCCAGTTAGGACAATATAATGAGATTCTGTCTCCAAAGTTAAAAAACAAAAACAAAAACAAAAAACATAAACTAAACTAAAACAAATTAGCTCTCCAAGTAGAGTCAGGCAAGGGAGAAAGGTGCCGGTTTGGCTCAAAAAGTGTTTGCTACACAGACTGAACAGAAACAGAAAAGCCAGAAAACAGGGCATTAAAATTAATAACCAGAGGAAAGAGAGTAATTTATGCAACTGTGTCAATATCAACAAGTACTTCCTTCTTTGGCTGTCTCATTTGTACTTCAGTTCTTAACCCAAGGAAATAACTTCTAAAAATACTTAATTTTAGTCATTTATTTTAATTAATTGTTTATTATTGTTAATAATGTATTGTTTTTAAGTCTGTGTATGCACGTGTCTGAATGGGGGTATGTTGTACATGAGTGCAGTTGCCCTCAGAGGTTAGAAGTAGTGGATTCATGGAGCTGACATTATAAGAGAACCAAACCCCATTCATCTGAGAGAGCACCAAGTGCTCTTACCTGGTAAGACATCTGTCTAGCTCGCCCTACCCCCATCTTTATTTTATTTTGAGAGATGGTCTCTAGTAGCCAAGGCTAGCCTTGAACTCCCTATGAAGAAGCCAAGCATGACCTTGAAATTCTGATCCTTTTTTTTTTTTTGACTAGATGTTACGTGCTGATAGGACAGGTGTCACCATGCTTAGTCTATACAGTTTTGAGGACTGAACTCAGGTTTTCCTGCATGAGAGGCAAGACGTCTGGCCACGGAGACACACCTTCAGCTGTTTATCATAGTCTTTTGCTCTTCGTTTTAGTTTTATGTGAAACAGCTATGCTTCTTTCATGCTGGAAGGAACAAGCAGACCCATCTTGAGGTTTCTCCAGATGATGGTTTATGTGGTAAGAATGTATGAAAGCAAAGAATGAAATGAGAGCTAAGGAAGACTAGCAGGCCTCAGTGAGCACCAAGGTAAGAAGCTGAGGTGGTTTAATGTTAGGAGGCATGGCCTTGTTGGAGGAAGTGTGTCACTAGGGTTGGGCTTCGAGGTCTCAGATGCTTAACCCACACCCAGTGTCACTCTCTCTTCTTGCTGCCTGAGTGGATGTAAAGCTCTCAGCTACCTCTCCAGCTCTATGCCTGCCTGCGTGCTTCTATGTTTCATGCCATGACAATGGACTAAACCTCTGAACTGTAAGCCAGCTCCTACTATTAAATGTTGTCCTTTATAAGAGTTTCTGTGGTCACGGTGTCTCTCCACAGCAATGAAAACACTAAGACAGAAGCCTTGCCAGTCCCACTTGTGTCCACTAGTCAGTCTCTGATGCTCTCTACACTAGCATGGGCCATAGGTAGTCAAAACTCTCTTCTTCTTCCACGTCTCCTCCTCCACTCACCAGTCCAGGGTTTTCAGAGAGATTGTCAGTTCTCTCCGGCCTCTCTCTTTGCTTATTCTTGCTGCCAGGCTACTGCAAGGTTCCTGATCTTTGTGCTCTCTGACCCAGGAGCTGTGTGTAACAAACGTAATAGAGACAAACAAAACAGAGTCCTTCTGGAACCGCTCACTTTCCCCAGGGAGTGATTCTCTTGAAATCAATACTTTAAGGCATCAAGAAAACAAAGGAATAGAATTACCTTGGCCACTTTTAAAAAAAATGTACAATGACCATTTTCATTCAGATTTCAGACACCTCTGCAGCCGAGCATTTGAGTTGGCCAGCAGGCAAGTATGACATGACTTCTGACAGTACTGTCACATTCCATATGAGGCCCCCTTCCTCACATTACAAAACCTGAGATCATAGTGGGTCTAGTTCAGACAAACTAAACTTTTATATAACTTCTGCTAGCCCCAGTTAATTCCTACTAATAATTCCTACTAACAAATGACCTACTTATCTTGGAACATATTTTTAAATTTATTTTGAGAGACAGAGTCTCACTGTGCATTTCCAGGTTATATTTGAACTCAGTGTCTTCCTGTCTCACCTTAGATGACAGGTGTGCATATGTATTCAGCCATCTAATACCTTTTCAAATCTGCTCCCACAGACTGCATTTTCAAAGAGCATCAACTGATTGTTTTTTTGTTTTCAAGCTTTTATCTAAAAAAGGATAAACTTGCTAAAATGATGGAATAGCTTTTTTTTTTGTTTGTTTTTCGAGACAGGGTTTCTCTGTATAGCCTTGGCTGTCCTGGAACTCACTAGGTAGACCAGGCTGGCCTCGAACTCAGAAATCCGCCTGCCTCTGCCGCCCAAGTGCTGGGATTAAAGGCGTGCGCCACCACCGCCCGGCTAGCTTTTTTATATACAACTTTATTTCAATTATTTTTTTTAATGAAGTAAGGCATACTAACTACAAGCACCTGGACAAAAGAGAAAAATAGAAACAGTTGTCAACTGACTTTCTGAGGCTTTATTTTAAATGGAAAGATATTAATCATATCTTATTTTTGTTCATAGTCAGGTTTGCATACTGCACAGCAAAAGAAAGAAAAAGCTATGTGTTCTGAAACTTACCTATGAATTACTGAAAGACTTTGCTAGGCAAATTTACACTGTAAACAAAATGACTAAGTATGCTTGTCCTAGGAAGGGCTCTTACAGATTTTTAGATACTATAACAGCATTCATAAGTATTTATAAACTCATTAGTTTTCAGTGAGTTTCTTTCAAGCCTGTCAAACAGCAAAGAGTGAGTGAGTTGAACAGGATGAGGTTGAGACATTTAAAAGCCCAATATCCCTGCCCTCCTCATCCCTCCCCTCTTGTACCTTCCTGTCTTAATTAATTTCTCTTCTGATTTTTAAACAAGGGTCTTATGAAACTCAATCTGAAGTCAAAGTTACTATATAGCTGAGAATGACCTTGAATTCTTGATCTTCTGTTGAGGACCACTCTGCCCCACGTTTGGGGGCCAAAGTGTCTCCAACTGCTCTATCGGTGTTGGGACCCACACTGCCAAAAGCCTTGGGGGCTAAATTGTTAGAGCCCGCACTGCCCCAAGCTGCTCTGGTCCTCGGGTCAGGGTTTAGCAAGAGAGAGAGTGAGGATGGACGTGAGGAATGGAGACCAGACAGAGTGTGATTCAATCCCGTTTATTCTTCAGTGTCTTTTCCTAGTCAAAGTCCTGAGTTCCTAGTCCCTAGTGCCTCCAAGTTCCAAGTTACTTCTTCCAAGTGCTAAGTGCCTAATGTCTAATTCCTACTTCAAGTTGTACTGTACTCTTCTGTCTGCCTCTCGCCTTTTATATGTCTCATTTCTAAACCCCGCCCTTACGTCATGCCCTTAAGTCACAGCCTTAGGTCTTATCTCTAAATCTAATCTCTAAGTCATGCCCTTAAGTCTGGCTCTAAATCACAGCTTTAAGTCTCATACACCCAAGGGAAGATCCTGGGTATCTAAAACAAGATGTTACCAGAGTGTGCTCAGCTGTTATAGGCTATTTTAATCAAATCTTTTGTCAGGGTATATGGCTCAAGGTGGCTGCAAGGATGATAGCCGCCTTCTGTCGGCTCCCCACAATCTTCCTGCTGGGATTACAGACAAGGGTCACAATGCCTGGCTTGTTCTCTTACTTACTGGTGCAGATAGTGTCCCAGTAACTCCATAAGAGCTCAGTGAAATTACTCAGAAGCCACTATCACAAGAAACACAGCTAAGTTGCTTTTTAAATTTTGGGCTCAGCTGGTAAAACCAAACCAAACCAAACCAAACCAAACCAAACCAAACCAAACCAACAAGAAACAAAACATAAAAAAACCAAAGCCCCAACCAAAACATATCACACAAGCCTGACCACTTGAGTTCAAAACACACATGAAAGCAGCTGCATGTGGTGAAGAAACAAGTAAGTCCCTTAAAGAAACACAGGAAAATGCAATCAAGCAGGCAAAGGAATTGAACCAAATGAACTAAAAATGAGAATAGAAACAATAAAGAAAACACAAAGGGAGACAACCCTGATGATGAACAACTTAGGAAAAAAATCAGGAGCTATAAATACAAGCATAACCAACAGAATATAACAGATAGAAGAGAGAATCTCAGACATAGAAAGTACTATTAAAATATTGACACATCACTCAAAGAAAATACAAAGTATAAAAAGCTCCTAACCCAAAATATCCAGGAAATTCAGGACACAATGAAAAGGTCACACTTAAGAATAATAGTAATAGAAGAGGGTGAAGAATCCCAGCTCAAAGGGCCAGAAAACATCTTCAACAAAATCATAGAAGAAAACTGACCTAACTTAAAGAAAGAGATGGCTATAAATGTACAAGAAGCCTACAGAACACCAAATAGGTTGGACCAGAAAAGAAAATCCTCTCATCATATTATAATCAAAACACTAAATGCATAAAACAAAGGAAAGAATATTAAAAGCGGTAAGGGGAAAAGGCCAAGTAACATATTATTGCAGACCTATCAGAATTACACCAAGCTTCTCAACAGAGACTCTAAAGGCCAAAAGATTCCAGACTGATGTCATCCAGACACTAAGAGAACACAAGTGCCAGCCCAGGATACTATACCCAGCAAAACACGCAATCATCATAGATGGAGAAACCAAGATATTCTATGCCAAAACCAAATTTAAATATCTTTCTACTAATCCAGCCCTACAGAGGATACTGGGATGAAATCTCCAACACAAGGAAGGTAACTATACCCAAAAAAAAACATAAGAAACTAAACAGTTCACAACAAACCCAAGAGAAGAGAATCATACACACATAATACTATCTCTAGCAATAAAAATAACAGGAACTAGCAATCATCTGTCTTTAATATCTCTCAACGTCAATGGACTCAATTCCCTAATAAAAAGACACAGGCTAAAAGACTGGATATGTGAACAGGATTCAGCATTTTGCTGCATACAAGAAACACACTTCAGTGACAAAGACAGATGCTATCTCAGAGTAAACGGCTGGAAAATGTTTTCCAAGCAAATGGTCTCAAGAAACAAGTTGGAGTTGCCATTCTAGTATCCAATAAAATAGATTCTCAACCAAAAGTTATCAAATGAGGTAGGGAAGGACACTTTATATACATCAAAGGAATAATCCACCAAGAGGAAGTCTCAATTATGAACATCTATGCCCCAAATGCAAGAATTCTAACATTTACAAAATAAACTTTACTAAAGCTCACAACACACATTGCATCTCACACAATAATAGTGGAAGACTTCAACATTCCACTCTCATCGATGGACAGATCATGGAAACAGAAACTAAACAGAGACAAAGTGAAACTAACAGAATTTATGAATCAAATGGATTTAACAGATATCTACAGAGCATTTCACCCCAAAACAGGAGAATATACCTTCTTCTTAGCACCTTATGGGACATCCTCTGAAATTGATTTTATAATTGCATACAAAACAAACCTCAACAGATACAAGATTGAAATAATTCCATAGATTCTGTCAGATAGCCATAGAATAAGCCTACACTTCAATAACAACAACAAAAAAATAACAGAAAACCCATATACTCATGGAAACTGAACAACTCTCTGCTCAATGATAACTTGGTCAGGGAAGAAATAAAGAAATCAAAGACTATATTCAATTCAATGAAAATAAATACACATCAGACCCAAACTTATGGGACACAATGAAAGCTGTGTTAAGAGGAAAATTCATGGCACTAAGTGCCTTCATGAAGAAATTGGAGAGATTCCATACAAGCACCTTAACAGCACACCAGAAAGCTCTAGAACAGAAAGAAGCAAATGCACCTAAGAGGAGTAGAGTGCAGGAAATAGTCAAACTCAGGGCTGGAGTCAACCAAATAAGAAACAAAGAAAATGACACCAAGAATCAACAAAACCAAAAGTTGGTTCTTTGAGAAAAATCAACAAGATAGATAAACCCTTAGCCAAACTAACTAAAGGCCACAGAGACAGTATCCAAATTAACACAATCAGAAGTGAAAGGGGAGACATAACAACAGAAATTGAGGAAATTCAAAACAATCATCAAAAGCCACTACAAAAGTCTATACTCTACAAAACTGGAAAATCTAGATGAAATGGATGATTTTCTGGACAGATATCATGAACTAAAGTTAAATCAAGATCAGATAAACTATCTAAAAAGTCCTATAACCCCTAAGGAAAAAGAAGCAGTCATTGAAAACCTTCCAACAACAACAACAACAACAACAACAACAAAAAACCCAGGGCCAGATTGTTTTAGTGCAGAATTCTACCAGATCTTCAAGGAAGAGCTAGTGTAGAGTGAAAAATTATAAAGACCATTTTATGAAATATATGTAGATTTTTTCTTTGCCCTTAGACCTGGGCAGAAAAAGTGCAGGTTCCAGAACTCAGAATTGAAAATAAGATTTCAGGCCTTCACTGCCCCGTGACACATTCGGGGTGAAGGACATTATCCCTGAAACAGAGGACACTTACTGGATTACATTCCTTAAGCCTCAGGGAGTAGACCCCACCTGTGGGTGGGGAAAGCCCAAAAGGCAGGAGGACACATTCCTGGTCACAGAGAAAGATGCAAGCCATCTAAGTGGGGCTATAGCCAGAAGAAGTGAAAATAGTTAACCTGAAATAGTTGGCAATGACATGGTAGAACTACATTTCTGAGAGGAATGAGTGTACAGAGTGATTTTCACATGACTCTAATCATTTAGGGTGAGTACCTCTGAAATGTTCCACTATTTTTATGTTTTGTATCCTTGACAACCCCTCACCCCCCTTCCCACTCCCCTGGTTTGTGGTTTTTCCCTTTAAAACCCTCCTCAGACTGGCTGGCAGGGTTGAACTCTACTCCTGCACGAGTATGTAGTTAGACCACTGGCTGCCAGCTCTCTTCCCTAATAAACCTCTGCTGATTGCATCCAGATATGGTTTCTTGTGATCTTTGGGTGGTCGTGATTTCCTGAGACTTGAGGAAGGGTCTCCCGAGTTTGGGGGTCTTCACTAGTACCAATACTCTTCAAACTATTCCATAAAACAGAAACGGAAGGAACACTACCTAATTCATTCCATGAAGCCACAGTTACTCTGATACCTAAACCACACAAAGACCCAACAAAGAAAGAGAACTTCAGACCAATTTTTGCTTATGAATATCGATGCAAAAATACTCAAAATTCTCACAAACCAAATTCAAGAACACATCAAAACAATCATTTGTCATGCTCAAGTAGGCTTCGTTCCAGGGATGCAGGGATGGTTTAACATCTGAGAATCCATCAACATATTACACTATATAAAGTAATAAAGGAAAAAGTCACATGATCATCTTGTTAGATGCTGAAAAAGCCTCCGAGAAAATACAAAACCTCTTTATGTTAAAAGTCTTGGACAGATCAGGAATTTATGGCACATATCTAAACATAATAAAAGCAATATATAGCAATCCAACAGCAAACATGAAATTAAATGAGAGAAAGTAGAAGCAATCTCATTAAAATCTGGGACAAGACAAGGTTGCCCACTGTCTCCCTATCTACTCAATATAGTACTTGAAGTTCTAGCAAGAACAACTGGACAACAAAAAGAGATTAAGGGGATACAAATTAGAAAGGAACAGGGAGGATTAGCTAGGATTTATTGCATAGCCATAACCTATTGGTAGAAATCTGTATAATTATTATCAAGATGAAGTTATAATTTATTTTTTAATTTATTTTTTACTGGATATTTTATTTACATTTCAGATGCCATCCCCTTTCCCCATTTCTCCTCCCTAGAAAACCCCTATCCCATACCCCCTTCTCCTTTTTGCTTTTATACAATTTTTTTTTAATGTCACCCAAAGGCTTTAAAAGTTTGGTAATGCTCAATATCAATCAGAAGTGTAACCTAATACCCAATCTAGATATATCAACTATCTTTGACTGGCAGAAAAATGTGAATATCTGCCTCTATGTCTGGCCCCCTCTCTCTTTCTCTCTCATTACCTAGCTCCTCCTCTCCTTCTCCTCCTCCTCCCCTTATTCCTCCTCTCTGTACTCCTCCCACCTTAGCTCCTCCTACATATCACCCTTCCTGTTAAAATAAAGCTTTTCTCTCAAAATACAGTTAGAGCATAACTATACTAATTTGTGTCAGTAAGGTGCAAGATAGACCTACTACCCAGTCCATCATTTTGTTGACTAACCAGAACCTCTGTCATCTCTCCTAAATAAAAGACTTAGTTCTGAGTCTGGCTTTTTTTCTTGGCTTTAGAATAAATGTCAGCTGAAAACTATCCTCTCAAATGTTTTCTCTCAAAGTAAATAGCAAGGATTGGCTATGAGACTATAAGTTTTCAACTACATCAGAAATCCAGAATGACTGAGTTAACTGAGATCATGGGAAGCACAAAGCATAGCTTCTAAAACTTAGCCAATTTGTAGAGACCGCTGGACACCTGGACAGTCCTTATACTACAGAATGTTGGAGCATCTGATCTTCAGCCCTCTGGCCCAGGATTATCTGACAGACTTAGTGCTGCAGAATTATTAAGGGCTGATTACTCTGTCTTGGCAGATATAATCAGTTGACTATTCTGCAAGTGTATCCTTTTCTGGACAGTATTTTGTCTGTAGATGGAAAGAGGCATTTCTTGCTTAGTGGCTGTCTCACCACAATTGGAATAACTCCAAGGATGCTCAATTTCTTCTTAGAATCCAAAACAGGAAGCTGTCAGGAGCAGACAGGTCTCTAATCAAAATGAACATTAATACAGAAATGTTTGTAATGTCAATTCTGTGGATTTCTGATGTTTTGAAAACCAGTTCTCCATGTAAGGCTATCTGGGCTGTTGTCTGTTAACTCTTCTCAGCTATTTCTAAAGAAAATATAGAAAACTCCCTAACAATAAACTCAAAGCCATGAATTTGCTATAGGCCCTTAACTCACAGTCTAACCATCTCAAATCAGTTAAAAATGTTAAAGAAGGACTGGGTCTAAGCCTTGTATTCCTAAATGTGTTATACAGGCACAATGCCTATGAGATAATCAATATTCATCTCACTTTTATATCAATAAGAAGCTCGTACCAATGAAAACCTTAATTTTGAAATCAAAGTAAATTTTGTACCATTTAAGAAATTATAACTTCATTTTAATAACAATTATACATATTTCTACCAGTAAGTTATGGCTATGCAATAAATCTTAGCTAATCCTCCCTGTTCCACCAAAACCACTACTTTTCCCTAGAAAGACAGCCCAATAGTAACCACCTCAGTCCCCAAGCCCAGGGAATAGGGGCGCCGACTCTACATTAACTTCTTCAAGCTGATTATGGGTGTTGAGATATTAGAAGAGGGGTTGGGGGAAGAATAAATGGAATTCCAGGACATCAGAGGTTCGAACAGGTGTGCTCAGCTTGCCTGATGAGTAGATACACCAAGGCTATGTATTCTGCAATATACAATTCTCAAAACAAATTTTAGTATCAAGATAATTGTTTGTTTGAATTCTGGAATCTAGTCTTCTGGCTGCCTGCCTCTATCATGTCTAATCCATATAATTCTGGGCATTTCTATGAAGGTGTGCTCCCACCATCCTCCCATTTTTGCCTCCCTGTTCTCAAATTCCTCATCACTAGGGAATCCAATCTTTTAGGCACCAAGGCCATCCACTTCCACTGATGCCTAAACCCTTACCCCTCTCCAATTACTATGAGGGTGTGCTCCCATCATCCTCTCATTCCCGCCTCCCTGCTCTTGAAATTCCCCAACACTTGGGGATCCATACTTTTAGGCACCAAGGCCCTCTACTTCCACTGATGCCTAACCCCGTACCCCATCTTTTCTTCTCCAATTACTGTGAGGGTGTGCTTCCACCATCCTCTCATTCCCACCTCCCTGCTGTTGAAATTCCCCAACACTAGGGAATTCAAACTTTAAGGTACCAAGGCTGTCCACTTCCACTGATGCCTGGCAAGGCCACCCTCAACTACTTATATGGGTGGAGCCATGAGTCCCTCCTTTTGTGTTCTCGGGCTGGAGATTTTAGAATGGCTACTCAAGCTTGTTTCTTAGGACCATTTGCTTGAAAAATTGTTTTCCAGCCTTTTACTCTAAGGTAGAGTCTGTCTTTGTACTGAGGTGGGTTTCCTGTATGCAATAAAATGCTGGGTCTCGTTTATGTATCCAGTTCATTAGCCTATGTCTTTTAATTTGGGAATTGAGTCCATTGATGTTAAGAGATATCAAGGAACAGTGATTGTTGTCTCCTGTTATTTTTGTTATTAGAGGTGAAATTATCTTTGTGTGGCTATCTTCTTTTGGATTTGTTGGAAGAGGATTACTTTCTTGCCCTTTCTAGGGTATAATTTCTCTCCTTGTATTGGAGCTTTCCTGCTATTATCCTTTGTAATGCTGGGTTTGTGGAAAGATATTGTGTAAATTTGGTTTTGTCATGGAATATCTTGGTTTCTCCATCTATGGTAATTGAGAATTTTACTGGGTATAGTAGCCTGGGCTGGCATTTGTGTTCTCTTAGGGTCTGTATGACATCTGTCCAGCATCTTCTAGCTTTTATAGTATCTGGTGAGAAGTCTGGTGTAATTCTGATAGGTCTGCCTTTATATGTTACTTGGCCTTTCTCCCTTACTGCATTTAATAGTTTTTCTTTGTTTTGTGCACTTGGTGTTTTGATTATTATGTGACGGGAGGTATTTCTTTTCTGGTCTAGTCTATTTGGTGTTCTATAGGTTTCTTGTATGTTTATGGGCATCTTGTTCTTTAGATTAGGGAAGTTTTCTTCTATAATGTTGTTGAAGATATTTATTGGCCCTTTAAGTTGGGAATCTTCACTCTCATCTATACCTATTATCCTTAGGTTTGTTCTTCTCATTGTGTCCTGAATTTCCTGGATGTTTTGTGTTAAGAACTTTTTGCATTTTCTTTGACAGTTGTGTTAATATTTTATTTTTATTTTTATTTTATTTTATTTTTTTTTGGTTTTCAAGACAGTGTTTCTCTGTATAGCCCTGGCTGTCCTGGAACTCACTCTGTAGACCAGGCTGGCCTCGAATTCAGAAATCTGCCTGCCTCTGCCTCCCAAGTGCTGGGATTAAAGGCGTGTGCCACCACCGCCTGGCAGTGTTAATATTTTCTATGATATCTTCTGCACCTGAGATTTTCTCTTCTATCTCTTGTATTCTGTTGGTGATGTTTGTGTCAATGACACCTGATTTCTTTCTTAGGTTTTCTATCTCTAGGGTAGTCTCCCTTTGTGATTTCTTGATTGTTTCTACTTCCATTCTTATGTCATGGATGGTTTTGTTCAATTCCTTCACCTGTTTGTTTGTGTTCTCTTGTAAGTCTTTAAGGGATTTTTGTGTTTCCACTTTAAGGGTTTCTACCTGTTTACCTGTGTTCTCCTCAAATTCTTTGAGAATATTATTTATGTCCTTCTTGAAGTCCTCTATCATCATCATTAGAAGTGATTTTAAATCTGAATCTTGCTTTCCTAGTGATATGGGAAATTCAGGACTTCCTTGTGTGGGACAACTAGGTTCTAAGATACTGCCAGAGTTAGAGAGCCTGGGATCCCCGCTTCCTCTGGGTTCTTGGAGATTGGGGGCAGAGCTGCCACCCAAGATCTGCTCAGTGCTCTGGCCTATAATTTCTTAAATGGTACAAATTTTACTTTGATTTCAAATTTAAGGTTTTCATTGGTATGAGCTTCTTATTGATATAAAAGTGAGATGAATATTGTTACTATCATAGGCATTGTGCCTGTATAACACATTTAGGAATACAAAGCTTAGACCCAGTCCTTCTTTAACATTTTTAACTGATTTGAGATGGTAGCCTGGAGTTAAGGGCCTATAGCAAATTCATGGCTTGAAGTTTACTGTTAGGGTGTTTTTAATATTTTATTTAGAAATAGCTGAGAGGAATTAACAGACAACAGTCTAAATAGCCTTACATGGATAGCTGGTTTTCAAAACATCAGAAGTCCACAGAATTGACATTACAAACATTTCTGTATTAATGTTCATTTTGATTAGAGACCTGTCTGCTCCTGACAGCTTCTTGTCTTGGATTCTAAGAAGAAATTGAGCATCTTTGGAGTTACTCCAGTTGTGGTGAGACAGCCACTAGGCAAGAATTGCCTCTTTTCATCTACAGACAAATTACTGTCCAGAAAAGTACACACTTGCAGAATAGTCAACTGATTATATCTGCCAAGACAGAGTAATCAGCCCTTAATAATTCTGCAGCACTAAGTCTGTCAGATAATCCTGGACCAGAAGGCTGAAGATTTGATGCTCCAAGGTTTGGTAGTATAGAGACTGTCTAGGTGTTCAGCGGTCTCTATAAATTGGCTAAGTTTTAGTAGCTATGCTTAGTGCTTCCCATAATTTCAGTTAACTCAGTCATTCTGGATTTCTGACGGGGTTAAAAACTTATAGTCTCATAGGCAGTCCTGGCTATTTACTTTGAGAGAAAAGATTTGAGAGAATGGTTTTCAGCTGACATTCATTCTAAAGCCAAGAAAAAAAAAGCCAGGTTCAGAACTAAGTGTTTTAGTTAGGACAGATGACAGAAGTTCTGGTTAGTCAACAAAATGGTGGACTGGGTATTAGGACTATGTTGTACTTCACTGGTACAAATTGTTATAATTATGCTTTAATTTTATTTTGAGAGAAAAGTTTTATTTTAACAGGAAGGGTGATATGTAGGAGGAGCTAAGGTGGGAGGAGTACTGGGAGGAAGAAAAGGAGTAAGGAGAAGAGGAGAAGGAGAAGAAAAGCTAGGTGATGTGAGAGAGAAAGAGACAGGGGGGACATGGAGGCAGATGTTCACGTGTCTCCACCAGTCAAAGATAGTTGATATATTTAGGTTGGGTATTGGGTTACACTTCTGACTGAGCATTACCAAACTTATAAAGCCTTTGATTAACATTTAAAAAATTGTATAAAAGCAAAAAGGAAAAGGGGGCATGGGATAGGGTTTTTCTAGGGAAGAGAAATGGGGAAAGGGGATGGCATCTGAAATGTAAATAAAATATCCTAAAAAAAATAAATTAAAAAAACCAAATTAGAAAGGAAGAAGTCAAAGTATCACTATATGCAGATAATATGATAGTATACACAATCGACCCCACAAATTCCTCCAGAGAATTCCTATGGCTGATAAGAAACTTCAGCAAAGTGACAGGATACAAAATTAGGTCAAACAAATCAGGAGACTTCCTTTATAAAATGATAAAGGCTGAGAAAAAAATTAGGAAACAAACTCCCTTCACAATAGCCACAAGTAGTATGAAATACCTTGGTGTAACCCTTACTAATCAAGTGAAAGATCTGTATGACAAGAACTTTAAATCCCTGAAGAAAAAAATTTGAAGAAGACCTCAGAAGATAGAAATATCTCCCGTGCACACGGATTCGTAGGATTAACATACTGAAAAGTGCAAATTTACCAAATGCAATCTACAGATTTCATCCAATCCCCATCAAAATTCCAACACACCTCTTCACAGATCGTGAAGGAAAAATTCTCAACTTCATATGGAAAAACAAAAAAACCCAAGATAGCCAACACAATTCTCCACAATAAATGATATGGGGGAATCACCATCCCTGACCTAATGCTGTACTATATAAAGCAATAGTGATTGAAAACTGCATGGCACTTTTATAGAGACTGACAGGTCAATAATTGGAATAGAATCAAAGATCCAGATGTAAACCCACACACCTATGGACACTTGATCTTTGACAAAGAAAGCAAAAACAGACAACGGAAAAAAGGAAGCATCTTCAATAAACGGTGCTGGTCTAATTGGTGGTCTGTATGTAGAAGAATGAACATAGATCCATATTTATCATCTTTCCCAAAGCTCATGTCCAAGTGGATCACCTCCACATAAAATCAGATATGCTGAATCTAAATAGGAGAGAAACTGAGAAAGAGCCTCAAACTCATTGGCATGGGGGAAATTTTCTGAACAGAGCTTTGGCTCTAAGATCAATTGACAAATGGGATCTCATAAAACTGAAAAACTTCTGTAAGGCAAAAGATTTCGTCAGTAGGACAAATTGGCATCCTACTGATTGGGGAAAAAAAATCTTCACTAACCCTACATCCAGAGGGCTAATATCCAAAATATATTAAAAAAAACTCAAGAAGTTAACCTCCATAAAACCAAATAACCGAATTAAAAAATGGGGCACAGAGCTAAACAGAAAATTCGCAACGGAAGATTTTTGAATGGCTTAAAAGCACTTTAACGTGCAAAGTCCTTAGTCATCAGAGAAATACCAATCAAAACAACCCTGAGATTCCACCTCACACCAATCAGAATGGCTAAGATCAAAAACTCAAGTGACAGCACATGCTGTCGAGGATGTGAAGAGAGAGAACACTCCTCCATTGCTGGTGGGATTGCAAACTGGTACAACCACTCTGGAAATCAATGTGGAGGTTCCTCGGAAAATTGGAAATAACTCTACCTGAAGACCCAGCTGTGCCACTCTTGGGCATATACCCAAAAGATGCCCTGCCATGCCATAAGGACACATGCTCCACTGTGTTCACAGCAGCCTTATTTGTAATAGCCAGAAGCTAGGAACAACCCAGGTGTCTTTCAGTCGAAGAATGGATACAGAATATGTGGTTCATTTGCACAATGGAATGCAATTTAGCTATTAAAAAAGAGGGCATAATGAATTTTGCAGACAAATGGATGCAACTAGAAAATATCATCCAAAGTGAGATAACTCAGACCCAAAAGGACATACATGGTATGTACTCATTGATAAGTGGATATTAGCCAAAAAGTACAGAATACCTAGAATACAACCTGCAAACCGTAGGAAGTGCAAAAGCAGAAAGGCCCAAGTAAGGATGCTTCAATTCTACTTAAAAGGGAGAGGAAAATAATCACAGAGACAGAGGAAGGGAAGGACCTGGGTGGAAGAGGGGAGGGGAAAAGGGGAACAGGATCAGGTATTGTGGTGGGAGACAGGAGAGAAGCCCAGAGGGCTAGGAGAATGAAAGGAAATAAGCAGTCTGGGGGTGGGTAAGCACTCTGGGGGTGGGATGTAGGAGGACCCTGTAGAAAACACCAAAGACCCAGGAGATGGGTGAGTTTCAGGACTCAATGGAGGTGACCTTAGCCACAATGTCCAACACTGGAGAGAGGGAACTCAAAGAGTTCCCTCTAGTAGATAGACAGGGCCTCAGTGGAGGTGTGGGGTACTAACCTACAGTCAAAATTTCTGACTCAGAATTCTTCTTGTCTAAAACAACTGCAGGGACAAAAATGGAGAAGAGACTGAAGGAAAGACTGAAGGAAAGTTGGGCTGGTTCAGTGACCAGCCCAACTTGGGCTTCATCTCATGGGGGCACACCAAAGCAGATAGATACCATTATTGATGCTATGATGTGCTTACAGACAGGCACCTTGCATGACTGTCCTCTGAGAAACCCTAGCAGCAGCTGAGTGAGTCAGACATAGGTACTTACACCCAACCATTGGACTGAAGTTGGAGACTCATATGGTTGAATTAGGGGGAAGGATGAAAGAAGCTGAAGGGGAGAGTGACCCCATAGGAAGACCAGCAGTGTCAAATAACCTAGACCCCAAGGAGCTCCCAGAGACAGAGCCACCAACCAGGAGCATAGGGCCAGTCAAGGCCCCTGGCACATAAGTAGCAGAGGTCTGTCTGGTCTGGCCTCAGTGGGAGAAGATTCGCTCGAGAGACTTGAGGTCCCAAGGAAGAGAGAGGTCTGCTTGGAGGGAAGAAAGAGGAGGAATCAGATGAGCAACTGTGGGGTGGGGGACTGGGATGGGGTCAACTTCTGGGATGCAAATTAATAAAATAATTAAAATTAAAAAATCAAGTTGTACTAATATTAAGGGGTAGAAAATGTATTTGATAATAACTAATCTGTCTCAAAATATTCTTTATTAGGATATGGTAGAATATACCTATTATCCTAGTACTTGGGAGGTTGCAGGAGGCGAATGAGAAGTTCAAGGATAGCTTGGGCAATATATGAGCCTGCCTCAACCCCCAGTATGTACACACATGTATGCAGTTAGAGTTCTTTTTAACCCTGTCATCATTCCGAAGTGGTAAAGTCTTCATTAAACCAAGAATATAGATTTTAATGAACATCTAATGTATGATTAATGTTTTAAAATTTTTCTGTTGCCTGAATTCTGAATCAATTTCCTACTTAGTTGACACCTTTCATAAGTATGCGTCAATAGGTGGTGTTTCTGTATCTTTCCACACAGGGGTGAACAAATGGAGGGCTAGACTCATTTCTCACTCACATGGCTCAGCCTTTGTCTCCATCCTGATGCAGCTCTTCTAAAAGAAGCTCAGTGATTTCAACACATCAGAAATGATCTCAGTTCTCGGCAGGAAATCAGCATCAGAGAGGAAATTGATCTTCTATCTGGTTCATCTTCTAATATCTTCTGGAACTCTGTATATGTTCCTTTCTGTCCTCAAATAAACTTAGAGATCATCTGAGACGACTTCACAGTGGGAAATGAAAGCCTGAGATACTGTGAGTGAGAAGTGCAGGTTCTAAGTTTTCCCTCTGACATGGATGACCTGTGTGACTCTGGGGAAAGAAGTTATCCCCTCTGATCTCGTTTCTTCATCTTTAAATTCTGTGAGTTAGTCTATGTGCTACACGGTTTATCTTAACTTGACACAAGCTTTATGTCTTATATGAGAGGAGGGAACTACAACTAAGAAAATGCCTCTAGGGGCTTGAGAGATGGTCCAACAGTTAAGAGCACTGGCTGTTCTTCCAGAAGTCCTGGGTTTGGTTCCCAGACCCAAATGACAGCTCACAACGATCTGTAACTCCAGGTTTAGGAGATCTAACATCCTTACACAGACACACATGAAGGAAAAACACCAAGTCACAGAAAAAAAAACATTAAAAAAAAAACAAAAAAGAAAAAGAGAAATGCCTCTATAAAATCAGGCTGTAGGCAATCAGACAGGGTGTTTTCTTAATTAATGGTTGATGCAGGAGGGCCCAGCCCATTGTGGGTCATGCCATGAAGAGCCAGCCCATAAGCAGTGCCCCTCCATGGCTGCTGCATCAGCTGCTGCCTCCAGGTTCCTGCCCAGCTTGAGTTCCTGTCCTCATTGCTTTTGATGATGAACTGATATGGAACTGTGAGTGGATAAGCCTTTTCCTTTCCAAGTTTCTTCTGGTCATGTGTTTCAACACAGCAATCATGACCCTTAACTAAGACACTTTATATTCTTTCCAGCACTTTCTGAGGTTGAATCATGTATTAATCTTTTCCACTCGTTTTTATTTATAAAAATATTATTTTAAAACTATTTTTATTGATGTTTGTGTGTCTCTATATACACACATGCTTGAGAGTTCTAATGGAAGACATAACTGGCTGTTGATTCCCTAGGAGCTAGAGCTATAGACAATTGTAAGACACCCATATAGGTGCTGGGAGTTCAACTTGGGTTCTCTGAAAGAGCCTTAACCACTGAGACCTGAAAATATGTTATCCACGTGTCTCCAAACTCAGTTGCTTTTCTTAAAAGACATTTTGAGTTCTCTGGACCTCTTATTTGTGAAATTTTTTCAGAAAAGTTTTGAGAAAGTCACTCAAACTATTTGGCCAATGGTGAGATAGTCATTCCTAAGAATGTTACGGATATCAGAGGAAATGACTAACTTTGGCTCACAGTTTAGAAGGTTTCAGATTACAGCTTTCATCTCTGTAGGTTTGGGCCCATGGTTAGTTAAGAACATCATGGTGGTGGAATCATGTGTCAGAGTCCACTCATGGAAGCAGGGAAGTGACACAGAGAAGAGACTGGGAACCAGGTATAACTTTCAAAGTCTGTCTGTAGAGAGCTACCTCCTCCAATAAGGCCACACCCCTGAAGTTTGTATGACCTCACAAAATAACTCCACTGTCTATGGAGCAAGTGCTCACTGGGGGAACATTTCACGTTAAAATCATGACACCTGTCATCTTCATCTGTCATAGACAAACTCTGGCTTCTCAAAGCTCTGAGCGTCACAGAGGGGACCCTTGGCCCTGTTGCTTCAGGAGATGTCATCAGGAAACAGCATATGCCTATTTCTGAAGATTCTTATTCATCGATCCATTGATCTTGGTGCTGGGAATGCAACTCAAGGCCTTGCACATGTTAGGTAGTTCTCTACCATCGACCAGTACCCAACTTCTGAAACCATATACTAAGTTGGGTCAATTGAATTTGTCTAACTGTGCCTCTAGTTGAGTTAAAAAAAAAAGTTAAAAAAAAAAGCCAAGCAATCATGCTGGAATAAAAACGTGGAACTATCGCAGAATCCAGTGAACTTAAAGGATTTCAAAAGAATCAATGAGCCAAAGATTAGCCCTTAAAAGTTTAGTTCAATCTTCCTGCTCGAGAGCTTGAGTTGGTCAAGGGAAACTGTCCATGGTTTTGACTTTAGTCTCACTTCCTCTAAGCGCTGATATCCTAGCCCAGATCAAAGCCACAAGGACACCATTGTCTCAGCAGACGGTTGCTGGTTTTTCCTACACCCTTGCCTTGTGGCAGCAAGCACAGGATGTATTTTCCACACTTGATTTTCTTTTGCTTCCTGATTCAGCACCTTAGGGCCCTGGACCGAGATTACGACTATATGTTCACGGGCTCCACCTAGCGGTCACATTCATTATTCAGAATTCACAGATTGTTATTTTAACGCAACTTTCTCTAAATCAGTGAACACAAAAGTTGAGAATACTTCATGTCTGACATCAACCCACCCCGTTTTAACCTGAAGGAATAATTTTCACGATATGTTTGATCACCAGTCTAGGGGAAAATGAAGAGTGATTGGTTGGTCATTTCTTGGTAATCATCACCATAGTTCAGTACTGTTTGTATACCTGAATACTGTCATACTCTACCGTTGTAGAATTATCATTGGATACAAACACTAGTCTACAACATTTTGGCTAAGCTATGGTTGGGATTTCAAATCAACGACCGAATCCATGGAGGCATTTAGACCGAAGAGAGGCAAAGCATCCTTCACACAGTCTGTTAGAGGCGGAAGTAGGGCTGCTCTCAGACTTCGGATGCAATCACATTCACATTCTCTCTGCCCCTCCCTTATCGTCACTGAGGCAGGAACTGCACAGTGATGCTTAAACACATGTTGCTCTTCAGACATTTACTTTGACTAAAGTCTAATGCAGAAACCCGCAGAAAACAAACACAAACAAAATCATTTAAAGTGATTATAACTGTAGCAACAGAAAAGATTAGCGCGGGTGTATAAAGTTTGAATGAACGGCAGCCCCAGTAGACTGCAGTGGGGAAAGAAGAGTCAGAGGAGGAGAGAAAAATCTATTGTGTTCTAGAATACAAAGGAATGGGGGAGGTGGAGGGGTCTCCTGGAATAGTGCTTTCCAGGAATACGGAAGGGTTTGGAAGAACAATATTCAGATGAGGATGGTGGTGTGCTAATGGCCAGCTTTGGCTTCCATGTGGTGAGTAAACTGAGGCAGGCAGCTGTTGGGGGTCAGTGCTTAGAGCCACTGACAGGGGTGGATGCAGATACCTACAGGGGCTGCTTCCAAAGTCAGCCAGCGATTAGAGAAGTTACTCAGCAGACTTTTTTTTTTTCAGGGAACAAAGCTTAATTTACTGGGGCTGGCACTCCCTGTGGCCCGTAGAAAAACTATGAACTCTTAACTCCTTGGGATCACCGAGAAAGAGGACAAAAAATACACACACACACACACACACACACACACACACACACACACACTCACATACTGAGTGGATGAAGCAAAAGGCAGAGTCCAATAACTTCATACACACAAATATATACACACATGCATAGATACACACACATGCATGCATACATACATACATACATACATACTGACAGACCTACAGATAGACATAATATACACTTACATATAGAATGGTTAGAGCAAAGCTCCAGCAATTAGGCTCCAAGCACTTTACACATACACATAGTTGACGGATGGAAGGAACAGTGTTTTAGTCCTACGGACACACACACACACACACACACACACACACACACACACACACACAGAGTTGATGAATGGAAGGAACAATGTTCCAACCCTCTACTTACACAAACCGTACATACATACATACATACATACATACATACATACATACATACACATAGTTGATGGATGGAAAGACCAATGTTCCAACCCTCCACTCATATAAACTTTACACACACCATATAGTTGATGGGTGGGAGAAACAATGTTCTAACCCTCCATACTTTATTTTTTCTTCCTAGATTATATATCCCAGCAAAATCTTTTAAGCAGTATAAAATTAAAGTGTGATTTTTTTTTAGTTTTTTTTCTAGTGAATGATTATGAAAAAAATGTGTTCTCCAATACCTTTACAAGAAATAACATTACATAGTACAGATAAAGAAAAAAATATTCCCCAAAATCCATGTATATTAATAGCAACCTGTTATAGATTAATGAAGTGTGAGCAAGCAAGGTAGTTTTCTCAGCCAGTTTCTCTTACTGGCAGGCTGCAAATTGCGGTTACAAAGAAAGGAGTAATTATTTTATTATTTATCTTTAAAAGTAATCTTGTAAGACTCTTAAAAGAATCATAAATCTAAATTTTATATAAAAATAAGTCATATCAACCTTAAATCCTTAGAATGCATATCTACTTATCAGCAATTCTTAATAAATCATACCAGGAAACGGAGGGCAAAAAATGGGTATTAGAAATCAATTGTCGCCGGGCGGTGGTGGCGCACGCCTTTAATCCCAGCACTTGGGAGGCAGAGGCAGGCAGATTTCTGAGTTTGAGGCCAGCCTGGTCTACAAAGTGAGTTCCAGGACAGCCAGGGCTACACAGAGAAACCCTGTCTCGAAAAACAAAAAAACAAACAAACAAACAAAAAACAAACAAACAAAAAAACAACAAAAAAAAAAAAAAAAAGAAAAAAGAAAAAAGAAAAAAAAAAGAAATCAATTGTCACCAGGCCAGCTTCAGTGAGAGTCAGTGCTGCCACCGTTCTTGGTCTCTGACCCTAGCTTAACTAATAAGAGCGTGCCTTTCTGAACTTCAAATTGTTCCCTAAGATTTTCTACATCAGAGTTAGTAGTAAAAGCATTACAACCTAGCCTCACTAAGAATTTTATTTTTCCAAATGTTTTCTAAGGGTGGTGCTCATTGCTGACAATCTACATCTTTAAGTTCTTTCCTAGGGTGGTGACTGAATCATTGATCGGCTCCAGCAGCAATGCCTGAAAGAGATCAAGCATTATTGTGAGTGCCGGAGATACTGCCCAGTGAGGGGTTGGAAGCCCCCTTAAAGGATTCATATAGCTCTTAGATTAAGAGGGATGTGAGAGCAGCAAGCAGAGCAGAACTCCATAACAGCATGAAGTTCTCAAGGTATGTGGTCCTCGGGGGGCCTGCCACACTGAGACTCACCCATGTGACTGTGGTAACCCTTGGGCCACATTCCAAGAATTCTAAAGCCATTTGTCATTTGTTCCTCCCTGTATGGCCCTCGGCAGTGGTGTGTGTTTCCTAGGCTAACATCTGGAGCTTTAAAACCCTCACATGCTGTTTTACTTATTAATAAATATGTAGGGTGTAAACCACTAAGTTTGTGATAGATTTATGTAGGAAAGACATTGACAATAAAGATAATGAACATATCCACTACTGCGTGGCTTCCATGTGCCCCTTGGGAATTCTGGACGTTTTCTCTGCCTCCTCTGTACTCAGACCCCAGTGATGTGGTGTCCGTCAGTAAAGACAAATCTGCATTTTGTAGAATTGTAATGCAGTTTTCTTGTTCTAGTTTGGAGGAATTGCAAGCTTTCAGGAAAGTTAGAAGAAGAGTCCCCTCATCCACACAACCTTCTTTCAGATCCCTCAGCTGTCAGCATTTTCCACAGATTCCCACTCTATATTGATCCGAGTTGTTGCTGGGGCTTACTTCAAATTCTGTCGTAAATATGGTCTCCGGTAGCTGTTACTACTGCAAGTGTGATTCCCTCGAAACAAGAACATTGATGTTACTGGACTGTAAGTGACCCAGATCAGAAATTAACAATGATAAGATATCGAGCATCTATCCATAGACCCCCAATTTCAATGCTCTTCTTAATTCTAAAATCCAAGCCAGGATTTGTGCTGTGTTTAGTGGTTGCATTAGTGAATTTTTTGTTGCTGTGACAAAAGCGATGTCAGCAAGGAACGGCTCACCCTCACACTCAGGCTTCTCCCTCCTCTCGTCCCATTAGCAGACATGATGCCGTCTGCATGTGCAGTGTCCACTGCTGTTGTTTCTGCGTGTGTCATTATAAAAGCAGGCGTCACATGGCAAAGGGGGGGTTTTACAGAGATGACAATAAAACGGGTGCCCAGTGCAGTGCCTCGGAGAGAGTTGTCCAGTGATTGGGATGCACTGTCTAGTTCACAAACAAACAAACAAACAAAACAACCCCCAAAACCCAATCCCCCAAGAAAACCCCAACCCCCCCCAAACAAACAAACCTGTAAGTGAAGAGAGTTTTTATTTAATTTGGCATTTAAAAAATTAGTAAGGGCTTTAATTTCATATAAAAATACCAAAAAAAAAAAAAAAAAGAACAAGTATTGCAAAACACTCACAGTTAATTTAGCTGCAGTTGGAGTCTCTTGGGAACTATTTCCACAAATAGCTGGGGGTTTTATAACGAAAATAAATAACAAAGCTGCTTAGGAGTTGGGAAAAACGGCTCAGTCTGTAAAGCACCTGATGCAGGAGCATGAGGGCCTGAGTTTAGTCTCTAATGTTCTTACAAAAGCAGGGTACAGTGGTGTGCTCCCAGTAGTGGGAAGACAGAGACAGGAAGATCTCTAGGGCTCACTGGTCAGTCTGCATAGCTTATTTGTAAGCTCCGAGTGAGAGGCTTAAAAAAAAAAAAAAAAAAAAAAAGAAAGAAAGAAAGAAAGAAAGAAAGAGGAAGAGGGACAAACATAAAATCCACCTCTAACCAAGAAGCTATTCACAGTTGATAGCTGCTGGGAAAGAGAAAAAACCAGTTTTCTCCAATAGAGTGAGACTGGGTCTATCAACCACACTGAAGGGTAGGCCCCATGCTAAGAATAGTTGTCCAACATAAAATGACAATTCCAGTTGTTTTGTGTATGTGTAGGTATGTTCAAGTGCATAGTATTGAATCTGGGAGGACAGGAAGAAATATGACCAACCACATACAATATATGCTAAATAAGATACTTAAAAGCCAAACTAGAACAGAGGAAGCAAGCACTCAGAAAACAAGATGGATGATGTCTGAAGAGTGTCAGCTTAAGTTGGCCTCTGGTGTAGACACACACATACACATGGACACATAGACACACACACAAGGACACACCGACACATGGACACACAAACACACACACACATGGACATACAGACATGCCCCAGCCCACGGGGATTCGATGAGACCTTAGGGAAGGGGGTGAACGAATGAAAGGACAAGAGACACAAAGAATGAGAGCAAGTCTGAGGTTCTGATCAAGCTCTGAAACTTTAATTTTGGGGGCAGGTTATAAAGACACAGCAAACCGGGAAGTTTGGGCGAGGGTCATTGTTTAGGGCTATCTTACTATGGAATCCTTACTGTCTAAGACCTTCCCACTGTCATAATCTTATCACCCTAGACCATCCCACTGTCATAATCAGCTCCAAGGAAATGCCAGACATTCTTTAAGTTCCTAGGACCTGAGACCTGTGAATGTCCTTTCTTAATCTTGTAGCAGGTAATTTCCTGGGCTTGGCTCCCGGCACAGACACATGAACACATAGACACATGGACACATAGACACACACACACACACACACACATGCACACGCAGACACCTGGACACAGACAGACACACATACACACACATGGACACACAGACACATGGACACATAGACACACACACATGGACACACAGACACATGGACACACACATATATGGACACACAGACACAAGGACAGACAGACAGACACACACACACAGACACATGGACATAGACAGACAAACACACACACACACAGGACACACAGACACATGGACACAGACACACACACGCACATGGACACAGACACATGGACACATAAACACACACACACACACACACACACACACACACACACACACACACTTAACCTGTAAAATAAGACCAACAGAGCAAAGTTGCTGAAAGTAAATATTTGAAGCTTTCCTGGGCCATTCTTTCTCTCTGTTAAACATTTGCCCTCCCTCAGCAACCTCTGAGCAATCCAGAGCGCCTACAGAGCACACTGTACAAACTGCTAAGCCGGTTGATGAAGAGACTTTCTGGAAGACACTAGGTCTGTATTCCAGCTTGCTCCTGGCAGTATCAATAAAACCAGCGAATTGAACCAACAGTTTGTGTTGGACACTGCCTGACAGGAGGTGGCCAGAGAAATGGTGCCATTTATGTAAGTGGTCCCTTGAACTGGCATCGTAGAGTATGCAGTTACTGAAGGCTCACGAATACTGTGGTCATTTGTTGGGGCTGCTGTAATAAATTGCCACAAACTGAGTGGATTAAAAACAGCCCACATTTATTCTTTCACCATTCTGGGTGGTGGAAGTCTATGATCTTGGGCTTGGCAGGCTCTTCTGGTGCATTGAATAAGAGACCTCCACACCTCTCTTCTCGATACCCTTTAGCATGTACAATCAGTACATTAGGTCCTACTGTCACCTGGTGTTCTCTCTTCTGTGTGGTAATTTTCTTTTCTGATAAAGGCCCCAGTCATATTGGATTTGGGGCCCACCTTTACCCAGCACGAGATCATCTTAACCTGACTGTAGCTGCAAAGACTCTATTTACAAATGAAGTCACATTCACGGGATCCAGGTGCACATGAGCTGAATGACACAGTGCAATACAGTTCCCACCCCTGGGTCTGTGGTGCTGACTGTTGACTTTTTCAGGGAGGCTCCCAAGTTCATCTGGCCCATCTTGGTCATTGTGAGCTTCAGAGTCCTGGTCACCACTTCCTAAGTTCTTACCCTCAAAGAAAACACTTTTAGCAGTTCTCAAAATCATTTACCAGTGACCCTGAACCAGCACTCAGGGACACAGCGTTTTTCTTTTGCATGAGAGGGTAAGGAGAATGTGTCTTCTGAAGTTCAAGGTTGAATGCTTTCAGAGTTGGCCCCAAAATGGGTGTTTTAGAGAACATAGACTCTATGACTCCAAGAGGAAGTTTTTTGGGTAACTGGATAAGTTAACCTTTCTATAAAAATATAACCACAGACTTGTCCTGAGTTCGGGCAGACACAGAAGTGCAAGGACTTGAAAGCTGCCCAAATGGAAGATCTTGCCTGGGGCTCGGTCATTGACAGTAAAGGACCTTTCTGCTGCATCTCCCACAGAGGTTTCATCTTACTCAGATGCTTGGATTGCCAATTCCAGGCAATGGTTGCTTTGAGTAGGCAAAGATGTGACAGAAGGTGCCAGGAATCTATACACATGCTGCTTCTCTGTGGCTAAAACATGGAGAAACAGGGAGATAGTATCTAGTCCTTAACAAACATGCCTGCTATGCCATTTCCTTGCCTTCCCCAACACCTAGCAGCTACCCAAGTGTGGGATGGTAAAACAATGCCAGGAAGCTGGATGGTAGAGCAGGTTGAGACCTGAAGACTCAGTGGGCACACATCTGAGATTTAGGAGACCCCACTCCCTGCCAGATTTCTGGCCTGGAACACGTGCCATGCTCCTCATATAAGGAAACATGACCTATGACCATGTAGGCCCAGAACAGAATTCTCCGTGCTAATGAGGTACCTAGAGGTCTTGAGGGCTCAGCCAATGAGCTTTCCTTCCTAGACATTCCTCCCTGCAAGTTATTTAATCTTGAGTCCACTCTGAGAAGTGGGTATGTTTCAGTATGTATCCATTTTCCACAATGAACAGCCAATAAATGATGTGAATAAGTACGGACTGCCTCCTTCATCTACCACCACCACGGAGAACATGAAGAAGGGCTTTGCCTACAGAGCAGCAGCCAAATCTCCCATAGAAGGCCTCTCTGTGATTCCAGCTTGCCTTTACCAAGCTAAGGATAATCACCACAGAGTCAAGCTGGAGTTCTCCTTTTCCCGAGTCCTGGGCTAGACGCTGTCTTCAGTCTGTGGGTCCTAACTCCGTTCTTGGATCTTCTGAGACTACCAGCAGCACCTGGATGCCAAAGAGTCAGAGAACCATGCAGCCCTGGCCTCGTCACAGGCCCAGGGACCCCTGAAGCATCTCTGGATTTCTCACATCTCAGACTGCACTTTCCCACCTCCAAGCAGTGTCTCAACTCTCCCCTGAAGCCCGGCCAGTGGGCTTGGGATAAGTGCAGTCAAACTTCCTGCATTTCCCTTCCCAAGCAGCTGTGCCCTGAAGCTGGCAGAATGGGGACCCACTCCTAGGGGCACAGGAAATCGGAATGGGTGCCTTCTGATTTCTGATTGTGGGTTTGGAAACTGGTGCTATAGAAATCAAAAGCAGAGAATTCTTTATTGATCAGGCTTTGAAAGCACCAGCAGCAGGGCACCCCCTCCCACAAAAGTCCAGTGACTACATTAATTTGTGTAGTGTTAATGCAATTCTCTTATGGATACCTGTCTGAAGAAGGCTGGAGGTGCATAGTTTGCTGCCAAGGTCACCGACAGCAGGGCAGGCAGGGTAGGAAGCTGGGTGTGGTGCACTGCCAGCTTCCCTTGGTCTCTGTTTCCTGCTAAGAGAGCTGTGGAGGCTCTGGTGGCACTATGGAGCTTTAGATGGCACCTTTATTTCCTACTTATTATTAGAGGGCTTCCACTAGTCAGTGATTGTCAGAGCCATCTAGGAGAGATGAAAAAAAAGTTAACGGGTGACTTTTTGAAGATGGTCTATCGTTTTGGATGGCTGCGATGGATATGCTCTTAATTTGCAAGGACTTTAGAGATCTCATCTCAGAATTGATTCCTGTTATTGTTCTGTCTTTCTTGCCATTATTAAAACGATCTCTGGGCATTAGCCCACCCTATTGGGCAGATTCTCTGCAGATCAATGAAGGTGTACTCTCTTACAGTAATGCTATGCAAATGAATTAATGATTTCTTAATTTCTAATAGTGATTCTATAGAATTCTTGAGGTTATACAAGTAATTTTGAGCCCTCATTGGTATAAAAACTGCCATTAGTGTTCTGTAAACCTTCAGGTGTCACGAGCTAATTGCACTAGGATGGAAAGCATGCTTAGAACAAGTTTATGAGTAGGGAAAACATTCCTTCTAGGCTAACTGTGAAAACACTGTCTGATAACTAAAGGTCATAAACTGGGAATGGACAGTTTATTGTCGTGCAAGAATAGGAGATAAAATGCTGACTAGGCTTCTCCATACAAAACTTCAATACTAAAGAGACTCAAGGCAAATGATTTGCCTCATGACTAAACCATGCTAACTTATGACATAGGAATTATTGTTTTACATCTTTAAGGAATCTGTGGTGCTAGTGATAATGAATGTTTTATTAGGTAACTACTCTTAACGGAGACACATGTAAATGTTCCAGCTGAAGCTTTTTTTATTTGATTTATTGACTTTTATTATTGTTCTAAACTTGATGTGAATTTTTGGGAAAAAGATACTTGGAATACAATGTGATCATGTATCCTGAAAAAGTACCACAGTAGAAAATAGTTCCCTGCTTTTCTTTTTCTCAGAAATAAAGATTCGAGCCTCTTTTCAGAGTGAATGCTTCTTTCTGTGAGCATAACTTTTTCTAGCTGACAAGGAGTTAATGGACTCCTTGTGGGAAGGTGGGACAGGGAAGGACCTGTGGGGTGAGGTGGGGTGGGGGAGCAAACTGAGAACAATCACTTCTTTACTTAATCCCTGAGTGTTTAACAGCAAGTATTAATTGACAGGGGCCAGCAGCTTCTGGTCTCAGAACAACATCCAGTCAAGAAAGGTAAACATTATTAAAAGTAAGCAACTTTTACTTTTACAAAACCAAGTTTTGACCTTTGAAAATCACTGATGCTTCCCAGTCACTGCCTTCCAGAGAGAATTAGTTCTTGGGTAGGCTCCCAGCAAGTGATGGCTCTGTTTATGTCACAGACATTCCCTGAGTTATTAATGTCTTCCGGCACGGTTTAATATTAAGGGGTTCTAGAGAGGACTAAGGCTGCTTTTGTGGTAAAATGCTCCGTCGTCTGTGTATTTGGAATTATGGCCCACGAGTATGTACTAGATACACTAGGCAAGTGAAAAGCAGACAAGTCATTGTGTGTGTGTGTGTGTGTGTGTGTGTGTGTGTGTGTGTGTGTGTGTAGGACATAAATTTAGGCTGGCCATGTAGGGGATATGGCAAGTAGGTATATAACTGACTAGTACAAGATAGACAAATGTTGAAAGAAAGCTTCAAAATATAAATGAATAGTGATGCAAAGGGATCACAATGTCTATGTGAAGGAGATGTTAATTGACGTGGACTTTGATGGCTAGGAAAGGGCTGGATGCATGGTCTCTAAATCCAGTCAAACTTGAGTACTGAGTTATGACAGGGGTCATGCGGAAATTGTAACTGTGGACTTTTCCACCTGTGTCTCAGTTCCTGAATAATGACTCTGAACTTAATTATTTTTGAATAAATGTCTAGGCCATAAGCTTGGGCTTGTTTCCCAACTAGTTCGTAACTTATATGACCCACTTATACTATTCTATGTGTGCCACATGGCTGGTTACCTCTCCTCAGTTTATGCACTGCTCATCTCCTGAGAGTCCAGGTGGCGAATCTCCCTGCCTGACTATCTCCCAGCATTCCTTTCTCTGCCTGACTATCTCCCAGCATTCCTTTCTCTGCCTGACTATCTCCCAGCATTCCTTTCTCTGTCTGACTATCTCCCAGCATTCCTTTCTCTGCCTGACTATCTCCCAGCATTCCTTTCTCTCTCTGAATGTTCTACCTTCTAATCCTGCCTTAACTTACTGGATTTCAGCTTTTTGTTGACAGGTGGTGCTTCCAAACAGTACACAAGAGATTTTCTCTATAGGGAATGGCAAAGAGGATGGATGGGAAGAGAACATATGGGAGCCAAGAGGCTGCTAGGAAATTCAAAGTCTTCCTGCATCTGGAGAAAAAGACATATGCACGAAGTCAAGGATTTCTGGAACAGACTACTCCAGCTTGGTTGCATCAGGAAGGTTTCTTAGACTTCTTTATTCTTCTCAGTTCCAGGCCTGGATTCCAACAGTTGGTAGAGGTGGGTGACGTTATACATGGCAGTTTATGCAAGGCCAAAATCTGAGTGTGTCCTCCCCTCTCTGGCTCTGCTCAGGGTGAAGGGAACTGCTAAGGGCTGAGTGCTGCCTACACGTCTTCCATGTACGTGGGGAAGACTTTATACTCAGGATGTTATATTAGTGTTCTGTGCAGAGTGTTCTGTGAAAGGTACAATAGTCTATGGCTGTGTCCAGTTCCAGGAGATCCAACACACTCTTCTGTTCTCTGTGGGCAGCAGGCATGCTCATGGGACATAGACCTGAAGCAGGCAAAATACTCATGCAGATATAATTAAAATAAATCATTTTCTCTGAAAAGGGTAGTTATCTCTAACTTCAGAAACATGGGAAAGATGGGTGTGTTTGACAATACCTTTAATCTCAGCCCTTGAGGGGTGGAGGCAGGTGGATCTTTGTGAATTTAAGGCCATCCTGGTCTACATAGAGAATTCCAGGACAGCCAGGGCTACATAGTGAGACTCTGTCTCAAAACCAAACAAAAACAAAAAACCTCAACCAAACAACTGAACCAAACAAAACCAACCCAAGCAACCCCCCATCCCAAACCTTTATGCATGCTCTTCTCTTCTCTTCTCTTCTCTTCTCTTCTCTTCTCTTCTCTTCTCTTCTCTTCTCTTCTCTTCTCTTTTCTCTTCCTCTCTCTCTCTCTCTCTCTCTCTCTCTCTCTCTCTCTCTCTCTCTCTCTCTCTCTCTCTCTCTGTGCATGTGTACCACAGTGTATGTGGAAGTCAGAGGACAAGTTATGGTAGTCACTTCTCTCCTTTCACCTTGTGGGGTCCAGAATCACACTTCAGGTGTCAGGCTTGTTGGTAAACCTTCACCTGCTGGCCTGAAGCAACTGTTGTAATACAGAACAATTACCAATGTACCAAAGTAGCTGTAAGCAAGACAGTGGGAAGTGTTCTCACTTTTATCATCATTATCAGACAGCTGCCTATTTAGATGACACATAACAGGTTTTAAGTCTTTTCTTTCCTCCCTCCCTCCCTCTGTCTCCTCTCCCCTCCTCCTCCTCCTCTTCTTCCTCTCTCTCTCTCTCTCTCTCTCTCTCTCTCTCTCTCTCTCTCTCTCTCTCTCTCTCTCTTGAGATAGAAGCTCATGTAGCCCAGGCTGGCCATGTACATGGTGCTGGGGATTAAATTAGACTGGTGGCTCTCAACCTCACTAGTGCTTGCTTCTTGTGACACTTTAATACAGTTCCTCATGTTGCAGTGACAATTTGGTTTTGGCCTTGGGACAAGGGACTGAGGTGCAGATTTTACATACCAAAGCAAACCTGCCCTCCAAGATTCTCACAGCATCCCTCATCCCTTGGGTCCCTACCTAGGTACCCTGCCCACAACCTTGAACTTTCCAGCCCAAGGCTTAGGCTGCCCTTCCCCTAGAGGCTCTACCCTATATAATCCACACATTTTGTGCTCCCTTCCCTTCCCTTCCCTTCCCTTCCCTTCCCTTCCCTTCCCTTCCCTTCCCTTCCCTTCCCTTCCCTTCCCTTCCCTTCCCTTTCCTCCCCTCCCCTCCCCTCCCCTCTCCTCCCCTCCTCTCTTCTCTCTCTGTGCATGCCCTTTGTCCTGTCCCCGTCCACCCCATGGCAACTTTCCTCCTTTCTTGGGGCCAGTGAACTCTACTGGTCAAGAACAGTTTCTCAATAAACCTGCCTGTAATAGAATTGAATCTGGTTTGAACTGGCTCATTTTATCAGCTGAGAAATAACCTATCAGTGACCCCCAACCATAAAAGTATTTTCCCTGATACTTCATAACTGTAATTTTCCTACTGTTATGAATCATAATGATATGCAGATGGTCTTATGTGACCCCATGTGAAAGGGTCATTCTCCCCCCCCCCCACTTTCCAGAGGTGTTAGGATCCACAGATTGAGAACCACTGAACTACAGCCTTTTGTAAGCTAGGTAAGGACTCCATGGACCTACATTCCCAGCCCACTTAAATTTTCTTCTTTTAGTTAGAAAATGAATGAGTTGTTTTGTGACACTTTTACATGTATATGTCTGAGCACTCAGAGTTGATTGCTTTGCTTACAAAGAGATGCAAGTGACATTGGGAAATTATGAGATGTGAAACTTGGGGCTTGGGGAAAAGATGACATCAATATTCAACAATTTTGGAAGGCTAAAAATGTGTTCATGCTTCCATAAAAATCCAGAACTATTTATATTTTTATATGGACCATCCTGAGTGAATGTTCAAGGTTTTGTAACATATTCTTCCAGGTGAAATATCATTATCTGACTAAACTGTATATATATATATATATATATATATATATATATATATATATATATATATATATGCTGTAATTTCAAAGTCCTTGGAGGAAATCTTGTTTTCAAACACCGTATTACATTTTTAGGCAGTATTTACTACATAACAAAGTAAATGGAAATACCTAAATTGGAGATACACTAAATTTATTTTTCTCTTTAAAATAAATTTAAAAGCTGAGCTGGTATGGTGCTCAGGCCTCAGGACTGGCCTCAGGACCCAGGCAGGAGGCTGAGATCCGATATGTGTTTGAGGTCAGCCTTGGCTACATTATGCATTCAAGTTCAGCTTGGGATGTCCTGTGAAATCCTTTCTCAGAACCAGACCAAGCCAGACTTACCCAACCCAAACAAACAAATGGCTCAGGAAGTAATTTGCATTTTTGAAAATGTACTCTGTTATATATTCATTTTTATTTCTTTTTCCTTTAATAATCTTTAAAAATGCAAAAAATCAAAATAATAATAATTAGTAAGAAAATAAAAGGAAGAACAAGAAAAAAATTAAAAACTCATGGCTGGAGATCAGTTTTAGCATCAAAAGAAGCAGGCAAGCAAACAAACAAACAAAACTTAAACTCAAAACTGAACCAAAAACAAAAAAACAGACAGACCCAGACCTCCCAAAGCAAACAGGAAGAGCCATTCTTAGCTCCTGGGCTATCCATAAATACAGCCTATTTTCTGAGAAGGTTCACTCCAAACTATGTGAGAAACTACCGTAGGTACTGCTGGGCAACCTTCCTGGCCCTCTCCTGTCTTAGTTTTGAAAGTTGCTGTGGTTGGTGGATGGCTCAGCAGGTGAAACCCAGCTCCTTCAGTGACCCATACAGCTGAAGGAAGAAGCCGATTCTAAGAAGTTGTCTTCTGACCTCCATGGGTACCCCTCTTCCACATACACATGTGAATACATAAAAACACATTAAAAAGGGGGTGGCTGTGTGGGTGGGTGGAGACATAAGGTTAAAGGTGCTTACCACTCTTGCAGAAGACCTGGCTTTGGTTCCCAGCACATGCATGGCAACTGACAACCTCCTGTAATTCTAGATCTAGAGGGACCAGTGCCCGCTTCTGACATCCCCAGGTTCTTGTACTCACATGCAGTTATACATATGTACACTCTCACACACACACATATACATAAACCAAACATATAGAAGTATAATACAAATTATTATGAGATGGCTCAGTGGGTAAAGACACTGCCAACCCGAGAGTTCAAACCCTGGAAACCACAAGATGAAAGGAGAAAACCGACTCCCTGGGGTTATCCTCTAATTTCCATATGCACAAAATGCCCCAATCCCTACAAAAGAATATATTCACACAGAAACATATGAATAAATATGCAAACAATTGCCTTCCTACAGGTTCAGTTGTTAATACTCAGCTCAGGCATCTATCCATAGCTAATATCTCCTCCTGCTTCTAACTTCCAACCCACCGTTCCTATACACATACCAGTTAATATGTAAGAGACACTTTGGGGTTTTTGTGCTTCAAACATAGCTTTCCTAACGGCCCTCCGACCCCTACCTCAATCCCAACTGACCACCCAATTGAATGAAGGCAGTTCTCCTTTGTGCGGACGCTGAACCTTGCCGATAGCCCTCCTCTGTCTCCCTGCCAGCCCTTCCGTGCCTTCGAGCTTGTCTCCCTGTCGGAGCTGCTTTCCTTGCTCCAACTTCTCATCTGGGGTTGCTGCTTAATAAACAGGTAAAAGTGACGTTTTGTAGTTCTGAAATATTTAAAAAGTGTAAAAACGAACCAGCAGGTGGCAGCAGAGTCCGTTGGTTAAAACGAATCTGTCTCTATTTGATGACCAGCAGGTGGCGCTCTTTGATAGGAAAGCTCCGCATAAAACCACGGAATGGCTGCCATAAGACACAAGTGCCTTTGCAAAGAACTACAGAGAAGCGAGGAATGTAGGGTGCAGGAGAGGTGGTTCTCCCTCCCCAGGGAAGAGCCCTCCATTTGGTTGTCCAGTTCCAAATGGTCAGGTTCAAAAATATACATGCAAGTGACATTGTTTGGACCGAGCAGGTTGTAATTAGGAACACATACGTATATGCATGAACATATGCACGCAATAATAGCGAAAAAAGAGGGCCCGAATTGGAAGAAAAGAGGTGAGTAGAGGGCGGTTGGGAGGAGGTTAAAGGAAAGGAAAAAATGCTGTAATTATATTATAATCTAAAACAAAATAAAAAACCCAAAACAGAAAACCAAATCAAATCTTAAATACACTTACAGGCTGCTGTCGATAAGACAACACTATTCCTAAGTGTCAATTCTTTCTTTTCTTTTCTTTCTTTCTTTCTTTCTTTCTTTCTTTCTTTCTTTCTTTCTTTCTTTCTTTCTTTTTTTTTTAATGGGGAGGGGGCCTGGAGAGATAGCTCAGTGGTGGAGAGCACTGGCTGCTCTGCTAGCAGACCCAGATTCAATTCCCAGCACCCATACTGTGGTTCAGGACAGTCTAGAACTCCAGCTCCAAGAAATTCAGTGCCCTTTTCTGAGCTCTTTGGGCACCAAGCATGCAAGCAGCACACAGGTGGGAAGCAGGAAAAACACTCAAGCATAAAAACGTAAAAGCTTTTGCAGTGTGGGAAACTCTTCTCTGAGAAGAGCAAAGTTAGGAAAACACACACACACACACACACACCCTACACACACCTACAACTACATACACACATTACATGCACACACACAGACATACACACACATACACACATATATCCACACACACCTACAACTGCATACACACACCGACATACACACACACACACCCCCAGATATACACACACATACACACATATACCTACACACACCTACTACTACATACACACTCACATGTACAGCCCTATACACCCACACACATTCTCTCTCTCACACACATATTCTCTCTCAGACACACACCCTGTTCTCTCAAACACACACACAGACACATACCCACTTATCCACGTACACTCTCTCTTACACACACACAGACTCCTCTCCCACATACCCACCTCTCCCTCTTACATACCCACACACCTCTCTCTCTCTTACACACACACACACACACACACACACACACACACACACACACACACACTTTCTAGTCTGGGAAACTTTTCCAATACTAAGATTAAAAGTGATGCTGTTTAGTTCAGGAAATAAATGTCCCCAAAGACCATTAGTGACCTAGGATTAAATCAGTGATAGAGCTTACCTAGAGGGTTGGCACACACACCTTTTCTCCAGTTTCTCTCTCTCTCATACAAACTCCAAAAAAAAAAAAAAGACTGAATCTTAAAGGAAACAAATGACAAAATGAAAAGCAGCTGAAGAATGTGACAACCTATTTGTAAATCAAATATTTGATAAAGTACTGTGTACACACCACACACACACACACACACACACCTTTACAATGATAGATGCCATACATGATTATGTCCCCTGTGTCCCCTAAGATCATGGCACCTAGTGATGTCTTACTTTGTGTAAGTGCACTCTCTGATGTTTGCACAAAGATGGAATTGCTAGCTAATTAATGCCTTTCGTGGAACAGGTCCCCATCAACAAGCAGTGCATGCTCAAATGGATGGAACAATAACAACACAAGTGACCTAACTAAAGACAAACCTAGAAGCTTGAGAGATGACTTTGTGTGTAGTGCACTGGATGCTCTTTCTGCACCCATATGATGGCTCACAAACATCATTACTCCAGTTCAGGGGATCGGACATCCTCCTCTGACTTTTTCTGAGGTCACTAGGAGCACATGTTGTACATAGACATACATGCAGGCAAAACATTCATACACATGAAATAAATAAATCTAAAAACAATTAAAAACAAAACAGGCATAGGACTTGAATTACAATTCTTCAAAGAGTATGCACAAATGGCCAAATAGCACATGGAAAAAGGAAGAGTTAAAACAAAATCACAATGAAATATCACCTGCACACATTGGGTGAGTGCTCTCTACCCCTTAAATCTGAAAACAGGAAGTAAGGGGAGTTGGTGAGAATAGACAGAAATTGCATTCCTGTGCGCAAGTGGTAAGGATATCAAACCGTACAGCCATCATGGAGAACAGTACAGATGGTCCTCACAAAGGGCTGCACAGTTGTCTCTATTGCTGTGTGTTCGGTATTCTCTGCTTCTCAGCCTCGGGCAGGTGATTAATTAATTCTCAGAGTATGTTGTGGCTACTAAGATGGTGGGAACTTAAGGTGGCTTTAGAGGTGGAGCCTCTGGAAAAAAAGGGAACATATTAAGTTAGACCATCCGAACAAAGTCTGTATTTTTTTTTCATAATTTATTTCTATTCACATTATATCTCAACCACAGTCTCCCTCCCTCCTCTCTGCCTATTCCTGCCCTTACAAATCCCTGTACCCATTACCACTTCCCCTTCACCTCATAGAAGGGGAAGCCCCCCTTGGGTATTGTCCTGGAATATCTAGTCCTAGCAGGACTAAGCATCTCCTCTCCCACAGAGGCCCAGCCAGGCAGCCCAGCTAGGTGAAATGGATTCAATGGCAGGCAACAGAGTCAGAGACACCTCCCACTCCCATTGTTAGGGGACCTATAGGAGACCAAGCTGCACATTTGCTACAAATGTTGGGGGGGGGGGGCTAGGTCCAGCCCTTGCATGCTCTGGTTGGTGGTTTAGTCTCTGTGAGCCCCCATGGGCCCAGGTTAGTTGACTCTGTAGGTCTTTTTGTGGTGTCCTTGAGCCACAAAGTATTGCTTAAATCCTTTAAATGAACATTTAAAAAGAGAACTACCTTTTGTGAGACTTTCGGTTTAACAGAAAAACAGAAAATGGGGACACATGCCGGAGTTAGGAAGGCTTTTTGGTATTCACTCGAGACAGTGGAGGCAGTTGGTGAGCAGGGCTGGGAAGAGGGTGAAGGATCGGTGTGATGGAACACAGACCAATTCCTCTGAGAAGTTAATAAGTATCAGAGACCTTGCAAAACACAGCAGAATGCTTAATCATCTCCAATGGGTATTCCAATTATTCAGGAAATACTAACAACAGTACAATACAGTGCCCTGTTGCTGGTGGTGAAGTTTTAAAGGGAAGCCTGGAGTCTGTGGAGTGAAGCAAGTAAATATCTGGGCAACCTGTACCTAGGCAGACATGTGACTCTGTCTTGGTGGGCCAAGACATAGAGAGTCTCTTGTGTCTCAAGCTTATCTCAAACCTGCTATATAGATGATTGCCTTGAGTTTCTGAGTCTCCTGTCTCTACCTCCCAAGTTCTGGGATTACAGGATGGGCCATCAAACCTTGCCCAGAGTGATTTCTCAGTAGATGCTGGCAGAGGGGAAAGTGGCCAACTGAAGGAAGGCAAGGGATGGTGACAGGGAGACTGTAAGGTCTCATTGTGATGCTGACCTAGCGTGTTTGTTTTCTGGGCCTGGTGCAGTGATCATCATGGGTTGGGAATAGAAAGAATTCAGTGGCCAGAAATGAGTTCAGTCAAGCAGCCAAGATCCACTGATTATTCTGAGGTAGCGGGAAAGACTCTGAAAGGTTTTAAGTGGCTACAGAAGCAAATAGAAGTTATTTTTTAGGAAAAAAATATTGTTCCCTTTATGTTTGTAGTCACTACAGAACAGAAGGGAGGGTGAAGGCATGGAAGCCTGTTGCCTTCAACTGGATGTGAGAGGAGGTGCTGATGCTGGGGAGGACAACGGCATCCAAGGACAGAGTGGCCAAGCTCTGTGGAAGAAAGTGGGAAGGAAGACAGAAGCCTGGACAAGAGGATGTGGGGTAGAGTGGGGACAGAAGCTGACCGCATATGGAGAAACTGAAGGACTCTGGCTTGTCAGCAGGATAGACTTCTAAGGGGAAGTGGTTGTGGAGAACGAAGCAGCTTTAGTCTGAACTTGAGCTGTAGACAATCCTGGTCCCTTAGACCACTTAACTGCTTCGGGACCACCGTGACCTTTTCAGCTTTGTCTTGAGCCCATGTGTGAACTGCTCCATATACCTAACCTTCTTGTCTGGAATGCGCTACTTATTAACACTCTGGGTTAATAAGAGGAAGAGGGTGGTAAACTCACCGTGTGAATAATCTGGTGCCATTGAAGGGTGTCGAGGAAGTACAGGGCAAGGCGTGGGGAAGCTGGCTTAGAACTTATTGAGTCATACACGCAAAAGGAATGGGGAGCAGGCTGGGAAGAGGAAGGGGAAAGAAGGCAGCATATAGTGGTGTGAGAATGTGACCCCATTTTCATGTGTAATTAACACCTCTTGATAAAATCTTGAAAAGAAATCCAGAGTCACTTTAGCATTGGTTAAAGCCCTTCCTCCCTCCCCGATCTTCCCTTCCTTTCTCCCAGGTTCTCCCTTCCTCCCTCCCAGGTCCTCCCTTCCTCCTTCTCAGGTCTTCCTCCCTCCTCCTACTGCTCTCTCCCTTCTCTCCTTTTGCCTTTCCTGCTCTCTTCTTTCTCCTCCCCCCATCTCATTTCCCCTTCAACTGCTCCTTTCCCTCTCCTCCTTTTTAGTTTTTTCTTTCACAGTCTCAGACTGGCGTGAATTTTCAATTCTTTCCCCTAGTCTTCCACAGACTCAGTAGTATGTATTTCCTTCTTCCCAGTGCTAAGAATAAAATCCAGGGTCTTACCCCCTGAGTGTCTTCTAAACATTACACTTCACAATTATTTAAAATGTGGTCTAAAGTGACAGCAGGGGCCAGGTATGGTGGCCTCAGGGTATGATTCCATTACACTTCTTGTCTCAGCATTGGAGAGATGGAGACAGGAGAATTAAAAGTTCAAAAACAGCTTGGGTTGTTTGGCTGTTTCCAACAAGGAAGAGAGAGTGGGTATGATGAAGGGGAAAAAGAAGAGGAGAGGGAGAGTGAGCGGGAAAGGGAGAGGTTAGGGAGAGGAAGAGGGATGAAGTGTGCTGAAAGGAGAGGGAGGGAGAGATATTAAATTAACCAGGCCTCCCCTTTTCTCTCTCTCATCAGATGGCCCTTAAATTGGAAAGCAAGAGAACTCTGCAAACAGCCAAATGTAGATTTTTTATTTTAGTGTAACTGCACACTGATTTATACAGACTTAAAAAGCAATTCCTCAGAACCAGTTAAACCTAACTACACAAACCAAAACATCAGTGGATTAGAGCAAAGGAAATACTGAGACCTCCAGGGGTCCACCTGAGAGAACTTTCCCTGAATCCCTGCTGTGTGCTAAGCACTCTCATGTGAACTGTTCTGTGAAGGTCCTGCCCCGCTGCACCCACCAATCCCCTTGAGATTGGCAGAAAGAGCCTGAAAAGATTTGATCAGTCCGTAAAAGAATGTATCCAGAGCCTCCATGGGACATTGGAGTGGCAATGGTCTCCAAGGAAAAGATAGACCGGCCTCCAGAGAAATAGACAAACTAGTACTTTAAAAAAAAATACGTAAAAAAAATTACATAACTTCTAAATAAACGATAAATACTTGGAATGGTCCGACAGCTCTGTGGCTAAGGGACCTGATGGAACTCCAACCTGCTGTTCCACTGAGTCCTTTAATCTGAGCAGGCACCCACCTCCCACAATTGGAGATGACTGAGAGCCTGGGTATAAGACCCTGGTAAGACCTGTTAAGTCGAATTTCTGTATAAGTGCCAGTCCAGCATTGGCAGCAGCGGTAGTTAGTGCAATCATTCCCACATCTACAGCAATCAGTCCAATCATCCAGTGACTTCTTAATATTCTTTCAGTGAGTTTCTGCACTAGAGTCATCACAGGTAAGTGGGAAGTTATTTTTCCATCTGTAAAATGAGCCAAGCTAGATTATAGAATATAAATACATGTTTATTGGGAAGCTGCTCTCAATTCACTGGCCTTAAGGACCAAGGCTAGGGACTTCACCATGGGGAGGGAGAAAAGAGAGGAGGAAGAGAAAGACAGAAACCCCACATGCAGAGAGAAGAATAAAAGGGGGTAGAGAGACCAAAATGTCTGGATTATAATAAGGAAAAGCTTGCGGGGGGGGGTGGGGTGGGGGGGGGGAAGGACAGCCCAGGCCCTGGGCTGGAAACTTCAGGGTAGACTGCATGGTATGCCAGGTAGAGACGGAGTGAGGAATGCTGGGAGAACCTGGAGGCCAGGTCTGCTTTGATATGTAAAATATGCACCCCAGTCCCTCGTCCTGGGTCTGAAACTTAACAGTGAGTCTTGCCATGGCCTTGACAGCTTCACTGGTATCCAGATTGCTGGCCATAGCTGTGAGAATGTATCAGCTTTCAGAAGTGATGTTTAAGGACATATTAGAATCAACCCAGGTAAAGAGTACACCATTCACAAGTGATACTGTAGTTATTAGGGTGTCATTGTATGGACCTTTCAGTAATAAGTAAGGTGATGGTACACATGCTACAAGGGTTGACTTTGGTTTAATCTAAAAGACAAAGTATTCTTAGCATCATTAATGTTTAACCTTCCTTTCCATGCTTTACGAGGAGAGAAGGCACTGGCTAATTCCCACAAATTAGCTTGAACTTAATCGCCCAATTCTAAGAGAGGATTTGACATCCGTTTCCATGCCATTGAATAAGTTCATTGTTACAGGATATTTGACTATTTATTGAACACAGAAAACCTAATTGTTAACAAAATATACAAGCATAGGTAGATATTGCATTTGTCAGTTGCTGTTAGGTGTGACTTGAAGAAATGCAGTTTGGGTGTGCCTCTAAAAGCCTCTAGAGCTATGAATGCTAAAGAATGGAAAGTTTCTGCCTAGTTTAAGGCAAGTTGCTTGGTAGAGGTCTTTGTTCTATGACTCAAGGCACAGTCAGCTGGATGGACTCGAGCTAACCCACCATAAAGGTGAAATGGTTTGACCCCTATGAATTTGGCTTGGAGCCCCCCACCCCTACCCCCTCTAAGGGTAAGAGTGGCTAAGGGTGCAGGAGAGGAGCTAGAGACTTCTTTGGCAGCAGTTGGACCTTCGAGAACTCTTTTGGCTTTGAAAAACTTTCATGGATAAAACCCCAAGAGAAAGATAGGGATTTTCTCTTTGGGCTTGCAGGGACAACAGAGAAGCAGCTGTCAGGACACAGGTAAAACAGTATTCTATGAAAGAGAGCAAAGGAGTCCTCTTAGGTTTGGGGGAACTCAAGGGAAAGGTAAACTAACTCTGTAGAATGACACAGATAGAAAGATTTCTAAAGAGGTAGCAGTTTAGTTATAGGGTCAGGTTTGTAAATAGATATTTTATATATAGTTCAGAATACAGCTAGCATGTTAGCATGGTTTTGTCAAGAGACAAATCATCTGCCTTATGTCTTATTATTTTGAAGTCCTCTATAGATAAACCAGTTTATCATTTATTTTCTGTCCATGTACCTACAATAAATTGTCTGTTCTCAGTTTATGACGTTCAGTTACCAGATAGTGGTCTTATTCCTAACACTCCTAGAAGGAATGTTTTCCTTGATTGTAAATTTGTTCTTTTCTTATTGCAATTAGCCTGTGACACATGAAGGTTTACAGAGGTCTATCTCAGCATTTATTTCATAAGGGCCTTGAAATTACTTACATCAATTTTAGAGTTCTATAAAATCATAATCAGAAATTATGAAGTCATCAATTTGTGTATACAGCATTATTACATGAGACTATATCTTCATGTTGATCTTCAGGAAATTTGCTCAATAGGGTAGGCTGATGCCCAGGAATTATTTGGCTATGTAGACAAGCATACTTTTTTGAAGATGCTTTCACTTGTCAATTGAACACTTTGGCTTTTTTTTTTTTTTTTTTTTTTTTTTTTTTTTTGTCAAAAATCAAGTGTCCTCAGGTATATGGGTTTATTTCTGGGTCTTTGATTTGATTTGATTTGATTTGATTCCATTAATCAATCTGTCTCTCTATGAATACTAGTGATTCAACTACAGGAGGATGATCTTTCGAGAGGAAATCCAAAATCTTTTACTCAACAATCCTGTGTATTTCCACTTCTATAATTGTGATGAGATTCTCTTGTCTGAAGCTTTAATGCATTTAGGTACTTTGCATGGTGTGGTCAATGATGCAGGTTGTGATGAAGTAGTAGCTATGATCATAGCCCTCTTGTAGCCTTAAAGCAATAGGGGTTTACTTTTCTGTGTAGGCAGCTATAAAGTAGAAGTTTGCAGGAACCAGCGGGTGGGACACAAGGACATCCTCCACGATGGCTACAAGACAACAGGCCCCAATAACACCAAAAGTCCGAGATTCCAAAATGGCTTTACTGGCATGGCGAATGATAGTTGAATCTGGATGTGCAACCCCCACTTAAGCCAGAGTGGGCCTGGCTTAAATAGGAAGAGGGAAGAGAGGAGGGTCACTTAATTAGCTATGCCCTCTGGCCTTTAGGTAACTCATTAATATGGAAATCTCTTGAGGCGGAAGCCTGTAGTCACACCCTCTAGCTGTGTTAGGTGATACCCCTTTGGGAAGGCCTTCATAGCCAAACATGACTGCAAGGCACAGGTTAAATGGAGGTCTCAGCATGTCAGGAGTCTGGAAACCAGGGGCATGGCGAGATATGTGCCATCAGTACACAGGCAATAGACACCTGTTGTGTCTCCAGCTATCTCAAAGCCAGTGCTCTACTGGAGACCAAATCATCCTTTTATGGTCCTACAGAAGTTATCAGGGAGTAACTGCTGGTTTGAAAGAAACTCATCATCTTTTCCTTGATCAATTAATATGTCAATCTGGGAACCTGGATAGGACCTTATGGGACCGTTTGCATCGTATGCCCTCCATTTAGTTTGATTGGTCCTAAATATCCATTAAAACCTTTTTTTTTTTTTTTTTTTTTTTTTTTTTTTTTTTTTTTTTTTTTTTTTCCCCAAGGACAGAGCACTGGAGCAAATGCTGACACAGATCTGTATTTTCAGGATTTTTCAAAGCACAAATCAGAGTTCTGTGACTTCTCACCGAGTGACCAGAAATAGATATTCTCTGTGGGTCTACTGAGAAATCGGTGTTTATGAGTTGCAGAAGCTCCTCTGTTACATAAGAGTACATTCTGTAGTTACTTTTCCAGGGATCTTCAGTGGTATTCACGTAAAACCCAGCAGCAGTGCCAAAGTCCCAGCTGTCATCTTCTCCTTTAATGTCGCAGCCACAGAGGCTGGTATTTGGAGCAATGATGATGACTAGAGCATGTTCTGAGGCAGCTTGCTCATAGCCAGACTTTGATAGAAAATTTCGTTCTGCGCAAGTTAAAGCAGGCAGTCAGTAGAGTGCCTGTGGTGATAGGTAGACAGCAAATCTCGTTTTACATTTCAGCTCAACACTTCCATGTTCAAAAACTTTCTGGGAACTTCCAAAGCAGCTGTTGCTGGAAATCTGTTTCAGCATCATTCTTCTCCTGTCCAATTGCTATATCTTTTGTCTACACCACAGGGCAGTGGATCTTGGTGAGGGACAGCTCCTAACCATTGATTATATTCTTACACTGGCCTTTTGCCATCTGGTTGTCCCTAGTGTTGGCAGGCCTGGTAGGCCCTGATGGTAGCAGGCCTCTGGTGCTGCATGTAGGGATGGTAGTCTCTGATGTCTGCAGGCAGGCTTCTGGGATTGCAGGTAGATCTGGTTGTCCCTGGTGACAGCAGAGTTTCAGGGATGCAGGCAGAGCTGGTAGACCCTGATGGCCTTAAACTGCTGCTTGACCCAGGCGGTGGCGGGCCTCTGTTTGTCTTGGGCATCAGTAGGCCTCCAGGGATTCAGGTGAAACTGTGGTCCAGGAAATGGAATACAGTGAGGGCAGGGTGGGGCTTTGCACTGCTGGGTTTGCTCAGAGAGGCCAGCAGGTAGGTAATTGGGGTATTGGACTCACCTGGTTTTCACTGTTGCCTTCAGGCATCTGAGATTGTGGTAAGGGGTGCAGACTAGATGATGAAGCATAGCGGCGACAGGGCATACATCATAGCTTCTGGGCTTGCTGGGGACCCAGCAGGCAGGAGATTGAGGTTTAGGAAGCTTACTTCGTTGTCCCTGGCAGCGCAGACCTCCAGGGTTTCAGTTAGAGCTGTGGTGTGGCTAATCCACCTTATATTTTGAAAACTGAGTCCCTCTTTGAACCTGGAGCTCACCAGTTCTACTGGGTGACCTTCCAGTGTTGGGACTATAGGTACCTGCTGCCACACACTTGACTTTTTATATGGGTGCTGGGGACCCAAACTCAGGTTCTCATGGACTCGTTGTCCCAGCAGTTTATTTTGAATAGTTTAGTATCACAATTGTAAAGATCTTGGCTTGGTCTCTAGTACTTGCCTCCCACACCCTATCCCCTCTATCTTTCTTTTACATAGTCTTGTGTAGCCCAGGGTGCCTTCCACCTTGCTGGGTGGATCAGTATGACTTTGAACTTCTGATTCTCCTGTCTCTACCTCTTGTGTGCTGTAATTCCAGCTAGAGCCACCTAGTTCAAAGGCTTGAACTAGGCTTTGTTCTTTATAGGTGAACATTCTTTCAATGGAACCACATGCCTTTCTCAGTGCCTGTGCTTTCTATAACTCCTGTTGAATCACTGGTAATGTCTTCTTTATTCCAAACAAGTGCTTAGTACACCAAAACATCATACACTGAAGACCATATTTAATATTTGATGTAATACTATCACTTATTATCATTTTTTTTTAAATCTCTATCCTTCTCTTCTTTATAGGAACTGGAAGATCAGGAAGAAGTAGAGTGAAAGAAATTTGCATTCTCTGATCACAGCACTGCGGTTGCCATCCTTTTGTCTTTAGCACACAAGCCTGAGAGTTTACAACTAAGAAAACCTTAGATCTTGGATTAACTGTTTGCATCTTTCTTCCAGGCTTTGGTGATGACTCTTTGATTCCAAATTTCTTTAGCACTTGTTGCCTCACTGGTGTTAAGAATTCAGGTCCTGCTGTGCTCCCAAGTGAGAAAAGCAAGAATTATTTTTTTGGGTGAAGGATAAAATATGAGTGAAATACAATGCACAAAACTCTCAAAGAACTAATACAAAGTTTAAGAAGAAGAATTTACTTTTAAATGCATTTGGCACCTCAAGAGATCAGAATAGTTTCCAAGTGATAATGTCCTGAGGTAGAGAGAATATTGGATTTAAAATCAGACTTCAGTTCTGGTGTGTGCTTTGGTAGACCATGACAGTGGTTGTGTACTGGCCAGTTAGTAGGAATTTACCAAGTACTCAAGTCTTAAGAATTTACAAAATCTTTTTTTTTTTCCAAATTCGTTTATTTGTCAGTGCTCTCTATTGAAATAGAACTGATAGAACGAATTTATATGTATAAAAATAGGATTTATTGGAGTGGCTTACAGTCCATTGTCCAACTACTCCAGCAACATTTATCTGCTAGCATGAAGTAGTTGTTCAGTCCATAAAGCTGGATGTCTTAGCTGATCTTCAGTATACCCTGGAGTCCTGCAGAAGTAGGCTCTAATACCAGTAAAGGAATGAACTTGCCAGTAAAAGTGAGGGCAAGCATTTGAAAAGCAAGAAAATTTTTCTTCCATGTCTTGTATATAGGCTCATACCAGAAGATGTAGCCCAAATTTAAGGCAGGTCTTTCTACCTCAAATGATCCAAACAAGACAAACTCTGTTGAGAACTGCACTAGTCCCTGTTCTGGCGCCAAAAATGTTGGGGCCTAGGCTGGCTCACTTTGGGCAGCCAAAAATGTTGAGGCCCTCTCCACTCCACACTTGTCGGCCACTGTATCCCGGCCCAAGCTGCTGCTCTGGTCCGAGGGTCGGGGTCAGCAAGAGAGAGAGTGAGGACAGACTCGAAGAATGGAGACCAGACAGAGTGTGATTCAATCCTGTTTATTCTTCAGTCTCTCTTCCTAGTCCAAGTCCCAAGTCTTGAGTTCCTAGTTCCTAGTTCCTAGTTGTACTCCTCTTGTTCTCTTCCGAGTGTCTAATGTCTACTCCTACTCCTAGTGTCTGAATCTGTGTTACTCCAAATTGATCTCTCTAGAGCCAAGTGTCTTCTACCTAATGTCAAGTAATCTGTTCTTTCTCTGTCTGCCTCTAGCCTTTTATATGTCTCACTTCTAAGCCACAACTTCAGGTCACGCCTTTAATCATGCCCTTAGGTCTTGTCTCTAAATCTGATCTCTAAGTCACACTCTTAAGTCACACACCTTTAATCTCACACACCTTTAATCTCACACACCTTTAATCTCACACATCCAAGGAAGGTCCTGGGCATCCAAAGCAAGGTGTTATCAGAGTGTGCTCAGCTGTTGTAGGCTATTGTAATACAAGTCTCATGTCAGGGTATATGGCTCAAGATGGCTGCAAAGCTGATAGCTTTCTGCTAAAAGTCGGCCCCCAACAAAACTCCTTATAAGTATATATAGTAGCTTGGGTTGAAGTTAATTCCAGATGTAGTCAAGTTCACCACTAAGAATAGGCATTGCAGGATTACTAATATCACCTGTGTTTTTGCAGTTTAAAAAACTGAAGAGCTGGGTGGGTATGGTGGTACATGTCTTTAATGCTAGTACTTGGAAGGCAGAGGCAAGAGTTCAAGGCCAGCCTGGTCTACATAGCAAGCTCCAGGACAGCCAGTACTACATAGAAAAACCTTGCCTCAAACAAATGAACAAACAAACAAACAAACAAACAACCTGACAACTAACCTACCACCACCACCACCACCACCACCACCACTACCACCACCACCATCATATCATCATCATCATCATCATCATCATCATCATCATCATCATCATCATCAAGAACAACAACAACAATCTGAAGAAAGGAGTAAATTGAAGAGGATTTTACATGGATTCATGTTTGGGTAATCTGAGTCCAGAACCTAAGACCTCTACTCAAATGCTGTGTTTGGTGGGTTCTTCCCACCTCCTCCATGTTAGAATTCAACACAAATAAATAGCCATTGATTTGGTGGTCTGTGTAAAGCCTATAGCAGATTCTGTTGACATGGGGCAACACAAAATTGACTAGTAAAATTATAGCATTAAGGGTTGCAGATGTGTCTCAGCTTACTTAGTATGTGCAAGGCTAGATGCCTATCTTTAGTGTGCTAAGAAGAAAGAAGTTTCTAGCCTTCAGTAGTTTGTAATTTAGGAGTTAGTATGCTTTCTTCTGTGTTTTCAAATTTTGCTATAGTTCATACAATGTGCTATTCAAAATAATTATTTGTTTTTAAAAGTTACCTTTTAAAGAATTAGTTTTCATTATGGTTTTAGGTCTTTATGTATTCATTTACTTATTGTGTTTATGAGTCTTTTGCCTATATTTATATAAGTATATCATGTGTGCTATGCCTACGTAGGTCAGGAGGGTAGTTTGGATTCCCTGAACTGGAGTTATGGATGGTTATGAGCTATCATGTGACATGTGGGTGCTGGGACTTGAACCTACGTCCTCTGGAAGAGTAGCCAGTCTCATAACCACTGAGCCCTCTTTCCACCTTCCATGCAAATTTAGAAATTTGAGTCTTGGTTTCAGAAGAGAGTTCCCCAGATGGGGAATGGTTATTCAGTTTGGAATGAAAGGTGGCTTTGCCCTGGGTCAGCCGCCAGGCCTGTATCCATGTGCTGTGCTTCACAGTTTAGTTCTGTTCAAGAGGTAGGAATATAAGGGAGAAACAGAAAATGCACAGGTCTGTGAGATTGCACTGTGCCTCCTCCAACATTCAGGCATTGATTTCAGTGGAACATGGAGATGCTAAGATCTGTGTTTCATATTGGCAGAACACCTAACATTATGAAGGATCTCTTCAATGACCAAAATCTATTAAATGCAAACAAATTATTACTACCATTTTCAGGATATTGGAAGGTTTCTCTTTTCTGCTCTAACTGAATCAAATATATGCTTATGATAATCTGTTTTAATCTTAGTGACATCCCCCTTTGAAATGTACAAAGATAGAACTTTGTACATGTACATGGCCATGCCAGGCCATACCAGGCCACTATTCTTCCACTGAGCTATATCCCTAACTATAGTTAATAATTTACTTATAAATATATTTTTATTCTTTTGTGCCAGAGATTAGTGCTGGGCATGAGGGCAGGGTTGGCAAAAGTTAAAAAAAAACTTTAAAAGTTATACTACAGCTCCTTTTGACATCAGAAGCGGGAAGATGGTTCAGTTTTACATATCTAATTCCCACAAATAGGACCATGGCCAACAAGCTGAAATTCCAGTTACTAGAAGAAATAATTATCCAAAGTAATTTGCTCTTCTCAAGGCACTGAGTTTGTCTTTGCCAGGGCTGTTACAGAGAGAAACATGCTCTTTTATGTAGCAAAAGACCTAGGGTGGTTACTGAGCAGAATACATTTTCAGATTCCTTAAATCTGGGGCTCACATGACTCTCCAACATTTGATGGTAGATGTTACAAGCCGATGGAGTAAAAAAAAAAAAAAAAATACCATGTCAATATAAAAAAGAGCCATGCTGTTTTTTAATAAAGACCCTACAAAAATCTTACCCTTTTATTGGCTCTTGCCTCTCAGAGGCCTGGTTCTTCCCTGGAAGCCTCCATCCATTTACCTAGGCACACTAGGTAGAAAAGAAAGCAATGCCCCTTTATCTCCAAGCCTAGAGAAACTTGCTTCTTTGACCCAACCCAATGATGAGTAGCCCTCCAGCTCGCAGGCCTATGGACACTGGGGATAGAGCACAGTGCTTTAACCTTTGAAGGGACATCATAAACACTAACTTTTGAAGACCAAGTAAGTATGAGTCAGAGCTGGAGGAAACAGGCAGCTTTGTCTCCTCAGCACCTTTGACGCCTCAGTCAAGTTCCAGTTATAGACTTCAGGGATTTATATTTGAAAGTCAAAGCATGTCATTGTCTGTGGCAGAAAATATTCTCACTATGTTCAATGCAGGTGACAGGCTCCCATCTTTGCTACACTGTGAAGGACATCTCTGGCCTGCCCTGCTGCTTTGAGTCTTGTTGTCTGTTAGAGTGATTCATTTACAAGGTGTGTCTTGCCTCAAGCTTCTGACCATTGAGTCCAGGCTACACTTTGTAGCACAGATCTTGTCAAGTGAAATGTTTCCAGAAAGACATTTGGCCCCCTACCCCCACACTGTGTTCCTTTTATTCAATGCCACATGTCACAGGACAAACCAGAACTGAGATCAGAGAGCTAACGGGGGGTGGGGTGGGGGGAGACCATAGGACAAGGAATAGAATAGTTGAGAATTGGTTCCTTGTCTTCAGATGGCAGGTGGGCTTGATTCTTCCTCAGTTAAGTAACACCTCTGTTTTATAGTTTCCTTACTAGGAGAGGGGAATGAGATCACCCTAGGGCTAGTGTTAGGATGAAGTCAATATACTCATGGTGTGTATCTATGTACCCAGTAGATGTTAGCTCTCATTACTGCGGCTACTCAGAGGTTCCTCTCCATATGACATTGCTGTGCTTGTGGTATCTGAAAGGCAGAATGACCTGTGAAGTTGTAAGCCTAGAAAACTGAAGAGTAATAAAAATACTCATGGAATTGATATCTGTGGTATCAGGACTTCTACAAGCTGGCTGGAGACATGCCTTCTAAACACAGAGGCAGCTGCCTTACAGGAGCTGCCCCCAGCATCATTTTCTCCTGTCCACTTCCCTTCTCTTCTGAGGGTTATTTCACGGTTGCAAGCAAGGACTTGTCTTAACTTGACACTGGTCCTGGTTGATGATGAAGGTCTAACAGGAGCCAAGTCTAGCAGCCGAAACATAACCCACATTCTTGACCCCCCTGTACAGAGCCAGCATCCTTGGTAAACGTGGAGTTACTTCAACTTCCAGCCTTCAAGCTCTCCCTGGGGGAAATGGGGTGAAATGGCTATTACTAGGCTCCTGTTGAGAATCGCATGGTTTGGCGCTTTTGTGGAATCACACAAACACAATTCTGCTACCTCAGTGAGCAGTTCTCCACTGTTCTCCAGCAATCTGCCAGGGTGAGGACTCTAAAGTGTACATGAGGTTTTTTGACACAAAGCCATTTTTTGGGGGGGGGGGATACACAAAAACCAGTCGACTCTAGCCTAGAGGACAAAGAACAGCCATGGGGGTAATTTGGTGGAACAGGTATTTGGTTCCTGGCCATTAAAGGGTGACGGTGTTAATGGCAATGGGTGCTGGACCTGCTTTCGCTCTGTTGTCTTGCTGGCTCTTAGTGAGTTTTTCTTAACTTTCTTCTGGATGCATTCTTTAATTGTTCATAAAGGTCCTCCCCAAACCCTTCCATGGCCCTCCTTTTTTCCCCTCCAGTCAACCATGGAAAGTCGCCTTCAGGGATAGAGTACAGGAATGTATAAAAGCCCAGGAGAACTCTTCCTGAGCTAATTCCTTCCGCCTGCTCACTGGTTGCCTTAACCCTCCTGAAGTAAGATGCTCTGCAAGGTTCTGGTGATCACTGTTATCTGTGCTCTAACAGTGGGCTTCCCCAGTTTGGACATAGGTATGTGTAACTTTTATCTGTCAGAGAAGGCAGTGAAGTTTTTGAGTGTGTGTTTGTGTGGAAATGGGTGGAGTGAGGGATCGATCTGCGGTGAAAGTTTTAAGTAGAAACAGGATAATTCTGTCAATGTGATATTAGGTGTGGATGACCGCTGAGTGATTGAGCTATGATTTGGTTGAGTTTGAATTTACCACATATAGCTAACAAACCAGGTCAGATATTACCAGAGCAGAGTGGCTGAGATGCTTCTGGTGCTCCCATCCTCACTGAATGCCAAGTAGATCATATGAGTCTTTTTCATTAGGGTAAAGATTTGGGGGCCCCTCATCAATGAAGTGGGCTTTAGTCATGTCAGAAAGCATTGGCAACCAGCTTTGTCACAGACTGTGGATCTGTGTGGATCTGAAATGGGAACTCAGGCAGTTTTCTCAGGATAGTTGCCCATCCAACTGTGTGGAAATGACCGGGTCCCCTCACGTGGTCCTGTCAGGTGACTCCCAAAGCGAAGTGCAGGGAGAGATGGTGATCCTGGTGACAATTCCTACCATAAAGTGACACGCTGTCCTTGGGAGATGTGGCCTGTGTGCCGTAGACCTCAAGGTTGTGAAGGTTCTGAAGATAACCCAACCTTGTGACATTTCAGACGAGCATTTTGAAATATGCTGGAAAAATGTGTCATAGACACAGGCTATTGAAAGAAAAGTAGTTGGAATGGAACACCTTAGGGTTGATTCCATCCCTGCTTACACATAGGACCAGTGGTTTCTTTAAATTTTAACCATTGGTAATTTTTTTTTGTGTGTGTGTGTGTCTTTCAGAAATCTGGAAGCATTATAGAGATGAGTCTTGAGTATTTCTTCTGCTCTAGTCTGACCTGCACACAAACAGAGGTACAGTACAGATGCTCTTTCTTAAACTGGTACCTTAAAGAAGGCAGGAACAGGCTCTGAGCGCTTGTACTCCAATCAACAATTAGCCCAAGGATTTTAGCTACTGAAAGGGACTGCAGTGAGATTAATCTACCAACAGCCACTTTATACCTTCCCTTGCACTGAGGGCAGAGAACAGGAAAGGGTAAAGATGACAGAGACATGCTCACTGGAAACCACTTGAGCTGTTCTGTTCTTTTGGGCTTCTATTGAATTAAACAGTGACTTATTTGAATCTACTAGTAATGAAGCAGATCTAACCTGTTATAACCAAGTAGACTCAACCAAATGCCTTCCAGAAGCAATCAGTGACCTATTATACCCTCCCAGTGAATAACTATGAAATTCAACTGTTGACCTAGATTCAATCAATAAAGACCTACAGGATTTGATCATTGACCCAACCTCTGGCCAAGTGGAACCATATGAAGTGTCAATAGCTCCTACAGAGGATGACACAGACAAGGATTCAAACACTGACCTTGGGCAGATCACAGACCTCATGCCAGCTACAGAACCGTATTCTAGAAACAGACGGAATTCTGGTGAGTGAGTGTGTGGTTTAGAGAGGTTTGGATATATGTTTCTGGTCTCCATTTTCTGTCTGCTGGAAAGTCCGTTTTCTTTCACAGCTACTGACCATATCTACTTCTATTCTGTCTTCCTAGAGTTATCTACTGATGCTGACATAGACTCCTCCACCTTTCTGCAAGACACCACTGAGACCTTAGGTAAGAACAGTTTCTGTCTTCAAACATGCTGCCATTCCTCTCTGTGACTTTTCTTCTATCTCTTTCCTACTATCTGCTGAGGGAGGTCCTGTGGTCACCATGTTGAGATACTTGTTGCTTTGATATCAGAGGTGGAGTACCTTTTATCAATGTTCTTTGAAATGTAAAGAAATGTATCACTCTTTCCTGGACATCTGTTGGCAGTAGCACATCTTGTTGTTAGCACCTGCTCTCAAGAAAGAGTGTTGGAAAGCTCCAGGGAATCAGCTTCTTGTGTGTCCATGAGCTTGGAGATAGGTAGCCTCAGTCCTGGAACTTGATATGCAAATCAGGCTGGCCTTGAATTTACAGAGATCTGCCTGCCTCTGCTTCCTGAGTGTTGGGATTAAAGGTGGGCATTCCCAAGCCCTCCACATTTTTTTCTTTTTTTACTGGTTAGCACTTAGTGAAGAAATCATAAAATTCCATCTGTTTTCTTCCCCTAAGTCAAATTTTGGCAGCGTGAGTGAGTGAGTCATGCTTAAAGTTAATGGGACCCATTTCTTTTTCTCCTTGCAGAAGTGATCCCTACCTTCATTGGAAATCATATATTTCTTTTGAGTTCCAGTAGACTTTTATTGAGATATATTAAAAAAAAGAAATAATCAAGATTTTACCAACCATCTTTTCTGAATCATGTATAAACTTCTTAAAGACTCAAGTCCATAGACATGTACATACACTGTAACACATCCCAACAAAGACAGAAGCTCCCACTGGAACATCTGCCAATTAAACAGAAAGCCAATTTTCCCTTTCCTCAAATGTTGTCAAATTTTTAAGTTTCTACTGTTCAAAGTGGAACTGGTCCTTTGTGACCAGACACATTAGAAATTTCTTATTTTTACTAAACAAAAAATTGTAGTTTTTTCTAATTTGTTTTGCTTCAAAAAAAGGGAATTGACTTTGTATTCTCCAGGCATCCCACCCCAAGAACCAAATATTGATCTTGTAAGTCCCTTCTCTTTAATCTCATAACCTTCTAGAGATTTGATATTGTATTTAATGCTAATTTTAATCCCGTTAGAATGGACTCCACATTTAACACCTCCCCAATGCTGAGATAAATTGTAGGCATGATCAGGAGTAGTTGCACAAAACTTTAATTTGAACACTTGGGAGTCTGAGGCAACTGAGTCTGTGAGTTCTAGGCCAGCCTGGTCTATAGAGTAAAACCTTGTCTTAAAGTAAAATAAAATAAAATAAAATAAAATAAAATAAAATAAAATTAAAAAAGAAATTATTTATTCATGCAGTCCTTTTATATTCAGGGATTTAGCATTTCAGGTACCTACATGACAGGACACAAATTCTCTCTCTCTTGGGTATTCCCAGATACCCCGTTTACCTCTCTAGGTTGTGAAACCCAGTTCTACCCATGAACTCTTAGCTTAGCCACCATCTAATGTATAGAATGTATGATTCTATGAAAAACAGAAGAGCTCTGAATCAGCAATTTCTCTTTTAGTACCTCCTCTCTTTTGACTTTTAAAAATGTTTTTTTAAAAAATTATTATATGAGTATGGGTGTCATGATACATATATGTTTGTGCATCATATGTGGGCCCCGTGAGTCATTTCTTCAACCCCTCCTGGCTTTTTGTTTTCTTTTGTTTTTGTTTGTATACATTTTTAAAATTTTATAATTTGATTTTTTCTTGCAATAGAATGACTATCAGAAGAGCCAGGAAGGTGAGAGAGGACTACACCTAGAGCAATAAAATCCCATACCCAAGTTCATAGTGTTAAATGATGAAAGAGGAGCCTGACTCTTTGAGGTTCTCTTGATAACTCCTGGTTTATTCATTTTATCTTTAATTTAGAAAGTACAATGACATATACCTGGGGCTACTAATGCATTCGCCTCTACTTCCTAAGAAGACTCCAGCTTTGAAACAAGCCTGTGACTACCATTATGGATACTATGCCTTTGTAGAAAATGATGTAAGTCTAAGATGCTCCCAGCAAAAAAGAAAGAATGAGGAAGTGGTCCTGGATGAGAAATGCTGTGTCAGGCATTTATGAGCTCTGCCCTTACCTTGTGTGGGCTCAATAAATAAGTGTTCCTTGAAATTGCATTTTGAGAGTGGTTATTATTTCAGGAGGGAAAGGATTACACAGTGGTAACACACTAAATAATTTTCTCTCCCTTTGGCACAAGCTGTCCTGCTACATCTAGGATCCAATAACTGTGTTGTTCTCATTTGGACAATCCAGGATATCTAAAATGAAATGGCTAGTGGGCTGGTGAGATAGCTTAGTGGGTAAAGGCACCTACCACTGAGCCTAACAGCTGGAGTTTAATCCCTGGAGCACACATGGTGGAAGAGGGAACTGACTACTACAAGCTGACCCCCACATTCATGCTGTGGCACACTCTGGCCCTAAATAAAAATGTAGTAAAGTCAACCGATTTGCAACTCCAACTCACCACTGTCAAGTTATTCAATGTTGCAGTCTTTGGTTTTAGGCTTAGTTGTTTCAGGGAGATTTTGTATCAGACCAAGACAGGTATCTTAATCTCCACCAAGGTTGGTTCAGTAAGGGGCAGAAATATATCCTAGGCTGTTTTATTTTAGTTTTTAAATATTTTTCACTAGAGTTTTCCATAAAGATACACAGAATTTGAGTAAAATTTCTTATAAGGAATGAGGAACATTAGGTGTTAAACATTAGTTTCTATAGCCGGAGCAATATTATTTCAAAGGACAAGTGCTATTTTGGAGTGCTTTAAAAACAGTAGCTAGTTAGGTATGATGGCTCACATGTATCATAATGTCTCTTGGGAGGCCGAGCATTATTAGGCTAGCTAGCCATGAGTCACAGCAAACCTGAGCTACTATGCGCTGTAGAACAGTCCATTCTATGGAGTGAGAATCTGTCTCACAAAAATCAAAGATAAGAACAATAGATGTATAATTATGCGGTATAATTTATAATATCTATATTGTAGATTTTTTTATATTTTATGTTTCATCTTGAAGAATAACATTTTAGGTAGTTTTATGCTTAAAGAGCTATTAATTAATTAATACATGTATATATTGTACTTTGATAATATCTCCACTCTCTCCCTTCATCTCCCACTGGAATCCCAAAACGTTTCCCTCCTAGCTTCCTGTTTGTTTATTTATTTGTTTTTTTGTTTCTTTTAAAACATCAATGTCCCATATAGTCTAATTGCTGTCTGTCTGTACATAGGTGTAGGGTAATTTACTGAGCATGGGCAATCTATCAGTGGCCAAAGCCCCAAAGAAAATTTTCCATAGCAACTCATCAATTGCCAATAGATTCTCACTCAGCTAGTAGCAGGTCTTGTGAGCTTCTCTCCCATTAGTGCTGGGGTTTTGACTGTCTTGGTTCTGGGCAGGCCTTATGCAGAGCCTTGACTGATCTGAGTTTATGAATGCAGCTGCCATGTCATATCCAGAAGATAGTATTTTCCAACACTTCTCCCCACCCTCCAGAACTTACCTCCTTTTTTGTCCATTCTTCTGCAATGTTCCCTGAGTCTTGAGGTGGAAGAGGGGCTACATGTTCTATTTAGAGATGAGCATGCACAAATAGTTATTCTTAACACCTTGTGTAGTTATCAGTCTCTGAGTTAAACATTTCTGAGTGCAGAATGTACCTTCTCTGACTAAAGTTGAGGGCAGCAGTTATCTATAGGTATAACATTCACCCAGATGGCATATGAAGTACCCAACCAGAGGTGATTGAGAAGATTTACAATACCAGGCATGACTTTACATTAAGTCTAATCATATTGATTACCTATATAATAATCACATTGTCCTTACATCACAGTCATATATTACTTGGCAAGTTATTATTGTAGCTTGCAGCATTTGCACTTGGGCAAGAGTATCAATGGTTTTTCTTCCCAACAGCCTACATAGTACCTTCCAGTACTACAAGAGCTAGCCCCCAAGAAAGGATCCTTCCTATTCAGTAACAGCTTGGTTTCTCCCAGTCTTGTGACCAAAGTATGTGGTGTCTTCAACAATAGGGTTTCTGCACTGAGTTTTCATGGGCAACAAAGAGTAACAGCAGTAGCTTGTATTGTTTTGGGTGTATCTGGGGTACTCCTGACTGACAGTTTGCGTGGAACACAGGGTTTTATATTTGGCAACTTGTGGTTTCTGGGAAGAGCATTATACCCTGTGTAGGGTAAAGACCCTTTGGATTATTTTATATGTGTATGCATTTGTCTATCTTTTATATCAGTACACAATGTATATTTGTATATGTGAAGTTCAAAATTTAGGTTTCTATGCTTTTTTTTCAAACATCATTTGTTTTAGTTATCTCTCTACATCCTCTTCTCTGCCCTACCTTGTGGCAAATCTCCTCACTCAACACCCTCTGTCCTTATTCTGTTCTCAACACATCACCTCTGCTATATAATTTCTGTTCCTTTAAGGTCTTTCATGCCCTAACCTCCTTGGTCACACTCTAGTTTCCTGGTGGAATAAAAATGTACATCTTTCTAGTTCTGTTTGCATTTCAGTTTTATATCTTCTTCCTTTCCACATATGACATTAATCTGGGTGTTCCATCCATTTTTTTTGCATAATTAGGCTAAGAGTTTATCAGTCTTATTTATCTTTTCAAGGAACCAACTCCTGGTTATCACGCTGCTCTGTACTTTTATTTTGCTCACTGATTTCTGCCCTGATCGGAACTCTTCATGTCTGGTCATTTGATTTGCTTTGGTTTGTTTCTAAGGCTTTAAGCTGTGTCATTATCATTATTTTTCAATAATGCCTCATTAATTATTTGAAGTGTGTATACAATGTATTCTGGTTATATTTACCCCCAGCCCTTTAACTCTTCCCAGATCTGTTTTCACCTCCCAACTTTTATAACTTTATGTCTTGTTTTTTTCTTTTTAAAATAAACCATAAACTCTCATTTGTGTTGTCTACATATTGTGGGCCATTCACTGAGGTGTTGTCAACCTACCAGGAGTTCCTCTTAATTTACTGTCTCCATAAGCCATCATCTGGCCATAGCTTCTCAGGTAAGGGTCAGGCTCATGGACTCCTTCCTACCCTATGCTAGAAAGCTGACTGTGTTGATCTTGTGCAGATGTACATAGCTGTAAATTTCAGAATTGTGTCAAGTCCAGAAGGCACTGTTTTGCCCCAGCCCTCCCTGACCTCTGGCTTTTAGTGTTGACTTCTTCCATCCCACCAGCAGCCTGTATAGCACTTTCTACTATGATAAGCTAAACAGCAGGGAGGAGTCTTCTGTATCAGTACCAGTGTCATGTTTTCATGTCCAGTGACTAGTTTGTATAATTTCATCAACAATAGAGTCTTACCACGAAATTCTGTAGGAAAACCAATAGCAATGGTAATATCTTGTATTGTTTGAAGGTCTTTTAGTACCTTGACCCATCAGTTCAAGGGGAGGTAATCCATACCCAGCACTAGGCCTTTTATTTGGGAACTAGAGATCTCTCAATTTATTTTTTTTCATGTAGTCTATTCATGTTTTAAAATTTCCACTTAAATATTCTTTTAGTAGAATCTATGAAATTACAACTAAATTTTATAAATTTGTTTTCTGTTTCCTCATTCTATAGAGTATAGTTCTACCTTAAGTGGTCAAAAGTCAGGCACTGACTTATTTGAGTAATAAGCTTTATGAACTAATATACTCTTGATCTGTTAGGAGTGTAAAAGCACTGTGGTTTAAATTCTAGTAGTCATAAATTTTAAATATGTAGCAGTGAACACAGCAGACTGATAGTTACTTTTGCAAATAGGCTTGTTTTTCTCTTTAATTATGACTGATATAGATGAAAAATGGTACAGAATATAATGAATATGGTGATTTTTAAATAAAACCATCAAGAGGAAATAATGTCAAAATATTGTAGTAAGATTTTGGTGTGTTCCTCTTTCTTCACATCCTCGCCAGCATCTACTATCACCTGAGTTTTTGATCTTAGCCATTCTGACTGGTGTCAGGTGGTATCTTAGTGTTGTTTTGATTTGCATTTCCCTGATGACTAAGGATGTTGAGCATTTCTTAAGGTGCTTCTCGGCCATTCATGTTTCCTCAGTTGAGAATTCTTTGTTTAGCTCTGTACCCCATTTTTAATGGGGTTATTTTGTTGTTTGGCGTCTAATTTCTTGAGTTCTTTGTATATATTCGATATTAGCCCTCTATCAGATGTAGGAATGATCTTTTCCCAATCTGTTGGTTGCTGTTTTGTCTTGTTGACAGTGTCCTTTGCCTTACAGAAGCTTTGCAATTTGATGAGGTCCCATTTGTCGATTCTTGATCTTAGAGCATAAGCCATTGGTGTTTGGTTCAGGAACTTTTCCCCTGTGCCTAGGTATTTGAGTGTCTTCCCCAACTTCTCTTCTATTAGTTTCAGTGTATCTGGCTTTATGTGAAGGTCCTTTATCCACTTGGAGTTGAGCTTTGTAAAAGGGGATAAGCAAGCTGGGCAGACCTGCTCAAACCTCTGAGATCCAGGAATTCCAACTGGAGGCAGGGAAGACACAGCATCAGAGGATTGTCAATTTGCTCTTCCCCCCACTCCTCTTCTAATATCTCAACGCCCATAATCAGCTTGAAGAAGCTAATGGAGAGTCAGCACCCCTATTCCCTGGGCTTGGGGACTAAGGTGGTAAATATTGGACTGTCTTTCTAGGGAAAAGTAGTGGTTTTGTGGGAATAGAGAGGATTAGCTAGGGGTTAATTGCATAGCCATAACCTATTAGTAGAAATCTGTATAATTAATATCAAGATGAAGATATAAATTCTTAAATGTCACCAATTTACTTTGATTACAAATTTTAAGGTTTTTCATTGGCATGAGCTTCTTATTGATATAAGAGTGAGATGAATATTGTTACTCTCATAGGCATTGTACCAGTATAACACATTTAGGAATACAAAGCTTAGACCCAGTCCTGCTTTAACTTTTTTAACTGATTTGAGATGGTCAGCCTGTGAGTTAAGGGAGTATAGCAAATTCATGGCTTGGAGTTTATTATTAGGGTGTTTTCTATGTTTTATTTAGAAATAGCTGAGTGGAGTTAACAGGCAACAGTCCAGATTACCTTACACGGATAGTTGGTTTTCAAAACATCAGAAATCCATAGAATTGACATGACAAACATTTCAGTATTAATGTTCATTTTCGTTAGAGTCCTGTCTGCTCTGGACAGCTTCCTATATTGAATTCTAAGAAGAAATTGAGCATCCTTGGAGTTACTCCAGTTGTGGTGAGACAGCCACTAGGCAAGAATTGCCACATCCCTTCTACAGACAAATTACTGCCCAGAAAAGGACACACTTGCAGAATAGTTGACTGATTATATCTGCCTAGACAGAGTAATCAGCCCTTAATAATTCTGCAGCACTAAGGTCTGTAGGATGACCCTGGGCCAGAAGGCAGAAGAACAGATGCTCCAACGTTTTGAAGTAGAGCGAGTGTCCAGGTGTTCAGAGGTCTCTATAAATTGGCTAAGTTTTAGAAGCTATGCTTTGTGCTTCCCACAATTATAGTTAACTCAGTCATTCTGGATTTCTGACGGGGTTGAAAACTTATAGCTATTTACCTTGAGAGAAAAGATTTGAGTGGATGGTCATCAGCTGACATTCATCCTAAAGCCAGGTTCAGAACTAAATGTTTTAGTTAGGATAGATGACAGAGGTGCTGGTTAGTCAACAAAAGGATGGACTGGGTATTAGGACTATCTTGTACCTCACTGGTACAAATTGGCATAATTATGCTCTAATTGTATTTTGAGAGAAAAGTTTCCTTTTAACAGGAAGGGTGATATGTAGGAGGAGCTAATTTGGGAGGAGTACTGCGAGGAAGAAAAGGAGTAAGAAGAGGAGAAGAAGAAGGAGAGGAGAAGCTAGGTGATGAAAGAGAGAAAGAGGTGGGAGACAGGGATGCAGACGTTCATGTATCTCCACCAGTCAAAGATAGTTGTTATATCTAGGTTGGGTAGTGGGTTACACCTCTGATTGAACAATACCAAACTTATAAAGCCTATGATTAACATTTTTTTAAAAAAATGTATAAATGCAAAAAGGAAAAGGGGGCATGGGATAGGGGCTTTTTAAGGAGGGGAATGGGGAAAGGGGATGGCATCTGAAGTATAAATAAAATATCTAATAAAAAAAAGAAACTGTGGTCACAGAACTTTATTTATTGTTTTCCTTGTTCTTTGACTATGTATGTTTATTGTCTTGCTTGACTATTTGCATCTATTGTATTGCTAGTTCCTCAGCCTAGAACTGACCTTAATACTTGTATGTAATTAAAATGGCATAAAAGGAAGAGGGGGGATGAGATAGGGGGTTTATGGGTGGGAAATTGGGAAAGGGGATGACATCTGAAATGTAAATATATAAAATATCCAATAAAAAAGATTTTGGTGAAAAAAAATTCAAAATTGATATTCAGCAGTTTTCCCATTTTTATTTCTTGACTACTGTTAATTCGCATGTTAAGAAACTTGCTATATCAACTATTGGGCTTTGAGTCAGCTACATGTTTAAAGGTTATCTTATAAGTCTGCTATTGAAGCCAAAGGTGAGCCACAAACACTAACTGTGCCAGCAGCCCTAAACTTTTCAGAAGTCATCTTAAAAGCAGAAACTGGTAAAATTCACTTTTATACTTGTATTAATCCAGGTCTGGTGGCACAGACATGCAACGCAAAACACAAAAACCACACAATCCTGGGTCTGCCCAGGCTGTAGTAGAACTGAATTCAAGACTAGTCTGAGAAAATTAGCAAGATGATTTTCCCCGGGACAAAAACAGGCTGAGGACAAGCTCATTGGTAGAACATTTAGCTAGTACAGAAAAAGAGCTAGGTATTATCCTCAGTATGAGTAAGAAAAAAGTATTATTAAACACTTAACCCTAGGTATCCATGACATTCCTTCAACATATTGAATAAAAATATTAATAAAATGTTAAAAAAGCCTGCTATTGCTACTATCTTCAGAGCATTACCTGAGTCTTTCTGAGATTTAAGCACTTTACCAAGAGTTCAGATTCAGAAAATACAGAGGTGAGGTGCTAAAATTTAAGTGTGAAAGACTCCCCAGTCACAGTGATGCCTATGAAATTAAATTTGTCTTTAGAGAAGAATCAAAGACTTGATCAATAGAGAAACAGAGCGCAGCACAGCACAGTCTACTGAGAATTACACCCCTGTCAATCTAAATGAAGACCAATGACTTCAGATATAGTCAGGATTTCTCATTGTCTACAAGTTTTCCACATTTCTCATATTTTCTTTGTTTCCTTGATATTGATAGAGTCTCAGCAAGAGATCTAAAAATAATTAAAAAGTACATTCATGCTTTAGAATCCAGGGATAGAGCTGGAGAGATGGCTCAGTGGTTAAGAGCACTGACTGGTCTTCCAGAGGTCAATTTCCAGCAACCACATGGTGACTCATAACCATCTGTAATGGGATGCGATGCCCTCTTCTGGTATGTTCGAAGACAGAATATATCTATATCTATATCTATATCTATATCTATATCTATATCTATATCTATATCTATATCTATATCTATATCTATATCTATCTATCTATCTATCTATCTATCTATCTATCTATCTATCTATAGAGAGAAATGGAGAAGTGACTGAGGGCAAGGCGATCCAGTGACCAGCCCAACTGAGGATCTATCTCATGGGGAGACATCAGGTCTGACACTGTCATTGATGTTATCATATGCTTACAGACAGGAGCCTAACATGTCTGTCCTCTGAGAGGTAAAACCAGCAGCTGGCTGAGACAGACACAGAGCAGATAATTACACCGAACTATTGGACTGAAGTCAGGGACCCCTGGAGTTGAATTAGGGAAAGGCTGGAAGAAGCAGAAGAGAAGGACAACCCCATAGGAAAACCAGCAGTCTCAACTATCCAGGACCTCTGGGAACTCCTGGACACTGAGCCACCAACTAGGTAGCATACAAGGCTCCATAAATATATAGCAGAGGACTGTCTGGTCTGGCCTCAGTAGGAAAAGATGTGCCTAATTCTAGAGAAACTTGAGGCCCCAGGGAGAAAGGAGGCCTCGGGCAGCATCCTCTCTGAGACAGGGTGGGAGGAGGAATGGGATGAGGACCTGTGGGACTATGGGAGAGGAGACTGGAATGGAGGGGTGGTGGATAATGGCTAGATTGTAAATAAAAAAAATGACTCCAGGGACGAAGGAACTAGCTAGGGTTAAGACATTGCAATGCTTTTAGCTGGCAGTTGGATTGTGGATAAAGGGGTAGGAAGCTTTCTAGAAGAAGCTATCACAAAGGTTCTTAAATCTTACTTACATTGTGTCCATAGCTGTTTACTTTCAGTCTCATCCAGTAGGAGGAGTAAGCAGTTGTAAGAAACTGCATGGTGATTATTGTATTGGGATATGGAAGACACAGTTATGATGATGACACTGCTCTATTGACATGTGTTTGTCTGAGGACATTATCTTTCCAGTTTCATTCTAAAACAAAATGAAAACCAAAATAAAATCCAGAAGATTACAGTTTAAATACTTCACCAACAAAACAAAGGCAGAGCAACAATAACATGAATCTGGGGGCGAGGGGGGTCCCTCAGCATCTCTGTGAATTGAACTGGGCATTTTCTAGGAAATGCATTTTTGAAATGAGTAACATAATTATTTATATCTACAGCATGCATGGAGGAACCGAAGATGTTTTCAAAAAAAGATATCCAAAAGAATTAAAGATTGTGACCCATGAGGGAATAGCAGTTCAGAGAGGTTCTTGTATGAGTGAAACATTCTGCTTTGCGCCTCTCTGGTCAGGCAGACTGTTCTGAAGTTTATACACCAGCAATTGCTGAGATGCTTGGGCGATGCCGAGGGGGAGGACATGGAGGCATTATTGAGCCGGGAAACGAGAACAGAGAAGTTGATGTGAGGCAGGAATGTACAAGAGTAATCGTATAATGACAGGATTCATGAGGTCACTAAGACAGAGCACAGAAGGCAGAGAACCAAAGGAGCTCATAGCTGTACTTCAGAGAACAAGCCCCTCAACAGGAAATCACTGGGAAAAAGGGAAATTCAGAAACTGAGGGTCTGTCTTCCTCAATGTCAGAATTAACTTGGAGAGCCTAGTTTGTCCCCCAGAAGCATCTGTATTTAGAGTTCAATAATTTTTTGTTTTTGCTGGATACTCTGAAGGGGGAGTATGGTGTCTTTTGATGCAGGCTTCTTTATGGGTTGATCCTTGTAACAGGAGGAGGAGGAGTGGCAGGTTGCTTTTGATCACTTTTTAATGGTGATCTTCACCACAAATTACTTTTTCTATTGTCCCCATCAGCAGAGGCCTCAGGAAGTCTGAGACTTTGGGCTGGGCTCTGGCATTGTTCCTCTGCTTCTGTGAGAGTTAAGAGCAGAACATGTGAGCACACTGGATGAAAACTTTTGTCTTGTTTTCTCCCTCTGACCTTAAAGCACAACCTGTTCTCCAGTGATCTTCCTGTGTAGCCAACTCACCTCTTATGTGTTTTCTTTAGAGCTATGTGCCCTCATGAGAACATTAGGGTTCTGAGTATCTTAGTTTACACAGAAGATGTCTTTAAATAACAGAAGTAAAGAAAACATTAGTAGAAGCAGTGCTATGACCAGTGGATATTATATTCACTTACAGACTGTGTGTTCATGTTTGTGCCTAGAGCCCAGTGTTTAAATGAGAGCTAGAGGCTGATGGGGAATCCTAGGGGAGCAGAGAAAGAGTGACATTCAAACAGCTTTCACTGAGTTCCCAGGCTACATGTCCTTGAGGGGAGGGACACAGTTGAATGAAAAACATGGAAAAAGGAACATAGACCCATATCTCTAATCTCATGTCCCTGAAGCTGTAGAGAATAAGACTGAGGAAGGTGAAAGTCAATTCTGTTTTCCTCTCAGCACAGAGTGACCATCACTATCCATGCCTCTCCTCTATAGTTCTCTCTTTACAGTAGCTCTTCTGCACAGAGGGTAGCAACCCCCGTTGCCATCAAATGCAGGTCTGTCTGTCACTGCATTCGGTAGCCCTACTCATGGCTTCCAGCTTCAAGATTTGGCCAACTTCTTCCTTTTGTATGGCAGATGCCACCCATCCATCCATTCTTTAAACACATGGTGTTATGAAACCAGGAAAACCAGGAAATGAGTGAGAGAAAGAAGAAAGAGAGATGACAGAGAATGAATTGGGCCTTATCTGTGAGAGACTTTGTTGATGTCTTATAGGAAATAAAGCACATGATGATGTGTAATGGTCATGTGTCTCCCTTCAGATGTCACAGCTGTCCTGCAGGGAAAGGTGAATTCTTCTGTAACCTGTCCTACTATAAGTGAGGTGATCACCTAGTTTCTGAGATAGCTCTGAAAATGGTGAAAGATATAAGGCCCTGAGTGAGTCCAGTCCCAGTGTCACCTACCTGATTTAAATTAAACAAACAAACAAACAAACAAACAAACTCCATTTTATCTTCCCTTGTAGCCTTGAAAACTTCATGGTAATTTTTGCTAAATATTCAGCACATTTAATATTTTCTGAGGCAATGATTCTTTTTTTGGGCTTCACATTATCTTTATTTTTTTTCCATTTTTTATTAGATATTTTATTTACACTTCAGATGCCATCCCCTTTCCCCATTCCCCTCCCCCACTTAGAAAGCCCCCATCCCATGCCCCCTTTTCCTTTTTGCATTTATACATTTTTTTAAAAAAATGTTAATCATAGGCTTTATAAGTTTGGTATTGTTCAATCAGAGGTGTAACCCACTACCCAACCTAGATATAACAACTATCTTTGACTGGTGGAGATACATGAACGTCTGCATCCCTGTCTCCCACCTCTTTCTCTCTTTCATCACCTAGCTTCTCCTCTCCTTCTTCTTCTCCTCTTCTTACTCCTTTTCTTCCTCGCAGTACTCCTCCCAAATTAGCTCCTCCTACATATCACCCTTCCTGTTAAAATGAAACTTTTCTCTCAAAATACAATTAGAGCATAATTATGCCACTTTGTACCAGTGAGGTACAAGATAGTCCTAATACCCAGTCCATCCTTTTGTTGACTAACCAGCACCTCTGTCATCTATCCTAACTAAAACATTTAGTTCTGAACCTGGCTTTAGGATGAATGTCAGCTGACGACCATCCACTCAAATCTTTTCTCTCAAGGTAAATAGCCAGGATTGGCTATGAGGCTATAAGTTTTCAACCCCCTCAGAAATCCAGAATGACTGAGTTAACTATAATTGTGGGAAGCACAAATCATAGCTTCTAAAACTTAGCCAATTTATAGAGACCTCCGAACACCTGGACACTCACTCTACTTCAAGACATTGGAGCATCTGTTCTTCCACCTTCTGGCCCAGGATCATCTGAAAGACCTTTGTGCTGCAGAATTATTAAGGGCTGATTACTCTGTCTAGGCAGATATAATCAGTCGACTATTCTGCAAGTGTGTCCTTTTCTGGGCAGTAATTTGTCTGTAGAAGGAAACAGGCAATTTTTGCCTAGTGGCTGTCTCACCACAACGGGAGTAACTCCAAAGATGCTCAATTTCTTCTTAGAATTCAATATAGGGAGCTGTCAGGAGCAGACAGGTCTCTAATCAAAATGAACATTAATACAGAAATGTTTGTCATGTCAATTCTATGGATTTCTGATGTTTTGAAAACCAACTATCCGTGTAAGGTAATCTGGACTGTTGCCTGTTAACTCCACTCAGCTATTTCTAAATAAAACATAGAAAACACCCTAATAATAAACTCCAAGCCATGAATTTGCTATACTCCCTTAACTCACAGGCTGACCATCTCAAATCAGTTAAAAAAGTTAAAGCAGGACTGGGTCTAAGCCTTGTATTCCTAAATGTGTTATACTGGTACAATGCCTATGAGAGTAACAATATTCATCTCACTCTTATATCAATAAGAAGCTCATGCCAATGAAAACCTTAAAATTTGTAATCAAAGTAAATTGGTGTTGTTTAAGAATTTATATTTTCATCTTGATACTAATTATACAGATTTCTACTAATAGGTTATGGCTATGCAATAAACCCTAGCTAATCCTCTCTATTCCCACAAAACCACTACTTTTCCCTAGAAAGACAGTCCAACATTTATCACCTTAGTCCCCAAGCCCAGGGAATATGGGCGCTGACTCTTCATTAGCTTCTTCAAGCTGATTATGGGCGTTGAGATATTAGAAGAGGAGTGGGGGGGAAGAGCAAATTGATATGCCTCTGATGCTGTGTCTTCACTGCCTCCAGATGGAATTCCCTGACCTCAGAGGTTTGAGCAGGTCTGCCCAGCTTGCTTGTTGAGTAGATACACCAAGGCTGATCATTCTGCAATATACAATTCTCCAAACAAATTTTAGTTTCAAGATAGTTTTTTTTTTTTTAAAGAGGGCTGACATTTTATTAAGGATGTTGGTTCTAACCACTTTTCTTTTATTCCTCTCTTTTATTTGATATAATATTTACATTTCAAATTTTATCCCCTTACCGCATTCCCCCCCACCACCCAGGAACCCCTTATCCCATCCCCCCTCCTTCTGCTTCAATGAGGGTGTTTACCCACCTACCCCCCAATCCCCTCCCACCCTCACATTCCCCTCCCCTCAGTGTTCAGCCTTCATGGTACCAAAGATCTCGTCTCCCACCTATGCCCAACAAGGCCATCTTCCTCTACATATACAGTTGGAGTCATGTGTCTCTCCTTACGTGCTCCTAGGCTGGTGGTTTAGACCCTGGGGAGCTCTGGCTGGTTGGTATTGTTGCTCTCCTCATGGGGCCACCAACCCTTAAGGCTCCTTCAGTTTACTCTCTAACTTCTCCATTGGGAACCTTTGATCATATTAATGGTTAGCTGGAGTATCTGTTTCTGTGTATGTCAGACTCTGGGGGACCTCTAAGGAGACAGCCTAATCAGGCTGCTGTCAGCTTTCCCTTCCTGAAATCCATATCAGCATCTATTTTTGGTGACTGCACATGGAATGAATACCCAGGTGGAATGGTCTCAATACAACCTCTTCTTCAGATTCTGTCCCACACTTTGTCTCCATATTTGCTCCCTTGGGTATTTAGTGACTCCTTCTATGAAAGACCTAGGCATCCTCACTTGTTCTTTCTTCTTCATGAGCTTCATGTCGCCTGGTAGTTGAATCTTTGTTGTTTCAAATTTTTGGGCTAATGTCCGCTTATCAGTAAGTAAATACCATGTGTGCTCTTTTGTGATTGGGTTACCTCACTCAGGATGATATTTTCTAGTTCCATCCATTTACCTAAGAATTTGTCGAATTCATTATTTTTAATAGCTGAGTAATATTCCATTGTGTAAATGTACCACATTTTTTGTATCCATTCCTTTGTTGAAGGGCATCTGGGTTCTTTCCAGCTTCTGGCTATTATAAATAAGGCTGCTATGAACATAGTGGAGCATATGTCTTTGTTAAATGTTGGGGCATTTTCTGGGTATATGCCCAGGAGTGGTATAGCTGGGTCCTCAGGTAGTGCCATGTCCAATTTTCTGAGGAACCACCAGACTGACTTCCAGAGTGGTTGTACCAGCTTGCAACCCCACCAACAATGAAGGAGTGCTCCTCTTTCTTCACATCCTCGCCAGCATCTACTATCACCTGAGTTTTTGATTTTAGCCATTCTGACTGGTGTCAGGTGGTATCTCAGTGTTGTTTTGATTTGCATTTCCCTGATGACTAAGGATGTTGAGCATTTCTTAAGGTGCTTCTCGGCCATTCATGTTTCCTCAGTTGAGAATTCTTTGTTTAGCTCTGTACCCCATTTTTAATGGGGTTATTTTGTTGTTTGGCGTCTAATTTCTTGAGTTCTTTGTATATATTCAATATTAGCCCTCTATCTGATGTAGGATTGGTAATGATCTTTTCCCAATCTGGTGGTTGCCGTTTTGTCTTGTTGACAGTGTCCTTTGCCTTACAGAAGCTTTGCAATTTGATGAGGTCCCATTTGTGAATTCTTGATCTTAGAGCATAAGCCATTGGTGTTGTGATCAGGAACTTTTCCCCTGTGCCTAGGTATTCGAGGGTCTTCCCCAACTTCTCTTCTATTAGTTTCAGTGTATCTGGCTTTATGTGAAGGTCCTTTATCCACTTGGAGTTGAGCTTTGTACAAGGGATAAGAATGGATTAATTTGCATTCTTCTACATGCTGACCTCCAGTTGAGCCAGCACCACCATTTGTTGAAAATGCTGTCCTTTTCCCACTGGCTGCTTTTAGCTCCCTTGTCAAAGATCAAGTGACCATAGGTGTGCGGGTTCATTTCTGGGTCTTCAATTCTATTCCATTGATCATCCTGTCTGTCTCTGTACCAATACCATGCAGTTTTTATCACTACTGCTCTGTAGTACAGTTTGAGGTCCAGAATGGTGATTCCCCCAGAAGTTCTTTTATTGTTGAGAATAGTTCTCGCTATCCTAGGTTTTTTGTTATTCCAAATGAATTTGTAAATTGCTCTTTCTATCTCTATGAAGAAGTGATTTGGAATTTTGATGGGTATTGCATTGAATCTGTAGATTGCTTTTGGCAGGATAGCCATTTTTACTAAGTTAATCCTGCCAATCCAGGAGCATGGGAGATCTTTCCATCTTCTGAGATCTTCTTCAATTTCTTTCTTCAGAGACTTGAAGTTCTTGTCATACAGATCTCTCACTTGCTTGGTTAGATTCACTCCAAGATATTTTATTTTATTTGTGGCTATTGTGAAGGGTGTCATTTCCCTAATTTCTTTCTCAGTCTGTTTATCCTTTGAATAGAGGAAGGCTACTGATTTGTTTGAGTTGAGTTTATATCCAGCCAGGTTGCTAAAGTTGTTTATCAGGTTTAGGAGTTCTCTGGTGGAAGTTTTAGGTTTACTTAAGTATACTATCATATCATCTGCAAATAGTGAAATTTTGACTTATTCCTTTCCTATCTGTATCCCTTTGACTTCCTTTTGTTGTCTAATTGCTCTAGCTAGGACTTCCAGTACTATATTGAATAGGTAAGGTGAGAGTGGGCAGCCTTGTCTAGTCCCTGATCTTAGTGGGATTGCTTCAAGTTTCTCTCCATTTAGTTTGATGTTGGCTACTGGCTTGCTGTATATTGCTTTTACTATGTTTAGGTATGGGTCTTGAATTCCTGATCTTTCCAAGACTTTTAACATGAAGGGATGTTGAATTTTGTCAAATGCTTTCTCAGCATCTAGTGAGATGACCATGTGGTTTTTTTCTTTGAGTTTATTTATGTAGTGGATTACATTGTTGGATTTCCGAATATTGAACTATGCCTGCATTCCTGGGATAAAGCCTACTTGATCTTGATGGATAATTGTTTTGATGTGTTGTTGGATTCAGTTTGCGAGAATTTTATTGAGTATTTTTGCATCAATATTCATAAGAGAGATTGGTCTGTAGTTCTCTTTCTTTGTTGGGTCTTTCTGTGGTTTAGGTATGTGCGTAATGGTAGCATAGAACGATTTGGGTAGTGTTCCTTCTGTTTCTATTCTGTGGAATAGCTTCAAGGGGATTGGTATTAGGTCTTCCTTGAAGGTCTGAAAGAATTCTGCACTGAAACCATCTGGCCCCGGACATTTTTTGATGGGAAGATTTTTAATGACTGTGTCTATTTCTTTAGGAGTTATGCGACTGTTTAGATGGTTTATCTGCTCCTCGTTTAACTTTGGTACCTGGTATCTGTCTAGAAAATTGTCCATTTCATCCAGATTTTCCAATTTTGTTGAGTATAGGCCTCTGTAGTAGGATCTGATGATTTTTTAAATTTTCTCTGTTTCTGTTGTTATGTCTCCCTTTTCAGTTCTGATTTTATTAATTTGAATACTGTCTCTGCCCCCTTTGGTTAGTCTGGCTAAGGGTTTGTCTATCTTGTTGATTTTCTCAAAGAACCAGATCCTGGTTTTGTTGATATTTTGTATAGTTCTTTTTGTTTCAACTTGGTTGATTTCAGCCCTGAGTTTGATTAATTCCTGCTATCTACTCCTCTTGGGTATATTAGCTTCTTTTTGTTCTAACTCTTTCAGGTTTGCTGTCAAGTTGTTAATGTGTGCTCTTTCCAATTTTTTTTTTTTGTGAGCACTTAGAGCTATGATTTTTCCTCTTAGTACTGCTTTCAGTGAGTCCCACAAGTTTTGATATGATGTGTCCTCATTTTCATTCAATTCTAAAAAGTCTTTAATTTCTTTCTTTATTTCTTCCTTGACCAAGTTATCATTGAGTAGAGCATTGTTCAGTTTCCAAGTGTATGTGGGCTTTCTCTTGTTTTTGTCCATGTCAAAGACAAGTCTTAGGCCATGGTGGTCTGATAAGGTACTAGGGTTTATTTCAATCTTTTTGTATGTGTTGAGGCCTTTTTTTTTGACCAAATATATGGTCTATTTTGGAGAAGGCACTATGAGGTGCTGAGAAGAAGGTATATTCTTTTGTTTTAGGATGAAATGTTCTATAGATGTCAGTTAAGTCCAATTGGTTCATAACTTCTGTTAGTTTTATTGTGTCTTGGTTTAGTTTCTGTTTCCATGATCTGTCCATAGCTGAGAGTGGGGTGTTGAAATCTCCCACTATTATTGTGTGGAATGCAATGCTTTAAGCTTTAATAAAGTTTCTTTTATGTATGTGGGTGCCCTTGCATTTGGGGCATAGATGTTGAGAATTGCGAGTTCCTTTTGGTACATTTTTCCTTTGATAAATATGAAGTTTCCTTCTTTATCTTTTTTGATTACTTTTGGTTGAAAACTGATTTTATTTGATATTAGAATCTCTACTCCCGCTTGTTTCTTGGGACCATTTGCTTGGAAGATTGTTTTCCAACCTTTTACTCTGAGGTAGTGTCTGTCTTTTCCAGAGGTGCGCTTTCTGAATGCCGCAAAATGTTGGGTCCTGTTTACGTATCCAGTCTGATAGTCTATGTCTTTTTATTGGAGAATTGAATCCATTGATATTAAGAGATATTAAGGAAAAATGAGTGTTGTTTCCTGTTATTTTTGTTATTGGCCGTGGAGATATGTTTGTGTAGCTACCTTCTTTTACTGTTTTTTGAAGATTACTTTCCTACTTTTTCTAGGTTGTAGTTTCCCCTTTTGTGTTGGAGTTTTCCACCAATTATCCTTTGAAGTGCTGGATTTGTGTTGAGATACTGTGTAAATTTGGATTTGTCATGAAATATTTTGGTTTCTCCATCAATAATGATTGACAGTTTTGCTGGGTATAGTAGTCTGGGCTGGCATTTGTGTTCTCTTAGGGTCTGTATGATATCAATCCAGGATCTTCTGGTTTTTATGGTCTCTGGTGAGAAGTCTGGTGCAATTCTTGTAGGTCTGCCTTTATATGTTTCTTTGCCTTTTTCCGTTACTGCTTTTAGTATTTTTTTCTTTGTTTTGTACATTTGATATTTTGACTATTATGTGGCTGGAAGTATTTCTTTTCCTGTCTGAAGTATTTGGAGTCTGTAGGCTTCTTGTATATTTATGGACATCTCTTTCTTTAGGTTAGGGAAGTTTTCTTCTATAGTTTTGTTGAGGATATTTACCGGTCCTTTAAGTTGGGAGTCTTCCCCCTCTTCTATACCTATTATCCTTAGGTTTGGCCTTCTCATTGTGCCTTGAATATCTTGTATATTTTGAGTTAGTAGCTTTTTGTATTTTGCATTTTCTTTGACAGTTGTGTCAATGTTTTCCATGGTATCTTCTGCACATGAGATTCTCTCTTCCATCTCTTGTATTCTGTTGGTGATAAACTTGTGTTTATGACTCCTGATTGTTTTTTTTTTAGGTTTTCTATCTCCAGGGTATTCTCCCTTTGTGATTTTTATTGTTTCTACTTCCATTTTTAGATCCTGGATGGTTTTGTTTAATTCCTTCTCCCATTTGGTTGCATTTTCTTGCAATTCCTTAAGGGATTTTTGTGTTTCCTCTTTAAGGGTTTCTATCTGTCTACCAGTGCTCTCCTTAAGTTCTTTGAGTGTGTTATTTATGTCTTTCTTAAAGTCCTATATTATCATCATGAGAAGTGATTTTAATTCTGAATCCTGCTTTTCTGGTGTGATGGGGTGTTCAGGGCTTGCTATGATGGGGGAACTGGGTTCTGATGATGCCATGTAACTTTGGTTTCTGTTGCTTATGTTCTTGCACTTGCCTTTTGCCATCTGCTTAACTCTAGTGCTACGTGTACTTGCTGTCTCTGACTGAAGACTGCCTTTCCAGTTGTCTGGCTTGTGTCTGATCTCCTAGGGGTCCAGATGTCTCTGTGATCTTTTCCAGCTGCACTGATTACAGTGGTACCTCTAGCATGCCTCAGGATATGGTGCCTCCAAGGTAGCAGTCCAGTTAGGTGTCTGCTGTTTTGGGTGCAGTGTCTCCTCTAGGATATCTCAGGATATGTTGTCTGACACTCTGAGCTCAGTTGTTCCTCTGTGGCTCTGGGCTGAGTGGACCTTCCAGTATGTCCCAAGCGGAATCCAGGGTCCACCCATCAGCAGACCTTGCAGAGGTCTGGTTCAGGCCTCAGATCCGGGAGAGGGGCAGACGCGGAATGCTAGCCCTCAGGGACCGGGAGGGGGGGTATCTGCTGGAATCTGAGTGCTCACAGCACCCAGCTATGGGCTCATTGCAGTATATGGGTGTTCCTACCTAACGCTGGCTGTGGGATCTGTGGACCCTCCAGAATGTCTCGGGCGGGATCCTCTCTGCCCTATCATTAACACACAAAGAGACTAACAAAAACACGTCTCAATTACGAGTGCCAGCCAGGAGAGATTCTGTATCATCCCCAGCACCCAGATGGGAACCTCCTGGTGTCTCTGAGACATCTCCCAGGGCGCAGCAACCGGTAACCCCATAGCACGTCTGCCAGTCAGTCATTTGTCTCCTCCCGAGACAAAACAAAACAAAACAAAACAAAACAAAACAAAACAAAACAAAACAAAATGGTTTACTGCCTCTTCCAAGACAGAAAAAACTGCCAGACCAAACCAAAAGTGCACTTTTCAGAAACCAAACAATTCAGACAGACAGCCACACAGCAACCAGACAGAAAACCATGGGTGAAATCTTACCTCCAAGTGGGTTTTTGGAGATTAGGGTGGTCACAATTTCCCGGCCAATGAACCAAAATGTAAGACCCCCATGAAGGGAGGACCTCCCTCAAGCCTCAGGAACACTCGGCCACCCAATAACTCTCAAGACACCATTCTTGATGGAAACAGCAAGAGGTATATTTCAGGATCAACCAGCTGATGGTCAATTCATAATCCATGCAGGAGCAGAGGAATGGACAAGACAGCCTGGTTAGGTGCAGTCTTATATAGGGGAACCCATAAACTGTGTGTGTGTGAAGGGGTAACCAAGGAAACATAACATAAAAACAGTAGAAAGTCTCAAGAAGTCCCAACCCATAATTTAGTCAGGGTCATTCAGAAAACATACACTTATCTTTTGTGAGAATGTAACCTTGCCCAACGATTTATCTTGTGGTCAGCCAGTTCCTGCGACCACCCAGATGATTTGCATCTTTCTTTGTGGTCAGGAATGTGTCTTCCTGCTTTGGGCCTTCCTCAGCCACAGGTGGGTTCTATTCCCTGAGGTCTGAGGAATATTAATCAGCCTCTTCCTTACTCTCCAAAATATTAATCTAGCAAGTATCCTCTGACTCATGGATAATGTACCCCTCCCGGAATGTAGAATGTATCTCGGGTCAGTGAAGGCCTAAAATCTTACACTTAGTTTTGATTTCTTGTTGGAACTAGTATTTTTCATAAGTTTTCTATACCTTTCAATTCTATATGTGATATAAGTTAATTTTCCTTTACAAAAGTTAATTTCTGTTCAATTACTAATGTTTTAGAACACCCCATAAGCAATCAGTAACACAAGGCTCATTTTTAGTCTATCCAGATAAGTTAAGCTTGGTTGACATCTCTTAATTACTAAAACTCATCATCACTCTTGTTTATTTGTAATTAACACATTATGGGAGAGCAAAACTCTTGATAATTTTTTCTGAAGTGATTTTTGACAGTTTAGCATCAGCTGACAACCTGTGTGGTCTATGTTGACATGTGTTTTTGTAATGATATGGCTTTTATTATTTGCATTTCAGATAGGGTTTATGGAGTCGAGGCTGGCCTTAAGCTTACTCTGTAACTGTAGAAAATCTTCAGCATTTTTCTTTTCCTTATGTAGCTGGCTGTGGCCATGGATCAACTAAGTTCATCTGAAATGGGGGCTGAGAATGACAAAAAGGTGAGTGAGAAAAGATGAAGCCAAGACAAAGTTATCTGATGAAGGCTCCAAGCTTTAATGTTCAGCTTTCAATCTATAGGGAAAGGCCCCACGCTAACCATTTCTGGTTTAAGCTGGAAATAGGTGGGTAATCATTTGTTGTTCAAGCCAGAGATATCTCAAGGCAAGCCCGGGGGCAGTTCTTCTAAGTTCCATGTAGATAAGGTGGGTAACTCCACTTAGATCCTATAAGTTCTCTGAATTGAAACACACACACACACACACACACACACACACACACACACACACACACACAGAGAGAGAGAGAGAGAGAGAGAGAGAAACAGTGAAAGAGAGAGAGAGAGAGAGAGAGAGAGAGAGAGAGAGAGAGAGAGAATTTAAGAGACAACCTTTGATTGCTTTAAAGGACAACACATTTTAAGGAACGTGGCCTAGAATAAGAACGTGAAGCCAGCAGAGTGTTCAACTTCTGATGACACCTAGTAGATCAAACTAACTGAGAAATAATTTGTACAGGAATGTACAAGGTGCTGTGCAATGAATTTGGGCATGAGAATTTCAATATGAAATTTAATGCTGGGTATAACAATATTCACACTTGAAATAGCACTAACACAACACATGAGAACACCACAGCATTTGGAACCATTTTTCCTCACCTCATTTCCCAAGCTCCAGCACGCTGTGGTGACACAATTTGGAGTCTACTGAACAAAAGGACATGTTCAACAAACAACTCAAAGGAACAGGAAGAACCAAGGCAAACATTTTCTCTAAGCACTTCCAGACCTTATTAGGACTAAAGTGTCCCTCTGTGTGTCTTTGTATTGTTTTGTTTGAGTCAGGGTTTCACTGCTAGTCATGGTTGACCTGCCATGTCTTATATGTAGTACAAGCACATACGACTAACCCTGTCATGTTATTCTTCCTTCTCATTTTCTTTCTGGTTCCCTGCCTCCTTAAATGTTTCTCCTTCCCTTCTTCCATCACCATCCCTTCTTCTGTAATTTTTTTAAGAAAAAGACTCTTCACCCCCCCAAAAATTCATAGAACTGAATGTCACACACTGTTCAGCTAAGTGACCCTATTGTAAAATATATCAAAATAATTTACTTCTATTTCCAATTCCCTATTTTGTCAAGTTTACATTTTGGTATTTTTGGAGCTATATTTTTACCTGGAAAGATTTATATTTTTCTATGGTCTTATGTTTCATTCCCATTCTCTATATTTTCCTCCTCTGTGCCACACTGGGCATCACCCTGTATCTAATTATTCTTTAAGTTTCTTGTATTAGGACTTCAAATCAAAGAAACACACCCTGATTGAGACAAGATTAAATTATCTTAAAATTTTAATTCCACTGGAGACTACTTAATTTTATTGATTTAAAAATTTCTCAGAATATATATGTATATATGTGTTACTGCACTTCCAGGTTTTCACCCTTCTGCAATTTGAGAAAACCAATTCTATATTTTCATCAGAAACATAATTTTTTAGTCATATAATTTATCAACTGAAGGAAAAATAAGTTCTGTTTTCGATAAGTAATGCAAAACATATACTACAGTGAAGGGATTAAGTATAAAATTGAGCATGGAATAATGGAAAGACATTGGTACTGAATCTTGTCTTTTGATCATTTAAAGATATCATGTAATAGTGAGTGTTCAACTTGACAACAAATCCAGAAACTCATGGGACACTATTCCATGAACCATCCTAATACTATTGCCCTGAATCCAAAGCATAGTAACCAAGAGCTGTGAGTTAGAAACTCAGTGTATTCCCATCTGTGCACAAGGTGTTGTAGGAGCCACACAATTTAATGAATTGGCCCAAAACACAGGAGAAACAGATTTCAGCTCAGCAAATGGAGAACCAGTGACAGAGAGACCATATCTCTGAGTTCACTCCAGCTTCACCTAGCTCAATGTCTGAAGTGAGGCCTCTTCTGAATGAATATCTGCAATGAAAGCCCTAGTGAAGAGAAACTTCTCAATGGGTTATCAAAATTGATCAGAGGTGGAAGAAGAGCAAAAACAAAAAGTTCAGTAGAAAAGTAGAGGCCACTGGTACAGGCAGGACATTTTAGTGAAAAAACATAGTTTTAAAATTTATTGAAAATTATTTTTATGCATATGAGTTTCTCAGAAGACAGAATACAGTTCTTAGTCAAAGATACTACATGGGAGTAAAACTGAAGATGTGTAATGCTGACCAAGGGAACATGGGAGATCCTCAGGTAAGAAATTAGGTAGAGAGAAGAACTGAAGGAGAGATCCAGGCTGACATGCTCATGTAATGTGGATGAACTTGTATGTGGAAGTACTGAGGAAATGATCACAATCTATTGATTTCTGGTTCTCAAAAGAGAGCATGTGAGTCTGCTAAGTGTCACTAAGCTCAAGTCTTTTCCAGGTTTTTTCCACTCTCACGGATGAATGAAGTGTTTAATGTATCATGAAATAGAAAAATGAACTATGGACTCACTGGAGATAAGTAATAAAGACAGAATCTTGAGAAAAGCTGATAGGGAAAACTGAGACAGGATGACTGGGGTTGAGTCAGGGAGTACCATGCAGCTGGCACTTTATGATCTAGGGCTAGGAAAGTCCTCTGTCATTTGACTTCTAAATGAATTTCAAACATAATATGTCTCCATGCTTTTATTAATTTGTACTCTTCACCCCCATATTCTTTTCTGTATTAGTTTTTTATGACTGTCAAACACACACATAAAACAAAACAAAACAAAACAAAAAATAAGACAAAAGAAAAAACAAACAAGAAAAGTGAATAAAGAAATCCTCAGAATCCCACAGATTTGAAGAATTAAAAGCAGAGATTTCTTTTCACAGGGGTGTGGGCTTTAATTAATGTCATCATTACTTTGTCAGTATGTCCTGATTCTTCAGAGTCCTCAGTGCTGAGGGTCCAGAGTGCTGTCTCTCTGTCTTTCTCTATGTGTGTGCTTCTCTACTCTGTTTTCAGATGTCTGTGTCTTAAAAGAACCATTCAGAATAGGTTATAGCTCTGCTGAAAGTCTCGTATTTTATAACTTATCCAAAACTTTGCTACCAAATGTAGCAAACATTTCATACACATCATTTCAGTTTTTCATCTTGTCTCCATTAATCATAATTAGTTTTGCAGCTATAAAGTAATTTTAGTGCTATTGAAAGCTATATATCACAGATATGGACTCTTTGCAAGCAGACATGTTATTGCCTTTCAAATACACCCCAGATTAGAATACTTTTAAAATCTGTACTTTCTGTCCTTTTCCAGAAAGAAAATTTCTTACCAACAGGAGGTTTGTTCTCATTCCTCCATTAACTTAACTTCTCTTATAGGTTCCCCTCACAAGAGTCAGAGTGTTCCTTGGTAAGCAAAATTAGATCAAGTTTGGTTCTTGATGAAACCAGTAATTCAAATGTACTGAATGCAAGTTGTAAACTTCAAACTTTAGTTTTGCAGAGGACCACACATACCTCAGTTTTGGAAGAGTTTTACACTTTATACATATCAAAACTATAGATTCATCTCCATATGTCAAACCATTATTCCCATGGGTGGTAGGAAACTGAAGTGAGGTTTACTGGGTGAGCAGTGATAGAGCAGCTTAGCCTATCTGGAAGTGAGTGAATTGCACCAGGTTGTGCTGCCCCAGGAAGCATTTTTGTTTAAATGCATTGGCTAAGTATTTTGGAAGTGTCAGGAACAATCTCTCTCAGAATTTAACTACCATGTTAGGACATGGACTGCATAAGATGGATATAAATGTTCAAGATTGTTTTTGAATGTATAGTGGCCAACCTGGGCCACATAAGAGCTTGTCTCAGGAACACAAATAAGAAAGAAAGCAAGGAAAGATCAAACAAAAATAAATAGGAAATATTAATAATTAATAATGAAAGTGGATATTATACTAGGTTCCAGTGAGAATCAGATGCTTTTTGACCAATGTCCTAGTATGGAGCGAAGAGTTGGATATGAAAACTCATCCCCATATATAGAATTATTGGCAGCTCCTAATATCTTGGAAAGGAAGGAATCATTTTCTCTAAGAGTGTAGCCCTTGATAAGTTATCATTCAGCATCGGAAAATTACAGATTTGGGAACATATTCACAGCAGAAAACGGACTTGATATTTCTCCTCCCCACTCTTTCCCTCTGTCTCTCTCTGTATGTCCCACTGTCTCCTTCTATATCTACCTGTCTCTTTCTATATCTTGCTCTCTCACTCTCTTTTAAGACACATATGCAGTCATAAGAAATAGAAGATTACTAGTAGAAAGAATGGAGGAGGATAGATTCAGAGATACCTATGAGAAAATACAGTGATATATGTATATTTATCACAAGAAAGCCATTAATTTTATGATTAAAATCACTAAGTTAAAAACATCACAAAACAATAAATTTATGTTATTTTTAGGATTGTGTTTAGAAATGGCTAGCACCACCTTAAGCTGAATAATTTAGTCCTGTACCAGTGTACAAGCAGGTAGGCTTATTATGTTTAACGAAAGAGCACATAAACTTATAAAAATATTATAATTGGCTGTATAGTATGGAAATTAGATTAGAGAAGAAAGTGGGTAGTTTGATCAAAGATGAAACTTTATTGTACAAATGTATGGATTCCTCAAATAAAAATATGCAGCATAAATAAATAATTACAACAAATATTATAAAATTAAAGCAGAACAAAATAGTTATGCTTTGTAATGTTAAACTGATACATTCCCATTCTTCATACCCATCTTCCTCCATAAGACCTTTGCTTCTCAACTCTTTATTAATCTAATTTCTCTGTGTCCAGATCAAAGGTGATATTATTATTTATGATACATTGCCATTTCCACTCATTACTGACACCATTAAGGTCAGGTAAGTGATTGGAGCTGAGTGAAATTTGGTAGAAAATACCTTTGTGTTGCAAGACACGTATCCAAAATCTAGAATGCCTTTCATCATGACCTCTGGTTCCAGGAGCGCACACTATGAGGCACCCAGTATGTGTCTTTCCTCTGCTGTGACTATGTCATTTTCCCACTTGAAGTTCTCAATGGAGTTCTGATTAATACAGGGAGCTGCTTTTACTGACTCATTTGGATTACCAGAGAAAATTATGAACAGGCAATGGCTAGGTTTAGTGAAACAAATAAAAGGAGAGTAAGAACTAGCAGACTGTTTACCCAAAGAGTGGGTCATTGCACACAGAAAATCCTGTGTTCAAAATTCAGAATGCAAATAAGGTTAAAAAGGTAATATTACCAATAGCAATGGAAGGCTAACTAGAAGGATTATTCAGAATATTTGTGATATATGTGGGAAATTGAATTAATTTATAAGAAAGAATACCATCAAACTATTTTTACAATGAAAGTAAAGAATAACAAGAATGAGGATTTGGCATAAAATCCTCTGTACTGAAAATCAGTCAGAGGTGTCAGAGAAGTAGACTACCAAACAGTCCATGGACCATAAACACAATTCCTTTTCAGGGACTTATAGAATATCTAAGCATATGTTTAATTGTCACATATAGTGAAACTGAGTAAAAATACTTCTTATAAAGAAGAACTTACAAACTCAGCTTTATGAAAATTGCTGGAGAAGGCAGGAATCAGAACTCACAGCATGAAACACATGTGAATTCACATCACAGTCTAAATATCTCTAGTGTATTTTGGCCACTTTTAATCTGTCAACTTATAGTATCTTGGTAAGAGTGGGAAGGTTTTAGAGTATGTAATCTTTATTATCAAGATGTCTCTGCTTTGAAGGATACCTTTTGAGACTGGGAAAGGCTTTGTGTGCCAGAAAACACAGCAGCATCTAATGACATTGAAGTCTCCTACCACATTAGAGGCCAGTGCAGGAATCACAGCCATATAGACAAACCAATCATTACATGTCTCAAAAAAGAGAACACACATTATGATAGATGAAGATCTGGCTATAGTAATCATCAGATATACACACATGTTTACACACTGTAGTGAGAATACCTTGTGTACTTTTTGGATGCATCATCTTTCAACTAAAAATCTTAAGGCCTAAAGGAAATCGTAGAATAAGAGGTAGAACATCTGGAAAGTAGAAAGAATTCTAGGATAGATCAAGTCACTGGGGATGCACCTGGGAAGATGTGACTAGACATTTAGATGGTATAAGCACACTGGTAACCAGCCATATGGCAGGATGGACATTAGAATTAATGAGTAATATTAAGTCATTATTTAGTTGGACAGTAACCTAGATATATTTATGGCCAATGTATTTTTAAATGTATTTTAAGTGTGAATTTTAAATCTGATAGCATCAGTCTGGAAGGAAGAACCAGAACTAACATCTACAAATGTCACCCAATTTAGGCATGGAATTTAAACTGATTCGAAAAATGTCCTAAGTACCAAGCACAAACCCGGATTAAAAAAAAAAAAAGCGTTAAAGCACTGTCTTTTTAGAAAAAGAGATTGGAAAACAGGTGGTGCTTTAAAACTTTTTAATAGAAGGCCTCTGCTTACAGAACCTCTGCTGTTAGGAAGAATGGAGGTCTGTCAACAGCACATAGGGAGCAGGAATTCAGGTCAACCAGAAATGGGCCCAACAATTCAGTTCAGGTCAAGACAACTAAGGCATAAAGCTGTGCACAAGAGGCAACGAGATCACCGAGACTGAGTATCTCTGCTGAGAGAGAAGGATGAGGTCAGCAGAGCTCCAGTCTGGGGGTTTGGAAAGAAATGTAAAATCCACAGCCCCTTTTTGCCAATGGCACAATTTCTTCTTGGAGTGGGTAATGGACAGAGGCTCCTGCCTAACCAAACATGACAGGACTCATGGACTTTGAGATTGTTGGCAGGCATGCGGCCCAAACTGCAGTTCATGATAGTTCATAGACTGTACTGCAGAATGGGTTTTTGGCTCTCAGATCACAGTACAATCAGGGTGAGAGCCTCTGAAGATAGATACAGCCAGTTAAAGTTACAGCTTATAATTCAAAATGACACATTTTGTCTTTAAAGGTACTCTGTAGGTTTTTTGCTTAATAATCATTAGGAATTTCCATAATCATTTAAAAGGAAATAAGCACCAATCTTAAATTTATATAAAAATGGGAATATAGGTTTATTTATTCACATAAGGTATGTTTGTGATTTAAAGATATGATGTTCAAGTACTTTTAAAAGCTGCTGTAATGATCTCTTATGGATAAATGAAAAATACAAATAGTCAGATATTCTAACTCATGGTTATATTAGATACCAGTTTAGTTAATTACATTAGGATGTTTCAAGTATATTCAGATAGTAAATAGCCAAGAATGATGGTTGAGTATTCATATGTGTTATAGACAGGTCATTAGTTTTCAAACCTCAGAGATTCATTGACTATGGATTCATTTATTATTAAAAGGTCTTTTTTGATTATAAGACAGCTCTATTCCTGACAGCACCCCCATTCCACTTCAAAGGAGATGCTGAGCATCAGCAACCTCCATATGGAGTTGCATCAATTTTGTCAAGCTCACCACTGAGCAAAGAAAATGCTCATGCTTCATCTTTAGATAAATTTCTATCCAGAAAAGACAAGCAGATGAAGGGAAGTCAACTGTCAAGCTTTTCCAAGACAAGGTAAGAAGTGCATCATAATTTCTGCTTCACATAAGTCTGTCAGATCTACTGGGCCAGAATAATAAAGACAATTCTGGAAAATTCTTTAGGCAGCCAACTATGTCTACCTTTTTTGTTTGTTTTTTTAAAAATTTATTTGTTAAAGTACTTTCTTTATTTACATTCCAAATGTTGCCTCTTCCTGTTCCCTGCTCCCAGAGTTCCTCATCCCATTCTTCCTCTTCTTTGCCTCTTTGAGGGTACTCCCCTCTACAAACCCACACACCCAGACACCCACAAACACATCCACCTTCACTTCAGCCCTCACTGCAAACTCCTTACCCTGGGCCTCAATTTTCTGTAGTCATTTCCAACATATGTGCTTGGGAATCATGGCCCAGCCAATGTTGCACTTTGATTGGTGGCTTGGACTCGGGGAACCTTGAGGGATCCAGTTTAGTTGTTCTGTCGTTGTTCATATGGGGTTGCCAACACCCTCAGCTTCCTCAGTCCTTCTCCTAATTCTTCCATAGGGGTCCCTCAGCTCAGTTCAATTGTTGGCTGTAAGTAGCTGTATCTGTGTCTACCATCTGCTTGTAGGTTGGCTAAGGGTATCACCCATTATGTCCTGAGAGTCTTTCCCAGCCCAGGTCTCTGGAACTTTCTCTAGCTTATGCCTCCCCCAACCCACAAAGCTGTATATTTCTATTCCCTCGACCTTTGGACCTCTGTTCTGTCACCACACCCCATTCCTGATTCTGCCCCCATTCTCCTTCCTTCTCCCACGCAGGTATCTCTGTCCCTCTGCTTCCTGTGATTCTTTTGTTTCTTCTGCTAAGAGGGAATGAAGCATTCTTAGGTGGGCCTTCCTTCTTGTTTTTAACTTCACATGGTCTGTGTTGTATGATGGGCATTCTGTACTTTTTGGTAAATATCCACGAGTATGTACTATGCATGTTCTTTGATTCTGTGTTACCTCACTCAGGATGATATTTCCTAGTTCCATCAATTTGTTTGTAAATTCATGATGTCCTACTTTTTTAATAGCTGAAAAGTGTTTTATTATGTAAATGAACAATTTTTTTAAATCCATTCTTCCACTGAAGGAAATCTTCGGTTGGGAGTTGTTCACAGCTTCTGGCTATTATTAATAAGGCTTCTATGAATAGAACGGAACATGTATCCTTGTGGTATGGTGAAGTATATTTTGGGTATATGGCCAGGAGTTGTATAGGTGGGTCTTCAGGGGGAAATGTTTCCAATTTCCTGAGGAAATGCCAAATTAAATTCCAGAGTGATTGTAGTAGTTTGCAATTCCACCAGTGAAGTAGGAGTGTTCTTATTTCTGTACATCCTTGTCAGTATGCTCTGTCACTTCTGTTTTTGATGTTAGCCATTCTGCTTGGTTTAAGGTTGAACCTCAGGGTACATTTTTTTTTTTTTTTTGCTTTTTCTTGATGACTAAGGTTGTTGAACATTTCATCAAGTGATTTATATTCATTAAGGATTGCTATGTTGAGAATTCTCTTTTTGGCTTTTTACAGCTTTTTAAAAGTAAAATAATTTGATGTTTTGTAGACTAACTTCTTCAATTCTTTATATATTTTGAATATTAGCTATTTGTCAGATATAGTATTAGTGAAGATCTTTTCTGAATTGTTGGGACAGCAACCCACTCAAAAAACATTCCACCAAAATTTATCCTGTCTAGAACAAATGCAGGCATGGTGGATGAAGCAGAGACTGAATAAATGGCCAACCAATAACTGGCCCAACTTGAACCCCAACCCATGGGCAATCAACAGTTCCTAACATTATTAATTATACTCTTCTATGCTTGCATACAGAAGCTTGTTGTCTTTTGAAAGGCTGCACCCAGCAACTGACTTGGACAAATATACACAAAATAGAACATGGAGCATTTGCCTTTTCTGTGCCCAGGGAATTTAGCTCATGATAACAATTTCTAGGTCCATTTGTTTGCCAACTAAATTTTTGAGAAATAGTCAAGGCTTTCATCAAAATGAAAGAAAATATGGTCAACTTATGAATTACCAATTCTAATATACTGAGATAGCAAACATTGGAACAGTAATATTCACAAAAGCATTAAAATGTATGTGTAAGGAAACTTAACCAAAGATGAAAAAAATGTCTATACTGAAAGATAAAAATCATTGAAGAAAAGAATTGTAGGAAGGCACCAGAAGATGAAAGATCTCCCATGATCCCATGGTATCTTTAACATTTTAATATGTGTTCCTAACAGTATTTAGATATTCAACATTATCCCAACCAAAGTACCCACAAGATTCTGCACAAATTTTACCTAAATATATACAATTCATACAGGAACATGTGACACTTTGGATCATCAAAGCTATTCTAAAAAATGAATAATTTTGGGGAAAGTGTAAGATCATATTTCAAGCCATGTTACAGAGGTATAGTATTCAAAAACTATGGTAGTAACAAAATCAGATACTTGGATCAATGTAATGAAAAAAAAGAAGACCCACACTGGAGTATGCATAGCTAGAGTCATGTGATATATGATAAAGATGCCCCAAGTTCAAAATGTAGGGAAGACAGCATCCCCCACAATGATCCTGATAAAACTAAAAGTCTACTTGCAGAAAAATATTATCCATATTTACCATTCTACACGTAAAATCAAATACAATTAGGTGAAAGATCCTATTGTGTAACCTAAAATTTTGAAACTAGTAGGAGAAAACATGGGCAGTGCTGAATGAATATCCAACTGTAGGAAAGAACTTTATTAATAAGACTTCATTCAGAGAAGATTTATGGTTTATAATAGACAAAAAGGATCACATAAATCTAAAAATCTGTGCAGCTAATGAAATAATCATTCAAGCAAAAATCTAGTTCACATGATGAAGATAGCCTTGCCAGCTACACTTCTGATAAGAGATTAATATCCAGAATAAACAGTGAAGTCAAAACAAAGAAACAATGCAGACAACCAATGTCTGAAATGAAAACTCAGAATGCATCTATAGAGAGGACTAAATATGTAGAAATAAATATGGCAAACAAGCATTGGAGAAAGTGTTCAAAATTCTTAGCAGATAGAAAATATTAGTTCATTGAGATTTCATGTAACCCCAGTGAGAATGGTGAATGTCATGACAATAGCAGACAACATATCCTGCAGAAGATGTTTAAAACATGGGCCAATATTCATTTTTTTGTGGGAAAAGAAACTAAAGTAATTAGTATTTAAATAGGGGTTAGGAATTCTGAAAATCTAAAATAAAATTTAGCACATAAACCAGATTCACCACTCCTTGGCATACAAAAAAAGGACTCAACATCCCACTCTTCAGATACTTGCTCATGTTCACTGTTACTCCAGTGACTATAGCTATAAAAGACCAACATAAGTGTCCTACATCTCCTGAATGGATTGAGAATGTGGTGCATACATACAATGGAATAATACTTGGCTGTAAAGAGACAATTGCCCTTTAATGTCATCACCACATTAGGCTTTGGTCTTGTAGATAAGGCACATTGAAAATCTCCCACACTCTGCCCCACTGGGCTACAGTCCCAAAGAAAATAATGGAAGAAGATCACTCAGTGGATGCTCAAAGATACCATTGTTTTTCTTTGTTTTATAAGGAGTATGGCTATGCATGTCTCAGCACACAGTTGGGAAAATGTCCAGAGCCACTTCCAAGATGCTTGTGGTCCTGCTCACAGCAACCTTGCTGGCCCTGAGCACAGCTCAGAGTACAAATGAAGGTACCAGGGATTACAGGGTGGGATCTGGAGACATTCAAGAAAAAAGGTGGAGAAAGGAGGAAAGAAATGATAGGCATGGGTGAGAAGGAAGACAGGCCCATGGGATTTCTGTGATAACGGTTGGAATAGTTGAGTCTTTAGCAGGTAACACGGTCTTTTTACTTAATATTCTACCTGAAATACACAAATTTCTTGACGAGCGGAATACAATGGCCCATTTTGTGTTCAGGAGAGTGCTCAGCACTATGTAAAGAAACATAAAAAAGAACAGATTTGAGAGCACATTCTCAATCAGAGCAAATATAGGTACTGCCACCTCAGTGGCTTTGTGGGTGGCTTAGTACATAGCTGATTTCAGAAATTTGATACAGAACAATGTATCAGAGTTAACTAAGAACATAGAATTATCCATGGTTTCCTTTTGCCTTTGTGGTCCAGTATATAATTGTAGAGCATCAAGAACAAGAAGGAGAAATACTAAGCTATCCCTCTTTTCTCTATGCCTCTTAGGTTATTAGATAATTGTTTTTAATTAATGGAAAAATAGAAGGGAACAAATCATCTCCAGACATTTAGTATATTTGTTGGACAATATTATTAGTCTTTTTCAGTATTGGAGTGTATAAGTATACACTTCAATAGGTTCAACAGCTAAATTATATTTCATTCTAGAGATGGGAAACTCTAACTAAAACATTTTGCAAAAATAGGGAATTTATAACATGCCCAGAAGTACAATTTGCAACTTTTCTTATGTTAATGTAGTTTTCTTTCCATTATTACACTTTTACTTTGGAAATACCTAATGTGATAAATAAGGGTCTGTATATTCTTGTTTGACAGCTGTAGTGGCCATACTTGTTTCAGGATTAAAAATATAAAAAGCCTCTGTATTTTTGGAATGTGTAATTAGGAGGACAAGATGAGGATGTCTGAAAGAGGAAATGAGCAGCTGGCAGAGAGGTTCTGAGATAAAGTACTATGTGATCACATCAGGGGAAGAGAACAAGAGGAAAGTCTTTTAATCAATGTGTTCATATGTTCTGGTCCTTTCTATGCAGATTCGGTGCAACAAACCCAGGGCTCAGATTCCGATCTTTCTTCTGCTGAAGCAAATTCAGGGAGTGCTCAAGATGGCGAATCAGCACCATCAGCCAATGAAGAACCTTCTGCCAATTCTGGAAATGGAGAGGAACAGCAATCACAGGAACCACTACAAGTGGAAAGTGAAGAGCCTTCTAACACTACTAGAAATGATGTGGAAAAACAACCAGGGGAAGGAAACGTAGAACAGGTTCAAAATAAACCTCCTTCTTCTCCTGAAAAAACACAAGGACAACCCCAAAAAGGAGATCCAGTGAGGAAACCCTCTCCTCGCAAGCGTCAACATTCCAGAGGCATAACACTGTTTCCATCATACTTTCATATGTTTTCAGGAAGAGTGCGACCCTTTTAACCAGTAAGGGCTTGAATAAATTAGGTAAGATGAAGGAGTCAAATTTAATAAATATAATGACCTTGCATCCATATTTGTTAAATCATAGTATCAAAAGGAGCTAACTGTCAGCATATGAACACAGCATTAACCTCAGCCTCATTTCAAACCTCAGCATTCAGACAGTACAAGGTGATTCATCTTTGAGGGTCTAAGACAAACTTGCACAAGACTAACATAGCTCCTTATCTCCTTAATGCTCCATCACTCCTTTATTATTTATTTATTTTATTCATCTATTTTGTAACAATAATAACCCTTTGAGTTGACGTGGTTTATGGAAGTGCAGACACAATCGTCTTAGGTCCCTTTTTCTTTGAATTAACCATCACTGACCTCTCATCTTATGTGTATTCAATCTTCTCCACCCACACAGGGATGTTTAGATCTGTTGTCTCTTAGTGATACCTTACAGACACCTCTAACCTTGGTCAGAATTTCAATATATTCTTCTAAATTTATATATGTCTATGTCGGTAGGAATCTTACATCCTAGGAGTATACATAGCTGAATATCATATTATATATTATACTACATTGTCATTTTTGTCCTTGAAAGCCATTCATTTTAATCCTTTGGCAACACCCTTAAAAATATTAATATGTGTATGTGGGTAAATATTATAACAAACTGAGGTTTATGTGAATGATCTTTAGGTTACTCACTATCAAAACCACACTACTTAGAAAACTTCATTGCTTTATAATTCTGCAGGTCTCTCACAGCATGCTTTGCTTGATTTTATTTTGCTGTTTGTGTTCTCAGGACATTTAGTTGTACACTATTTAACTGCATGGTCTGTCATGATCTGTCTACAGCCTCTTCTGTTAATAAATACTTAGGTTAGTATTAGCTGCTCAATCACTCAGGGCACATAGCACTGTAAAACTTTGGCAATTTATCGTGGAACTTTTAAAATCAGAAACAATGGATGAACAATGTAAGATCCTCACTCACATTCATCTTGTAAGAAATGGATTAGTTCCATTGTCTTCTCAGTGCCTGATATGAGTAAACCTGAGAAAGTGGGGAAGGAATGAAGGATAGGGGATGGAGGAAGAAGAAGGTGTGGCCTCCCACACTTCTTCTTTCAGGGGTCCCAATAGCAGGTGAGGAACTCCAGCATGTCCTAATTTTCAATAACTTTTCCCTTTTTTGTGTTTCAGAAAGTACCTGAGAAGATTATGTCCTTCAGACACAGGTCAATGAATCACTGTTGATTGTCTATACTATTCCAATAAAAATTTCAGCATGCAATTTCTGAGTGGTGTTTGTATTTTTAGAAAGGGAAGGGAGAGAATTTTAGAGCTTTGACAACAACAACAACAACAACAACAACAAAACAACACCTAGAAAAATACACCAGAAAACTTGCAAATATTTCCATCTTTTTTCCCCCCTACACACAGATAGCAAAATGAAAACACTTCATGGCCCTGTAACCAGATGATTCTTTCTTGGAGTCTGCAGTACAAATTTATGTTGTAATATATAATTGTAAGATTTTTTGTTGAGTTATTTTCAGTTTAAAGGAAACTGGAGAGATGTTTTGAGGGAATTGAAAACCTGAGCTTTTGTAACATTCTCCAGTTGATTTATTGAGTTTGCACTTTTCAAGTCCCATGTTGCATTTTCTGCTTCTGTTTTTTTCGATGTAAAGTGTTTCCACTTTTCTTTTTATAATTATTTTAAATTTTTATTTATTTATTTTAAACTCCAGATTTTATTCTGCTCCCCATTTGTGTCTGCCCTTGGAATGTTCCACTGTTCCACATCACATACCTCCAATGCGCCGCCCCCCCATCCCCCGCAGATCTTCATGAGAATGTCCCCACAACGGGTACACCAGAACTCTAAACTCCCTGGAGTCTTCTGTCTGTTGAGGGTTAGGTGCATCTTCTTTTACTAAACCCATACCTGGCAGTCATCTGCTGTATATGTGTGGGGGCCTCATAACAGCTGGTGTATTTTGCCTGGTTGGTGCTCCAGTGTCTGAGAGATCTCAGGGGTCCAGGTTAATTGAGACTGCTGGTCTTCCTACAGAGAGGCCCTTCCTCCTCAGCTTCTTGCAGTTTTCCCCCAATTCAACCACAGGGGTCAGTAGCTTCTGTCAATTGGTTGGGTGCAAATATCTGCATTTGACTCTTTCAGCTGCCTTTTGATTCTTTGGAGGGCAGTCATGATAGGTCTCTGTGAGTGCTCTATAGCCTCAGTAATAGTGTCAACTCTTGGTGCCCCCCCTTGGGCTGGATCCCACTTTGGGCCTGTCGATGGACCTTTTCTTCCTCAGGATCTTCTCTATTTCCATCCCTGCAGTTCTTTCAGACAGGAACAATTATGAGTCAGAGTTTTGACTGTGGGATGGCAACCCCGTCCCTCACTTGATACCCTGACTTTCTGCTGAAGGTGGGCTCTACAAGGTCCCTTTCTTCAATGTAGGTCATTTAATCTGAGGTCCCTCCCTTTGGGTCCTGAGAGACTCTCACCTCCCAGGTCACTGGTACATTCTGGAGGGTCCCCGCAATCTCCTACTTCCTGACTTTGCCTGTTTTTCTTCTTTCTGCTGTCCCTTTCTTAACATTGCTAAAAATCTAGTTACTATTCAATTATCCAACTGTTACATAAATGGTAGATGTGTTATTTTAAACTTATTTAGAATCATCTGAATCTGAATACATTGTAATTGAACTCCATGTTTTAATTATTAAGACTCTCTTCATGTCTCTTTTTTACCTGCAATAAGTGCATTTAAAAGAGAGAAAAGTCCTTGCCATTTGTCCAGAAGTATTTCTTACAGCTAACTTTTTTCTGATGTCATCCTGTTGTGTAGGTTGATATATATATATATATATATATATATATATATATATATATATATATATGACACACACACACACACACACACACACACTCACACAGACACACTGACACAGACATACACACACAGACACACTTGAAGAAGCTAATGAAGAGTCAGCTGCCCTATTGCCTGGGCTTGGGGACTAAGGTGGTAAATGTTGGGCTGTCTTTCTAGGGAAAAGTAGTGGTTTTATGGGAATAGAGAAGATTAGCTAGGATTTATTGCATAGCCATAACCTATTAGTAGAAATCTGTTATTATCAAGATTATTATTATCAAGATGAAGATATAAATTCTTAAATGGCACCAATTTACTTTGATTACAAATTTTAAGGTTTTCATTGGTACGAGCTTCTTATTGATATAAAAGTGAGATGAATATTGTTACTCTCATAGGCATTGTACCAGTATAACACATTTAGGAATACAAGGCTTAGACCCAGTCCTTCTTTAACTTTTTAAAAACTGATTTGAGATGGACATCCTGTGAGTTAAGGGACTATAGCAAATTCATGGCTTGGAGTTTATTGTTAGGGTGTTTCCTATGTTTTATTTAGAGATAGCTGAGTGGAGTTAACAGGCAACAGTCCAGATTACCTTACATGGATAGTTGGTTTTCAAAACATCAGAAATCCACAGAATTGACATGACAAACATTTCTGTATTAATGTTCATTTTGATTAGAGACCTGTCTGTTCCTGACAGCTTCCTATATTGAATTCTAAGAAGAAATTGATCATCTTTGGAGTTACTTCAGTTGTGGTGAGACAGTCACTAGACAAGAAGTGCCTCTTTCCTTCTACAGACAAATTATTGTCCAGAAAAGGACACATTTGCAGAATAGTCGACTGATTATATCTGCCTAGACAGAGTAATGAGCCCTTAATAATTCTGCAGCACTAAGGTCTGTCAGATGATCCTGGGCCAGAGGGCAGAAGAACAGATTCTCCAACGTTTTGTAGTAGAGGGAGTGTCCAGGTGTTCAGAGGTCTCTATAAATTGGCTAAGTTTTAGAAGCTATGCTTTGTGTTTCCCACAATTATAGTTAACACAGTCATTCTGGATTTCTGTCAGGGTTGAAAACTTACAGCCTCATAGCCAATCCTGGCTATTTACCTTGAGAGAAAAGATTTGAGTGGATGGTTGTCAGCTGACATTCATCCTAAAGCCAAGAAAAAAGCCAGGTTCAGAACTAAGTGTTTTAGTTAGGATAGATGACAGAGGTTCTGGTTAGTCAACAAAATGATGGACTGGGTATTAGGACTATCTTGTACCTCACTGGTACAAATTGGCATAATTATGCTCTAATTGTATTTTGAGAGAAAAGTTTCATTTTAACAGGAAGGGTGATATGTAGGAGGAGCTAAGGTGGGAGGAGCACTGAGAGGAAGAGAAGGAGTAAGAAGAAGAGGAGAAGAAGGAGAGGAGAAGCTAGGTGATGAAAGAGAGAAAGAGGGGGGAGACAGGGAGGCAGATGTTCATGTATGTCTACCAGTTAAAAATAGTTGATATATCTAGATTGGGTAGTGGGTTACACCTCTGATTGAGCAATACCAAACTTATAAAGCCTTTGATTAACATTTTTTAAAAAAAATGTATAAGTGCAAAAAGGAAAAGGAAGCATGGCATATGTGTTTTCTAAGGGGCGGAATGGGGAAAGGGGATGGCATCTGAAGTGTAAATAAAATATCCAATAAAAAAGAAGGAAAATAACCAATAAAATAATGGAAAAAATAAAAGAGAAAATGTCCTTACCATTGGTCCAGAAGTATTTCTTACAGCTATTTTTTCTGATGTCATCCTGTGGTGTAGGTTCATTTATTTGGGGAATGATATGAATTTTAAAACATATATATATATATATATATGCTTGAAGATAGAATCAGATCCAATTACAGGTGGTTTTTAAACTGGCATGTGCTTTCTGTGATTCGAGCTCAGATCCTCTGGAATTGTAGCTAGTGCTCTTAACTACTGAGCCATCTCTCTAGCCAGATGAAATTATTTCTTATTAGTTGCATTTATGATAGGGACCTATGGAGACTAGACTGGCCTTAATCTCAAGTTCAAACTGTAGACAACCTTCAACTTCTTACTTTTATTCTCTAATCTTTCATTTCTTTTATTCTGATAAAAATACATAAAGACCAGAGGCTCCACTCTGTCTTCTTCTTCCAGTTTTCTCACCCGCACCAATCACACTCATTTTATTCCAGAGTCATTGCTTTCCATATTTTTATTCAGCAAAGTGCAGAATTTCCAGTGATATCAAATAAAAAACAGCAAGTTGCAATCAGACCAGGACCAAACTCTCCTCTCATATCAAGGCTGAGTGGGGCAACCAAGTAGAAGGAAAATGATCTCATAGCAGGCAGTAGAGTCAGGAAATTTTTCTGTCACACTATTGGGAGTCCCACAAAACCCACAAGCTAAACAACTTCAGACCAATGTTGTGTCAGTCATTGTCAGCCTCTATGAGCCCTGGTAAGTTGATTCTGTGAGCCATACTCTTGTGGTGTCCTTGAGCCCTTTTTCTACTTCAATCCTTTTGTGTCTTCTGAAGGATTCTGTGATCGATGAACAATGTTTGGTTGTGGGTCTCTGCATCTGCTTCCATCTTTTGCTGGTTGAAGCTTTTCTAATGGCTAGCATGCTAGGGTCCTGATTATGAACATAGCAGATGATTATTAGAAATCACTTCATTATTTCATCTTTGCCATTATCACTTTGGTCTTTCAGAGGACTATTTTCTACCTAGCATCTGGTTGCTGGGCCAGCAGGCATTGTTGGCATAGGTTCTCACTAGTAGCATGCATTTTATGTTGGAATAGTCATTTGTTGGCCAGTACAACTTCTGTGCTGCTTTGACCCAGGCATATTTTGCAGGCAGGACAAATTTTAGGTTGATGTTTTAATGGCTACATTAGGGGGTCCCATTCTCTCTACTGGAGGGTTTGACTTATCAGGGAAGATGGCCAATTCAGGCTTTGTATCCCCTGTTACTAGCAGTCCTCACTGTGGTCATTCTTGTAGATTCCAGGAAGTTTCCATTGGTCTAGTTTTCTGCCTCACATTTGATAAGGCTCTGAGTTCCTGTCTTCTCTCCCAGGATGTTCTTCCTTCATCCATCTTTCTCTACTTCAGCCTTCCTTTTCTCATCCCCACGTGCCCCCATGTGTAATCAATTCTATTTTATCTTTCCAGGATGATCCATATATCCCCCTTGACCATTCCTTATCACTTAGCCTCTCTGAGGTCTGTGCCCATATTTTATTGAGTTCTGGATTTTTGCATACAATTCTACCAAGTTTAATAGCACAGTTGTTTTATAAGTTTACTTTTTAGGCATTGAGTCTGTCTTCTTACTACTTGTCTGTAGTATTAAAAGAAGGAAAATGTGGGGCATCTTCTGACATTTTGAAAGCAGCCCTTTTATGAGATGTGGCCATAGCATAACTGTGGACATGAGCAGGGGCAGGTCTTCAGCAGGCAGCAACAAATTAAGCCCTGGTAAGAAGTAATTTAAATGGTAATTGAAAGTAATCATACAATTAAATTTCACTGAGAAATTTAATTCTGACTAGAGAAGTGCTATGTAAAGATGATGCAGTGTGAACACAATAGATTATAATCCTACATCATAAGAAGTCATTTGTCATCAGTTCCCAAACTTTATTTATTTTTTTACATTTTTTCCCATTTTTATTGGATATTTTATTTGCATTTTAGATGAGGTAGTGTGAATAAAATACATTATAATCCTACATCATAAGATGTCATTTGTCATCATTTCCCAAACTTTAAAAACCTTCTATTGTAGAATTTGGAGTTTTTAGAACAAAAGGACTTATTTCATCAACTACACAAATGAACAGAAAGGACAATGCAATCAGTTCCTGTAACCTGTTTCACATCTTCTCAGGACTAAAGTGCACCTCCCTATGGTATCTTATTTCACTTTTGTTTGTTGTTGTTGCTGCTGCTGTTTTTGATGTTGTTTGAATAAGGATCTTACTACATAGTCATGATTGACCTTAAAATCCTTAGATAGAGAGCAAACTGTGATCTTAGTGAGTACTGGGATTAGGTGCATGTACCACTAAGCCTAGCATGCCCTTCTTTCTTATTCTCTCTTTATCTTTCCCTCTTCTCTCTCTCCCTCATTACTGGTCACTTATTTCCTTTGTAACTTTATGTAAGAAAAGAAGGTTCATTCCATACAGATCTACTCTTAGACTTGTGTGGTTCTCACCTTATAAAAAATTAGGCCTGTTGGAATGGAGTTCTATGTCTAATTTCACTTCCAATTTCTGTTTCAGCTGAGCTCACATTTTGGTGTATGTTGGAGTTAATTCTTTCTCTTATGAAGATTTACATTTTTATGATGTTATGCATGGTTCCCTTTCTCTATAATTTCAGTTCCATGTCATACTTGACATCATCTGGTAATTAAACACTCATTTGACATCTTATACTCAACCTTTTAATGATAATAAGCTCATTCTGATTAAGACAAGATTAAATGCTTTTAAATTTTACTGCTATTAGAGACTAGTTAATTTGATCCACTTATAATTTGTACTAAGGAATTTCAAGGAAGCATACACATATATCTTCATGAATCTACTTATTGCTTCTTACTTTTCCCCCTAATATGAAGAAAGTAATTTTATGTTTTCATGAGAAATAGAGATTTCAATTGTATAACATATGCAACTGAAGATAAAATCATGCATTTCTGCTAGTTAAATAGGTAAAACAAAACTGTAATGCAGTGATTAGTTATAAAGTTAATACCACTTATTCACAGAATGGCACTATCAAGTACATCTTTCTTATTTTGTGATTATTTAAAAACATGTCCTAAATCTGACTAATGAACTAGACAGCCAACCTAGAAACCCTTGACATTTTCTGTGAACCTACATATTTACTTTGTTATATTTTCTGTTCCACTTTTTGAATCCAATGTTTCAATCTTTTTCATGCTCTGTATCCAAACTACAAAAGTAAACAACTGGGAGTCAGAAATCCAGTGGGGAACCAGCTGTGCTCACCTAGCATTGGGACCAACATTAATAAAGAATTGGTCTGAGAACCTGCCTTCACAATAGCCAACAGAGAACTGAAGCTCAGAGGACTTTGCTCACTCCATCTCCAACTAGCAAAGGGTGTGAAGTGAGTCCTTTGCCGTGATGGATGACTCCAAGGAAACAGTGTCATTAGGAATGATGCACATATAAACTTTCAGATGCTCTGCTAACATACACAGGCTCTGCACAGGATCAAGTCAGATGGAGTCCAGCATTGAAAGAAGGACATAGACACAGGCTCTAATCTGCAACAAAGAGGTTATCAGCCACTGACCCACATTTGCAAAGATATAATTAGTTTTTTTCAATAACCTTATCAGCCTCATTTTAGAATAGGTCTCATGCCTACGAGTAGATGGTTAACGCAAATTAAATTTACTGATCTTTGTTGTAGAAGTTTTTTCTTATATAGTTGACAACCTCAAGTTGTTACCTGGCCTTCATAGTTGAAGGGAAGAATGATCCTAGCTAGTTTTCCTCCAACCTGTACCTATATACTGTAGTAAGAAAGGGACCAAATAATCATATGTATATACACACACAGAGACATACACACTCACACACACACACACACACACACACACACACACACACACACACACACGCACACACACTCACAGAGAGAGAGAGAGAGAGAGAGAGAGAGAGAGAGAGAGAAAGAGAGAGAGAGAGAAATGTAGAAGGCAAAAAAGATTTGTGTACACAGATGTAGACTAGAATAGATAGGAAAGTGAACCACGTGGTTTACCTCTTCAATGGAATGAGGTACACAGCTGCTCATCCTAGAGTGCTAGGAGTGATGTAGTGTTCCAATTTTTTTTGTCTGATTACTCAGGCAAATCTTTCCAAATTTTTATTTATCCCAGGTTCTTTCTCCTAAATCTCAAGCACTGCATTTAGGCTAGTGATATACTCTTATGAGTGGTATCACTTGTATTTTCCAACACCTAAGTTAATTATGTCAGGACAGTCCTGACATCCACAAGAACCATGATTCTGTCAGTTAAAATTCCATGATCCTAATTTTTAGGCACTATCTCAGAGATAAAAGTACCCATTTGTGTGAAAAGATACAGATATACCTTGTAATGAATCTCTGTATAAGAATGTCTTAAAATATTTTGAATTTGGTATTGAGTAAATTATTAGCTTAATAATTTTATCAGAAGATATGCTATATTTAATTATAGTTTAAAAAAATGAACAGGGCCAGACTCTAGGAGTCTTAGTCCAACAGTAGGTACATTAAAATTAGACTGAACAGTTTCATTCTTATCTACTCAAACCAAAGAGAAAAGCCACATCCAAGGAAATGCCTTATTCCATACCAGAAAATACAAGAGAATAGGTCCCCCTACAAACACAAACATTAACTCCACTGACATCAAAACGCAAACCTCTGATCATTAATATCTCACCATCAATGGAATGAATTTACCAACAAAAAGTCCTAGGCTAATGGAATAGATGTGAGAACATGATCCATCATTGTGTTTCATACAAGAAACACACATTAGCAAAAAAAAAAAAAAAAAGATAGGTATTCCTCAAAGTAAAGGATGGCAAAAAGTTTTCCAAGAAGTGACCTGAGAAGCAAGCTGGAGTAGTCATTCTAATATTTAATAAAATAGACTTTCATTCAAAATTATTCAAAAGAGTCAGAGAAGGACACTTTATACTTGTCAAAGGCAAAACCTACCAAGACAGTATGTCAATTCTGATCTATGCCCCAAAAGCAATGTGACCCACATTTGTAACAGACAGTGTTGAATCTTACGACACAGCAAACTTTACAAATTAATAGTGGGAGATTTTAACATTCCACCCTGAGTAATTTCACAGGTCATCTGGGCAAAAACTAAATGGAGAAGTAATGAAACTATCAGACATTATGAATGAAATGGTCCTCACAAATATCTGTATAGTGTTTCACCCAAACACAAAAGAACTTACCTTCTTTTCAACACCTCAGATCCTTCTCAAAAACTGACCACATAGCTGGCCAGAAAGCAGCCTCAACATGTACAGTAAAATTGAAATAATGCCTTGTATCTTATCAGATCACCACAGACTAAAGCTGGACGTCAACAAAAGCAGAAACAGCAGAAAGCCTATACAGTCATGGTAATTGAACAGCTATCTACTCAATGATATTTGAGTCAGGGAAGAAACAGAGAAAGCAAGTAAACACTTTCTAAAATTCACAGAAAATGAAGGGACAACATTTATGAGACACAATGAAAGCAGTGCTAAGAAGAAAGTACATAGCACTAAATTCTCATACCACCATTTCTCCGTGGGATAGGCAAATGTGTCATGAAAACTTCTTTTTTTTTTTTAACTGAAGTTTATTGCTCTGGCTCCACTGGGACCTCAGACTGAGCTCACCCACCCCAAGAGTGGGGTCCGGTGCCTTCCAGTAGCTGGATTCCCTCCCTTCGCCAGCGTGAGGTGGGTGCAGTCAAAGTTCAAGGTGTCTTGCCTCTTTGAGCTGCACTAGCCCAGTGGCAGGGCAGACAAGGGACCTCCCTCTCCATTTTATCCATCATAAGAAGGCATTGAAGATCCAAGAAAAGGCCGAGGAAAAGAAAAAAATATTCACTTTTCTTAAAACAAAAGACCCACGTGGATCATGTACTCTATAGTTACATAAAAATTAAAGCTTCTTCTCTTTTTGGCTGACCAGGCGTGAGAGAGCTAATGGACTGAATCAAACAAGATCCATTAAAACAAAACCGAACAAACCCTCCCACCCACAACTACATGTAACATGCTCGTTAAACATCGCTAAACCACCCACCCTCACCGGCACTGACGCTAAGGGAAAGGGGGGAAAGACATTTACCACCCTAAACACAAGAAAGCCCCACCCATACATGTGAACAGTCTCCCTCTAAAGGAGGATAGCTACAGACTTCTAGAAAACACCAAGAACCATTGCAAAGCTGGTTACAGTAAACGCGTTGCTGCTAGGGACGCCAATATTTAGCCAGTGTGCTCTGAGATAGCCTCAAGTAAGATATGACCTGAGCTCGTGAGTTAATACAGTCATTAAAAGGGGTCTAAGACCATGCAGATACACAAAAACATTTAGAACCATGTTGCCTGATGCTAGAATGACTAAGTTAAAAGCGTCTTAAGGGCGACAAGCTGATCGAAGGAACACGTTGCCTCCCCTGGCAGCAGAGCCCTCTCTGCCTCTGTCACTTTGGGGATTGTGGTGGCATTTAGGAGCTTGTCAGCTAGGATGATTTCCCCAAACCTCAAGGCAAAAGTGCATTTTTAAATTATTTTTTTTCGTAAGCCCCTTTCCCCTCTTTTGGGCTTTTACCTTTTAAACCTTAAATGTTCCTATTGCCAGCCACAGGCATGACAGGCAGTGAGCAGGTGAAGAGCCAATGAAAAAGCCTTCCAAACCTCCTGTGAGCTAACAGGCTTCTGAATGTATCTCTGTGGTCCACAGAGAAGGCCGAGGGAGTAGCAAGGAGATGCTGTATCAGCTACTGTAGCCTTGAAACAAAGCCGGTGTCTCTTTGGACTTTAAAGTTGTTCCTATGCAGCTTATTTTATTTTTGTTTAATCAAGTAAACAGAGGGTTTTCCCATGGAAAAAATATTTAATGGAAGTAAAATGTTTTTTCTTTTTTTATGCATGTAGATTATTTAAATTGGATCTCTTAGAGATAAAATATAGGACTATTTGGAAAGATAAATGCCCAAAGTCACAAATGTACTAAACGGAAAAGTAACCTTCAGTTTCTACCCATTCTACTATCAACAAACTGGTCCGATTTCACAAGATTCTGTTGGGGGGGGGGCGAATGTGAGGAATTAATGAGTTTCTCCTATCCCAAATGTACCTACCTACTTTAAATTAAGAAATGAAATCATTATTCTGTTTTCCTGTAGCTGCCCTCCATGCCTTGATTATTTTAGTGATACAATGCACATTTTTTATAATCTTTTTAATCTTTTGATACAGAGTCTCAAGTTGCTCAGACTACCTTCAATCTTAATGTTTATTAGAGAATGACATTGAATACTGTATGTTCCTAGTTGGGGATGGGATTATAGGAATTAATAACCATACCTGGTTTTACTCTCCATATTTCGATGTCAATTTTAGTATCTGCTTACCTCTTTTTTTTCCTTAAACACTTTGTGTCTATTTACATGCTCTCAGGATTTGAATCTAAGAATATAATGTTTGGGCGTAAGTACATATGCTAATCATTTCACCCTGAAATAGTGAATGAATAGCATGCTTCAAAAGGATACCAAAAGAAAATGCACAACAGGATGCAATAAATCTAGGCATAGTCACTGATATTAAGGCTGATCTAGGCAATCTAGTAGGAGGAAAAACATCCCATGATTAGGTAAATGATTCAGAAGTGTACCTACTCCCCCTCTTAGTAGACTAAAGTGCATCTCACTCCAAATAACCTCAGCTTTTGTGTTTTAGGCCTAGATAATACTCATACAGGCTCCATGATTGCGTGTTTCAGTGTCTGTGAGCCTCTGTGAGTCATGCTAACTAAGTTGATACTGGGGGGCCTTGATCTCTGGATATCCTTGATCTATAATCTAAAGTCCTTCTCCCTTTGTTGAGGAACTGTCAGAGCTTCTGCTAATGTTTGTCTGTTGGTCTTTGTATCTGCTATCATCAGCTGGTTGGGGAAAGACTTTCTGATGAGGAATGATCTAGGATCTATGAGTACAGCCATGTATCATTAGGAATCATTTCATTGAATTTTTTTCTTTCACTGACCTCTCCTCTCCTCTCCTCTCCTCTCCTCTCCTCTCCTCTCCTCTCCTCTCCTCTCCTCTCCTCTCCTCTCCTCTCCTCTCCTCTCCTCTCCTCTCCTCTCCTCTCCTCTCCTCTCCTCTCCTCTCCCCTCCCCTCCCCTCCCCTCCCCTCCCCTCCCCTCCCCTCCCCTCCCCTCCCCTCCCCTCCCCTCCCCTCCCCTCCCCTCCATGTGAAGTTGCATCAGTTCTGGTAAGCTAGCCACTGAGCAAAGATAATGTCCATGTTTCAATTTCAGAAAAAAAAATCTCTTTGGAAAAGACAAACAGAAACAAGGAGATAAACTGTCAAGCTCTGCTAATACAGGGAAAGAAAGCCCTTCATAATTCCTGCCTCACATATTCATGTCAGGATATACAAAGCCAGAATTGTTGGAGCTGGACATTCTAACTTTATAGAGGCAATTCTAGGAAATTGTTTATGCAGCCAAATATATCTGTCTTTTTGTTTGTTTGTGTTAAATTCTTTTATTAAATTATTTATGTATTTACATTCTACATGTTCTCACTTGCAAGTCCTCTTCCTTGGAGCCTCAAGTCTCTACAGAACTAAGCACATCCTCTCCCATTGAGAGCAGACAAGGCAGTCTTTTGCTACATATGTGCTTGGAGCCATTAACCAGCTCATACATGAAATTTGGTTAGTGGCTTAGTCTTTGGGAGCTCTGAGGTGGTCCATGTTAGTTGATATTGTTGTTCTTCCTATGGGGTTTCTATCTCCTTCAGCGACTTCATTTCTTCTCCTAACTGTTTTTTAGCGGTGCCCAACCTTAGTCTAATGGTTGGCTATATCTGTCTCAGTCAGCTGCTGGTAGAGCCTCTCAGAGGACAGCCATGCTAGGCTCCTGTTTTCAAGTACTGCATGGCATCAGTAATAGTGACAGAGTTTGGTGCTTGTACATGGGATGGTTCCCATGTTGGTCAGGTCACTCACTGGATGGTCTTTTCTTCATGCACTGCTCCAACTTTCTCCATGCATTTTCTTTAGGTAGGACTAATTCTGGGTCAAAGGTTTGAAGATGTGTGGGTGGCCCTATCTCTCCACTAGGGACCCTGCCTATCTACTGTAGATTGTCTCTTTAGGTTCTGCCTCCCCACTTTTTGGCATTTTGGCTAAGGTCATTGCCCAAATAATCCTGGTAGACTTTCTTATTCCTTGTCTCTTGAAGTATCTAGAGATTCCCCTGCTGCCCACTCTTGTGGCTGCATATTTAAATTCATTCTCTTGGCACTCTTGGCTTCTTCCCTGTCTGCCCCCATAGGTGGTGATCCTGCCCCACTTTCTCCCTCTCCTCCTCCACCCAAATACCTCTCTTACTCTGATTCCCATGATTATGTTTTTCCCCCTTCTATGTGGGAGTGAAGCATCACCACTTGGGCCTTCCTTCTTGTTAAGCTTCATAATGTCTGTGAGTTGTATCATGGATATTCTGTACTTCTTAACTCTTATCCACTTATCTGTGAGTACATACTGTGCATATCCTTTTGAGTCTGGGTTTTTCCCCTCAGGATGATATTTTCTAGTTCCATCAATTTGCCTGGCAAATAAATGATGTCCTCATTTTTAATAGCTGAATAGTATTCCATTGTGTAAATGAACCACATTTTCTGTATTTCTTCTTTGGTTGAGGGACAACTGGGTTGTTTCCAGCTACTGATTATTAGGAATAAGGCTGCTATGAACATATTGGAGCATGTGTCTTTGTGGTATGGTGGAGCATCTTTTGGGTATAATTCCAAGAGTAGTGTAGTTGTGTCTTCAGTTAGAACTATTTCCAATTTATTGAGCAACTGTAGGTAATTGGCTGGTGAAGTAGGGTTCCTCACGCCAGGCTGTGGGCAATTGTGGCTGGAAATGCTGAGGGTTCCTCCACCAGGAAGTTAGGCATGGCTGCTGTAGCTACAGCAGCTCATTAAAGGCTTCCTCCATGGTTCCTCATGGGTGAGGTCTCAATGGCACGAGAAAGTCCATGGTTTTTTACTGGCTTCAATGTCATGGCAGATGGTGAATGGATCTGGATCCATGCCCCCTGAAACCCAGGGCAGACCTGAGTTAAATAGGGAGGAAAAAAGGGGCTGGAAAAGATTGCTTAATTGGCTCCACCCTCTGGCCTTCAGGCACCTCAGTTGTATGTAAATCTCTCTAGGGCCTGAGGCCTGTTTCTTGTGACTGATGGCCATAGATTTCTCTGTGGGAGGGGTTGTTGGAGGGCTGAAGCTAAATGAAAAGAACCAGGGCCTGGGAGCAGAGCTGAACTCCTGCCATCTAATAAAGTTCTGGGGTTCCAGGCCCATGCTCCACCAAGCACCCAGCTGCTTCTCACAGCCCACCGCCCCACAAGAAACCATCATATTTATTTCCAGAGTGGTTTTATCAGTTTATAACCTCACCAGCAATGGTGGAGTGTTCCTCTTTCTCCAATGTGAATATAAAAATGAGAGCAGTTTGGAGAGGCTCCTGGCATCTGACTATGGAACAGTTTCCTGACCCTATTTGGAAAGACTCTTTGTTATGGAGGAACATTCTTGAACCTCAAATCTTCACACATAAGGACTACCCTGGATGGAAACAACCAGGAGGGGAGAAGAATGATAAGTACATATCTAATCCAGTGGGCTCAAGTGCAGCTGCTGGAATGGAGTCTCATTTTACTGGGATTAAAGAAAAGGTGTATGGTCTCTACGTCTTCTGAAGCTTAAGAGAACTGGGTCCTGTTGGGGTGGCTGTGTAGGAAGAAGAGTCATTTTGAGGTGGAGGGGTAAAAGGTTTGAGGTGAGACAGGTGGACCCAATGAGAGTCCCTCAAATTTAGCAGCTGGTCTCTAATGTTGACAGGCAGTGGACAGGGGACAGTGTATGGCCTTGGTAGAGAGTGGTCAGAAAATTTCCATAGCAGAGAGCAGAGGTGACAAAGTAAAGGGGTAAGTAGGTGATCTAGGAAGGGAGAGTATTTAGGTGAAAGACCAGGAGTTAAGACTGGACATCCATACATGAGTTTGAAAGGTGAGATGAAAAAAATGTTGCTTTGGGAAGACCACAGCCTGAATAGAGCCAGAGGTAGGAATTTTTAAACCAATAGAGGTAAAGTTATTGTGACATTTTGACAAGAGTGGATTTTAGGGACTGGTTAGTTCTTTCTATCTTTCCTGAAGAATGGGGGTGATAGGGAATATTAAAGTATCAGGGGACATTGAGGGTTTTGGATAGTTTGAGAACCTTGAGAGATGAATTCAGGGCCATTGTTTAAATGGAGGGAGTCAGGGATTCCAAATTGAAGAATGATCTCCCAAAGAAGGAGATCACAGATTGTCTAAGCCATTTTGTTGGTTGTGGAGATGCCCTACAGCCACCCTGAGAAAGTGTCCAAGAAGACCAGCAGTTAGTTGGCATGTTTGTCAGGGGGTATGTGGGTAAAGTCAAGTTGCCAGTCAGTTACAGGAAGTAAACCTCTAGTCTAGTGGATTGGAAAAGGGGTGCTATGATACCTGGAGTTGTAGTCTGACATCTGACACATTTTGCAGGAAACAGTGATAAGTTTTAAGAAACTTAAGCCCTCAGGAGTAGGATGTAGATGTGTTTTTTTTTTTTTTTTTTTTAACAAAATAGCATTTGACTGTTAGGATAAAAGGACTGGTGAAGATAGGACAGAGTTTGACAAATGTCAGGGGGTAAAAGAGGGGATGTGTATTGTAGTATAATAATGTCCTGTGATGTGTGAGATGAGTTTAGGCCCCCTAGGACTGTAGCTCTAGCTGCCTTGTCAGCTTGGGTGTTTCCTTTGGAGATAATAGAGTCATCCATCTAGTGGGATCTGCAGTGGGAAATTCTAATAGCTGTGGGTAGATGAGAGGCCTTTATCATGGCCATAGTTAAGTTTGTATTAGTTATACTGATCCTTCTTTTGCTGTAAGTAACCCAAGTTCTTTCCAGATAGCAGCTTGAGACAGGAGAATATGGCAAACATATATGAAGTCTGTAAATATGTTTAGGAATTGTCCCTGTGCTAGCTGAAAGATATGGATAAGAGGTATTAGTTCAGCCTGCTGATTTGTGGTATGGGTAGTGAGGGCCTGTGCCACAACCGACTCTGTGTCTGACATTCTAACATAGCTACATCTTCTGGATCCTTCATGTAAAAAGGAGCTGCCATCTGTATACCAGATATAGATGGCATAGAGCAGTGAACCCTCCTGTATGCATGAAGAATGAGGAAGTAATTCCTCTAAAGTTTCAGTGCAAGGGTGAGATAGGGGGATGGTTAGTATTTGGTTGAGGAAGAAGACTGGAAATATTAAGAGGTGGGCATGATTGGAAAGTAAGTGTAGAGTCTTCTATCAGTGCTATGTGAAAGAAAATAACACTGAAGGGAGGTAAAGTCTGTAAGCCTTTGTAAGTTAGAACCTGTGACAAGTTAAAAGAGGAGAAGACAGTGATAGTTGACAGAGCCTGGCCAAACAGATGTGGGCTAACTGGAATCCCTAAAGTTGAACAGTGTAGCTGATTTGGAAAGAAAATTGGGTGTCAGGGTTAATCCAGGTAAAGTCAAAGATGTCTGTTACTGGGTATCTACAGGGATAGAGAAGGGAAAATTCTTGAGATCTAGGACTGAGAAATGAGAAGTTCCCAAGGGTATGGTGGAAAGAAGTGTGTAAGGATTAACCACAACAGGATGGAAGAGGACCACAGCAGAATTAATGAGACTGAGGTCTTGAACAGGGTGACAGTTTCCATTAGGTTTCTTAACTGCTAGTATAGGGGAGTTAAGGGAAAAGAGGTAGGATGGAGGAGTGTTTTCCTTAAGAGGTTGGAGATGATGGGCTTAAGTTCCCTGATGTGGGAAAAAACTACATGGAAGAGCCCCGGGGCAGGGCATTCCATGCTGGTGGGTAGCACATACATGAGAAGGTCCAAGGTTCCAAAGGCTGGAAACTTTGGTGGTGGCAGGCCCCAGAAGACATACGGAGTCCATGGGTTTGAAAGTTTATTGTTCATGCTGTGGTAGTTGGGTCTGGATGTGCGTGCCCACTAGTAAAAGCCAGGGGGAGCTGGCTTAAATAAGGAGGGGGAAAGAGGAGGGATTGGGAAGGAATAACTTAATTTGGCTACACCCCCGGCCTTTAAGTAACTTGTGAATATGAAAATCTTGAGGCAGAGTCCTGTAGTCATGCCCTCTAACTGTAGCTGTAGCTGGGGATGCAAAACCTCTCTGGGCGGAGCTAATAAGCACAGTTTAAGAAGAGATGTGGACCACATGGAGGAGTCTGGAATCTGGGATCATAGGGATATACATGCTGTCCCTCATAGGCCATGTTTCTCACAGGCCATGGTCACCTGTTGGGTCTCCGGCTATCTCTAACCCAGTGCTCTACCGTGGAGTCTAAATCATCTCTTCATGACCCTACACCCTGAGGCTTTGGAAGGAGAATATTTATTTAGCTTGGCTGATGTATCTGGTAGGGTCCTACAATTGGATGTAAACAGGAGAATGATGATAATCAACAGAGGGGTTCTGGACATCCTAGACTCAGGGGTCTACCTGAGAGGCTGGCAATGGAAACAACATGTTAGAGTTAGTATTTTGGTGGCAAGGAGAAAGAGGGGCTACAGGTGAGTTTGGGTTTAGGCAAATGGGGCAGCAAAAGAAATAGGGGCTCCCAACTTAACTAAAAGGTCTGTTTCCAATCAGGGGACAGTACACATTTGCACTACCCAAAAGGAATGAGTGAGAGGAAGAACCCTAAAAATGCAACTAAGTGTTAGGGTCTGGTAAGGTTGGTAAGGCTGTCCCCCTATTACAACAGTAGGGAAACAAGAAAGAGAGGTGGGTCAGAAAAATTCCATCAGGATTGTGTAAGTAGCCTCCTCCCTGTAGTGTCCTAGATGAAGGAGATAAGCCACTCAGATACTATGTTGACTACCCAGGGCTCCCTGCTGGTGATGGAAGTGGTCAGGTCAAGAAAGCTTGGGCCTCTTCAATTATCCATGGCCAAACTTCAGAGATCAGCTGGAGAGTAACCTGGGAGTGATATCCCTGTGTCCTGAGCAGCATGAGGGCAATCAACCGCCCAATGTCTCTACTGGTGGCACTTTTTGCATGGCCTTGGGGTCTTGTAGTGGTTAGAGCAAGCCTTCACCCAGTGACCTGATTAACCACTTTTGTAACAGGGACCTGGTGGTTCTTGAGTCTTAGAAGACCAGGAAGCCTTCTAAGTAGCTGGATCTGTTTCCTTAGCTTTTGCCAGCATATGGTACTTTTGTTTGCAGGACTTTTCATCTATTTGATGGTACCCTTTATAGGCTAATGCCAAGATTTCTGCCTGTGTATTTGGGGCTCACATCTCTAAGCATCTATGTTTGGACTTAAGATCATGGTAGTTTTGAGAAAAAAGTACATATCAGGAGTTGCTCAGTTTCTGAGTTTCAGTGTCTAAATAATTATATTGTAATAGGGCCTTTAAAATTCTCTCTAAAAATTAAAATGGGTTTTATCATTTATCCTGGATGACAACTTGGAGTTTTAGAAAATTTACTGGTTTTAGGGCAGCCCTACAGAAGCTGGCCAGGAGACAAGTTGTGAATTGGTCTCTGGCTAGAATATCACTTGGGGAATTATGATTCCATTGAGGATCCTGGTTGGTTACCATCTCAGATCCAATCAGATATGGTGAGTCTTTCTGATGAATTTCATTTACATGTATCTTAGACTATTCTTATACTTGCCTGCATTTATCAGGGAGTAAGTTCTTACTGAGAATCATATGTATATCATGGAAAGTCAAGTTATAAGATTGACTGATATTCTGAAATTCTTTAGAGAAAGCAGCAAAATTGGAGGTATAAGATACCAGTCTTTTTTTTGTTGTTGTTTGAGAAAGTTCATTGAGTGAGAAAGGGACATATACTGTGATTAGACCATCTACCCTAGCAACATCCTTTAAAGGAAAGACCAATGATGGTTTAGGCTGGGTGGAGGAAAATGTAGAGGACTTGTCTACAGATTTAGAGAGAGTGGTGAGAAGTCTGAAAGTAGGTGGCAGCATAGGACGACTGGAGAAACCTACAGCTGGCACAGGAGGGGAGAGGAAACTGAGGAGGCTGGGGAATTAGGAAAGGTTGTAGAAGCAGGTTGGCAGTGGTAAGGAGGAGGTTCATTAGCTAAATTAGAATAGTAGGAGTTTCATATGGTTGAGGTTTCATAGCTAGAAGTTGAATTGTGGGTTGGGAAGAGAAAAGAGATGCCTTGGATTGAAGATAGGTAAAACTTGGACATAGAGAACCTTTTTCCATTTACTGAACTATTGGCAGTATATATGAAGATCCTTTAGAATGGTAGGATCAAAAGTGCCATTACATGGTCATTATTGGAGTCCTTATCGAATGGATACTGAGGTCAGACATTATTGCAAAGGTGTATGAGTTTGGGTGTGTTTAATAAGGTGCTAATTTCAGAAGTTTGAGATTTTCCAGGAGACTTCTCAGTTTGAAGCCTGTAGGTATGATAAATTATGAAAAGCCTATTGGGTGAGAGATGTTATTAAAATATTCCTACCAGTTGTGAGAACAAATTAATAAAGACAGATCGATCTTGCCACAGCATCCCTATGATAGTAGATCAATGAAATCTAGCCAGAAGCCTAGTCTAGGCTTACCAGATCATCACACAGAAGCTGGTGGCTGAGAGCTGGGGGCCTAACACTAGAGCTGTGAGCCCAGAGCCTGAGGGAGGAAGGTTTAATAGAGGGTGCAATTTGTGTAAGAGATTGAAAGAGAACTGCTTCAGGGAGAGCAAGAAAGAGGGAGTCACTCAAGGGTTGAAGTCCTAAAATGAGGAGTTAGCTGGTTTGCCAGTCATAGAGGCTGTGGAGGAGTCTGTCCCTTAGACCCACAGTGGGTGACCAATCTCCTCTTTGGACAAGGGGCCTTGCACCCTGACCTGAAGATGAAGCTTACCTATCCGCTAGTGTTTGCTGGGACAGTTAGTGGTCCAGTGCCAGGAATGTGAGCCTGTGTAGCCTGTGCTTTTATTCAGGGCCCATTGGGCTTAACCCACATGGTGGCAGCCACTTCACTTGGTGGTGGGTTCTGTGCACCTGTCATAGCAGTGGAGCTCCAAAACCTCGTGGACCTACCTGGCAGAGGTCATAAATGGGTTTCTGGACCAATGTTAGAATATGTGGCACACTCCTGGATTGATGATCACAGCAACTGAACTCACTCTAACAATGGAGATTTTATCGGTAGAGGCAACCTCTGGGGAGGTGAGAAGAAAAAAGAGAAAGGGTTTGTGGTTTGGGGCGAAAGGGTTTGTGGTTTGAGAAGAAAAAAGAGAAAGGGTCTTTTATCTGGGGTGTGACACATGTGATGCATGCACAACATGGCTGGTGCCATGACAACAGATGCAGGAGTGGTACTGTTGCTGGGTGCAGGTTGTTTTTATTTGATTTAATGCTAATCCTAACCCTACCACTAATGTTAACTCTTACCCAATTGCATAAATAATACAAATAAAAATATTTGTTTGTGATGAAACTATAAATTATTTTTCTCAGATTGGAAGAAAATGAAAGGCTGGAAGCAGAGTTACACATCTATTCATGAACAATATATAAAAATTTGTAAATACTAATTTTGAAATGAATAAAGTTAACTAGCCTCCAATAGAATTAAAACTTTAAAATCATTTAATCCTGTCTGCATAATGGTGTTTCTTATCATTTGAATTTTGAATGAAATAAGCTTAAAAACTGTTTATTGACAGGATGATGTCTGTTGAGTATGACATAAAACTGGAAATTATAATAAAAGGTGTAGATGCAAAAGATAAAAGAAAAATGGAAATCTTCAGAGTGAAAAGAAATTACTCCCACGTATACCAAAATGAGAAGTTAACAAAACAAGAAATTAGAGATGAAAATACATAGTTAACATGTTTTATAGCAGTTTCACAAATTTTGGGGATGAGAGCCATTGTTTAGAAGAAACCTTCTTTTGTTACCAAAAAGTACAAAGGAAAGAAGGAAGGGACAGAAGGACAGAGGGAGAGAAAAGTATGGAGGCAGGACGAAGGGAGGGAGTAAGCAAGGAAGGGAGGGAAGAGGAGAAAGAGAGGGAGAGAAAAAGAGGGCGGGAGGAAATTAGAAAGTGTAAGATGGAGGAAAGATGTAAAAAAGTAAGAGAGAGAGAGAGAGAGAGAGAGAGAGAGAGAGAGAGAGAGAGAGAGAGAACTTGTCCTGATTAGCTTTGAAAGCATTTACAGGAACTGATTGCCTTGGCTCTTCTGTTCTTCAGTTCATTTGCATAGTTAGGTGAAAATGTACTTTTGTTTTGATGACTCCAAACTGTGTCATAGCAGGTTATTGGAACTTGGGAAATGATGACAAATAATCCCTAGTGCTGAAATATTGAAAGGCATTATGTTAGCATTACCTCAATGGTAAAAAGAAAATTTATAAAATAACTTTATATTCAACATGAAGAACTGATTATTAGCAGAATTGTTTGCAGGAATACAGCTTCTGGATGGCCTTTCTTTCAGTCTCTGCTCCACATCTTGTCTCCATATTTCCTTCCTTGATTATTTTGTTCCCCCTTCTAAGAAGGACTGAAACGTCCACACTTTGGTCTTCCTTCTTCTTGAACTTTATGTGATATAGCTGTCTCCTGAGAGGCTCTGCCAAAGCCTGACAACTACAGATGTGAATGTTTGCAGCCAACCATTGGAATGAGCACAGGTTCTCCAATGGAGGAGTTAGAGAAAGAACAGAAGGAGCTGAAGGTGCTTGCAACCCATAGGAAGAACAACAATATCAACAAACCAGACCCCTTCACCCCCAGAGTTCCCAGAAACTAAACTACCAACCAAAAAGTACACATGGAGAGACCCATGGCTCCAGCCACATATGCAGCAGAGGATAGCCTTGTCAAACATCAGTGAGTGGAGAGGCCCTTGGTCATGGGAAGGCTTGATGCCCCAGTATATGGGAACACCAGGGTGGGGAGGCAGGAGCGGGTGGGTGGATATCCATATATCCTTATTATCTTATTGTCATGTTTGTAAGGATACTTCTGCTAGTAACTAGTATTTTATCAGCATAAAGACAAAATTACAGAAATTATGAAAATTTTCTCACAATCTTATCAGACTACCATGGATTAAAACTAGACTTCAACAAACATCAGATATACCAGAAATCCTATATACTCATGGTAATTGAATGAATCTCTACTCAATGATATCTGAGCCTGGAAAGAAGCAAAAAAAGAAATTAAAGACTTTCTAGAATTCAAAGAAAATGAAGGCACAACATACCCAAATTCATGGTTGCACTGATATGAAAGGAATGCTAAAAGTAAAGTACATAGTACTAAATTCTCTTACTAGCTTTTTAAAAGCACACCCGAAAACTCTAGAAAATAAAGAGGCAAGCACTCCAAGACAAGTTGAAGGCAGAAAATGTTCAACACCAAGGCTGAAATCTATCAGTTAGAAACAAAGAATACAATACAAAGAATCAACAAAGTCAAGAGCTGGTGATGAGAATATCAACAAGATACATAAACCTATAGCCTATGTAACCAAAAGAGAATATACAGTACAAAAATGCACAACATCTGAAATAAAAAGGGAGATATAATAACAGATAATTAAGAAACTTAAAGAATCATAATTTCTTATTTCAAAAGCCTGTACACCACAACATTAGAAAATCTTAATGAAATGGATGATTTTCTAGAGAGATATAACTTATCAAAGTTAAATCAAGAGTAGGTAATAGATTTAACCAACACAATTTCTCCTAAAAAAGAAATAGTTATTAGAAGGCTTCTGGACCCCCATCCTCACCCTGAAAAAAGGGTCAGGCCAAGGTGGTTTTAGTCCAGAATTTTACCAGCATTTTAAAGAAGAGCTAATACCAACATTCCTGAACTATTCCCTAAAATAGAAACAGAAGGAACATATCAAAATTCATTCTATGAAGCCATAGTAATCCTGATACCTAAACTATATAAAGAATGAACAAAGAAAGAGAACTTCTGACTGATTTGTCTTATGAACATTGATAAAAATAATAAAATAGTCAAAAACCATATTCAGGAACACATTGAAAACATCATGCACCATGATCTTCATCAAAGGGGTGTAAAGATGGTTTAATATGCAAAAATCCACCAATGTAATACACCACATGAACAAACTGAAAAACAAATCAGATGATCATCACAGTAGATGCTGAGAAAGCTTGTGACAAAGTCCAACAATCCTTCATGTTAAACAAGTGTTCAATGATACAAGGCACATATATCAAAACATAATCAAAGTGATAGCAGGAAGCAATAGCCAACATCAGTTTAAGAGAGAAACTTAAAGTAATTCCACTAAAATCAGTTACAAGAAACTCCCTATCTATTCAATATTAAACTTGACTTTTTGTGCGTGTATGTGATATGTTATTTTATTTTATTGTTTTATGGATATTTTATTTACAATTCATATGTTATTCCCTTCCCCATTTCCCCAACCCAGAACCCCCCTGTCACATTCGCCCTCCTTCTGTTCCTATGAGGATGTGCCCCCACCCACATATCCACCCACTCTCACCCCCTGCCTTCAAATTCCCCACACTAGGGCATCCAGCCTTCAGAGGACCAAGGACCTCCTCTTTCACTTATGCCTGACAAGGCCATCCTCACCTACTTAAAGAGCTAGAGCCATGGGTCCCCTCCTATGTGCTCCAAGGCTGGTGTTTTAGACCCTTAGAGTGATGTTTGGTTGATATTCTTGCTCTCCCCAAAGGACTGCAAACCCCTTCAGCTCCTTCAGACTTCTAACTCCTCCCTTGGGAACTGCTTGATCAGTTCGATGGTTAGCTGTGAGCATCTGCCTCTGTATATGTCAGACTCTGGCAGACCTCTAAGGAGACAGCTACATGCTTCACCTGGGTATCCAGGTGCAAGAGGAGACTGGGAGCAGAGTATGTGGTTCATGATCCTGTGTAGGGAGGGGCAGGGCCATGAGAATGAATGGCATGAGAATGAATGGAAATCTTGAACTGACATGGTGGGTGGGGTGCATCTCCAGGAAGAGGCTAGACCTGGGATGTGGGTGGTGCCTAAGGATCACTGGGGTATCCTTAGAAGTGACTCAGAGCATTGGGAAAATGGGGCCTGGGGAATCTGACTCCTGTAGACAAGCAAAAAAACCAGTGAAGCAATAGGGACACCAACTCATCCACTAAATCTTGGCCCCAAATTTATTCTGTAAATAAGAAGTATAGGGATTGTGAATTGAGTAGATACTGAGGGAATGGCCAAGGAATAACTGGCCAAAGATGAGACTCATTCCAAGGACAAGCACTAGTCCTGACACTATTAATAATACCCTGTTATACTTGCAGACAGGAGCATGTTGTCCTTTGAGATGCTCCACCCAGGAACTGACTCAGATAATGACACTTATAGCCTAACAGTGGATGGAGCTTGAAGACTTGTATGGAGGAATAGGAGGAAGGATTGAAGTCTCTAAGGGTTTAGGAACTCTACAGGAAGACCAACAGGGTCAACTATTCTGGACCCTTTGGACTCTCAGAGACTAACCCACCAACTACAGAACATACATGGGCTAGACCTAGGCTTCCCCACACATATGTAGCAGTTGTGTACCTTGGCCCTCATGTGGGTCCCAATCAAATGGAGTGGAGACAATTCAAAAAGTGTGTGGGACATGTTCTTCTAACTGAGATGCCTTGTCTGGCCTCAGTGGGTAAGGAAGCACTTAGCCTCACAGAGATTTGAATTGCAAGTATGTGGAGATACCCACAAGTCCCCCCTACCTGCTTGGCAAAGAATGAGAGGCGGTATAGGGGAAGTATTGTGGGAAGGCAGCAATGAGCAGTAACATAAGTGGACTAAGTAAGAAATAAAATTAATATTATCCTCAAAAAGGTAAAAAAAGTAAATTTTTAAATTTAACTTCACCATGTGTGTCTCCATATTTATATATCTCTTCACCTACTTTTTTCTTTAATATACTGATTTTTCTGTATTTTCTACTCATTTTTTTTTATAAATTTGAAAATTTATTAGGACCTTAGAAGGAAGATCATAAAATTATTATATTATAAATGACATTAAGTATTTCAAACATGATGATTTCAATATATACTCCATCCTTCTCTTTCATTTCTAACTCCTTCTCTGTAGATCCTCTGTAACAAAATTCATGATCTTTTATTATTTTCTGTCTTAAGATACTAAAATAAATCATAGTGAACATATGATTACAGTCAGAGCAATAAAACACGTTTGCCAACTTCTAAAAAGATGATAGGCTTCAAAATTCATTGAGGAAAAATCCAAAAGTCTGTGAGTCCATTAGCCTTAGTGCATGACAACTCAGGATGGGAAATGCATGAAGTTTGACTTCACTTATGCCATGCTATTGCTAGACATGTGCAGGGAAGCACAGTCTGATAATTGTGAAAACTGGATCTGGTTCTGGGGTTCCTGGGCTTGTCACTAGGCCATGGTGAGGAACTTCTCTGACTCTTGAACATCCAGGTGCTGTAAAAGATACAAGAATGGAGTTGGGGCCTGTGGCTGGGGACAGAGTCTTGCCTGGGGCCTGGGGAAAGGGGAGCTCTGGCATTTCTTCATGATGATTGCGTTTGTCTGGGAGAGCAGATAGGCCTTCTAAAGGAGAATTAAGCTGTGTGTATGTAGTTGAATGCTTTCTCCATGGCTCCCCTAGGTGGATCTTGATGAAAGAGACAGTCTATGGTTCTAAAGTGTTTGGTTGTTCATGGTGGAAAATGGATTCATACCTACTTCCTGAAATTAATACTACAGGGTGGAATGGAAAGGAAAGGATGCTTATTGGTTAAACCCTCAGGGTCTCTTACTATGCTATTAGCATTGATAACTCTGTTCTGGGCCAACCTGATATTTCCTTATGTAGGGAGTGTGGCACTTGTTCTAGGTCAGAAATAAGCCAGGGAGCTGGGAGTCACCTAAGTCTCAGGTGTATGCCCACCGAGTCTCAGGGTGTTAATCTGCTCTACCCACCAAGCTTTCTGTCATGGTTTTACCATCCCACTTCAGTCTATGGAGAAATATGTTGGAACTGTTAAATGCATATAATATTTTTGTCTACATTCTGTTCCATTTCAAATTCATACACACACACACACACACACACACACACACACACACACGAGTGTTTTGTGTATATTCATGTCTGTGAACAATGTAATTCTGATGCCCATCAGGGTCACAAGAGGGCTCAAGGCTCTTGGAAATGGAATTACAGATTTTTAAAAAAAAATGGCCACCCATCATGCCGACTGTCTAAGCTGTGGCATCTCTGCCTAGTTCAACCATGTGACCAGAGGCTATGGGCACACTATATCTAGAAACAGCCAGCCCTCCCACCCACGAGATGCCAGCTTGGGAGATGGCTCTGCCAGTCTCCCATGCTGTCTCTGCAAGGCTGGGCATTGCCCAGACCATCCTGCCATCCACACAGGCTCAGTAAGAAAATAAAACTCTAATGCTTAAATGTTAATCAAAGGCTTTATAAGTTTGGTAATAATCAATAACAAGATGCCCATACAATCAGAAGTGTAACCCAATACCCAACATAGATGTACCAACTACCTTTGACTGGTGGAGACATGTGAACATCTGCTTCCATGTTCACCTCTCTCATTTTCCATCTCTCCCTTAGCTCCTCCTCTTCCTTCTCCTCCTTCTCCCTTTACTCCTCTTCCTCTTCTTACTCCTCTCACCTTAGATCCTCCTACACATCACCCTTCCTGTTAAAAAATTCTCTCAAAGTATAATTAGAGCATAACTATAATAATTTGTATCAGTAAAGTAAAAGATAGACCTAATACCCAGTCCATCATTTTGTTGACTAACCAGAACCTCTGTCATCTCTCTTAACTAAAAGACTTAGTTCTGAACCTGGCTTTTTTCTTGGCTTTTCAGAATGAATGTCAGCTGAAAACCATCCTCTCATATCTTTTCTCTCAAAGTAAATAGCTGGGGTTTGCTATGAGACTGTAAGTTTTCAACCCCGTCAGAAATCCAGAATAAATGAATTAACTGAAATTATAGGAAACACAAAGCATAGCTTTAAAACTTAGCCAATTTATTGAGACCGTTGAACACCTGGAGAGTCCCTATACTTCAAGATGTTAGTGTATCCAATCTTCAGCCTTCTGGCCCAGGATCATCTGACAAACCAAGTAATGCAGAATTATTAAGGGCTGATTACTTTGTCTTGGCAGATATAATCAATCGACTATTCCCTTGCTCCCAGTATGGAAACCAGGTACCAACGACTATTGACTGGTACAAGATCTACATTAGGTGAACAAGTGGGTGATGGCCTTACATCCCACAGTACCAAATCCATATAATTTGTTGAGCCCTCTTCCCCAGGAAAGGACTTATTATACTGTACTGGATCTTAAACATGCCTTCTTCTGCCTCCAACTGAGCCTGAGAAGCCAACTAATCTTCGCTTTTGAATGGAAGGACCTGGAATCAGGAATATCTGGACAATTAACACTGACTAGGCTTCCACAGGGGTTCAAAACTTTCCTACCATCTTTGATGAAGCTCTACTCCAGGATCTCACCCCATTCAGAGCAGAGAACCCCCAGGTAACCTTTCTTCAATTCATAGATGACATTCTCCTGGCTGCCTCTAACAAAGACATGTGCCTCGATGGAACCCATTAATTACTAACTGAACTAGAAAAACTAGGTTACAGAGCCTCTGCTAAGAAGGCCCAGATTTGCAGAAAACAGGTCAGTTACTTGGGGTATCTGCTCAGAGATGGAAAGCAATGGCTGTCAGAAGCTAGAAAAGAGACTGTGTTTCACATCCCCCAGCCCTCAAATGCCAAACAAGTAAGGGAATTCCTGGGTACAGAGGGGTTCTGTCGATTATGGATCCCGGGGTTCACCAAGATGGCAGCACCCCTCTATCTGTTGATTAAAAGTGATATGCCATTTGAGTGGGGAGAGAAAGTGCAAGCTGCTTTTGACACCATCAAGACAGGTCTTATGTCAGCCCCTGCTCTGGGACTTCCTGATGTGTCCAAGCCTTTCCACCTCTACGTGGTTGAGAATGAAGAGGTACCAAAAGGAGTCCTAACCCAGAAGCTAGGGCCCTGGAAAAGACCAGTGGCATATCTCTCTGAGAAATTCAACTCTGTAGCAGCTTGGTGGCCCTCCTGCCTGTGAATTTTGGCAGCAGTGGCAACCCTAGTCAAAGATGCTGACAAGTTGACCCTGGGGCAGGATATGGTGGTGACTGCTCCTCTTGCATTGGAGAGTGTGATCAGCCAGCTTCCTGATCATTGGCTTATTAAGACCCAGATGACTCACTATCAGACTTTGCCACTAAATTCAGACAGGATCACTTTTACCCCGGCCACTGGGCTGAACCCAGCCACCTTGCTGCTGAACTCGAATATTGGAGCACCAACCCATGACTGTCAAGCAAGTGCTTGTGGAGGCACATGGCTGGCCAAAGGACTTGAGTGATCAGCCTCTGGTGGATGCTGAGGTAACCTGGTATACTGATGGTAGCAGCTACCTGGAAAATGGGAAAAGGAAAGTGGGGGCTGCAGTGGTAGATGGACAAAAAGTAATATGGGCACAGGCACTACCTGAAGGTACCTCTGCCCAGAGGGCTAAACTGATAGAGCTGACAAAAGCCCTAGAATTGGGAAAAGATAAGAAAGTCATAGTGAAGGCATATCTACTACCATTGTAAGCTAACATGGGAGCTCCTTTCACAAACTGGAGAAGTTGTTTGGTCTGTTTCAAAGATGGCGGCCCCATATACCTGGTGGCCCCTACATTTTTAATCACCTGGTTATACCAAGATGATAGCTTGTTATTCCAAGATTGAAATAAGCCACAAGAAAAGGGGGGAATGTAGGAATTGGTTAAAATTTAGTTTAGGGAGAAAGTAGGAATTCAGTTAAACTTAATTTTTAGTTAAAGTTAAATTTTAACCTCCCCAGGACACATCCTCTGAGGATGAGCACATTCCTTAGTCCAAGGACACTTACTGGATTACCCTGCTGGATTAAGATTCAGAGGAAAAAGGGATTAACATTACTCAGACCACAGGGAAGAGAAACCACCTGTGGGCAAGAAAGGCCCAGAGCAGTAGACACATTCTGCAGGATGGACCAACCCTTGACACTTACAGACAAGGAGGTCCTTGCTACCTCATTCCCCAAAGACCAATCAGTTTAAAAGTCACACAGTCCTGCCAATCACATTGTGCCTAGTCACTTTTTCTGTAGTATACCCCTTAAACTGTATAAAACTCCTCTTAATCTCAACTCAGGGTTCTCTTGCCTACAATGTAAGGGAGCCCTGGTGCACTAGTATCATTAAACCTCATGTTGTTAAAGCGAATCCTGTCCATATGAGTTTCTGGGGGAGTGTGTCACCTGGTTTGGATTTTACAGTCCAACACAGGCTCCCATCCTTCTCTTCTTATTCTAATGCCCTTCACTTCAGCCTTTCCCCAGATCCAGTGCTCCTCTGTTTTCCTTCAGTAAAGTTCTGGCCTTGAAGTTATAACAAGAGAAAAGGTCTAAATGGAATGCAGTAAATCTAGCCATAAACACTGATATCAAGGCTGGACTAAGCAGTCTAGTAGGAGGAAAAGCATCCCATGAGCAGGGAAATAAATCAGAAGCTCACCTACTCCCTCTCCTAGGAGTCTAAGGAGCATCCCACTCTAAACAACCTCAGCTTTTGTGTTGTGAGCCTAGCTAATGCTCCTGTAGTCTCCAGATTCCTGTTCAGTGTCTGTAAGCCTCTATGAGTCATGCTAACTAAATTGATTCTGGGGGCTTGATCTCTGGGTGTCCTTGATCTCTTTATAACCTAAGACCCTTCTACCATATTTGTGGGGCTGCCAGAGCTCCAGATAATGTTTGTCCGTTGGTCTCTACATTTGTTATCATTAGCTTGTGGGGAAAGACTCTGATGAAGAATGATCTAGGTACTGACCTATGAGTATAGTAGGATATCATTAAGAATCACTTTCTTTGACTTTTTATTTCTTTTTTTCCATTTTCTTTCCTTTAGTTTTTCTTCTTCCTTTTTTCCTTCTTTCCTTCTTTTCTTCTTTCTTTCTTTCTTTCTTTCTTTCTTTCTTTCTTTCTTTCTTTCTTTCTTTCTTTCTCTCTTTCCTTCTGTCACCAGGCTATCCCCACCTCAACCCCCACCTCATCTGACATCTAAACTCCCTGTGGCCTCCAGACTCTTAAGGTCTAGGTGCATCACCACTGAACATGGGCCTGTCAGTCCTCTGCTGTATATGTACTAGGGGTCTCATATCAGCTGTTGTATGCTGCCCTTTTTGTGGTCCAGTGTGTTAGAGATCTCAAGAATCCTGATTAATTGAGACTGCTGGTCCTCCTACAGGGTCACCCTTCTTTTTAGCCTCTTCCAGCTCTTCCCCAATTCAACCACAAGGGTTAGCAGCCTCTGCCCATTGATTGGGGGCAAACATCTGTATCTGACTCTTTGAACTGCTGGCTGGGTATTCTGCAGGGCAGTCATGATAGGTCCCTTTTTGTGAGAGCTGATTATCCTCAGTAATAGCGTCAGGCCTTGGGGCCTCTCCTTAAGCTGGATCCCACTTTGGGCCTTAGGTTCCTCTCCATTTCCATCCCTGTATTTCTTTCAAATAAGAACAATTATGGATCAGAGTTTTGACTGTGGGATGGCAGCCCTCTTGCTCATTTGATGCCCTGTCTTCCTGCTAGAGGTGAGCTTTATAAATTTCCTCTCCCTATTGAAGGGCATTTCATCTAATGACCCTCCCTTTGAGTCCTGAGAGTATCTCAGCTTCCAGGTCTCTGGTGCATTCTGGAGGGTCCCCACCAAGCTCCAACCTTCCTATGTGGCCTGTTTCATTCTTTCTGGTGGCCCTCAGGGCTTCAGTCCTTTTCTCTCACCAAATACCAGATCAGGTTCCTCTATTTTTGGCTAATATCTACTTATTAGTGAGTACATACCATGTATGACCTTTTGGGTCTGGGTTCCTTCTTATGACTCTGAGCCAACCAGTTTCTTGTTCCTTCCCATGCCAAGCAGTGTCAGCCATGTGCTTCCCATAGTAGTTTGGGCCTTAAGTATGTCCAGTCATTGGTCATCCACATCCACAAAGTGAACAAGAACTAACTCAGAGCATCTTATGGGTAGAACAGTTTGAAGATTGAAGGTGTTCTGCCTTGGTTTGTTGTCTCAGTACTACTACTTGGAGACTAGCCTGGTTACATGAGATGTTCAGTTAAGACTATATATTCTCCCTTGTATGGAGACCTCACCAGGGTAACCTTCAAAGGTCCTAGGATGTTTCCATTGCACTGGGTTTTCACATTGCCTTCTAAACCTTCAGCCATTTCTGTAGTCTCTCCCATACTCTCTCCCTCTGCCCCACTCTCCCTGAACCAATCCTTCCAGTTCTCATCCCTAATTGCTTCCTGTGCATTGAACCCTTTCTAATTCTCTTGTCTCTAGTTCTGTGGTGCTTGAATGATTCCTGTTTTCTTTTCTTTTTTTTTCTGTGCTTGGTATGGACCTAGTGTTTCATGTATCCTAGGCAAGCACAGGACTGCATGCACATGCCATGGTATTCTTATTGATAGGCTGTTTCTCCACATGTGTTAACTTTTCAGATCACATATTACTAGGAAATGTGAGAACTCTTTCACCAAGTGAGGGTCAGAAAAACCAAATAAAACAGTAGCACCAGCATCATCACCAACACCAAAAATCAAGCCTTCTGGATCCCATCTCCCTTCAGTGTTGGCTGCACATGGTTCTTCATAGCAACACCACATTTTACTGTGGTTTTAATTCTTGGATACAGTTCTATCTAAAATTACGGTATTCCAAAGTTAATATAGAGTTATTTTCTATGCCTTCTCTTTTGAGGTCTTGCCTTTGTGCTCCTTTTACTTCTCTGAATTCTTTTTTCTTTCTTTTTTTTCTTGGATATTTTATTTACACTTCAGATGCCATCCCCTTTTTCCATTCCCCCCCCTTAGAAAACACGTATGACATGCTCCCTTTCCCTTTTTGCACTTATACATTTTTTAACAATGTTAATCAAAGGCTTTATAAGTTTGGTATTGCTCAATCAGAGGTGTAACCCACTACCCAACCTAGATTTATCAACTATCTTTGACTGGTGGAGATACATGAACATCTGCCTCCCTGTCTCCCCCCTCTTTCTCTCTTTCATCACTTAGCTTCTCCCCTTTTTCTTCTCCTCCTCTTCTTACTCCTTCTCTTCCTCTCAGTACTCCTCCCACCTTAGCTCCTCCTACATATCACCCTTACTGTTAAAATGAAACTTTTCTCTCAAAATACAATTAGAGCATAATTATGCCAATTTGTACCAGTGAGGTACAAGATAGTCCTAATACCCAGTACATCATTTTGTTGACTAACCAGAACCTCTGTCATCTATCCTAACTAAAACACTTAGTTCTGGACCTGGCTTTTTCCTTGGTTTTAGCATGAATGTCAGCTGACTACCATCCACTCAAATCTTTCCTCTCAAGGTAAATAGCCAGGATTGGCTATGAGGCTATAAGTTTTCAACCCCGTCAGAAATCCAGAATGACTGAGTTAACTATAATTGTGGGAAACACAAAGCATAGCTTCTAAAACTTAACCAATTTATAGAGACCTCTGAACACCTGGACACTCCCTCTACTACAAAACGTTGGAGAATCTGTTCTTCTGCCTTCTGGCCCAGGATCATCTGACAGACCTTAGTGCTGCAGAATTATTAAGGGCTGATTACTCTGTCTAGGCAGATATAATCAGTCGACTATTCTGCAAGTGTGTCCTTTTTTTGGACAGTAATTTGTCTATAGACGGAAAGAGGCAATTTCTGCCTAGTGGCTGTCTCACCACAATTGAAGTAACTCCAAAGATGCTCTATTTCTTCTTAGAATTCAATATAGGAAGCTGTCAGGAGCAGACAGTTCTTTAATCAAAATGAACATTAATACAGAAATGTTTGTCACGTCAATTCTGTGGATTTCTGAAGTTTTGAAAACCAATTATCCATGTAAGGTAATCTGGACTGTTGTCTGTTAACTCCACTCAGCTATTTCTAAATAAAACATAGAAAATACCCTAACCATAAACTTCAAGCCATGAATTTGCTATAGTCCCTTAACTCACAGGCTGACCAGCACAAATCAGTTAAAAAAGTTAAAGAAGGACTGGGTCTAAGCCATGTATTCCTAAATGTGTTATATTGGTACAATGCCTATAAGAGTAACAATATTCATCTCACTTTTATATCAATAAGAATCTCGTACCAATGAAAACCTTAAAATTTGTAATCAAAGTAAATTGGTGCCATTTAAGAATTTATATCTTCATCTTGATAATAATTGTACAGATTTCTACTAGTAGGTTATGCCTATGCAATAAATCCTAGCTAATCTTCTCTATTCCCACAAAACTACTACTTTTCCCTGGAAAGACATCCCAACATTTACCACCTTAGTCCCCAAGCCCAGGGAATAGGGGCGCTGACTCTTCATTAGCTTCTTCAAGCTGATTATGGGTGTTGAGATATTAGAAGAGGAGTGGGGGGGGGGGAAGAGCAAATTGATAAGCCTATGATGCTGTGTCTTCACTGCCTCCAGATGGAATTCCCAGACCTCAGAGGTTTGAGCAGGTCTGCCCAGCTTGCTTGATGAGTAGATACACCAAGGCTGATCATTCTGCAATATACAATTCTCAAAACAAATTTTAGTATCAAGATAGTTTTTTTTAAAGAGGGCTGACATTTTATTAGGGATGTTGGTTCTAACCACTTCCCCCCCCTCTTTTATTGGGTATAATATTTACATTTCAAATTTTATCCCCTTACCATATTTCCCCCACCACCCAGGAACCCCTTATCCCATCCCCCTTCTCCTGCTTCTATGAAGGTGTTTACCCACCTACCCCTAATCCCCCTCCCCACCCTCAGATTCCTTCCCCCCCACTCAGTCTTAAGCCTTCAAGGTACCAAAGATCTCCTCTCCAACCTATGCCCACAAGGCCATCATCCCCTACATATACAACTGGAGTCATGTGTCTCTCCATATGTGCTCCTAGGCTTGTGGTTTAGACCCTGGGGGGAGCTCTGGCTGGTTGGAATTGTTGCTCTCCTCATGGGGCCATCAATCCTTTTGGCTCCTTCAGTTTACTCTCTAACTTCTCCATTGGGAACCTTTGATCAAATTAATGGTTAGCTGCAAGTATCTGCCTCTGGGTATGTCAGACTCTGAGAGACCTCTAAGGAGACAGCCTTATCAGGCTGCTGTCAGCTTTTCCTTCCTGACATCCATATCAGCATCTATTTCTGGTGACTGCACATGGAATGAATACCCAGGTGGAATGGTCTCCATAAAACCTCTCCTTCAGATTCTGTCCCACACTTTGTCTCCATATTTGCTCCCTTGGGTATTTAGTTACTCCTTCTAAGAAAGACCTAGGCATCCTCACTTGTTCTTTCTTCTTCATGAGCTTCATGTCGTCTGGTAGTTGAATCTTTGTTGTTTCAAGCTTTTGGGCTAATCTCCACTTATCAGTGAGTAAATACCATGTGTGTTCTTTTGTGATTGGGTTACCTCACTCAGGATGATATTTTCTAGTTCCATCCATTTACCTAAGAATTTCTCGAATTCATTATTTTTAATAGCTGAGTAGTATTCCATTGTGTAAATGTGGCACATTTTATTGTATCCATTCCTTTGTTGAAGGGCATCTGGGTTCTTTCCAGCTTCTGTCTATTATAAATAAGGCTGCTATGAACATAGTGGAGCATATGTCTTTGTTATATGTTGGGGCATTTTCTGGGTATATGCCCAGGAGTGGTATAGCTGGGTCCTCAGGTAGTGCTATGTCCAATTTAATGAGGAACCGCCAGACTGACTTCCAGAGTGGTTGTACCAGCTTGCAACCCCACGAACAATGAAAGAGTGTTCCTCTTTCTTCACATCTTCGGCAGCATCTACTATCACCTGAATTTTTGATCTTAGCCATTCTGACTGGTGTGAGGTGGTATCTCAGGGTTGTTTTGATTTACATTTCCCTGATGACTAAGGGTGTTGAGCATTTCTTAAGGTGCTTCTCGGCCATTCATGTTTCCTCAGTTGAGAATTCTTGTTTAGCTCTGTACCCCATTTTTTAATGGGGTTATTTTGTTGTTTGGCGTCTAATTTCTTGAGTTCTTTGTATATATTCAATATTAGCCCTCTATCTGATGTAGGATTGGTAATGATCTTTTCCCAATCTGTTGGTTGCTGTTTCGTCTTGTTGATAGTGTCCTTTGCCTTATAGAAGCTTTGCAATTTGATGAGGTCCCATTTGTTGATTCTTGATCTTAGAGCATAAGCCATTGATGTTCTGTTCAGGAACTTTTCCCCTGTGCCTAGGTATTCGAGGGTCTTCCCTAACTTCTCTTCTATTAGTTTCAGTGTATCTGGCTTTATGTGCAGGTCCTTTATTTACTTGGAGTTGAGCTTTGTACAAGGGGATAAGAATGGATTAATTTGCATTCTTCTACATGTTGACCTCCAGTTGAGCCTGCACCACTTTTTGAAAATGCTGACCTTTTCCCACTGGATGGTGTTAGCTTCCTTGTCAAACATCAAGTGACCATAGGTGTGCGGGTTCATTTCTGGGTCTTCAATTCTAATCCATTGATCTTCCCCTCTGTCGCTGTACCAATACCATGCAGTTTTTATCACTACTGCTCTGTAGTACAGTTTGAGGTCCAGAATGGTGATTTCCCCAGAAGTTCTTTTATTGTTGAGAATAGTTCTCGCTATCCTAGTTTTTTTGTTATTTCAAATGAATTTGTAAATTGCTCTTTCTATCTCTATGAAGAATTGATTTGGAATTTTGATGGGGATTGCGTTGAATCTGTAGATTGCTTTTGGCAAGATGGCCAATTTTACTTAGTCAATCCTGCCAATCCAAGAGCATGGGAGATCTTTCCATCTTCTGAGATCTTCTTTGATTTCTTTCTTCAGAGACTTGAAGTTCTTGTCATACAGATCTTTCACTTGCTTGGTTAGATTCACTCCAGGATATTTTATTTTATTTGTGGCTTTTGTGAAGGGTGTCATTTCCCTAATTTCTTTCTCAGCCTGTTTATCCTTTGAATAGAGGAAGGCTACTGATTTGTTTGGGTTGATTTTATATCCAGCCACATTGCTAAAGTTGTTCATCAGGTTTAGGAATTCTCTGGTGGAAATTTTAGGGTCTCTTAAGTATACTATCATATCATCTGCAAATAGTGAAATTTTGACTTCTTTTCCTATCTGTATACCTTTGACTTCCTTTTTTTGTCTAATTGCTCTAGCTGGGACTTTCAGTACTATATTGAATAGGTAAGGTGAGAGTGGGCAGCCTTGTCTAGTCCCTGATCTTAGTGGGATTGCTTCAAGTTTCTCTCCATTTAGTTTGATATTGGCTACTGGCTTGCTGTACATTGCTTTTACTATGTTTAGGTATGGGCCTTGAATTCCTGATCTTTCTAAGACTTTTAACATGAAGGGATGTTGAATTTTGTCAAATGCTTTCTCAGCATCTAGTGAGATGACCATGTGGTTTTTTCCTTTGAGTTTATTTGTGTAGTGGATTACATTGATGGATTTCCTAATATTGAACTATGCCTGCATTCCTGGAATAAAGCCTACTTGATCTTGATGGATAATTGTTTTGATGTGTTGTTGGATTCAGTTTGCGAGAATTTTATTGAGTATTTTTGCATCAATATTCATAAGAGAGATTGGTCTGTAGTTCTCTTTCTTTGTTGGGTCTTTCTGTGGTTTAGGTATGAGAGCAATGGTAGCTTCATAGAATGAATTGAGTAGTGTTCCTTCTATTTCTATTTGATGGAATAGCTTGAAGAGGATTGGTATTAGGTCTTCCTTGAAGGTCTGAAAGAATTCTGCACTGAAACCATCTGGCCCTGGACATTTTTTGGTGGGAAGATTTTTAATGACTGTGTCTATTTCTTTAGGAGTTATGCGACTGTTTAGATGGTTTATCTGCTCCTTGTTTGACTTTGGTACCTGGTATCTTTCTAGAAAATTGTCCATTTCATCCAGATTTTCCAATTTTGTTGAGTATAGGCCTTTGTAATAGCATCTGATGATTTTTAAAATTTCCTCTGTTTCTGTTGTTATGTCTCCCTTTTCAGTTCTGATTTTATTAATTTGAATACTGTCTCCGTGCCCTTTGGTTAATCTGGCTAAGGGTTTGTCTATCTTGTTGATTTTCTCAAAGAACCAGCTCCTGGTTTTGTTATTTGTATAGTTCTTTTTGTTTCAACTTGGTTGATTTCAGCCCTGAGTTTGATTATTTCCTGCGGTCTACTCCTCTTGGGTATATTAGCTTCTTTTTGTTCTAACACTTTCAGGTTTGTTGTCAAGTTGTTAATGTATGCTCTTTCCAATTTCTTTTTGTGAGCACTTAGAGCTATGATTTTTCCTCTTAGTACTGCTTTCAGTGAGTCCCACAAGTTTTGATATGATGTGTCCTCATTTTCATTTAATTCTAAAAAGTCTTTAATTTCTTTCTTTATTTCTTCCTTGACCAAGTTATCATTGAGTAGAGCATTGTTCAGTTTCCAAGTGTATGTGGGCTTTCTGTTGTTTTTGTCCATGTCAAAGATGAGTCTTAGTCCATGGTGGTCTGATAAGGTACTAGGGATTATTTCAATCTTTTTGTATCTGTTGAGACCTGTTTTGTGACCAATTATATGGTCTATTTTCGAGAAGGTACCATGAGGTGCTGAGAAGAAGGTATATTCTTTTGCTTTAGGATGAAATGTTCTATAGATGTCAGTTAAGTCCAATTGGTTCATAACTTCTGTTAGTTTCATTGTGTCTCAGTTTAGTTTCTGTTTCCATGATCTGTCCATAGCTGAGAGTGGGTTGTTGAAATCTCCCGCTATTATTGTGTAGGGTGCAATGTATGCTTTAAGCTTTAGTAAAGTTTCTTTTATGTATGTGGGTGCTTTTGCATTTGGGGCATAGATGTTGAAAATTGTGAGTTCCTCTTGGTACATTTTTCCTTTGATGAATATGAAGTGTCCTTCTTTATCTTTTTTGATTACTTCTGGTTGAAAAACGATTTTATTTGATATTAGAATCTCTACTCCCGCTTGTTTCTTGGGACCATTTGCTTGGAAGATTGTTTTCCAACCTTTTACTCTGAGGTAGTGTCTGTCTTTTTCACAAAGGTGCGTTTCCTGAATGCAGCAAAATGTTGGGTCCTGCTTATGTATCTAGTCTAATAGTCTGTGTCTTTTTATTGGAGAATTGAGTCCATTGATATTAAGAGATATTAAGGAAAAATGAATGTTTTTTCCTTTTATTTTTGTTATTGGCAGTGGAGATATGTTTGTGTAGCTATCTTCTTTTACGGTTTTTGGAAGATTACTTTCTTGATTTTTCTATTTTGTTATTTTTCCCTCCTTGTGTTGGAATTTTCCACCAATTATCCTTTGAAATGTTAGATTTGTGTTGAGATACTGTGTAAATTTGGATTTGTCATGGAATATTTTGGTTTCTCCATCAATAATGATTGACAGTTTTGCTGGGTATAGTAGTCTGGGCTGGCATTTGTGTTCTCTTAGGGTCTGTATGATATCGGTCCAGGATCTTCTGGCTTTTATGGTCTCTGGTGAGAAGTCTGGTGTAATTCTTATAGGTCTGCCTTTATATGTTACTTTGCCTTTTTCCCTTACTGCTTTTAGTATTTTTTCTTTATTTTGTACATATGATGTTTTGACTATTATGTGGCAGGAAGTATTTCTTTTCTGGTCTAAGCTATTTGGAATTCTGTAGGCTTCTTGTATATTTATGGACATCTCTTACTTTAGGTTAGGGAAGTTTTCCTCTATAATTTTGTTGAGGATATTTACTGGTCCTTTAAGTTGGGAGTCTTCCCCCTCATCTATACCTATTATCCTTAGGTTTGGCCCTCTTATTGTGTCTTGGATTTCTTGTATATTTTGGGTTAGTACCTTTTTGTATTCTGCATTTTCAATGACAGTTGTGTCAATGTTTTCCATGGTATCTTCTGCACATGAGATTCTCTTGTCTATCTCTTGTATTCTGTTGGTGATACTTGTGTATCCTGATTTTTTTTTTTTTTTTTTTTTTAGGTTTTCTATCTCCAGGGTAGTCTCCCTTTGTGATTTCTTTATTGTTTCTACTTTCATTTTTAGATCCTGGATGCTTTTGTTTAATTCCTTCTCCTGTTTGGTTGTGTTTTCTTGCAATTCCTCAAGGGATTTTTTGTGTTTCCCCTTTAAGGGTTTCTATCTGTCTACCAGTGTTCTCCTTAAGTTCGTTGAGATTGTTATTTATGTCTTTCTTAAAGTCCTCTTTCATTGTCATGAGAAGTGATTTTAATTCTGAATCCTGCTTTTCTGGTGTGATGGGTTGTTCAGGGCTTGCTATGATGGGAGAACTGGGTTCTGATGATGCCATGTAACTTTGGTTTCTGTTGCTTATGTTCTTATGCTTGCCTTTCACCATCTGGTTAACTCTAGTTCTGCCTGTACTTGCTGTCTCTGGCTGAAACCTGCCTTTCCAGTTATCTAGCTTGTGTCTGATCTCCTCAGGGTCCAGATGTCTCTGTGATCTTTTCCAGCTGCACTGAGTACAGTGGTACCTCTAGGATGCCTCTGGATATGGTGCTTCTAAGGTAGCAGTCCAGCTAGGTGTCTGCTGTTCTGGGTGCAGTGTCTCCTCTAGGATATCTCAGGATTTGTTGTCTGATGCTCTGAGTTATGTTGTTCCTCTGTGGCTCTGGGTTGAGTGGACCTTCCAGTATGTCTCAGGCGGAATCCGGGGTCCACACAACAGCAGACTGGGCAGAGGTCTGGTCCAGGCCTCAAATCCTGGAGAGGGGCGGAAGGGGAATGCTAGTCCGCAGGGGCAGAAGTGGGGGTTGGGTATCTGCTGGAATCTGAGCGCTCACAGTACCCAGCTATGGGCTCAGGGTTGTGTGTGGGTCTTACTACCTAGGCTGGCTGTGGGATCCGTGGTGCCTCCAGGATGTCTCGGGCAGAATCTCGGGTCCACACAACAGCAGACTGGGCAGAGGAGTTCTCTGAATTCTTAAAACACACAGACACAGACACACACAGACACTCACAGACACACACACACAGACACACACACACAGACACACACAGACACACACACACACAGACACACACACACACACACACACACACACACACACACACACAGAGAGAGAGAGAGAGAGAGAGAGAGAGAGAGAGAGAGAGAGAGAGAGAGAGAGAGAATTTAGAAGACAATTCCTGATTTCTTTAAAGGAAAACATATTTTAGGGAATGTGGCCCAAATAAGTGAAGCCAGCAGAGTGTACAACTTCTGATGGCACCAAGTAGATGAATCTAACTGAGAAATAATTTGGACAATTACAATGTACAATTGTACATTGTAATGTACAACTACAAGAAGCTATGCAATGTATTTTGGCATGAGAATTTCACTATGCATATTAATGCTGGGTAGAACAATATTATCCACACTTGAAACAGCACTAATACAACACATGCCAACCTCACAGCATTAAGAATCATTTTTCATCACATCATTTCCCAAGTTCCATCATCCTGTGGTGATACAATTTGAAGTTTACTGAACAAAAGGACATGTTTAACCAACAACACAAAGGAACAGGAAGAACCAAGGCAAATATTTTTTCTAAGCACTTCCAGACCATATCAGGACTAAAGTGCTCCTGTCTGTCTTTTTATTGTTTGGTTTGAGTCAGGGTTTCACTGCTAGCCCTGGCTGACCTGCCATAACTTCTATGTAGTATAAGCACATATGACTAACCCTGTCATTTTATTCTTTCTTTTCATTTTATTTTGGTTCCCTGCCTCCTTAAATGTTTCTCTTTTTCCCTCCTTCTATTACCATCCCCTCCTCTGTATTTTTTGTTAAGAAAGGACTCTCCACCCAACAAAAACATTCATAGAACAGAATGTCACACACTGTTCAGCTAAGTGACCCTGTTGTAAAATATATTAAAATTATTCACTTCTATTTCCAATTCTCTATTTTGTCAGGCTTCCATTTTGGTAATTTTGGAATTATATTTTCACCTGTGAATATTTATATTTTTCTATGGTCTTATGCATCTTTCTCGTTCCTATATTTTCTTCCTCTATGTCACACTGGGCATCACCATGTATCTAATTATTTTTTAAGCTTCTTGTATTAGGACTTCAAATCAAAGAAACATGCCCCAATTAAGACAAGATTAAACAATCTTAAAATTTTAATTTCACTGCAGACTACTTAATTTTTTAATTTAAAAAATTTCTCAGAGTATATATGGATATATGTGTTACTGAACTTCCAGATTTTCACCCTTTCCCATTTTTAGAAAAGTGGTTCTATATTTTTTTTGGAAACAGAAGTTTTTATTCATATAATTTATCAACTGAAGGAAAAATAAGTTCTCCTTTAGTTAAGTAATGCAGAACATATTCTACAGTGAAGGGATTATGTATAAAATTGAGCATGGAATGATGGAAAAACATTGGTACTGAATGAATCTTGTCTTTTGATTATTTAAAGATATTATGTAATAGTGAGTGTTCAACTCGACAACAAATCCAGAAACTCATGGGACACTATTCTATGAACCAACCTAATACTATTACCCTGAATCCAAAACATAGCAACCAAATTGTGAGTTAGAAACTCTGTGTGTTCCCATCTGTGCAAAGGGTGTTGTAGGAGCCACACAAACAATGAATTGGCCTTAAACACAGGAGAAGCAGACTTCAGCTCAGCAAATGGAGAACAAGTGACAGCAGAGGCCAAATCTCTGAGTTCACTCCAGCTTCACATATCTCAGGGTCTGAAGTGAGGCCTCTGATACATGAATATCTGCAATGGAATCCCTATTGAAGATAAACTTCTCAATGAATTATCAAAAATTAATCAGAGGTGGAAGAGGAGCAAAAAAACAAGTTCAATAGAAAAGTAGAGGCCACTGGCACAGGCAGGATATTTTAGTGAAAAAACATTTTTAAAAAAAATTTACTGAAAATTATTTTCATGTATATGAGTTTCTCAGAAGACAGAATACAGTTCTTAGTCAAAGATACTACATGGGAGTAAAACTGGAGATGTGCAATGCTGACCAAGGGAACATGGGAGATCTTCAGGTAAGAAATTAGGTAGAGAGAAGAACTGAAGGAGAGATCCAGGCTGACTTGCTCATGTAATGTGGGTGACTTTGAATGTGTAAGTACTGAGAAAATCATCACAATTCATTGTTTTCTTGTTCTCATAAGACAGCATGTGAGTTTGTCAAGTTTCACTGAGCTCAAGTCCATTCCAGGTTTTTTCCACTCTCATGGATGAGTGAAGTGTTTAATGTAACATGAAATAGAAGTATGAACTATGAACTAACTAGAAGTCAGCAATAAAGACAGAATCTAGAGAAAAGCTGATAGAGAAAACTGAGACAGGATGACTGGGGTTGAGGCAAGGAGTACCATGCAGCTGGCACTTTATGAACTAGGGCTAGAAAAGTCCTCGTCATTTGACTTCTAAATGAATTTCAAATATAATATGTCTCCGTGCTTTTATTAAGTTGCACTCTTCACCCCATACTCTTTTCTGTATTAGTTTTTTATGACTGCCAAATACAAAACAAAACAAGACAAAAGAAAAAAACAAGAAAAGTGAATAAAGAAATCCTCAGAATTCCAGAGATTCAAAGGATTAAAAGCAAAGTTTTCTCTTCACAGGGGTGTAGGCTTTAATGTCAGGACTACTTTGTCAGTATGTTCTGATTCTTCAGTAACCTCAGTGCTGAGGTTCCAGAGTGCTGTTTCTATGTTTTTCTCTATGTGTGTGCATCTCTACTCTTTTCAGATGTCTATGTCTTAAAAAGACAATTCAGAACAGGTTATGACTCTGCTAAAGGTCTTGTAATTTATTACTTATCCAAAACTCTGCTACGAAATATAGTAAACATTTCATACAGATTATTTCATTTTTATCTTGTCTGTATTAATCACAATTATTTTTGCCTGTTATAAAGTCATTTTAGTGCTATTCAAAGGTATATATCACAGATATAGACTATGTACAAGTACATTTGTTATTACCTTAGAAATACATCCAGATTACATCACTTTTAAAATCTGTACTTTCTGTCCTTTTCCAGAAAGAAAATTTCTCACCAATAGGAGGTTTGGTCTCATTCCTCCGTTCACTTACTTCTCTTATTTGTTCCCCTCATAGGATCCAGAGTGATCCTTTGTAAGCAAAATTAGATCAAGTTTGGTTCTTGCTGAAACCAATAATTCAAATGTACTGGATGCAAGTTCTAAACTTCCAACTCTGCAAAGGACCACACATACTCAGTTTTGGAAGAGTTTTGTATTTCACATATATCAAAAATATAGATCCTAGCTACATGTCAAACCATTATTCCCCTGTGTTGTTGGAAAATGCAGTGAGGTTTACTGGGTGAGCAGTGATAGAGCAGCTCAGCCTGTTCTGCCAGTGAGTGAATTGCACCAGGTCCTGCTGCCCCAGGAAGCATTTTGTGTAAATGCATTGACAATGTATTTTGGAAATGTCAGTAACAATCTCTTTTAGAGTTTAACTGCCATGTTAGGACATGGAACACATAAGATGGATATAAATGTTCAAGATCATGTTTGAATATATAGTGGCCACCCTGGACCACATAAGAGCTTGTTTCAGGAACACAAGCAAACAAGAAAGCAAGCAAAGATCAAAGAAATAAATAGGAAACATTAATTAAGAAGATAAGTAATGAAAGAGGGCATTATATTAGGTTCTAGCAAGAATCAGGCGCTTATTTACTGTTATCCCAAGCATGGAGAGAAGAGTCATGCATGAAAATTCATCTCTATACGTAGAGCTATTGGCAGTTCCTAACATCTTGGAAAGGAAGGAATCATTTTTTTTTCAAACAGTGTAGCCTTTGATAAGTTACTTTTCAGCATTGGAAAACTAAAGATCTGGGAACATTTCTGCAGCACAAATGGACTTGCTTCTCTCTCTCTCTCTTTCTCTCTCTCTCTCTTTCTCTCTCTCTTTCACACACACATACAAACAGAAATACACATACAAGCATAAGAAATGGAAGATTATTAGTAGAAAGAATGGAGGAAGATATATTCAGACATGCAGATAAGAAAATACAGATATATATATATATATATATATATATATATATATATGATATATATCACAATAAATGCCATTTATTTTATGATTAAAATCACTACTTTAAAAACATCAGAAAAACAATAAATTTTTGTCATTTTCACAATTATGTTTAGAAATGGCCAGCACTATTTTAAGCTGAATAATTTAGCCCTCTACCAGTGTATAAGGAGGTGGGCTTATCATGTTTAAAGAAAAGAGCACATAAACTTATCAAAATATTATAATTGGTTGTATAGTATGGAAATTAGATTAGAGAAGAAAGTGGGTAGTTTGATCAAAGATGAAACTTTATTGTACAAATGTATGGATTTCTCAAATTAAAAAAGCTGCATAAATAATTACAACAAATATTATAGAATTGAAGCAGAACAAATTAGGTATGCTTTGTAATGTTAAACTGATACCTTCCCATTCTTCATCCACATCTTCCTCCATAAGACCTTTGCTTCTCAACTATTTTTATTCTATTTTTTCTGTGTACAGATCAGAGGTGATATTATTCTTTTATGATACTCATTACTGACACTGAAAGGATCAGGTTGATCTGAGCTGAGCGACACTTGGTAGAAAATACCTTTGTGTTGCAAGACACTTAGTCAAGATCTAGGATGGCTTCCAACATGACCTCTGGTTCCAGGAGCACACTATGAGGCACCTAGTATGTATCTTCTCTCTGCTGTGACACTGTAATTTTCCAACTTGATGTTCTCATACTGATAAATACAGCCAGCTGCTTTTGCTGACTGATTTGGATTACCTGAGAAAATTATTATGAACAGGCAATGTCTAGGTTTAATAAAACAAATAAAAGGAGAGTAAGAACCAGCACACTGTTTACTCAAAGAGGGGTCATTGCACACAGAATATCTTGTGTTCAAAATTCAGAATGCAAATACAGTTAAAAAGATAATATTACCAATTGCAATAGTAGGCTAAATACAAGGATTATTCAGAATATGTGTGATATATGGGGGAAATTGAATTAATTCGTGAGAAAGAATACCAATAATTATTTTTACACTGACAGTATAGAATAACAAGAATGAGGATTTGGCAGAAAATCCTTTGTATTAAAAATCAGTCAGAAGGTATCAGAGAAGTGAGCTATCAAATAGTCCATGGACCATAAACACAATTCCTTTTCAGGGACTTTATAGAACATCTAAGCATATGTTTAATTGTCACATATAGTGAAACTGAGTAAAAATGCTTCTTAAAAGGAAGAACTCCCAAACTCAGCTTTATGAAAATTGCCTGAGAAGGTAGGAATCAGAACTCACAGCATGAAACATGTGCGAGTTCACACTAGAGTTTAAATACCTCTGGAGTATTTTGGCCACTTTTTTTCTAGCAACGTATAGTATCTTGGTAAGAATGGGAAGGTTTTAGACTATCTAATCTTTATTAGCAAGATGTCTCTGTCTTGAAGAAATCCTTTTGAGACTAGTAAAGGCTTTGTGTGCCAGAGAACATAGCAGCTGCTGATGACAATGAAGTCTCCTACCACATTAGAGGCCAGTGCAGGAATCACGGCCATATAGACAAACCAATCATTATATGTCTCAAAAACAGAGAACACACATTATGATTGATGGAGGTCTAGTTATAGTAATCATCAGATATACACACATGTTTACACATTGTAGTGAGGATACCTTGTGCATTTTGTGGATGAATCACCTTTCAATTAAAAATCTTAAGGCCTAAAGGAAATGGTAGAATAAGAGGTAGAACATGCGGAAAACAGAAAAAATGGTAGAATAGAGCAAGTCACTGGGGAGTCACCTGGGAAGATGTGACAAGACAGTTAGATGGTAAAAGCACACTGGTAACCAGCCATGTGGCAGGATGGACATTAGAATAAATAAGTAATATTATGTTATTATTTAGTTGGACAATAACCTAGATATATTTTTGGCCAATGTATATTTAAATGTGTTTTAAGTGTGAATTTTAATTCAATATGGAAGGAATAACCAGAACTAACATCTAGAAATGTCAGCCAATTTAGGCATGGAATTTAAATTGATTTGAGAAATGTCCTATGTACAAAGCACAAATCCTCCCAAATTAAAAAAATAGCGTTAAAGCACTGTCATTTTAGAAAAAGAGACTGGAAAAATGGTGGTGCTTTAAACTTTTTAAAAGAAGGCCTCTGCTTACAGAACAGCTGCTGTTAGGAAGAATGGAGGCCTGTCAACAGCACATAGGGAGCAGAAATACAGGCCAACCAGCCATGGGCCCAACAACCCACTTCAGGTCAAGGCAACTAAGGCATAAAGCTGTGCACAAGAGGCAACCAGATCACAGAGACTGAGTATCTCTGCTGAGAGAGAAGGATGAGGTCAGCAGAGCTCCAGTCTGGAGGTTGGAAAGGAATGTAAAATCCACAGCCCCTTCTTGCCAATGGCACATTACCTTCTTGGAGTGGGTAATGGACAGAGGCTCCTGCCTAACCAAACATGACAGGACTCATGGACTTTGAGATTGTTGGCAGGCATGAGGCCCAGATGGCATTCCATGATTGTTCATAGACTGTACTGCAGAACGGGTTTTTGGCTCTCAGAACATAATACATTCAAGGGTGAGAGCCTCTGAAGATAGATGTTGCCAGTTTAAATAACAGCCTAAAATTCAAAATAACACATTTTGTCTTTAAAGGTACTATGTAGGTTTTTTGCTTCATAGTCATTAGGAATGTCCATAATCAAGTACTTTTAAAAGCTGCTGTAATGATCTGTTAGGGATAAATGAAAAATAATGATAGTCAGATATTCTAACTCATGCTTTCATTAGATATCAGTTTATTTAATTACATTAGGATGTTTAAAGGATATTCAGATAGTAAATAGCCAAGAATAATGGTTGACAATTCATATGTGTTACAGATAGATCATTAGTCTTCAAACCTCAGAGATTCATTGAATGTGGATTCATTTATTATTAAAAGGTCTTTTTTGATCATGAGTCAGCTCTATTCCTGACAGCACCCCCATTCCACTTCAGAGAAGATGCTGAGAGCATCAACAACCTCCATATGGAGTTGCATCAATTATGGCAAGCTAGCCACTGAGCAAAGAAAATGCTCATGCTCCATCTTCAGAAAACTTTCTGTCCAGAAAAGACAAGCAGATGCATGGAAGTCAATTGTCATGCTTTGCCATGATAGGGTAATCAAGTTCATCATAACTTCTGCTTCACATAAGTCTGTCAGATCTACTGTGCCAGAATAATTGAGACGATTCTTGAAAATTCTTTAGGCAGCCAACAATGTCTATCCTTTTTTGGTTGTTTGTTTTTAATTTGTTAAAGTATGTTATTTATTTACATTCACAATGTTGCCCCTTACTATTCGCCCCTCCCAGAGTTTCTCATCACATTCTTCTTCTCCTTTGCCTCTCAGAGGGTACTCCCCTCGACACATCCCCACACACCAGTCCGATACCTTTACTTCAGCCCTCACTGCATGCTTTTTACCTGGGTCCTCAAGTTTCTGTAGTTGTCTCTAACATATGTGCCTGGGGATCATGGACCAGCCAATGTTGCTCTTTGCTTGGTGGGTTGGACTCTGGGAACCTTGAGAGGTCCAGGTTAGTTGACTCTGTTGTTATTCATATGGGCTACCATCCCATTCAGCTTCTTCAATCCTTCTCCTAATTCTTCCATAGAGGTCTCTCAGCTCAATCCAATTGTTGGCTGTAAGTAGCTGTATCTGTGTCTGTCATCTGCTGTTAGGTTGACTTAGGGCATCACCCATTATGTCCCGAGAGTCTTTCCCTTCCCAGGTCTCTGGAATTTTCTCTAGGTTCTGCCTCCCTCCATTACCCCACAAAGCTGTATATTTCTATTTGTTCTCCTTGACCTCTGAACTTCTGTTCTTTCACCTCCCCTTAGTGATACTGCTCTTATTACCCTTCCCTTCTCTCACTCAGATCTCTCCAATTCTCTGCTTTTTTAAAAAAATTATTTTGTTTCCCCTATAAGTGGGAATGAAGCATCCTCAGTTGGGCCTTCCTTTTTAACTTCACATGGTCTGTGAGTTGTATGATGGGTATTTTGTACTTTTTGGTTAATATCCACTTATTCATGAGTATATGCTATGCATGTCCTTTGATTCTGAGTTACCTCACTCAGGACGATATTTTCTAGTTCTATTTATTTGCCTGTAAATTCATGATATCTTCCTTTTTTAAAGTTGAAAGTGTTCTATTATGTAAATGAACTAATTTTTTTGTATCCATTCTTTCATTGAGGGACATCTTCGATTGGGGGTTGTTCACAACTTCTGTCTGTTATTAATAAGGCTACTATGAATAGAGTGGAACATGTATTCTTGTGGTATGGTGGAGTACATTTTGGGTATATGGCCAAGAGTTGTGTAGTTGGGTCTTCAGGGAGAACTATTTCCAATTTCCTGAGGAAATGCCAAGTTGAATTCCAGAGTGATTGTACCCATTTGCAATCCCACTAGTGAAGGAGGAGTGTTCCTCTTTCTCCACATCCCTTCAAGTGTGTGCTGTCACTTCTGTTTTTGATGTTAGCCATTCTGATTGGTTTAAGGTTGAATCTCAGGAATGTTTTGCTGTTTCTTGATGACTAAGGATGTTGAACATTTCATTAAGAGATTCTCATTCATTTAGGATTCCTCTGTTGAGAATTCTTTTTGGCATTTTATAGCTTTTTAAAAATAGAATCATTTGGTGTTTTGTAGACTAACTTCTGGAATTCCTTACATATTTTTAATATTAGCTATTTGTCAAATATATGGGTAGTGAATATATTTTCCCAATTGTTGGCACAGCAATCCCCTCACAAAACATTCTACCAAAATGTTTCCTATCTCGAAGAAACACAGGCATGGTGGATTAAGTAGAGACTGAGTAAATAGCCAACCATTAACTGCTCCAATTTTAACTGCATCCCATTGGCAAGCTACAGTTCTTACCATTATTAATGATACTCTGGTATGCTTGCACACAAAAGCTTGTTGTCCTTTGAAAGGCTTCACCCAACTACTGACTCAGACAAATGCAGACATTCTCAGTCTAACAGTGAATCAAGCTTAGAGACTCTTAAAGAAGACAAGGAGGAAGGATTGTGGGACCTTCAGGGGTAGAAACTCCACAGGAAGACTAATAGATTCAATTCACCTGTATCAAAGGGACTATCAGAGTCTAATTTACCAACCAAAAAACATACAGGGGCTGGACCTATGCCTCCCCCTGACATACATAACAGATGTATAGCTGGTCTTTAATTGGAACAGGGTTTTTTCAAAGCTTTTGCCTGTACATGGGATATATTCTTCTATTTGGGGTCCCTTGTATGTCCTCAATGAAACAGGAAAAACTGAACTTTGCAAAGACTTGAACTGCCAGGGTAGAGTATATACATGGAGGCCATCACCAACCAGAGGAGAAGACGAGGCGGGGCATAAAGAGAGAATTGTGGGAGGAGGTAACCAACAAGGGACAGTGACTGGAATATAAAGTGACTAAGTAAAAAATAAATAAAATGAACTAAAAAGAAAAAGATATGATTTTCATGTCTCTATATAGGACTCTTTGATTAAGAGAAACAGGAAAGATAAAAATGCAAGGTAGTTGCAAATCCTAAGCAATTCTCAAATTCTTGCTATTCACCAGCATGTTTTTTATGTGTCTAGCAACAGTTTGCAATTTCTGTTCCATTTCATTGCATCAAAATAAGTGAGTAATACTTCCTAAATATTAATTAAAATATTGATTAAAAGTCAATACTCTATTATCCAACTATTTCATAAACACTAAATGTTTTATTTCAATCTTAGATTCATTGTTATAAATTTAAATAAATTACAATTAGTTTACATTTCTTAATTGCTGAAGCCTTTAATTTGTCTCTCTTTACTTGCAGTTAATGCACTGATAGCAGAATCCTTCACCATGTGTTCTGAAGTATTTCCTACACTTTAGTTACTGCTCATGTTGTCTTTTATTACAGATGATTTGCCCTTTGATGAGAAGCAGATATAATAGAATGATGTGCTTTAAAGTAATTTCAAAGTTATTTTGTTTATATTTTGATATCACTTTCCTCTACCACTTCTTCTATCAGGCCCTTCCTCTCATCTCTCCCCCATCCATCCTCTCACCTTATTTTTCTCCTCAGAAAAAAGGGCTCCCATTGATATCAACCAATCTTTGTATCTCAAGCTTCAATAAGACTGGATACATGTTCTCACGTTCAAGCTAAATGAGCAATCCAGTTAGTGAAAAGAAATTCAAAAGCCGGCAACACAGTTATAGACAGGCCTTGCTCCTGCAGTTAGAAGACACACAGATAAAGACCAAGCTATACAACTCTCACATATGAACAGAGGACAGAGTTTTGTTCTATGCATTTTCTCTAGTAGGAAGTTCAGGCTCTGCCTGTCCCCATTGGTCCAGGTTAGGTGATTCTATAGAATTTCATATGTCCTTAAGACCTCTTGTACTTTAATTTCTTCCTTTTCTTCTTCCATAGAATTTTTACAAGCTTCATCTATTATTTGGCTGTGGGTCTTTCTGAGTCTGTTTTCATTAATTACAGTGCAAATCTTCTCTTATGACAGTTAGGCTAGACTCCTGTCTGCTAGTATATCAGATTATTAGTGTCAGGGGTAAGCTCCCTTTCATGTCATGAGTCCCAATCTTGGCCACTCATTTTTGGCCATTTCCTTAATTTCTGCTCCAACTTTGTGCCTGTAGATTTTGTGGCTGGCTTGGTGTCTCAATCCCTCCACTGGAAGTCTTGTCTGGTTGTAGGAGAAGGCTTTTTCAACTTTCATATTTCCCATTATAAGAAATCATAGCCAGCGTTACCATCATAACTTCTTGGGAGTTACCTACAGAATTGAAATGATCTTTAACCCCGCACCCAACAGAGGATTAAAATATGACATATATAATGAACTGAAGAAACTAGACATCAACAAATCAGTTTAAACATGGGATACATATCTAAACAAAAATTCCTGATAGAGGAATATCTACTGGCTGACAATCTCTTAAATTAATGAAAGAAATTATACCCATCTTTATTCATCAGTGAGATACCAATGAAAACAACTGTCACATTCCCTCTTATACCTGTCAGAATGACTAAGATAAAGTCTCAAGTAACATATTATTTTGGAAAGAATGTGGAGTAAGAAAAGCACTCATTTATTGTTGGTGGGAGTCCAAACTTGTGCAATGAATTGGGAATAGGTTTACCTCATGACTTATCTGGACCATTTCTGGGCATAACAAACAGATACTTGACTATACCACCAGGACTGTTGATCATTTATGTCCATAGCAACTTCATTTATAAGATCCAGATATTGAAATAATCCAGACTGAAAATGGATAAGGAAAATGTTTAAATTTATACAATATTATTTTACTAAGGTATTAAAAGGTATGATGTCAGCTTTTCAGATTATAGATTACTGAGCAAGGTGAGAGCATTATCATTCAGTGAGGAAAGGACAGCAATCTTCCAGAGCTCTTCTCCCTTCAGACACTAATGCACATGGCTCCTAAAGGCAACATTCACATTTTAATGTGTTCTGGATTCCTATATACAATCCTGCCAAGAATTAGTTCTTCATATTGACTATAGGATTGTTCTGTAAGTTTTTTCTTTTGTGGGCTTGTTTCTGAGTTCTGGACAGTTCCATGGATTCTTAAAAGATGGAAACACAAGGAACAGTAATGACCTTTTGAAAACCCAACCCTTTTGGAAACAGCATAGTGGTGTGTAGTCATCCTCAGCAGGGCCTTCAGCAGGCAGCAGCTATTCAGTCCTTAGGAGTAGTAATTTGAACAAAAATTAAAAAGGCCTCTGCAATTCTTTAGGAGGTGAGAATTTCACTCTGAAATTTGATGCTGAACATAATGATGGACTGTCTAGGCAGTGCTAACACAATGTATTGCAATATTTCAGCATTAGGGATTATTTGTCATCAGTTTTGAAGTTCCTACATCCTGCTCTAGCACAATTTGGAGTCATCAAAACACGAAGACATTTTCACCCAACTATTTAAATGAATAGAAAAACCAAGGCAATCAGCTCCTGTGAACACCTCCAGACCTTATCATAATGGGAGTCCCTCTCTCTCTTTCACTTATTTACTCCCTCTCTCTTCCTCCCTCCCTCCCTCCCATTTCTTTCATTTCTCCATCCCTTTATTCATGCTACCCTACCTTTGTACATTTAGGTAAGAAAAGAATGCTTCTTCCAAAGAGAACCATTTTCAGAAATGAATGCCTCTCTCCTTACACATCTGTGACACTATTACAAAACACATTACATTTGTTTTTTTTCACTTCCAATTTCTCATTTTGATGACTTTACTTTTTTTTTGTATTGATTAGAATAATTTCTTTTCACCATAGTATTTTACATTGTCTATGATCTTTGCATCTATACCTTTTATTATAATTTCTTGTTTCACATCATATATGACAGATATTCTGTCCCTAAACATTTTATGGCTCATTTTGTTCAAAAGTCAAATGATAAGAAAAACTCCAAGGTGAAGACGATTAAATGCTATTAAAGTTTTAATTCTACTGGAATTTAGGTAATTATATTTATTTAAAAATAATAATTATGTTATTTTCATAAAATGTTCATTAGGATATGTGTAACTGTGTTTCTAGCCTCTTTTCGAGTCTGAGAAAAATAATTTATATTTCCATCAGAAACAAATATTTTTATTTGTATTATTTATGTTACTGGGTAAGGGTTAGGGTTAAGATTAGTGATAAATCATGTAAAATGTAAAGTACAGTGAAGTAAATTTTATTAAGTTTAAAAGTACACCTGATGAAATTACATGTAGGCACTGGCATTGATCTTAATTCTCATTTAAAATTTTCACTTAAAACTCACTGAACATCCAGAGAGCAAACGTAGAAAAACATGGGAATATTGTAGTTTGAAAGTACAGTTGATGAAGTTACATGTAGCCACTGGTATTGATCTTATTTCTCATTTAAAATTTTAACTGAAAACTATCTGAACATCCAGAGAGCAAACGTAGAAAAACATGGGAATATTGTAGTTTAAAAGTACAGCTGAAGAAATTACATGTAGGCACTGGTATTGATCTTATTTCTCATTTAAAATTTTAACTGAAAACTATCTGAACATCCAGAGAGCCAACCTAGAAAAACTTGGGAATATTGTCCATGAACCTATATACTAAGAGTTCTTTTAATCCAAAGAACAATTTTCAAGTTCTGGGAGCTGGAGTTCCAGCGTGCTCCCAACTACACACAAATCAGTGGGGTCAAATTAAGTATTCATATCTAAGACCATTTGAGGAACACAAAGTTGAATAGTTCACATACAAGCAACCACACACACATACAGAAAGACAGAGACAGAGAAGAGAGAGAGGAGAGAGAAAGAGAGAGAGAGAAAGAGAGAGAGAGAGAGAGAGAGAGAGAGAGAGAGAGAGAGAGAGGCAAGTAGAGAGAAAGTTACTCATGCAAGTATATGATTGGTATACGGGATGATTGGTATTAGAAAGAATTGAGAAAATTTGTGTTGGGGATGCTCATAAGAAAAGTGCAGTGATGCATATGCATGAATATATCACAAAAGGCATTATATTTGTATGAATAAAAATACAAAGTAAAATTTATAAGAAAAATGAATAAAATTTTCATGTTTTTATGAAAAGGGTTAGAAATGCTCATCATCAAAATAAGCTAAATAATCTAGATTTATAGCGTTGTACATGTAGGGGGACTCAGTGACAGTCAAAGAAAGAACACCTAAAATTAAGAAAATCCTCCCAGTTGAGTGGATAGTATGAAAATGGAGGAGGGCATGGAGGGTAGGTTTGATCAAACGCCATTATATGCGTGGACTGACTTCTTGAACAAATAATACGTTCTACAAATAAACAATTACATTCACATTATAAAATTAAAGCAGAACAAAATGTTTAAGATGTGTAAACTTCAAGCTAATACCAGCCCATTTTTCATCCCCACTTTCCTCCCTAATACCTTTGCTTGTCAACTCTTCTGTAATCAGATTTCTCTTTCCATTGAGATCAGAGGTGATATTTTTCTTTTATGATACATTGCACTCATCACACATTGCTGACCCTAAAGTAAGTCAGGAAATGGATCTGGGTTGAATGACGTTGAACAGAAGGCACGACTATGTTGTAGGACATGTTGCTAAGGTCAAGATTAGCTTCTTACAGGACTTCTGCTCCCAGGAGTACAGAGTATGAAACATACAGTCTGCTTCATTGTTTTGTTGTTTCTCTCTCTGTTTTTTATTGAAGCCTTCCTAAGCCTCCCAATAAAAAGCATTCTGGCCATTCTCTCTGTAAATCTATTATCAGGAGAAATCATACATTTTCCTTGTGTTCAATTGAAGAAACTACCAGGTCTAAGTACTTTCTCTTTCTCCCTTAAGCCCTTAAGTGTAAGGAGAACTATGAAGTTATACCTGGAGTAGATTTGCCAAGTGTTAGCACTTTCACTTCAGAATACACACTCATTATGGCTTGGGGAAAGTATAAGATCTTAGAATGCAGTTAGAGACTGTACTGCTTCAGGAGAGTAGGAGTGATTGATTTTCTTCATGGAGACTGTTGACTGCTTTTCTTCCTTAGCAAGCTTCTCAGAAACTTTGGGATGCTATGGGATGTTGGTTTCAAAATGGAGGTTTCCAGGATGGTTCCAGCTTAATTCTTCCATGTCATATGTCCAAAGTATGTAGTGTCTTCTATAATTCGATCTTTCATTGAAGTTCTAGAATGCAACCAAAACAATTACGGTAGCTGATATTGTTTTATCCCCGTCTTGCGATAACATCTCTAAGGGAAATTTCTCATGCCTGGTTCTGTGGTTTTTGTATGATAGTTTATGCTGCTTGTGTGGAACATTCTCCATCAAGTAGTTTACTGCTTTTTACATATACCTGTATTTTTACTGATACATATACATTTATGTATTCTAAATGTTTTAAGTAAAATCAAACATATGTGTATCTATTGTTTTTGAAACATATTTAGTGTTATTTAAAATTCTTTCTTTCCAGTACCTCTGTATGCTCCTTCTTAATCAGATAATTTCTTTCCATTATTTTCCATTTTTTCTTATAGCATCTTTTTTTTTTTTTTTTAATCATTGCCTTTATTTTATCATTACTTTCTGGAGACCTTCTTTTCTTCTATCCCATATTTGGTACCTTTTACTTTCATGTTATGTATTCAAATCTAAGGTTTCACAGCTATGACTCATAAACAAACAGAACATGGAGCATTTGCCTTTCTGTGTTCAGGGAATTTAGCTCATGATAATATTTTCTAGGTCCATTTGTTTACTAACTAAATCTTTGAGAAATAGTCAAGGCTTTCATCATAATGGCAGAAAATATGGTCAACTTAAGAATTAAAAAATATCCTTTACATGAACCAATTCTAATATCCTGAGAAAGCAAACATTGGAACAGTAATATTCACAAAAACATTAAAATCTATGTTTAAGGAAACTTAACCATAGATGTAAAAATTGTCTATACTGAAAGACACAAATCACTGAACAAGATAATTGTAGGAAGGCACCAGAAGATGAAAGATCTCCCATGACCCCATGATATCATTAGCATTTTAACATGTGTTTTAAAACAGTATTTAGATATTCAATATTATCCCAACCAAAATACCCACAGGATTCTTCACAGAAGTTACCTAAATATATATAATTCATACAGGGACATGTGACACTTTGGATCATCAAAGCTATTCTATGAAATGAATATTTTTTTGGGGAAGTACAAGATCATATTTCAAGCCATGTTACAGAGGTATAGTATATTATTCAAAAAGTATGGTATTAGCAAAATCAGACACTTGAATCAATATAATTAAAAACAACCATACACTTGAGTATGCATAGCTAGAGTCATGTGATATATGATAAAGATGCCCCAAGTTCAAAATGGAGTCAAGACAGCATTCCTGCAAAATGATCCTGGTAAAACTGAATGTCCACATGCAGAAAAATGATATCCATGGTCACCACTCTATACCAAAAATCAAATACAATTTGGTGAAAGACCCTATTGTGTAACCTAAAATTTTGAAACTATTCGGAGAAAACATGGGCAGTGCTGAATTACTATCCAAGTGTAGGAAAGAACTTTATTAATAAGACTTTACTCAGAGAAGATTTATGGCTTATAATAGACAAAAAGGATCACATAAATCTAAAAATCGGTGCAGTTAATGAGATAATCAGTCAAGCAAAAATACAGCTCACATGATGAAGATAACCTTGCCAGCTATACTTCTGGTAAGAGATTAATATCCAGAATAAACAGGGAAGTAAAAACAAAGAAACACTACCAAGAAATAATGTCTGAAACAAAAACTCACAATGCATCTATAGTGAGAACAAAATATGAAGAAATAAATATGGCAAACAAGCTTTGAAGGAAGTGTTCAGAATTCTTAGCAGGTAGAAAATTTTAAATTAATAGTTCATTGTGATTTCATGTAACCCCAGTGAGAATGGTGAATGTGAAGATAATACCAGACAACATGTCCTGCAGAAGATGTTTAAAATAAGCCCACATATTTATTTTTGTGGGAGAAGAAACTAAGGCAATCAGTATTGAAATAGGGGTTGGGAATTCTGAAAATCTAAAATAAAATTTAGCACATAACCCAGATTTACCACTCCTTGGCATATGCCAAAGGACTCAACATCCTATTATTTAGATAATTGCTCATGTTCAGTGCTACGCCAATCACAATAGCTAGAAAAGAAAGTAACATAAGTGTCCTACATCTCCTAAATGGATTGAGAATGTGGTGCATACATACAATGAAATAATACTTGGCTGTAAAGAGACAGTTGTCCTTTAATGTCATCACCACATTAGGATTTGCTCTTGTAGATAAGGCACGTTGAGAATCTCCCACACTCCACCCTGCTTGGCTACAGTCCCAAAGAGAAATGATGGAGCAATGTCTCCTAGTGGATGCTCAAAGATACCATTGTTTGTCTTCCTTTTATAAGGAGTATGGCTGAGCATGTCTCAGCACACAGTTGGAAGAGAGTCTAGAGCCTCCTCCAAGATGCTTGTGGTCCTGCTCACAGCAGCCTTGCTGGCCCTGAGCACAGCTCAGAGCACAGATGAAGGTACCAAGGATTACAGGGTGGGATCTGGAGACATTCAAAGAAAAGAGAGGAGAAAAGAGGAGAGAAATGACAGACATGGGTGAGAAGGAAGACAGGCTCATAGAATTTCTGTGATAAAGGTTGGAATAGATAAGTCGTTAGTAGGTAATGTGGTCTTTTTACTTAATATTCTACCTGAAATTCACAAAATTCTTTAAGAGTGGAATACAATGGCCTGTTTTGTGTTCAGGAAAGTGCTCAGTATTATGTAAAGAAACAGGAAAAGGAGAGATTTGTGAGCATAGTCTCAATCAGAGCAAATATAATTGCTACCAGCCCAGTGGCCTTGTGGGTGGCTTAGTGTATAGCTGGTTTCAGAAATTTGATACAATACAATAAATCAGTGTTAATTCAAAACATAGAAATATCCATGGCTTCCTTTTGCCTTTGTGGTCCAGTATATGATTATAGAACATCAAGATCAAGGAGAAATACTAAGCTATCCCTGTTTTCTCTTTGCTTCTCAGGTTATTAGGTAATTGTTTTTAATTAATGGAAAAACAGGAGGGAGCAAATTGTCCTCAGGCATTTAGTATATTTGTTGGACAATATTATTAGTCTTTTTCAGTATTGAAGTGTATAGGTATTGAACAGATAAATTATATTTCATTCTAGAGATGGCAAACTCTAACTAAAACCTTTTGCAAAAATAGAGAATTTATAATGTGCCCTGAAGTACAATTTGTAACTCTCCTGATGTTAGTGTAGTTTTCTTTCCATTATTAAATTTTGACTTTGGAAATACCTAATGTGATAAATAAGGATCCATACATTTTTGTTTGTCAGCTATAGTGGCTATACTTGTATCAGGATTAAAAATATAAAAAGCCTCTGTATTTTTGTAATGTGTAGTTAGGAGAACAAGATGAGGATATCTGGGAGAGGAAGTTAGCAGCTGGCAAAGAGGTTCTGAGAGAAAGTATTGTGTGATCAGGGAAAGAAAACAAGAGGAATGTCTGTTTATCAATGTGCTCATATCTTCTGGTCCTTTCTATGCAGATTCTCTGCAACAAACCCAGGGCTCAGATTCAGATCTCTCTTCTGCTGAAGCAAATTCAGAGCGTGCTCAAGAGGGTGAATCAACACCATCAGCCAGTGAAGAACCTTCTGCCAATTCTGAGAATGTAGAGCAGCCACCACAGGAACCACTACAAGTGGAGAGTGAAGAGACTTCTGACACTACTAGAAATGATGTGGAAAATCAACCAGGGGAAGGAAACATAGAACAGGTTCAAAGTGAGCCTCCTTATTCTGAAAACCCACAGGAAGCACCCCAACAAGGAGATCCAGCACAGAAACCCTTTCATCCTAAGCCTCAACATTCCAGAGGCACAATGTCGCTTAAAGTATTTCTTCGGCACTTAGTATTATTCCTACCAAAAGCATCCATATAGAGAAAGTATTTTATTCCAGTAGAGACTGGAATAATTTAGGTAAGATGAATGAGTCAAATTTAATAAATATATTGACTTTGTATCCATATTTGTTAAATCTTAGTTTAAAGTTAGCTAAATGGCAGCATATGGACAAGGCATTAAACTCAGCCTTGTTTCATACCTTAGCCTTCAGACAGTACAAGATGATTCATCTTTGAGGGTCTAAGACAAACTTGCACAAGACTAACATAGCTCCTTCTCTCCTTAATGCCCTATTGCTCCTTTATTATTTATTTACTTTATTCATTTATTTTGTAACAATAATAACCTTTTGAGTTGACGTGGTTTATAGAAGTACAGACACAGTCACTCTGGGTCTTATTTTCATTGAATTAGCAATCATTGACCTCTCATCTTATGTGTATACAATCTGCCCTACTCACACAGGGATGTTTAGATCTGTTGTCTCTTAGTGATACCTTACAGACACCTCTAACCTTGATCAGAATTTCAATATATCTTCTAAATTTATATATGTCTATGTTGGTAAGAATCTAACACCCTAGGAATATACAAGGCTGAATATCATATCATATATTTTACTACATTGTCATTTTTGTCCTTGAAAGCCATTCATTTTAATCCATTGGCAACACCCTTAAAATATTAATATGTGTATGTGGGTAAATATAAAAAACTGAGGTTTATGTGAATGATCTTTAGGTTACTCACTATCAAAACCACACTACTTAGAAAACTTCATTGCTTTATAAGTCTGCAGGTCTCTCACAGCATGCTTTGCTTGGTTTTATTTTGCTGTTTGTGTTCTCAGGAATTTTAGTTGTACACTATTAAACTGCATGGTCTGTCATGATCTGTTTATAGTCTGTTCTGTTAATAAATACTTAGGTTAGTCTTAGTTTTTCAATCACTCAGGGCACATAGCACTGTAAAACTTTTAGGAAATTTATCCTGAAACTTTTAAAATCAGAAATAATGGATGAACAAGTTAAGATACTCACTCACATTCATCTTGTAAGAAATGGATTAGTTCCATTGTCTTCTCAGGGCCTGATATGAGTAAACCTGAGAAAGTGGGGAAGGAATGAAGGATAGGGGATGGAGGAAGAAGAGGTGTGGCCTCCCACACTTCTCCTGGTTTCCCAATAGCAGATGAGGAACTCCAGCATGTCCTAATTTTCAACAACTTTTCCTTATTTTTCTGTTTCAGAGATGCCTGAGAAGATTATGTCCTTCAGACACAGGTCAATGAATCACTGTTGATTGTCTATACTATTCCAATAAAAATTTCAGCATGCAATTTCTGAGTAGTGTTTGTATTTTTAGAAAGGGAAGGGAGAGAATTTTTGGGCTGTGACAGCAAAAAAAACAACACCTAGAAAAACACATCAGGAACACTTGCAAATATTTCCATCTTTTTTTCCCTACACACAGATAGCAAATGAAAACACTTCATGGCCCTGTAACCAGATGACTCATCCTTAGAGTCTGCAGTACAAATTTATGTTGTAATATATAATTTTAAGATATCTTGTTGAGTTTTTTCAGTTTAAAGGAAACTGGAGAGATTTTTTAAGGGAGCTGAAAACCTGAGCTTTTGTTGATTTATTGAGTTTTTACTTTTCAAGTCCCATGCTGCATTTTCTGTTTCCCATTTTTTCAATGTAATGCAAGTATTTCTACTTTTTTTTCAATTTTTTAAATTTTTATTTATTTATTTTATACTCCAGATTTTATTCTGCTCCCCATCTGTGTCTGTCCTTGGACTGTTCCACTGTTCCACATTCCATACCTCCAAACCCTCCTCCAACCCCAGGTTTTCATGAGAATGTCACCCCCAGCACACCAGAATTCTAAACTCCCTGGAACCTTCTGTTTGTTGAGGGTTAAGTGTATCTTCTCTGACTAAACCCATACCTGGCATTCCTCTTCTGTATATGTGTTGGGGTCTCATGTCAGCTGGTGTATTCTGCCTGGTTGGTGATTCAGTGTCTGAGAGATCTCAGGGGTCTAGGTTAATTGAGAATGTTGGTTGTCCTACAGAGAGGCCCTTCCTCCTCAGCTTCTTGCAGTTTTCCTCTATTTCAACCACAGGGGTCAGTAGCTTCTGTCAATTGGTTGGGTGAAAATATCTGTACCTGGCTCTTTCAGCTGCTTTTTGTTTTTTGGAGGGCAGTTATGATAGGTCTCCGTTTGTGAGCACTCTATAGCCTGAGTAATAGTAGCAACTCTTGGGGCCTCCCATTGGGCTGGATCCCACTTTGGGCCTGTCACTGGATCTTCTTTTCCTCAGGCTCCTCTCCATTTCCATCCCTGCAGTCCTTTCAGACAGGAACAATTATGAGTCAGAGTTTTGACTGTGTGATGGCAACCCCATCCCTCATTCAAAGCCCTGACTTTCTGCTGAAGGTAGGATCTACAAGTTCCCTATCTTTAATGTAGGTCATTTCATCTGAGGTCCCTCCCTTTGGGTTCTGAGAGTCTCTCACCTCCCAGGTCACTGGTATTTCTGGAGGGTCCCCGCAATCTCCTACATCCTGATGTTGCCTGTTTCCCGTCTTTCTGCTGGCCCTTTCTTAATATTACTTAAAATCTAGTTAGTATTCAATTATCCAACTGTTAGATAAATGGTAGATATGTTTATTTTAAACTTAGTTCTAATCATATGAATCTGAATACATTGTAATTGAACTCCATGTTTTAATTACTAGGACTCTCTTCATGTCTCTCCTTTACCTGCAATAAGTGCATTTAAAAGAGAGAAAAAGTTGTTACAATTTGTCCAGAAGCATTTCTTACTGCTAATTTTTTTCTGATGTCATCCTGTGGTGTAGGTTGATTTATTTGTGGGATAATATGAATTTTATGTTTACACACACACACACACACACACACACACACACACACACACACACACACAGGAGGAGCATATCAGATCCCATTACAGGTTCTTAGAACAAAAGGACATTTTCCCACAACCACACAAATGAACAGAAAGGACAATGCAATCAGTTCCTGTAACCTATTTCACATCTTCTCAGGACTAAAGTGTACCTCACTATGGTATCTTATTTTGATTTTGTTTGTTGTTGCTGCTGCTGCTGTTTTTGAAGTTGTTTGAATAAGGATCTTACTACATAGTCATGATTGACCTTAAAATCCTTTGATAGAGAACAAACTGTGATCTCAGTGAATACTGGGATTTGGGGCATGTACCACTAAGGCTAGCATGCCCTTCATTCTTATTCTCTCTTTATCTTTCCCTCCTCTCTCCCCCCTCATTACCCATCACTTTTTTCCTTTGTAACTTTATGTAAGAAGAGAAGGTTCATTCCATACAGATGCACTCTTAGACTTGTATGGCTCTCACCTTATAAAATATTGGTCCTGTTGCAAAGTATTTCTATGTCTAATTTTACTTCCAATTTCTTTTTCAGCTGAGTTCACATTTTGGTATATGTTTGGGTTAATTCTTTCTCTTATGAAGATTTACATTTTTATGATGTTATGCATCTTTCCCTTTTTCTATAACTTTAGTTCCATGTCATACTTGACATCATCCAGTAACTAAACATTTGTTTGACTTCTTATATTTAACCTTTTAATGATAAGAAGCTCATCCTGATTAAGACAGGATTAAATGCTGTTAAGTTTTACGGCTATTGGAGTCTAGTTAATTTGATCCATTTATAATTCATACTAAAGAATTTAGAAGAAACATACATGTATATCTTCATGACTCAACTTCCTACTTCTTACTTTCACCCATAATATGAGGAAAATAATCCTATATTTTCATGAGAAAAAGTGATTTCAGTTGTATAACATATGCACTGAAGATAATATCATGAGTTTCCATGGGTTAAATAGGTAAAACCAAACTATAATGCAGTGATTAGTTATAAAGTTAATACCACTCATTCACAGATTCTCACTGTCAAGTACATTTTATTTTGTGATTATTTAAAAACATGTCCTAAATTTGACTAAGAAACTAGACAGCCAACCAAGAAACCCTTGACATTTTCTGTGAGCCTATGTATTTACTTTGTTATATTTTCTGTTCTCCTTCTTGAATCCATTGTTTCTATCTTTTTCATGCCCTGAATTTATACTACAAATGTAAACAACTGGGAGTCATAAATCCAGTGTGGTCCCAGCTGTACTCACCAAGCACGGGGACCAACATTAATAAAGAATTTGCCTGAGAACCTGCCTTCACAATAGCCAACAGAGAACTGAAGCTCAGAGGACTTTGCTCACTCCATCTCCAACTAGCAAAGGGCGTGAAGTGAGCCCTTTGCCACATGAACACTTGAGAAGCACCCCTAGGGCTTCAGAGTCAAGAGAAACTGCTCGATGAGTTATATGAATTGATAAGAGATGTGGGAAGAGAAAAAGGGTATAAAAGGTCATGATTAAAGTGTATCCCAGATACTTCAATGAGACATTTTAAAGATAATCTGGTTTATAATTTTTACTGATGGCCAAGTATAACCCTTAATCCACAGTTCTATTTTAGGACATTAAGGTGTGGCATGTTGAAAATACACGGAGGCCTGCGGGTAAGTGCACCCAGGAGCCCCCCAGACACATTCTGGGGGATCCATAGAACCCATAGCCAGCGCTAGCACGCCCCTTCCGCTGCTCGCCCCTCCTGCAGTCTGAGGCCTGCGAGTGAGTGCACCCAGGAGCCCCCCAGACACATTCTGGGGGATCCATAGAACCCATAGCCAGCACTAGCACGCTCCTTCTGCTGCTCGCCCCCCCTCCGGTCTGAGGCCTGCAGGGTCTGAGTCCCAGACCAGACCTCTACCAGGTCTGCAGTTGTGTGGACCCCGGATTCCACCTGAGACATACTGGAAGGTCCGCTCAACCCAGAGCCACAGAGGAACAACTGAACTCAGAGTGTCAGACAACATACCCTGAGATATCCAAGAGGAGACACTGCACCCAGAACAGCAGACATCTAGCTGGACTGCTACCTTGGAGGCACCATATCCTGAGGCATCCTAGAGATACCACTGTAATCAGGGCAGCTGGAAAAAAACCACAAAGACATCTGGACTCCTAGAAGACCAAACAAAAGCGAGACAACTGGAAAGACAGGCTTCAATCAGAGACAGAAGTACAGGTAGCACTAGAATTAACCAGATGGCAAAAGGCAGGCGCAAGAACGTAAGCAACAGAAACCAAAGTTACATGGCATCATCAGAACCCAGTTCCCCCATCATAGCAAGCCCTGAACACCCCATCACACCAGAAAAGCAGGATTCAGAATTAAAATCACTTCTCATGATGATGATAGAGGACTTTAAGAAAGACATAAATAACACTCTTAAAGAACAGATAGAAACCCTTAGAGAGGAAACACAAAAATCCCTTAAGGAATTACAAGAAAATGCAACCAAACAGGAGAAGGAATTAAACAAAACCATGCAGGATCTAAAAACGGAAGTAGAAACAATAAAGAAATCACAAAGGGAGAACACCCTGGAGATAGAAAACTTAAAAAAACGATCAGGAGTCATAGATACAAGTATTACCAACAGAATACAAGAGATGGAAGAGAGAATCTCATGTGCAGAAGATACCATGGAAAACATAGACACAACTGTCAAAGAAAATGCAAAATACAAAAAGCTACTAACCCAAAATATACAAGAAATCCAAGACACAATGAGAAGGCCAAACCTAAGGATAATAGGAATAGATGAGGGGGAAGACTCCCAACTTAAAGGACCAGTAAATATTCTCAACAAAATTATAGAGGAAAACTTCCCTAACCTAAAGAAAGAGATGTCCATAAATATACAAGAAGCCTACAGAACTCCAAATAGTTTAGACCAGAAAAGAAATACTTCCCGCCACATAATAGTCAAAACATCAAATGTACAAAACAAAGAAAAAATACTAAAAGCAGTAAGGGAAAAAGGCAAAGTAACATATAAAGGCAGACCTATAAGAATTACACCAGACTTCTCACCAGAGACCATAAAAGCCAGAAGATCCTGGACTGATATCATACAGACCCTAAAAGAACATAAATGTCAGCCCAGACTACTATACCCAGCAAAACTGTCAATCATTATTGATGGAGAAACCAAAATATTCCATGACAAATCCAAATTTACACAGTATCTCAACACAAACCCAGCACTTCAAAGGATAATTGGTGGAAAACTCCATCACAAGGAGGGAAACTACAACCTGGAAAAAGCAGGAAAGTAATCTTCCAAAAACCGTAAAAGAAGGTAGCTACACAAACATATCTCCACTGCCAATAACAAAAATAACAGGAAACGACACTCATTTTTCCTTAATATCTCTTAATATCAATGGACTCAATTCTCCAGTAAAAAGACATAGACTATCAGACTGGATACGTAAACAGGACCCAACATTTTGCTGCATTCAGGAAACACACCTCTGTGGAAAGGACAGACACTACCTCAGAGTAAAAGGTTGGAAAACAATCTACCAAGCAAATGGTCCCAAGAAACAAGCTGGAGTAGCGATTCTAATATCAAATAAAATCAGTTTTCAACCAGAAGTAATCAAAAAAGATAAAGAAGGACACTTCATATTCATGAAAGGAAAAATGTACCAAGAGGAACTTGCAATTCTCAACATCTATGCCCCAAATGTAAGGGCACCCACATACATAAAAGACACTTTACTAAAACTTAAAGCATACATTGCACCCTACACAATAATAGTGGGAGATTTCAACACCCCACTCTCAGCTATGGACAGATCATGGAAACAGAAACTAAATCGAGACACAATGAAACTAACAGAAGTTATGAACCAATTGGACTTAACTGACATCTATAGAACATTTCACCCTAAAACAAAAGAATACACCTTCTTCTCAGCACCTCATGGTACCTTCTCGAAAATAGACCATATAATTGGTCACAAAACAGGCCTCAACAGATACAAAAAGATTGAAATAATCCCCAGCACCTTATCAGACCACCATGGATTAAGACTTGTCTTTGACATGGACAAAAACATCAGAAAACCGACATACACTTGGCAACTGAACAATGCTCTACTCAATGATAACTTGGTCAAGGAAGAAATTAAGAAAGAAATTAAAGACTTTTTAGATTTAAATGAAAATGAGGACACATCATATCAAAACATGTGGGACTCATTGAAAGCAGTACTAAGAGGAAAAATCATAGCTCTAAGTGCTCACAAAAAGAAAGTGGAAAGAGCATACATCAACAACTTGACAGCAAACCTGAAAGCATTAGAACAAAAAGAAGCTAGTATACCCAAGAGGAGTAGACGGCAGGAAATAGTCAAACTCAGGGCTGAAATCAACCAAGTCGAAACAAAAAGAACTATACAAAATATCAACAAAACCAGGAGCTGGTTCTTTGAGAAAATCAACAAGATAGACAAACCCTTAGCCAGACTAACCAAAGGGCGCAGAGACAGCATTCAAATTAGTAAAATCAGAACTGAAAAGGGAGACATAACAACAGAAACAGAGGAAATTAAAAAAATTATCAGATCCTACTACAAAGACCTATACTCAACAAAATTGGAAAATCTGGAGGAAATGGACAATTTTCTAGATAGATACCAGGTACCAAAGTTAAACGAGGAGCAGATAAACCACCTAAACAGTCCCATAACGCCTAAAGAAATAGACACAGTCATTAAAAATCTTCCCACCAAAAAATGTCCGGGGCCAGATGGTTTCAGTGCAGAATTCTTTCAGACCTTCAAGGAAGACCTAATACCAATCCTCTTCAAGTTATTCCATCGAATAGAAACAGAAGGAACACTACCCAATTCATTCTATGAAGCTACCATTACACTCATACCTAAACCACAGAAAGACCCAACAAAGAAAGAGAACTACAGACCAATCTCTCTTATGAATATTGATGCAAAAATACTCAATAAAATTCTCGCAAACCGAATCCAACAACACATCAAAACAATTATCCATCAAGATCAAGTAGGCTTTATCCCAGGAATGTAGGGATGGTTCAATATTCGGAAATCCATCAATGTAATCCACTACATAAATAAACTCAGAGAGAAAAACCAGATGGTCATATCACTAGATGCTGAGAAAGCATTTGACAAAATTCAACATCCCTTCATGTTAAAAGTCTTGGAAAGATCAGGAATACAAGGCCCATATCTAAACATAGTAAAAGCAATATACAGCAAGCCAGTAGCCAACATCAAACTAAATGGAGAGAAACTTGAAGCAATCCCACTAAGATCAGGGACTAGGCAAGGCTGCCCACTCTCACCTTACCTATTCAATATAGTACTGGAAGTCTTAGCTAGAGCAATTAGACAACAAAAGGAAGTCAAAGGGATACAGATAGGAAAGGAAGAAGTCAAAATTTCACTATTTGCAGATGACATGATAGTATACTTAAGTGAACCTAAAACTTCCACCAGAGAACTCCTAAACCTGATAAACAACTTTAGCAATGTGGCTGGATATAAAATCAACTCAAACAAATCAGTAGCCTTCCTCTACTCAAAGGATAAACAGGCAGAGAAAGAAATCAGGGAAATGACACCCTTCACAATAGCCACGAATAAAATAAATTATCTTGGAGTGAATCTAACAAAGCAAGTGAAAGATCTGTATGACAAGAACTTCAAGTCTCTGAAGAAAGAAATTGAAGAACATCTCAGAAGATGGAAAGATCTCCCATGCTCCTGGATTGGCAAGATTAATTTAGTAAAAATGGCTATCCTGCCAAAAGCAATCTACAGATTCAATGCAATACCCATCAAAATTCCAAATCAATTCTTCATAGAGATAGAAAGAGCAATTTACAAATTCATTTGGAATAACAAAAAACCTAGGATAGCGAGAACTATTCTCAACAATAAAAGAACCTCTGGGGGAATCACCATTCCGGACCTCAAACTGTACTACAGAGCAGTAGTTATAAAAACTGCTTGGTATTGGTACAGAGACAGAAAGGACGATCAATGGAACAGAATTGAAGACCCAGAAATGAACCCGCATACCTATGGTCACTTGATATTTGACAAGGGAGCTAAATTCATCCAGTGGAAAAAGGACAGCTTTTTCAACAAGTGGTGCTGGCTCAACTGGAGGTCAACATGTAGAAGAATGCATATTAATCCATTCTTATCTCCTTGCACAAAGCTCAACTCCAAGTGGATAAAGGACCTTCACATAAAGCCAGGTACACTGAAAATATTAGAAGAGAAGTTGGGGAAGACCCTCGAATACCTAGGCACAGGGGAAAAGTTCCTGAACAGAACACCAATGGCTTATGCTCTAAGATCAAGAATCGACAAATGGGACCTAATCAAATTGCAAAGCTTCTGTAAGGCAAAGGACACTGTCAACAAGACAAAACGGCAACCAACAGATTGGGAAAAGATCATTACCAATCCTACATCTGATAGGGGGCTAATATCTAATATTTACAAAGAACTCAAGAAATTAGACGCCAAACAACAAAATAACCCCATTAAAAAATGGGGTACAGAGCTAAACAAAGAATTCTCAACTGAGGAAACTCGAATGGCCTAGAAGCACCTTAAGAAATGCTCAACATCCTTAGTCATCAGGGAAATGCAAATCAAAACAACACTGAGATACCACCTCACACCAGTCAGAATGGCTAAGATCAAAAACTCAGGTGATAGTAGATGCTGGCGAGGATGTGAAGAAAGAGGAACACTCCTGCATTGTTGGTGGGGTTGCAAGCTGGTACAACCACTTTGGAAGTCAGTCTGGCGGTTCCTCAGAAAATTGGACATAGCACTACCTGAGGACCCAGCTATACCACTTCTGGGTATATACCCAGAAAATGCCTCAACAAATAACAAAGACATATGCTCCACTATGTTCATAGCAGCCCTATTTATAATAGCCAGAAGCTGGAAAGAACCCAGATGCCCTTCAACAGAGGAATGGATACAAAAAAATGTGGTACATTTACACAATGGAATATTACTCAGCTATTAAAAATAATGAATTCGAGAAATTCTTAGGTAAATGGATGGATCTAGAAAATATCATCCTGAGTGAGGTAACCCAATCACAAAAGAACACACATGGTATTTACTCACTGATAAGCGGAGATTAGCCCAAAAGTTTGAAACAACAAAGATTCAACTACCAGAAGACACGAAGCTCATGAAGAAGAAAGAACAAGTGAGGATGCCTAGGTCTTTCTTAGAATGAGTAACTAAATAACCAAGGGAGCAAATATGGAGACAAAGTGTGGGTCAGAATCATAAGGGAGGGTTGTAGGGAGACCATTGTGTCTGGGTATTCATTCCATAGGCAGTCACCAAAAATAGACGCTGATAGGGATGTCAGGATGGGAAAGCTGACAGCAGCCTGATAAGGCTGTCTCCTTAGAGGTCTCTCAGAGTCGGACATACCCAGAGACAGATACCCACAGCTATCCATTAATCTGATCAAAGTTCCCAATGGAGGAGTTAGAGAGTAAATTGAGGGAACCGTGAACCATACGGGCTGGTGGCCCTGTGAGGAGAGCAAGATTACCAACCAGCCAGAGCTCCCCAGGGTCTAAACCACCAGCCCAGGTGCACATAGGGAGAGACACATGACTCCAGCTGTATATGTAGGGGAGGATGGCCCTGTTGGGCATAGGTGGGAGACAAGATCATTGGTACCCTGAAGGCTGAGCACTGAGGGGGGGGAATCTGAGGGTGGGGAGGGAGGCTGGGGGTAGGTGGGTAACACCTTCATAGAGGCAGGAGGAGGGGGGATGGGATAAGGGGTTCCTGGGTGGTGGGGGAAATATGGTAAGGGGATAAAATTTGAAATGTAAATATTATATCCAATAAAAGAGGGGAAAAATAGAAAAGCGGTTAGAACCAACATTCTTAATAAAATGTCAGCCCTCTTTAAAAAAAAAACTATCTTGATACTAAAATTTGTTTTGAGAATTGTATATTGCAGAATGATCAGCCTTGGTGTATCTACTCAACAAGCAAGCTGGGCAGACCTGCTCAAACCTCTGAGGTCCGTGAATTCCATCTGGAGGCAGCGAAGACACAGCATCAGAGGATTGTCAACTTGCTCTCCCCCCCCACTCCTCTTCTAATATCTCAACGCCCATAATCAGCTTGAAGAAGCTAATGATGAGTCAGCGCCCCTATTCCCTGGGCATGGGGACTAAGGTGGTAAATGTTGGGCTGTCTCCCTAGGGAAAAGTAGTGGTTTTGTCGGAATAGAGAGGATTAGCTAGGGTTTATTGCATAGCCATAACCTATTAGTAGAAATCTGTATAATTAATATCAAGATGAAGATATAAATTCTTAAATGGCACCAATTTACTTTGTTTACAAATTTTAAGGTTTTCATTGGCATGAGCTTTTTAGTGATATAAGAGTGAGATGAATATTGTTACTCTCATAGGCATTGTACCAGTATAACACACTTAGGAATACAAAGCTTAGACCCAGTCCTTCTTTAACTTTTTTAACTGATTTGAGATGGTCAGCCTGTGAGTTAAGGGACTATAGCAAATTCATGACTTGGAGTTTATTATAAATGTGTTCTCTATGTTTTATTTAGAAATAGCTGAGTGGAGTTAACAGGCAACAGTCCAGATTACCTTATATGGATAGCTGGTTTTCAAAACATCAGAAATCCTTAGAATTGACATGACAAACATTTCAGTATTAATGTTCATTTTCATTAGAGACCTGTCTGCTCCGGACAGCTTCCTATGTTAAATTCTTAGAAGAAATTGAGCATCCTTGGAGTTACTCCAGTTGTGGTGAGACAGCCACTAGGCAAGAATTGCCACTTTCCTTCTACAGACAAATTACTGTCCAGAAAAGGACACACTTGCAGAATAGTCGACTGATTATATCTGCCTAGACAGAGTAATCAGCCCTTAATAATTCTGCAGCACTAAGGTCTGTCAGATGATCCTGGGCCAGAAGGCAGAAGAACAGATGGTCCAACGTTTTGAAGTAGAGCGAGTGTCCAGGTGTTCAGAGGTCTCTATAAATTGGCTAAGTTTTAGAAGCTATGCTTTGTGCTTCCCACAATTATAGTCAACTCAGTCATTCTGGATTTCTGATGGGGTTGAAAACTTATAGCTATTTACTTTGAGAGAAAAGATCTGAGTGTATGGTCATCAGCTGACATTCATCCTAAAGCCAAGGAAAAAGCCAGGTTCAGAACTAAGTGTTTTAGTTAGGATAGATGACAGAGGTGCTGGTTAATCAACAAAAGGATGGACTGGGTATTAGGACTATCTTGTACCTCACTGGTACAAATAGGCATAATTATGCTCTAATTGTATTTTGAGAGAAAAGTTTCCTTTTAACAGGTAGGGTGATGTGTAGGAGGAGCTAAGGTGGGAGGAGTACTGAGAGGAAGAAAAGGAGTAAGAAGAGGAGAAGAAGAAGGAGAGGAGAAGCTAGGTGATGAAAGAAAGATAGAGGGGGGAGACAGGGAAGCAGATGTTCATGTATCTCCACCAGTCAAAGATAGTTGATATATCTAGGTTGGGTAGTGGGTTACACCTCTGATTGAACAATACCAAACTTATAAAGCCTATGATTAACATTTCTTAAAAAAATGTATAAATGCAAAATGAAAAGGGGGCATGGGATAGGGGTTTTCTAAGGGGGGGGGGAAATGGGGAAACGGGATGGTATCTGAAGTGTAAATGAAAGATCTAATAAAAATAAAAAAATAAAAAAAATAAAAAAAAAAGAATAACAACTCTATAGGATAGACAGATACGTTTTTGAAAGTATAAAAGATAAACTGAAGAAGGCTGAGGAAAATTGTCCCAATGAAAACTCATGGTCCTTTGTCCCATTCCCATTTTTGAATGATATTTTAAATTTAGCATCATTGATTGAACATGCAGCCAATTCCCTGAATAAAGGACTGTATAATCCTTTAAAAAAAAAAAGAAAATACACTATACTTATCAACAGGTGTACCCTTCAATTTGCCTTGTATTCCTGTCACTTCTGCAGCCTTTAATAAGTATAGTCTAATATCACATTCTCATGTCCAGTAAATATAAGCCTTAAACACAGCACACAGTCTTAGATTTGACTGCAGTTAGCATTGGCAGAAAGAGTTGTTCTCTCTGCTCATCTTAAACCTAATTGTAGAAGTAATTGCATGTCCAAAGCTTTGATAATTGAAGACATTTCCAACCTCAGTTATGCAGCATAATTGTTGACTTGTATGAACCATTTTATAAATTTTTTTTTTACATGACAGGCATAAAACTGGTCTAGGAGGCTTAAAGAATTGTCACCCATGCTCATTTTATTGATACTTTCATGTAAAACATTAAAAAATGAATTCCTTTAATAACTTCTCCTGAGTCATCTAGTTCCTTTTCAAGTTTTTAATAACATACACTGTCATCACAAGATTGTTAAAAATTGTGCTTCTTATACCATGTGTAGTATGTTCTACACCATTTAGTGTTCCCTCGAGGAGTAGGAACCCCTAAGTTTCCATACTAACTTTGTTTACTGGTTATTTATAAATAAAAGTAATATTTATGGTCATTATTTGAAAAAATTGTTAATGTTTTGACTGGTAATTTTACCTATCCAGAGAGTATTCTGTTTAATACAGGATATATTGATCATATTTGGCTGGTTTCAAATTTCTTATATTATTATGCTGAATTCAATTCATAGTATAAGGCAGTAACTGCCTTGCTTTGGTAAGAAAGTTGAGTGTTAAATACTAAGAGGCTAAAACCATGGTATTGCCCTTGCTTGTCCTTATATTCCTATAGTGTGTCTTGCATTTGATATCAACTCAATGCTGGGAAGATTGAACCACTTTCACCTTGCTAGATATCTAGTTTTGGTTTATTTGCTGCCAGTTTGTTTTCCGGTAATTTTCCTTGTTCTCTACCTGTCAGAATACTTTATAAATATTTTAATTCTTTGTTAAATGCTTCTGGTCAAGTTATGGAAGTTGAAAGAGTTTGTCTCTACGTTCATTTCTATTTGTTGCAATGCCCCATCACCTGTGTGGCTATCAGAGGACAACTGGCAGATATTAGTTTTCTCCTTTTACAATTTAGGACTCAGGAATTGAAGACACAGACTTTATGTGGCCTCATTTCATTCTTTTGGAAGAACAATGAGAAAGTAGATGCTTTGAACCAGCAAGAGGTGGCATTTTCAGGGATGGATGTGATCTCTGAATCCAATCATCTTCTGGGCAAGAGAGTGTCCTCAGGCTCTACTAAAGATTTGTATTTTTCTTGTTCAGGAAAGCTTCCCTGGTTTTTGGATATGCTTATTTCAATTCTTGATGTAAACTAGACATTTCTTGCATGAATGTTTTCCATGAGAAGTTTGAGAAAATGGCTGGAATATCCTCTAAATAAGTAGAAAAGTTAGTACCTGCTGCAACCAAAGCAAGAGAAGGAGCTGTGCTGAGATGTCACCCACTTGTCAAAAATGCTGAGTCTTTTTTTGAGATCAAAGCATATATTGCAGAGCAGTTTGTGTCACATTCTTCTCTTAGTTGTTGTGATGTGGTTAATTTTGTTGGACTTTATATGTCTTCATTCCCTCAAAGAGACCAAAAAGTCTTACTTCCCATCCTCATGACAATGTAGAGTGAATAATCTAGGCACCGTGGAGAAGGCAACAGCTGTTCTGCTTACAGCTGTGAGATACACTTCTTTCCTGGAGACCATTATATCTCTGCTTTAAAAAGAGAATTAAATCAATAAAAAATCACTGAAAAGTGCTTTCTATAACTTTAGAGAACCTATCAAGGGAATACATAATTTAATAAGCTTATTTCTTACATTTTAACAAATTTCATAACTAATGATTACAGATATCAGAAGCTGTAAGATGATCAGGACTATTTTCAAGTGTTACTTGCTATAATGCTCACTGAAAACATATCTGCATATCCTTATTATCTTCTTGTTATGTCTGCAAGGATATTTCTGCTTGTAACAAGTATTTTGTCAGAGGTCAGACAAAATTATAGAAACAATAAAAATTTCCTGGATTTGTATTCTGTAAAATTATATATTATAGGACAGTAACTGGATTACATTAGCAATGTAATGGATATTGTGCAGAGAGTTGGAGAGTGTGGAACATACTTGACACCTTGGGATGTGTTAATCCAACAATCTACTCAGTGTTCAGTGGCCTATGTAGAAGAGGAAGTAGAATGAATTTAAAAGGTAGACAACATGGATGACTCCAAGGAAACAGTGTCAATAGGAATAATGCACATATAAATTCTCAGATGCTGTGCTAACATACACAGGCTCTGCACAGGATCAAGTCAGATGGAGTCCAGCATTGACAGAAGGAAATAGACACAGGCTTTAATCTGCAACAAAGAGGTTATCAGCAACTGACCCACATTTGCAAAGATATAATTAGTTTTCTCCAATAACCTTATCAGCCTCATTTTAGAGTAGCTCCCATGCCCAGGAGTAGATGGTTAACACAAATTTAATTCAGTGATAGTTGTTGTAGAATTTCTTTCTTATATACTTTTGATTTGTCACCACAGTTGACAACCTCAAGTTGTTACCTCCCTTCATGTTTGAAGGGCAGAATGATCCTAGCTCGTTTTTCCCCAACTTGTACCTATACTCTGCAATAGGAACAGAACCAAATAATCATATGTATACACACACACACACACACACACACACACACACACACACACACACACACTAATGTTGGATAGAGAGAGAGAGTGAGAAAGAGAGAGAAAGGGCACACACATGAGAGAGAGTGATATAGAAGGCCAAAAATTTGTTGTGTACACTGATGCAGACTAAAATCAATAAAAAAGTGAAACACGTAGTCACATGGTTTACATCTTCAATAGAATGAGATACATAGCTGCTAGTTCTGGAATGCTAGGACAAATGTAGTTTTCCAAAATATTTGTCTGATTATTCAGGCAAATCTCCTCAAATTTATATTTTTATTTATCCCAGGTCTTTTCTCTTAAATCTCAAGCACTGAATTTCGGCAAGAAAACCTAATCTTATGAGTGATATCACTTGTATTTTCCAACACCTAAGTTACACCTATGTTTACTTAGGTCAGGACAATCCTGATATCCATAGGTACTATGATTCTGTCAGTTAAAATCCCATGACCCTAATTTTTAGGCACTATCTCAGAGATAAAGGTATCCATTAGTGTGACAGAAGATAGTTATACCTTGTAATGAATGTCAGTATAAGAATGTCTTAAAATTATTGTGCATTTGGGATTGAGTAAATTATCATCTTAACAATTTTTTCAGAATTTAAGCTATGTCTAATTGTGGTTTAAAAAAATGAACAGGGCCAGACTCTAGGAGTCTACGTCCTGTAGTGGATACATCAAAATCAGACTGAACAGTTTCATTCTTATCTACCCAAACCAAAGAGGAGAGCTACATCCAAGGAAATGACTTATTCCATACCAGAAAATACAAGAGAAGAGCTCCTCCTACAAACACAAATATTAACTCCACTGACATCAAAACACAAACGTCTGGTCTCGAATATCTCACCTCAATGGAATGGATTTTCTTTCAAAAAGACCTAGGCTAATGGAAAGAATGTGAGAATAAGATCTATCATTGTGCTTCATACAAGAAACACACATTAGCAAAAAATATAGGTATCCCTCAGAGTAAAGGATGGTAAAAATATTTTCCAAGAGACCCGAGGAGCAAGCTGGAGTATCCATTCTAATATTTAGTAAAATAGATATTCATCAAAATTATTCAAAAGAGTCAGAGATGGACACTTCATATTTGTCAGAAGCAAAACCTACCAAGACAATATCTCAATTCTGACCTATGGCCCCCAAAATAGTACCCTCATTTGTAAGACACAGTGCTAAAGCTTATGACACAGCAAACTTCACAAATTAATAGTGGAAGATTTCAACACCCTACTCTTAGTAATCCACAGGTCATCTAGGCAAAAACTAAGTGGAGAAGTAATGAAACTTACAGATATTATGAATGAAATGGATCTCACAAATATCTGTAGTGTTTCACCCAAACACAAAAGAATATACCTTCTTTTCAACACCTCATGGATCCTTCTCATTAATTAACCATAGTTAGTCAGTCACAAAGCAGCCTCAACATATACAGAAAAATTGAAATAATGACTTATACCTTATCAGACCACCACAGATTAAAGATGGGTTCAACAAAAGCAGAAACAGCAGAAAGCTGATACAGTCATTGTAATTGAACAGCTCTCTACTCAATGATATCTGAGTCAAGGAAGAAAAGCAACAGAGAAAGCAAATAAAGACTTTCTAGAATTCACAGAAAATGAAGGGACAACATACTCAGATTTATGAGACACAATGAGAGCAGTGCTAAGAGGAAAGTATATAGCACTAAGTTCTCATGCCAACATTTCTCCATGGGAAATGCAAATGTGTCATGAAATCTTGTTTTTTTTCCTGCTGTTAAAGAAAAAAGTTTTTTTGATTGTAAATTAACACTTTTTTATATTTAACTTACATTTAAGTTGCCATTCCCTTTCCACCTTTCTCCTCCCTAAAAAAACCCCTATTCCATGCCCCCTTTCCTTTTTGCTTTTATACAATTTTTTAAAATGTTAATCAAAGGCTTTATAAGTTTGGTAATGCTCAATCAGAAGTATAACCCAATACCCAACCTAGATATATAAACTATCTTTGACTGGTGGAGACAAGTGAACATCTGCCTCCATGCCCCCCTCTCTTTCTCTCTCTTCCTCTCTCTCTCATCACCTAGCTTCTCCTCTCCTTCATGTTCTCCTCTCCTTACTCCATCTCTTCCTCTCAGTACTCCTTCCCCCTTAGCTCCTTCTACATATCACCCTTCCTGTTAAAGTAAATCTTATCTCTCAAAATACAGTTAGAGCATACTTATTCCTAATTGTACCAGTGGGGTACAAGATAGTCCTAATACCCAGTCCATCATTTTGTTGACTAACCAGAACCTCTGTCATCTCTCCTAACTGAAACACTTAGTTTTGAACCTGGCTTTTTTCTTGGTTTTAGAACGAATGTTAGCTGAAAACCATTCACTCAGATCTTCTCTCTCAAAATAAATAGCCAGGATTGTCTATGAGACTATAGGTCTTCAACCCCATCAGAAATCCAGAATGACTGAGTTAACTGAAATTATGGGAAGCACTAAACATAGCTTCTAAGACTTAGCCAATTTATAGAGACCACTGAACACCTGGAAAGCCCCTATACTACTGAACATTGGAGCATCAAATATTCAGCCTTCTGGCCCAGAATCATCTGACAGACCTTAGTGATGCAGAATTATTAAGGGCTTATTCCTCTGTCTAGGTAGATATAATCAGTCAACTATTCTGCAAGCGTGTCATTTTCTGGACAGTAATTTGTCTGTAGATGGAAAGAGGCAATTCTTGCCTAGTGGCTGTCACTGAACAACTGGAGTAACTCCAAGGATGCTCAATTTCTTCTTAGAATCCACGACAGGAAGCTGTCAGGAGCAGACAGGTCTCTAATCAAAATGTACATTAATATATAAATATTTGTAACGTCAATTCTATGGACTGCTGATGTTGTGAAAACCAACTATCCATGTAAGGTAACCTGGACTGTTGTCTGTTCACTCCTCTCAGCTATTTCTAAATAAAATATGGAAAACACCCTAACAATAAACTCAAAGGCATGAATTTGCTATAGTCCCTTAACTCATAGGCTAACTGTCCCAAATCAGTTAAAAAAGTTAAAGAAGGCCTGGGTCTAAGCCTTGTATTCCTAAATGTGTTATACAGGCACAATGCCCATGAGAGTATCAATATTCATCTCACTTTTATATCAATAAGAAGTTCATACCAATGAAAACCTTAAATTTGAAATCAAAGTAAATTTTGTAGCATTTAAGAAATTATAACTTCATCTTGATATTAATTGTACAGATTTCTACCAACAGGATATGGGTATGCAATAAGTCCTAGCTAATCCTCCCTGTTCCAACAAAACCACTATTTTTCCCTAGAAGGACAGACCAATATTAACCACCTTAGTCCCCAAGCCCAGGGAATAGGGGCACTGATGCTTCTTTAACTTCTTCAAGTTGATTACAGGCATTGAGATATTAGAAGAGTTGTGGGGAGGGAGAGAGTAAATTAATAAGCCTCTGACGCTGTGTCTTCACTGCATCAAGATGGAATTCCAGGACATTGGAGGTTTGGGCAGGTCTGCTCTGTAAGCTTGACGAGTAGGTACACCAAGGCTGTGTATTCTGCAATATACAATTCTCAGAACAAGTTTTAATATCAAGAAAATTTTTTTTTTTCCTAGAGGGTTGACTTTTTTTTTTTTTTTTTTTTTTTGGAGATTTTGGTTTTAACAACTTTTCTTTTTTTTCTCCTTTTTAAAATTGATTGTAATATTTACATTTCAAATTTTATCCCCTTATCCCATTCCCCCCACCACCCAGGAACCCCTTATCCCATCCCCCCTCCTTGTGCTTCTATGAGGGTGTTATTTTCCAGTTTCTATGATGCTGTTTCCATTAACATAAACTGCCTCCTAAATTCCTAAATCCTTCCCTTTGTGTGATTAAATCTCCTATTTTTCTTTTTTACTTTCTATTTTTTCTTTATTTTTTTCTCTTTTTCTCCTGTTTTCCCTTTTTTTAATCTCTCTTTTTTAAAAAATTTGGGTATTATATTTACCTTTCAGATTTTATCCCCTTACCTTACTTCCTCCCACCACCCAGAAACCTCCTATCCCATCCCCCCTCCTCATACTTCTATGAAGCAGTGCTCACACCTACCTCCCACAGCCCCCTCCCCACCATCAAATCCCACCCACTTTGTGTTTGTTTTTTATGGGACAAAGAAACTCCTCTCCCAACTATGCCTGACAAGGCCATCCTCCCCTACATATACCTCTGGAGTCATGGGTCCTTCCCTATGTGCTCCCAGGCTGGTGTTTTAGACCCTGGGGGGCTCTTGTTGTTTGGTATTGTTGCTTTCCTACTGGGGTCACAAACACTTTCTGCTCCTTCAGTCTTCTCTCTAACTTCTCCATTGGGAAACAACTGAGCATATCAGTGGTTAACTGTGAGCATCATCCTATGAATGAGTTAGTCTTTGGCAGACCTCTAAGGACACAGCTATATAATGTTCCTGACAGCATGTACTTCCAGCCATCCACATAAGTGTTAAGCTTAGGTGACTGTACATGGGATGAATACCCAGGTGGAATGGTCTCCTGATGGCCCCTCCTTCAGTTTCTGTAACATGTTTTGTTTCCGTATTTGCTCCCTTGAGCATTTTTGTTACTCATTTTAAGTAGAACTAAGGCATCCTCTCTTGGTCTTTCTTCTTCATGAGCTTCATGTGGTCTGCGGGTTGAGTCTTCACTATTCCCAGCTTTTGGGCTAACATCCGCTTAACAGTGAGTAAATACCATGTGTGTTCTTTTGTGATAAAAATTTCTCAAATTTATTATTTTTAATAGCTGAGATTTTTTGTGATAAAAATTTTGTGATAAAAATTTCTCAAATTTATTATTTTTAATAGCTGAGTAATACTCCATTGTGTAGATGTACCACATTTTTTTTTTACTCTGTTGAGGGACATCTTGGTTCTTTCCAGCTTCTGGCTATTACAAATAAGGCTGCTATGAACGTAGTGGAGCATATGTCCTTATCATATGTTGGAGCATCTTCTGGGTATATGCCCAGGAGTGGTATATCTGGATCCCCAGGCAATGCTATGTCCAGTTTTCTGAGGAACCATCAGACTGATTTCCAAAGTGGTTGTACCAGCTTATAATCCCACCAACAGTGGAGGAGTGTTCCTCTTTCTTCACATCCTCGCCAGCATCCACTATCACCTGAGTTTTTGATCTTAGCCATTCTGACTGGTGTGAGGTGGTATCTCAGGGTTGTTTTGATTTGCATTTCCCTGATGACTAAGGATGCTGAGCATTTCTTAAGGTGCTTCTAGGCCATTCGAGTTTCCTCAGTTGAGAATTCTTTGTTTAGCTCTGTACCCCATTTTTTTAATAGGGTTATTTGGTTGTCTGGAGTATAATTTCTTGAGTTCTTTGTATATCTTGGATATTAGCCCTTTATTGAATGTAGGATTGATTAAGATCTTTTCCCAATCCGTTGGTTGCCGTTTTGTCTTATTGACAGTGTCCTTTGCCTTACAGAAGCTTTGCAATTTTATGAAGTCCCATTTGTCAATTCTTGATCTTAGAGCATAAGCCATTGGTGTTCTGTTCAGGAACTTTTCCCCTGTGCCTAGGTATTTGAGAGTCTTTCCCACCTTCTCTTCTATTAGTTTCAGTGTATCTGGTTTTCAGTTAAGGTCTTTTATCCACTTGGATTTGAGCTTTGTACAAGGAGATATGAATGGTTTGATTTGCATCATCTCCATGTTGTCCTTCAGTTGAACCAGCACCATTTGCTGAAAATGCTGACGTTTTTCTACTGGATGGTTTTAGCTCCTTTGTCAAAGATCAATTGACCATATGTATGTGGGCTCATTTCTGGATCTTCAAGTCTATTTAATTGATCTTCCTGCCTGTCTCTGTACCAATACCATGCAGTTTTTATGACTATTGCCCTGTAGTATAGTTTGAGGTCAGGGATGGTGATTCCCCCAGAAGTTCTTTTATTGTTAAGAATAGTTTTCGCTATTCTGTTTTTTTTTTGTTGTTCCAAATAAATTTGCAAATTACTATTTCTATCTCTATGAAGAATTGATGTGGAATTTTGATGAGGATTGCCTTGAATCTATAGATTGCTTTTGGCAAGATGGCCATTTTTACTAAATTAATCTTGACAATCCAGGAGCATGTGAGATCTTTCCATCTTCTGAGATCTTCTTGAATTTCTTTCTTTAGAGACTTGAAGTTCTTATCATACAGATCTTTCACTTGCTTGGTTAGATTCACTCCACAATATTTTATATTGTTTGTAACTATTGTGAAGGGGTTCATTTCCCTAATTTCTTTCTCAGCCTGTTTATCTTTTGAGTAGAGGAAGGCTTCTGATTTGTTTGAGTTGATTTTATATCCAGCCACTTTACTGAAGTTGTTTATCAGGTTTAGGAGTTCTCTGGTGGAAGTTTTAGGGTCACTTAAGTATACTATCATATCATATGCAAATAATGAAATTTTGACTTCTTCCTTTCCTATTTGTATCACTTTGACTTTTTTTTTTGTTGTCTAATCGCTCTAGCTAGGACATCCAGTACTATATTGAATAGGTAGGGTAAGAGTGGGTAGCCTTGTCTAGTCCCCGATCTTAGTGGGATGGCTTCAAGTTTCTCTCCATTTAGTTTGATGTTGGCTACTGGCTTGCTGTATATTGTTTTTACTATGTTTAGGGATTGACCTTGAATTCCTAATCTTTCCAAGACTTTTAACATGAAGAGATGTTGAATTTTGTCAAATTTTTTCTCATCATCTAGTGAGATGATCATGAGGTTTTTTTCTTTGAGTTTATTTTTGTAGTCGATTACATTGATGGATTTCCAAATATTGAACCATCCCTGCATTCCTGGGATAAAGCCTACTTGATCATGATGGATGATTGCTTTGATATGTTCTTGGATTTGGTTTGCAAGAATTTTATTGAGTATTTTTGCTTCCATATTCATAAGAGAGATTGGTCTGTAGTTCTCTTTCTTTGTTGGGTCTTTTTGAGGCTTAGGTATGAGTGTAATTGTAGCTTCATAGAACGAATTGGGTATTGTTCCTTCTGTTTCTATTCTGTGGAATTGTTTGAAGAGAATTGGCATTAGGTCTTCCTGGAAGGTCTGATAGAATTCTGCACTGAAACCATCTGTCCATGGACTTTTTTTTGGTGGGGAGATTTTTAATGACTGCTTCTATTTCTTTAGGAGTTATGTGGCTGTTTAGATGGTTTATCTGCTCCTCGTTTAACTTTGTTACCTGGTAGCTATCTAGAAAATTGTCGATTTCATCCAGATTTTCCAATTTTGTTGAGTATAGGCCTTTGTAGTAGGATCTGACGATTTTTAAAATTTCCTCTGTTTGTGTTGTTATGTCTCCCTTTTCAGTTCTGATTTTATTAATTTGAGTACTGTCTCTGTGCCCTTTGGTTAGTCTGGCTAAGGGTTTGTCTATCTTGTTGATTTTCTCAAAGAACCAGCTCCTGGTTTTGTTGATATTTTGTATAGTTTTTTTTCTGTTTCAACTTGGTTGATTTCAGCCCAGAGTTTGATTATTTCCTGCTGTCTACTCCTCTTGGGTATATTAGCTTCTTTTTGTTCTAAGGCTTTCAGGTTTGCTGTCAAGTTGTTAGTGTATGCCCTTTCCATTTTTTTTTGTGAACACTTAGAGCTATAAGTTTTCCTCTTAGTACTGCTTTCATGGAGTCCCACAAGTTTTGATATGATGTGTCCTCATTTTCATTAAATTCTAAAAAGTCTTTAATTTCTTTTTTTTTTATTTCTTCCTTGACCAAGTTATCATTGAGTAAAGCATTGTTCAGTGTCCACGTGTATGTGGGCTTTCCTTTGTTTTTGTCCATATCAACAACGAGTCTTAGTCCATGGTGGTCTGATAGGGTACAAGGGATTATTTCAATCTTTTTGTATCTGTTGAGGCCTGTTTTGTGACCAATTATATGGTCTATTTTGGAGAAGGTACCATGAGGTGCTGAGTAAAAAGTATACTCTTTTGTTTTAGGATGAAATGTTCTATAGATGTCAGTTAAAATCCAATTAGTTCTTAACTTCTGTTAATTTTATTGTGTCTCAGTTTAGTTTCTGTTTCCATGATCTGTCCATAGCTGAGAGTGGGGTGTTGAAATCTCCCACTATTATTGTGTGTGGTGCAATGTATGCTTTAAGCTTTAGTAAAGTTTCTTTTATGTATGTGGGTACCCTTGCATTTGGGGCATAGATGTTGAGAATTGCGAGTTCCTCTTGGTACATTTTTCCTTTGATGAATATGAAGTGTCCTTCTTTATCTTTTCTGATTGCTTTTGGTTGAAAAACAATTTTATTTGATATTAGAATCGATACTCCAGCTTGTTTCTTGGGGCCATTTGCTTGGAAGATTGTTTTCCAACCTTTTACTCTGAGGTTGTGTCTGTCTTTTTCACAAAGGTGCATTTCCTGTATGCAGCAAAATGTTGGGTCCTGTTTATGTATCCAATCTTATAGTCTATATCTTTTTATTGGAGAATTGAGTCCATTGATATTAAGAGATATTAAGGAAAAATGAGTGTTGTTTCCTGTTATTTTTGTTATTGGCAGTGGAGTTATGTTTGTATATCTACCTTCTTTTGGGGTTGTTGGAAGATTACTTTCTTGCTTTTTCTAGGTTGTAGTTTCCCTCCTTGTGTTGGAGTTTTCCACCAATTATCTCTTGAAGTGCTGGTTTTGTGGCAAAATATTGTCTAAATTTGGATTTTTCATGGAATATTTTGGTTTCTCCATCAATATTGATTGAGAGTTTTGCTGGGAATAGTAGTCTGGGCTGGCATTTGTGTTTTCTTAGGGCCTGTATGATATCAGTCCAGGATCTTCTGGCTTTTATAGTCTCTGGTGAGAAATCTGGTGTAATTCTTATAGGTCTGCCTTTATATGTTACTTTACTTTTTTTTCCTTATGGCTTTTGCGCATGAAATTCTTTCTTCTATCTCTTGTATTATGTTTGTGATGCTTGTGTCTATGACTCCTGATCTTTTGCCTAGGTTTTCTATCTCCAGAGTAGTCTCCCTTTGAGATTTTTTTATTGTTTCTACTTCAATTTTTAGATCCTGGACGGTTTTGTGTAATTCCTTCACTTGTTTGGCTGTGAATTACAGGCAAATGGATGGAACTAGAAGATATCATCTTGAGCAAGGTAATATAGAATCAAAGGACATGCATAGTATGTACTCGTGTATAAGTGGATATTAACCAAAAAGTACAGAATACCCATCATACAACTCCCGGATCATGGGAAGTTAAAAAAAAGAAAGGCCCATCTGAATGCTTCATTCCCTCTTAGAAGGGAGAACAAAATAATCAATGGAAGCAGAGGGATGAAGAGATCTGAGTGAGAGAAGGGAAAGGGAATAGGGTCAAAATCAGGTATGGGGTGGTGACGGAACAGAAGTCCAGAGGTCGAGGAGATCAAATAGAAATATACAGCTTTGTGGGGTAGTGGAGGGAGGCAGAACCTAGAGAAAATCCCAGAGACCTGGGAAGGGAAAGACTCTCAGGACTTAATGGGTGATGCCCTAAGTCAACCTAACAGCAGATGACAGACACAGATACAACTACTTACAGCCAACAATCAGAGTCAGCTGAGGGACCCCTATGGAAGAATTAGGAGAAGGATTGAAGAAGCTGAATGGGATGGTAGCCCCATATGAAGAACAACAGAATCAACTAACCTGGACCTCTCAAGGTTCCCAGAGTCCAACCCACCAAGCAAAGAGCAACATTGGCTGGTCCATGATCCCCAGGCACATATGTTAGAGACAACTACAGAAACTTGAGGCCCCAGGTAAAAAGCATGCAGTGAGGGCTGAGGTGGGCGTGGATTGATGTGTGGAGATGTGTGGACAGGAGTACCCTCTAAGAGTCAACAGAGAGATAGAATGTGATGAGAAACTCTGTGAGGGAGGAACAGGAAGGAGCAACATTTGGAATGTAAATAAATAAAGTATTTTAACATATAAATTAAAAATAAACAACCAAAAAAGATAGACATAGTTGGCTGCCTAAAAAATTTTCAAGAATTGTCTCAATTATTCTGGCACAGTAGATCTGACAGACTTATGTGAAGCAGAAATTACAATGAACTTGCTTACCCTATCTTGGCAAAGCTTGACAAATGAATTCTCTGCATCTGCTTGTCTTTTCTGGAGAGAAAGTTTTCTGAAAATGAAGCATGAGCATTTTCTTTGCTCAGTGCTGAGCTTGCCATGATTGATGCAACTCCATATGGAGGTTGTTGATGCTCAGCATCTTCTCTGAAGTGGAATGGGGGTGCTGTCAGGAATAGAGCTGACTCATGATCAAAAAAGACCTTTTAATAATAAATAAATTCATATTCAATGAATCTCTGAAGTTTGAAGATTAATGTTTTATCTATAACACATATGAATTGTCAACCATTATTCTTGGCTATTTACTACCTGGAAATCCTTAAAATGTCCTAATGTAATTAACTAAACTAGTATCTAATAAAAGCATGAGTTAGAACATGTGACTATTTGTTGTTTTCATTTATCCCTAACAGATCATTACAACAGCTTTTAAAAGTACTTGAACTTTGTATCTTTAAATCATAAACATACCTTATGTGAATAAATAAACCTACATTTCCATTTTTCTTTATGTAAATGTAAGATTGATGTTTATTTACTTTTTAAATGATTATGGACATTCCTAATGATTATTAAGCAAAAAAACGTACATAGTACTTTTAAGACAAAATGTGTCACTTTGAATTTTAGGCTGTAAGTTTAAGTGGCTGTATCTATGTTCAGAGGCTCTCACCCTGGTTGTACTATGTTCTGAGAGCCAAATAGGCTCTCATTCTGCAGTCATTCTGTACTGTCATTCTGCAGTACAGCCTATGAACAATCATGGACTGCCATCTGGGCCTCATGCTGCCAACAATCTCAAGCCAATGAGTCCTGTCATGTTTGGTCAGGCAGGAGCCTCTGTCCATTACACACTCCAAGAAGGTAATGTGCCATTGGCAAGAAGGGGCTGTGGATTTTACATTCCTTTCCAACCCCCAGACTGGAGCTCTGCTGACCTCATCCTTCTCTCTCAGCAGAGATACTCAGCCACTGTGATCTGGTTGCCTCTTGTGCACAGCTTTATGCCTTAGTTGCCTTGACCTGAACTGGGTTGATGAGCCCATGGCTGGTTGGCCTGTATTTCTGCTTCCTATGTGCTGTTGAGAGGCTTCCATTCTTCCTAACAGCAGCTGTTCTGTAAGCAGAGGCCTTCTTTCAAAACGTTTTAAAGCACCACCACTTTTCCAGTCTCTTTTTCTAAAATGACAGTGCTTTAACGCTATTTTTTTTTAAATTTGGGAGGATTTGTGCGTTGTACATAGGACATTTCTCAAATCAATTTAAATTCCATGCCTAAATTGGCTGACATTTCTAGATGTTAGTTCTCTTCTTCCTTCCAGATTGATGCTATCAGAATTAAAATTCACACTTAAAATATATTTAAGTATACATTGGCCAAAAATATATCTAGATTATTGTCCAACTAAATAATAACTTAATATTACTCATTTATTCTAATATCCATCCTGCCACATGGCTGGTTACCATTGTGCAGAAATCATCTAACTGTCTTGTCACATCCTCCTAGGTGAATCCCCAGTGACTTGCTCCATCTTAGAGTTCGTTTTGTTTTCTGGATGTTCTATCTCTTATTCTACCATTTCCTTTAGGCCTTAAGATTTTTATTGAAAGGTGATGTATCCACAAAATACACAAGGTATTCTCACTACAATGTGTAAACATGTGTGTATATCTGATGATTACTATAGCCAGATCTCCATCAATTATAATGTGTATTCTCTTTTTTTTTTGAGACATATAATGATTGGTTTGTCTATATGGCTGTGATTCCTGCACTGGCCTCTACTTTGGTAGGAGACTTCATTGTCATCAGCAGCTGCTGTGTTCTCTGGCACACAAAGCCTTTCCCAGTCTCAAAAGGTTTTCTTCAAGGCAGAGATGTCTTGCTAATAAAGATAACATAGTCTAAAACCTTCCCATTCTTACCAAAGTACTATACATTGGTAAAATCAAAGTGGACAAAATACTTTAGAGGTATTTAGACTGTGGTGAGAATTCACATGTGTTTCATGCTGTGAGTTCTGATTCCTGCCTTCTCCAGCAATTTTCATAAAGCTGAGTTTGGGAGTTCTTCCTTTTAAGAAGTATTTTTACTCAGTTTCACTCTATGTGACAATTAAACATATGCTTAAATGTTCTATAAGTCCCTGAACAGAAATTGTGTTTATGGTCCATGGATTATTTGATATCCCACACCTTCTTACTGATTTTTAATACAGAGGATTTTTTGCCAAATCGTCATTCTTTTCATTTTATACTTTTAGTGTAAAAGTAGTTTGTTGGTATTCTTTCTCCAGTATTAATTCAATTTCCCCCTTATATCACACATGTTCCGAATAATCCTTGTATATAGCTTTCTATTGCAATTGGTAATATTACCTATTTAACCTTATTTGCATTCTGAATTTTGAACACAAGATATTCTGTGTGCAATGACCCCTATTTGGGTAAACAGTCTGCTGGTTCTTACTCTCCTTTTCTTTGTTTTATTAAACCTAGCCATTGCCTGTTCATAATTTTCTCAGGTAATCCAAATGAGTCAGTAAAAGCAGCTGCCTGTATTAAGAGTCATAGCAGAGAGAAGACACATACTGGGTGCCTCATAGTGTGCTCCTGGAACCAGAGGTTCCAGGATGGTGGAAACCATCCTAGATCTTGGCTATGTGTCTTTCAACAGAAAGGTATCTTCTACCAAAAGTCACTCATCTCTGATCTCTTAACTGACCTTTTTGGTGTCAGTAATGAGTGGAGATGGCAATGTATCATAAAAGAATAATATTACCTCTAATCTGGACATGGAGAAATTAGATTAATAAAGAGAAGCTATGGTCTCATGGAGGAAGTTGGGGATGAAGAATGGGAATGTATCAGTTGGACATTACAAAGCATAGCTAATTTGTTCTGCTTTAATTTTATAATATTTATTGTAATTATTTATTTATGCAGCTTATTTTTTGAGAAATCCATACATTTGTACAATAAAGTTTCATCTTTGATCAAACTACCCACTTTCTTCTCTAATCTAATTTCCATACTATACAGCAAATTATAATATTTTGATAAGTTTATGTGCTCTTTTGTTAAACATAATAAGCCTATCTGCTTATACACTGGTACACGGCTAAATTATTCTGCTTAAGGTGGTGATAGCCATTTGTAAACATAATTCTTTTTTTTTTTTGTTTTTTTGAGAAAGGGTTTCTGTGTGTAGCCCTGGCTGTCCTGGAACTCACTCTGTAGACCAGGCTGGCCTCGAACTCAGAAATCCACCTGCCAATGCCTCCCAAGTGCTGGGATTAAAGGCATGCACCACCACCGCCCGGTAAACATAATTCTAAAAATAGCATAAATTAATTTTTCTGATGCTTTTTAACTTAGTGATTTTAATCATAAAATTAATGGCTTTTCTGGTGATACATACGTACATATACCACCTTATTTTGTATTTTGCATGTCTGACTATATCTTCCTCCATTCTTAGTACTAATAATCTTACATTTCGTATGCTTGCATATGTGTGTGTGTGTGTGTGTGTGTGTGTGTGATAGAGAGAGAGAGAGAGAGAGAGAGAGAGAGAGAGAGAGAGAGAGAGAGAGAGAGAATCAAGTCCATTTTGTGATGTGGAAATGTTCCTAGATCTTTAGTTTTTTAATGCTGAATAGTTACTTATCAAAGGCTACACTCTTTGAGAAAATGATTCATTCCTTTCCAAGATGTTAGGAACTGCCAATAGGTCTACACTTGAAGATGGGTTTTCATTCAGGACTCTTCTCCCCGTGCTTGAGATAACAGTCACTAAGCACATGATTCTTGCTGGAACCTAATATGATGCCCACTTTTATTACTAATTTTCTTTATTATTTTTTCCTGTTTATTATTGTTTGATCTTTGCTTGCTTTTTTTGCTTGTGTTCCGGAAACAAGCTATTACGTGTTCCATGCTGGCTACTATGTAGTCAAAAATGACCTTGAACTTTATATACGCCTTTTGTGCATCCCAAGTCCTAATATGGCAGTTAAATTCTGAGTGATATTGTTACTGACATCTCCAAAATACCTAGTCAATGCATTTAAACACAAATGCTTCCTGGGGCAGCAGGACCTGGTACAATTCACTCACTGCAGGAACAGGCTGAGCTGCTCTATTTCTGCTCACCCAGTAAACCTCACTTCAGTTTCCAAACACACAGGGGAGTAAAGATTTGACATATGGAGTAGAATCTAAATTTTTGATATATGTGAAGTGCAAAAATGTTCCAAAACTGACTTACTTGTAGTCCTCTGCAGAACTAAAGTTTGAAATTTGCAACTTGCAACAGGTACAATTGGAAGTCTGGTTTCAGCAAGAACCAGACTTGGTCTAATTTTTGCTTACAAAGAACAAATCTGACTAATGTGAGGGGAACACATAAGAGAAGTAAGTGAAGGGAAGAATGAGAAAAAAACCCGGGGGTGAGGAATTTTCTTTCTGGAAAAGGAGAAAAAGTACAGATTTTGAAATGATTTAATCTGGGATGTATTTCAAAGGTAATAACAAATCTACTTGCAAAGCATCCATACCTGTGATACATAGCTTTCGATAGCACTAAAATGACTTTATATCTGGCAAAAATAATTGTGATTAATAGAGTCAAGATAAAAAAATGAAATGATCTGTACCACACCCAAATGTTTACTACAATTTGTAGCAGCGTTTTAATAATTAATATAATACAAGACTTTTAGCAGAGCCATAAGCTATTCACAACGGTCCTTTTAAGACACAGACATCTGAAAACAGAGTAGGGAAGCACACACATAGAGAAAAACAGAGAGAAACAGCACACTGGACGCTCAGCACTGAGGTCTCTGAAGAATCAGAACATATTGACAAAGTAATCCTGACATTAGAGCTGACATCCCTGTGATGTGAAAACTCTGCTTTTTAATTGTTCAAATCTGAGGATTTCTTTATTCACTTTTCTTGTTTGTTTTTCTTTTTTGTTGTTGGGTTTATTTGTGTTTGACAGTCATATAAAATGAATAAATAAAAAGTATGGGGGTGAAGAGTGCAAATTAATAACAGCACAGAGACATATAATGTTTGAAATTCATTTAGAAGTCAAATGACTGAGGACTTTCCTAGCCCTAGTTCATTAAGTGCCAGCTGCATGGTACTCCCTGCCTCAACCCCAGTCATCCTGTCTCAGTTTTCTCTATCAGCTTTTCTCTAGATGCTATCTTTATTACTTACCTCCAATGAATTCATAATTCATTTTTCTATTTCATGATTCATTAAACACTGCACTCATTCTTGAGAGTGGAAAAAACCTGGGAAGGACTTGAGCTTAGTGACACTATTACTGAGGATAGGGAGCTCTCACAAAAAGAGACCTATCATAATTGCCCTGCAGAAGACCCAGCAAGCAGTTTCAAAAGTCAGATGCAGATGTTTGCAGCCAACCCTTGGGCAGAGGCTGCTAAACCCTGTGGTTGAATTGGGGAAGGGCTGGAAGAGGCTAAGGAGACAGGTGACCCTGTAGGAGGACCAGCAGTCTCAGCCATCCGGGATCCCCAAGATCTCTAAAACATTGTACCACAAAAAAGGCAGCATACACCAGGTAATATGAGACCCCTAGCATGTATACAGCAGAAAACTGCCAGGTCTATGTTCAGAGATGATGCACCTAGAACTCTGGTGACCCCAGGGAGTTTAGATATTAGGTGGGGTGAGGGGTGTGCAGTGGGGACAGCCTTGTGGAGACAGTGGAAAGGGTTGGAGGTATGGGATGTGGAAGAGTCAGAGGGTGGATGGGGGCCACAATAACATCTGGAGTGTAAATAAAAAATTATAATAACAGTTAAGTAAAAAAAGAAGTAAACAAAGAGACCTGGTAAAAGAAGAAACAAAAGAAAGAAAGAAAGAGAGAAAGAAAGAAAGAAAGAAAGAAAGAAAGGAGGAAGAAAAGACTAAAGGAAAGAAAAAGGAAAAGAAAAAGGGAAAGATAACGAAAATCAAGGAAGTGGTTCTTAATGATTTCCTACTGTACTCATAGTCAGTGCCTAGATCATTCTTCATCAGAGTCTTTCCCCACCAGCTGATGATAAGAGATGAAAAGACCAACAGACAAACATTATCTGGAGCTCTGGCAGCCCCTCAAAATGATAGAAGGGTCTTAGGTTATAGAGGGATCAAGGACACCCAGAGATCAGGCCCCCAGGATCTACTTAGCATGACTCATAGAGGCTCACAGACACTGAAACAGCAATCCTGAGCCTACTCGAGCATTAGCTAGGCCTATAATACAAAAGCTGAGGTTGTTTAGAGTGGTATGCTCCTTAGACTCCTAGGATAGGGAGTGGGTGTGTTTCTGATTTATTTCCCTGCTTATGGGACACTTCCTTCTACTAGATTAACTAGTCAAGCCTTGATATCAGTGTTTATACCTAGATTTATTGCATCCCATTTGGAACTTTTCTCTTGATATCACTGCAAGGCCTGAACTTTACTGAAGGAAAACAGAGGAGCAGTGATTCTGGGGAAAGGCTGAGGTGAAGGGCATTAGAATGAGAGAAGGAGGGGAGCCTGTAGTTCAGATGTACTGTGTGAGACAAATATAAGGAAAAGAAAAATGTTGAAGATTTTCTACACTTACAGAGTAAGCTTAAGGCCAGCCTCGATTCTATAAACCCTATCTGAAATGCAAATAATAGAAGCCATATCATTACAAAATAAATGTCAACCTATACCACACAGAATTTCAGCAGAGGCTCAAATGTCAGAATCCCTTCAGGATAAATCATCAAGAGCTTTGTTCTCACATAATGTGTTAATTACTAATAAACAGAGAATGATGATGAGTCTTAGTAATTAAGAGATGTCAACCAAGCTTTACTTATCTGGACAGACTAAAAATGAGCCTTGTGTTGCTGATTGCTTACGTGGTGTTCTAAAATGTTAGTAATTGAGCAGAAATTAACTTTTGTAAAGGAAAATTAACTTATATCACATATAGAATGATGTATATATCATATTGGTGGTAAGCAGGATATAGTTTTAGAATTATTTAATATGTTTATTTTTTCATACAGAGAGGTGGGTACTCAATACATTACTCTAAGCCTATGGCATCACTTTCAGGACACAAATATGCATGCAGTTAACATACTTTCAAGGTTATAAAACATGACAGAAATTTACATAGTGATAGAGTTTAAATTCTATCTATTGTGCAAATTGTTTGGAAAGTATTCCTTTTTCCCTAGTATACAAGTAACAAGATTCAATAATACAGCTAGAGGGTACTTTATCTACTAGAAATGACACACTGTACACCTCTGCCATACTGTGTAAGGTTGAGCTAATAACCAAAAGAGAAACAAGATGTTTAGGACATCCTTCTGTGTCAGATATGAGATCAGCAGAGCTTCTAGGCCACCATGCCTTTGCTCCACTTATTAAGGGGCATTTCTTTTGTCATCCAGAACACAGTGCAAGGAAATTAAAGAAGCTTCTCCAAGGCACATGTAGGCCTGCTCCCAGCAGCTCTGTTGTTCCTGAGCTCAACTCAGCAGACATGAAGGGATGAGAATTTGGGGTGTATGTAATTCAGAAGGCAAGTAAGTTTAAAAAAGTACCAATTGCATTAGAAGGCTAAATACAGGGATTATTTCATAAAAGTGAGATATATGGGGAAAATTAATTAGTTCAAGAAAAGAAATATCAACAAACTACCTTCATAAGGAAACTGTAGAACAACCAGAATAAAGATTTGTCGAAAAAAATCCTTTGTATTAAAAAACAAACAGAAAGTATCACAGAAGTGAGCTATCAGTCTATTAACTATAAACACAATTCCTTTTAAAGGCCTATACATCCAATTCAGCATGTGTAGAACATCCTAAGCATATTTTTCCCTTTCATAAAATTATTTTTAAATTTTAATTTTCATTTTTATGGATTATTATGTTTGTTTACAATTCAGATGTTATCTCCATTAACCCACATAAACCCCCTGTACCATCCCACCCCTCCTGCTTCTGTGAGGGTGTACCCCGTATATCCAATTTTCTGAGGAACTGCCAGACTGATTTCCAGAGTGGTTGTACTAGCTTGCACTCACACCAAAATGTAGTAGTATTCCTCTTTCTCTAAATCTTAGCCAGCATCTGCTATGACCTGAAGTTTTGATTTTAGCCATCCTGACTTGTGTGAGGAAGAATCTCATAAGGTGGAATCCATGAGCATGTGAGCTCTTTCCATCTTCTGATATCATCTTTAAATTCTTTCTTCAGAGATTTGAAGTTCTTGTCATACAGGTCATTCACTTGCTTGGTTAGATTCACACCAAGGTATTTTATATTATTTGTGACTATTGTGAAGGGTGTTATTTCCTGAATTTCTTTCTCAGCCCGTTTATTCTTCAGTAGTGGAAGGCTACTGATTTTTTTAGGTTGATTTTATATCCAGGCACTTTGCTGAAGTGGTTTATCAGGTTTAGGAGTTCTCTGGTAGAAGTTTTGGTGTCACTTAAGTATACTATCTTATCATCTGCAAATAGTGATATTTTGATTTCTTCCTTTCCTATTTGTATCTCCTTTTCTTCTTCTTGTTGTCTAATTGCTCTGGTTAGAAGTTCCAGTACTATATTGAATAGGAAGGGAGAGAGTGGCAAGCCTTGTCTAGTCCCTGATTTTAGTGGGATTGCTTCAAGTTTCTCTCCATTTAGTTTGATGTTGGCTACTGGCTTGCTGTATATTGCTTTTTACTATGTTTAGGTATGGGTTTGACTTGCTGATCTTTCCAGAACTTTTACCATGAAGGGATGTTGAATTTTGTCAAATGCTTTCTCAGCATCAAGTGATATGATTATGTGTTTTTTTATTTAAGTTTGTTTATATAGTGGATTACATTGATGAATTTCTGAATAATGACCCTCCCTGCATTCCTGGGAAAAAGCCTACTTGATCATGATGGATGATTGTTTTTATGAATTCTTTAATTTGGTTTGCAAGAATTTTATTCAGTATATTTGCATCAATATTAATAAGGGATATTGGTCTGAAGTTCTCTTTCTTTGTTGGGTCTTTATGTGGTTTAGTTATGAGCATAAATATGGCTTCATAGAATGAATTGGGTAGTGTTCCTTCTGTTTCTATTTTGTGGAATACTTTGAAGAGAATTGGTATTAGGTCTTCCTTGAAGGTCTGATAGAAATCTGCACTAAAGCCATTTGGGCCTGGGTTTTTTTTTTTTTTTTTTTTTTTGGTGAGGACACGTTTAATGACTGCTGCTGTTTCTTTAGGTGTTATAGGACTGTTTACATGGTTTATCTACTCCTGATTTAACTTTAGTACCTGTAACTGTTTAGAAAATTGTCCATTTCATCCAGTTTTTCCAGTTTGTTCAGTATAGACTTTTATAGTAGGATCTGATGATTATTTGAATTTCCTCAGTTTCTGTTTTTATGTTTCCCTTTTAAGTTCTGATTTTATTAATTTGTATACTGTCTCTGTGCCTTCTGGTTAGTCTGGCTAAGGGTTTACCTATCTCATTGATCTTCTCAAAGAACCAGCTCCTGGTTTTGTTGATACTCTAGTTCTTTTTGTTTCTACTTGGTTGATTTCAGCACTGAGTTTGATTATTTCCTGCCATCTACTCCTCTTGGGTGTATTTGCTTCTTTTTGTTCTAGAGCTTTCAGGTGTGCTGTTAAGTTGCTAAAGTTGCTAGTGTATTCTCTCTCCAGTTTTTTTTTTTTTTTTTTGTAGACACTCAAGGCTACGAGTTTTCCCCTTAGCACTGCTTTTATTATGTTCCATAAGTTTTGGTATGACGAGCCTTGATTTTGATTAAATTCTAAAAACTCTTTAATTTCTTTCCTTATTTCTTCCTTGACCAAGTCATCATTGAGTAAAGCATTTTCAGTTTCCACATGTATGTGGGCTTTCCATTGTTTTTGTTCTTATTGAAGATCAGACTTAGTCAGTGGTGATCTTATAAGATGCCAGGGAGTATTTCAATCTTTTTGTATCTGGTGAGACCTGCTTTTGTGACCAATTATATGTCTATTTTTGAAAAGGAACCATGAGGTACTGAGAAAAATGTATATTTTTTTGTTTTAGGATAAGATGTTCTATAGACATCCGTTAGATCCATTTGTTTCATGACTTCTGTTAATTTCATTGTGTCTCTGTTTAGTTTCTGTTTCCACGATCTGTCCATTCATGAAAGTGGGGTGTTGAAATCCCCCACTATTATTGTGTGAGGTGGAATGTATGCTTTGAGCTTTAGTAAAGTTTCTTTTATGAATTTGTGTGCAATTGCATTTGGAGCATAGATGTTCAGAATTGAGAGTTCATCATGGTAGAGTTTTCCTTTGATGAGTATCAAGTGTCCTTCCTTTTTTTTTTTTTTTTTATCATTTTTGGTTGAAAGTTGATTTTAAATTGGAATGGCTACTCCAGCTTGTTTCTTGGGACATTGCTTGGAAAATTGTTCTCTATCCTTTTATTCTGAGGTAGTATCTGTTTTTGTCTCTGAGGTTTGTTTCTTGTTGCAGCAAAAGTCTAGGTCCTGTTTATGTATCCACTCTGTTAGTCTATGTCTTTTGGGGGAATTGAGTCCATTGATGTTAAGAGATATTAAAAAAAGTGATTGTTTCTTCCTGTTACTTTTGTTATTAGAGGTGAAATTATGTTTCTGTAGCTATCTTCTTTTGGATTTGTTTGAAGATTATTTTCTTGCTTTTTCTAGGTTGTAGTTTCCTTCCTTGTGTTGGAGTTTTCCATCTAGTATTCTTTGTAGGGCTGGATTTGTGGGAAAATATTGTGTAAATTTGGTTTTGTCATGAAATATCTTGGTTTCTCCATCTATAGTGATTGAGAGTTTTGCTGGATATAGTAGTCTGTGCTGGCATTTGTTTTCTCTTAGGGTCTGTATGATATCAGTACAGGATCTGCTGGTTTTTATAGTCTCTGGTGAGAAGTCTGGTATTATTGTTATGGGTTTGCCTTTATATGTTACTCATCTTTTTCCATTACTGCTTTTAGTATTTTTTTCTTTGTTTTGTGCACTTGATGTTTTGATTATTATGCAACAGGAGGAATTTCATTTCTGGTCCTGACTATTTGGAGTTCTGTAGGCTTCTTGTTCGTTCATGGACATCTCTTTTTTTTTTATGTTATTTCTCCTATAATTTCATTGATATACCAACTATCTTTGACTGTGGGGACACGCAAACATCTTCCTCCATGTTTCCCACTCTCTCTCTCATCTCCTCGCTCCTCTTCTTCTCCTCCTCTCATTACTCCTCCCACCTTAGCTTATCTTACATATCACCCTTCCTGTTAAAATAAAACTTTTCTCTCAAAATACAATTAGAGTATAACTATACCAATTTGTATCAGTAAGGTACAAGATAGACTTAAAACCCAGTCCATCATTTTATTGACTGACCAGAACTTCTGTCATCTCTCCTAAGTAAAAGACTTAGCTTTGAACCTGGCTTTTTCTTGGCATTAGAATGAATGTCAGCTGAAAACCATTCTCTCAAATCTTTTCTCTCAAAGTAAATAGCCACAATTGACTATGAGACTATAAGTTTTCAATCCCGTCAGAAATCCAGAATGACTGAATAAACTGAAATTATGGGAAATACAAAGCATGGCTTCTAAAACTTAGCCAATTTATAAAAACTGCTGAACACCTGGACAGTCCCTATACTACAAAATGTTGGAGCATCTGATCTTCAGCCCTCTAGCCCAGGATCATCAGGCAGATCAAGTGATGCAGAACTATTAAGGGCTGATTACTCTGCATTTCTGGTAAAGGTGAAAGGTTTACAGGTAGTAAATTTATTCATAATGTTTAAGAGCCCATGAAGCGATATTTGTTAGAAATAATTGCTTCAGAAAATGGTTAATTGTTTTACATTATATATATATAAATATTGTGGTTGCTTTAATACAAAAAAGTTAAGAGGTTAAATCTTTTGGTGTGTATTATTCATTGTGTGATACTTTATTAGTGGATTTCTCTAAAGAAGCTTTTTCTACAAGCTATTGCTCCAATATAACGAGCTTTAAAAATTTTTAGAGTACTTGTTACTTCAAAAAAAAAAAAAGATTCAAAGACAGTGTCTTTCAATATTTGAGACAAGCTGGGGCTAGAAAAATGGCTCAGCCATTAAAGGCTGGACTTAATTTAAAAAATAAAGGCTGAACTCCCAGCAACCACATGGTGGCTCACAACCATTTGTGGTGGGGATCTAACGTCATCTTCTGACTTGTGAGTGTACATGCAAAAAGAAAATAGTTTACTTTTAATCTTGATTTGCTCTTAGTGAATTTTAAAAGTTGTTAAGAGATATTATTTGGCTAAAACCTCATTTTAAGCTTACCATAGGAGGATTTAAACCTCTGTTTAATGTTTTCAAAGGGATGCAAGTCCTAAATTAAATCATATGTGTATTTTCTTGAATTTAACCTGCTTCAACACAATTAAATTATGTGTTGTAGCCACTGTTTAAAATGTTAAAAAATGAGCCATTTAACATGTTAAAATGTTAAAAAAGGGTGTATCTGCCTTTGTCTTATTGAATGGTATATTTCATGAAGTGCAGAATGTTTCGGCTACAAGATTTAATATCTCTAGCCATTTGAATAACATTAAAATTAATAAGGTGTTTAAGAATGCATCTACACAACCGGTGTTGGTGTGTGTGGACCCTCCATTTTTCTTTATGTTGTCCAACTTTCAGAATAATTCTGATATCTTAGATTGTAAGAATGTTACATGTTTTTGGCACAATGCTGGAATGGATCATTAGACCTAGCCTTGGTTGTGCATGTGCCTACCTTTGTGCCCATCCCAGTACATCATTATGGAGACTTAAAAGAGACTTTGGTCAATCAGAGAGTTGATTTGCTCCAAGTTCATGTGGAGCAGCTCACGGATGTGGTTCAAATAAGCTGAGTGTCAGCAACCCCACATCCAGGTATTACACCTCTGAGATTTGTGAATGATACATTTGTTCAAAGCCATAATCTTTCTGCTTATTTAAAAGAGAATTGGAACGGGAAGCTGGACCTGGTGCAGCAGCAATTGCCAATCCGGATTTCGAGCCTTGATGGAGCACGGATGGACCCTGTTACCTCTGCCGATTTTATTTCTTGAATTTCTTCTGCTTTTTCTTTTTCTTTCTTTCTCTCTAAAGAGTGGGGATAGGCCTGTTTGATACAGCCCTATATTGTGGATTAGTGTTCATAGATGGTTGGTCTGTAAGCTCAAAGCCCAGCAAAAACGTGACAAGGTAGCTAAAGCCCAAGCACTCACAGCCTTGGAGCAAGCATCTCTCCCTGAAATTTTACTATCTAGGCTAAGAAAGTAGCCGATGGCGCTCGCCCCTCCTCCAGTCTGAGGCCTGCGGGTGAGTGCACCCAGGAGTCCCCCAGACACATTCTGGGGGATCCACAGAACCCATAGCCAGCTCTAGCACGCCCCTTCCGCCGCTCGCCCCTCCTCCAGTCTGAGGCCTGCGGGTGAGTGAACCCAGGAATCCACCAGACACATTCTGGGGGATCCATAGAACCCATAGCCAGCTCTAGCACGCCCCTTCCGCCATTTTTCCGCCACTCGCCCCTCCTCCGGTCTGAGGCCTGCGGGTGAGTGCACCCTGGATTCTGCCAGACACATTCTGGGGGATCCATAGAACCCATAGACAGCGCTAGCACGCTCCTTCTGCTGCTCGCCCCTCCTCCAGTATGAGGCCTGCGGGTGACATAGACTATCAGACTGGATACTTAAACAGGACCCAACATTTTGCTGCATTCAGAAAACGCACCTCTGTGGAAAGGACAGACACTACCTCAGAGTAAAAGGTTGGAAAACAATCTGCCAAGCAAATGGTCCCAAGAAACAAGCTGGAGTAGCGATTCTAATATCAAATAAAATCAGTTTTCAACCAGAAGTAATCAAAAAAGATAAAGAAGGACACTTCATATTCATGAAAGGAAAAATGTACCAAGAGGAACTTGCAATTCTCAACATCTATGCCCCAAATGTAAGGGCACCCACATACATAAAAGACACTTTACTAAAACTTAAAGCATACATTGCACCCTACACAATAATAGTGGGAGATTTCAACACCCCACTCTCAGCTATGGACAGATCATGGAAACAGAAACTAAATCAAGACACAATGAAACTAACAGAAGTTATGAACCAATTGGACTTAACTGACATCTATAGAACATTTCATCCTAAAACAAAAGAATATACCTTCTTCTCAGCACCTCATGGTACCTTCTCGAAAATAGACCATATAATTGGTCACAAAACAGGCCTCAACAAATACAAAAAGATTGAAATAATCCCCAACACCTTATCAGACCACCATGGATTAAGACTTGTCTTTGACATGGACAAAAACATCAGAAAACCGACATACACTTGGCAACTGAACAATGCTCTACTCAATGATAACTTGGTCAAGGAAGAAATTAAGAAAGAAATTAAAGACTTTTTAGATTTAAATGAAAATGAGGACACATCATATCAAAACATGTGGGACTCATTGAAAGCAGTACTAAGAGGAAAAATCATAGCTCTAAGTGCTCACAAAAAGAAAGTGGAAAGAGCATACATCAACAACTTGACAGCAAACCTGAAAGCATTAGAACAAAAAGAAGCTAGTATACCCAAGAGGAGTAGACGGCAGGAAATAATCAAACTCAGGGCTGAAATCAACCAAGTCGAAACAAAAAGAACTATACAAAATATCAACAAAACCAGGAGCTGGTTCTTTGAGAAAATCAACAAGATAGACAAACCCTTAGCCAGACTAACCAAAGGGCGCAGAGACAGCATTCAAATTAATAAAATCAGAACTGAAAAGGGAGACATAACAACAGAAACAGAGGAAATTAAAAAAATTATCAGATCCTACTACAAAGACCTATACTCAACAAAATTGGAAAATCTGGAGGAAATGGACAATTTTCTAGATAGATACCAGGTACCAAAGTTAAACGAGGAGCAGATAAACCACCTAAACAGTCCCATAACGCCTAAAGAAATAGACACAGTCATTAAAAATCTTCCCACCAAAAAATGTCCGGGGCCAGATGGTTTCAGTGCAGAGTTCTTTCAGACCTTCAAGGAAGACCTAATACCAATCCTTTTCAAGTTATTCCATCGAATAGAAACAGAAGGAACACTACCCAATTCATTCTATGAAGCTACCATTACACTCATACCTAAACCACAGAAAGACCCAACAAAGAAAGAGAACTACAGACCAATCTCTCTTATGAATATTGATGCAAAAATACTCAATAAAATTCTCGCAAACTGAATCCAACAACACATCAAACAATTATCCATCAAGATCAAGTAGGCTTTATCCCAGGAATGCAGAGATGGTTCAATATTCGGAAATCCATCAATGTAATCCACTACATAAATAAACTCAAAGAGAAAAACCACATGGTCATATCACTAGATGCTGAGAAAGCATTTGACAAAATTCAACATCCCTTCATGTTAAAAGTCTTGGAAAGATCAGGAATACAAGGCCCATATCTAAACATAGTAAAAGCAATATACAGCAAGCCAGTAGCCAACATCAAACTAAATGGAGAGAAACTTGAAGCAATCCCACTAAGATCAGGGACTAGGCAAGGCTGCCCACTCTCACCTTACCTATTCAATATAGTACTGGAAGTCTTAGCTAGAGCAATTAGACAACAAAAGGAAGTCAAAGGGATACAGATAGGAAAGGAAGAAGTCAAAATTTCACTATTTGCAGATGATATGATAGTATACTTAAGTGAACCTAAAACTTCCACCAGAGAACTCCTAAACCTGATAAACAACTTTAGCAATGTGGCTGGATATAAAATCAACTCAAACAAATCAGTAGCCTTCCTCTACTCAAAGGATAAACAGGCAGAGAAAGAAATCAGGGAAATGACACCCTTCACAGTAGCCACGAATAAAATAAATTATCTTGGAGTGAATCTAACAAAGCAAGTGAAAGGTCTGTATGACAAGAACTTCAAGTCTCTGAAGAAAAAAATTGAAGAAGATCTCAGAAGATGGAAAGATCTCCTATGCTCCTGGATTGGCAGGATTAATTTAGTAAAAATGGCTATCCTGCCAAAAGCAATCTATAGATTCAATGCAATACCCATCAAAATTCCAAATCAATTCTTCATAGAGATAGAAAGAGCAATTTACAAATTCATTTGGAATAACAAAAAACCTAGGATAGCGAGAACTATTCTCAACAATAAAAGAACCTCTGGGGGAATCACCATTCCGGACCTCAAACTGTACTACAGAGCAGTAGTGATAAAAACTGCTTGGTATTGGTACAGAGACAGAAAGGACGATCAATGGAACAGAATTGAAGACCCAGAAATGAACCCGCATACCTATGGTCACTTGATATTTGACAAGGGAGCTAAATTCATCCAGTGGAAAAAGGACAGCATTTTCAACAAGTGGTGCTGGCTCAACTGGAGGTCAACATGTAGAAGAATGCAAATTAATCCATTCTTATCTCCTTGCACAAAGCTCAACTCCAAGTGGATAAAGGACCTTCACATAAAGCCAGGTACACTGAAACTATTAGAAGAGAAGTTGGGGAAGACCCTCGAATATCTAGGCACAGGGGAAAAGTTCCTGAACAGAACACCAATGGCTTATGCTCTAAGATCAAGAATCGACAAATGGGACCTCATCAAATTGCAAAGCTTCTGTAAGGCAAAGGACACTGTCAACAAGACAAAACGGCAACCAACAGATTGGGAAAAGATCATTACCAATCCTACATCCGATAGGGGGCTAATATCGAATATTTACAAAGAACTCAAGAAATTAGACACCAAACAACAAAATAACCCCATTAAAAAATGGGGCACAGAGCTAAACAAAGAATTCTCAACTGAGGAAACTCGCATGGCCCAGAAGCATCTTAAGAAATGCTCAACATCCTTAGTCATCAGGGAAATGCAAATCAAAACAACACTGAGATACCACCTCACACCAGTCAGAATGGCTAAGATCAAAAACTCAGGTGATAGTAGATGCTGGCGAGGATGTGAAGAAAAAGGAACACTCCTGCATTGTTGGTGGGGTTGCAAGCTGGTACAACCACTTTGGAAGTCAGTCTGGCGGTTCCTCAGAAAATTGGACATAGCACTACCTGAGGACCCAGCTATACCACTTCTGGGTATATACCCAGAAAATGCCCCAACAAATAACAAAGACATATGCTCCACTATGATTATAGCAGCCCTATTTATAATAGCCAGAAGCTGGAAAGAACCCAGATGCCCTTCAACAGAGGAATGGATACAAAAAAATGTGGTACATTTACACAATGGAATATTACTCAGCTATTAAAAATAATGAATTCGAGAAATTCTTAGGTAAATGGATGGAACTAGAAAATATCATCCTGAGTGAGGTAACACACATGGTATTTACTCACTGATAAGCGGAGATTAGCCCAAAAAATTTGAAACAAAAAAGATTCAACTACCAGACGACATGAAGCTCATGAAGAAGAAAGAACAAGTGAGGATGCCTAGGTCTTTCTTAGGAGGAGTAACTAAATAACCAAGGGAGCAAATATGGAGACAAAGTGTGGGTCAGAATCTGAAGGGGGGGTTGTAGGGAGACCATTGCGTCTGGGTATTCATTCCATAGGCAGTCACCAAAAATAGACGCTGATAGGGATGTCAGGATGGGAAAGCTGACAGCAGCCGGATAAGGCTGTCTCCTTAGAGGTCTCTCAGAGTCGGACATACCCAGAGACAGATACCCACAGCTATCCATTAATCTGATCAAAGTTCCCAATGGAGGAGTTAGAGAGTAAATTGAAGGAACCGTGAACCGTAAGGGCTGGTGGCCCGGTGAGGAAAGCAACAATACCAACCAGCCAGAGCTCCCCAGGGTCTAAACCACCAGCCTAGGAGCACATAGGGAGAGACACATGACTCCAGCTGTATATGTAGGGGAGGATGGCCCTGTTGGGCATAGGTGGGAGACAAGATAATTAGTACCCTGAAGGCTGAGCACTGAGGGGGGGATCTGAGGGTGGGGACGGAGGCTAGGGGTAGGTGGGTAAACACCTTCATAGAGGCAGGAGGAGGGGGGATGGGACAAGGGGTTCCTGGGTGGTGGGGGAAATTTGGTAAGGGGATAAAATTTGAAATGTAAATATTATATCCAATAAAAGAGGGAAAAAAATAGAAAAGCGAGTAGAACCAACAATCTTAATAAAATGTCAGCCCTCTTCTAAAAAAAAAAAAAAACTATCTTGATACTAAAATTTGTTTTGAGAATTGTATATTGCAGAATGATTAGCCTTGGTGTATCTACTCAACAAGCAAGCTGGGCAGACCTGCTCAAACCTCTGAGATCCGGGAACTCCATCTGGAGGCAGTGAAGACACAGCACCAGAAGATTGTCAATTTGCTCTTCCCCCCACTCCTCTTCTAATATCTCAATGCCCATAATCAGCTTGAAGAAGCTAATGAAGAGTCAGGACCCCTATTCCCTGTGCTTGGGGACTATAGTGGTAAATGTTGGACTGTCTTACTAGGGAAAAGTAGTGATTTTGCGGGAATAGAGAGGATTAGCTAGGGGTTAATTGCATAGCCTTAACCTATTAGTAGAAATCTGTATAATTAATATCAAGATGAAGATATAAATTCTTAAATGGCACCAATTTACTTTGATTACAAATTTTAAGGTTTTCATTGGCATGAGCTTCTTAGTGATATAAGAGTGGGATGAATATTGTAACTCTCATAGGCATTGTACCAGTATAACACATTTAGGAATACAAAGCTTAGACCCAGTTCTTCTTTAACTTTTCTTTAAAACTGATTTGAGATGGTCAGCCTGTGAGTTAAGGGACTACAGCAAATTCATGGCTTGGAGTTTATTATAAGGGTGTTCTCTATGTTTTATTTAGAAATAGCTGAGTGGAGTTAACAGGCAACAGTCCAGATTACCTTACATGGATAGTTGGTTTTCAAAACATCAGAAATCCTTTGAATTGACATGACAAACATTTCTGTATTAATGTTCATTTTCATTAGAGACCTCTCTGCTCTGGACAGCTTCCTATATTGAATTCTAAGAAGAAATTGAGCATCCTTGGAGTTACTCCTGCTGTGGTGAGACAGCCACTAGGCAAGAATTGCCACTTTCCTTCTACAGACAAATTACTGTCCAGTAAAGGACACACTTGCAGAATAGTCGACTGATTATATCTGCCTAGACAGAGTAATCAGCCCTTAATAATTCTGCAGCACTAAGGTCTGTCAGAAGATCCTGGGCCAGAAGGCAGAAGAACAGATGCTCCAACGTTTTGTAGTAGAGGGAGTGTCCAGGTGTTCAGAGGTCTCTATAAATTGGCTAAGTTTTAGAAGCTATGCTTTGTGCTTCCCACAATTATAGTTAACTCAGTCATTCTGGATTTCTGATGGGGTTGAAAGCTTATAGCTATTTACCTTATGAGAAAAGATTTGAGTGGATGGTCGGCAGCTGACATTCATCCTAAAGCCAGGTTCAGAACTAAATGATTTCCTTAGGATAGATGACAGAGGTGCTGATTAGTCAACAAAAGGATGGACTGGGTATTAGGACTATCTTGTACCTCACTGGTACAAATTAGCATAATTATGCTCTAATTGTATTTTGAGAGAAAAGTTTCATTTTATCAGGAAGGGTGATGTGTAGAAGGAGCTAAGGTAGGAGGAGTACTGAGAGGAAGAAAAGGAGTAAGAAGAGGAGAAGAAGAAGGAGAGGAGAAGCCAGGTGGTGAAAGAGAGAAAGAGTGGGGTAGACAGGGAGGCAGATGTTCATGTATCTCCACCAGCCAATAATAGTTGTTATATCTAGGTTGGATAGTGGGTTACACCTCTGATTGAACAATACCAAACTTATAAAGCCTATGATTAACTTTTTTTAAAAAAAATTATATAAATGCAAAAAGGAAAAGAGGGCATGGGGTAGGGGTTTTGTAAGGGTGGGGGAATCGGGAAAGGGGATGGCATCTGAAGTGTAAATGAAATATCCAATAATAAATTCCAATGATAAATATAATAATAATAATAAATTTTCTTTTACTTACTGTGATAAATCTTTTTTCATGTATTATTTTTCATTATTTTTCTAGTTCCTTCAGCTAAAATTTATTGAAAAATTTGGCATTGTATTAACAAATATTATTTTCTATTGTTTTTCTATTGAGTCCTTGTTTGGTGTCATTCTCAAACAAAATAAAGTAGACTCATAAAATTGTTTGTAGAGGTATTTCCCTGCCTTACAACTTGTTACAGATCAATATATAAGGTATATGTTCTTGAAATTTTTTTATATGATGCAACTAACAAACCATCTGGATTTGTGGCATATATATATATATATATATATATATATATATATATATATATATATATATATTTGATTTTGTGAGTCGTTTCACAAGTATTCATGTCATCGGCTTCTTGTCAGACTAATTTTGTAGATTATATTTCTCTTTCTAAATGTAATTTTTGGTAGAATTCACTCTTTAATTTCATTTAATTTCCTTGTTTTTATGATTGTGTTTTTCCACTAAAGATGATTTATATCCTTTAAAAAAAAGACTATATATCTTCCCTTGTATGGAGACCTCATCAGGGCAACCTTCAAAGGTCCTAGGATGTTTCCATTGCACTGGGTTTTCACATTGCCTTCTAAACTTTCAGCCATTTCTGTAGTCTCTCACATAGTCTCTCCCTCTGCCCCTCCCTCCCTGAACCAATCCTTCCAGTTCTCATCCCTAATTGCTTCCTGTGCATTTAACCCCTTCTAATTCTCTTGTCTCTAGTTCTGTGGTGTTTGAATGATTCCTGTTTTCCTTTTTTGCTGTGCTCGGTATGGACCTAGTGTTTCATGAATCCTAAGCAAGCACAGGACTGCATGCACATGACATGGTATTCTTATTGATAGGCTGTTTCTCCACATGTGTTAACTTTTTAGATCACATATTACTAGGAAATGTGAGAACTCTTTCACCAAGTGAGGGTCAGAAAAACAAAATAAAACAGTAGCATCATCATCGTCATCAACTTCAAAAATCAAGCCTTCTGGATCCCATCTCCCTTCAGCGTTTGCTGCACATGCTTCTTCATAGGAACACCACATTTTACTTTGGTTTTAATTCTTGGATACAGTTCTATCTAAAATTATGGTATTCCAAGGTTAATATAGCATTATTTTCAATGTCTTCTCTCTTTTGAGGTCTTGCTTTTGTGCTCCTTTTAGTTATCTGAATTCTTAAAACACACACACACACACACACACACACACACACACACACACACACACAGAGAGAGAGAGAGAGAGAGAGAGAGACAGAGAGAGACAGAGAGAATTTAGAAGACAATTTCTGATTTCTTTAAAGGAAAAGATATTTTAGGGAACGTGGCCTTAATAAGCGAAGCCAGCAGAGTGTACAACTTCTGACAACACCAAGTAGATTAATCTAACTGGGAAATAATTTGGACAGCAATGTACAAGAAGCTATGCAATGAATTTTGGGATGAGAATTTCACTGTGCATTTTAATGCTGGGTAGAACAATATTATCCACACTTGAAATAGCACTAACACAACACATGACAACCTCACAGCATTAAGAATCATTTTTCATCACATCATTTCCCAAGCTCCATCATCCTGTGGTGACACAATTTGAAGTCTACTGAACAAATCGACATGTTTAACCAACAACACAAAGGAACAGGAAGAACCAAGGCAAACATTTTCTCTAAGCACTTTCAGACCATATCAGGACTAAAGTGTTCCTGTCTGTCTTTTTATTGTTTGGTTTAAGTCAGGGTTTCACTGCTAGCCCTGGCTGACCTGCCATAACTTCTATGTAGTATAAGCACATATGACTAACCCTGTCATTTTATTCTTTCTTCTCATTTTATTTTGGTTCCCTGCCTCCTTAAATGTTTCTCTTTCTCCCTCCTTCTATTACCATCCCCTCCTCTGTAATTTTTGTTTAGAAAGGATTCTCTACCCAACCAAAACATTCATAGAACAGAATGTCACACACTGTTCAGCTAAGTGACCCTGTTGTAAAATATATCAAAATTATTTACTTCTATTTCCAATTCTCTATTTTGTCAGGTTTCCATTTTGGTAATTTTGGAATTATATTTTCACCTGTGAATATTTATATTTTTCTATGTTCTTATGCATCTTTTTTGTTCCTATATTGTCTTCCTCTATGCCACACTGGGCATCACCGTGTATCTAATAATTCTTTAAGCTTCTTGTATTAGGACTTCAAATCAAAGAAACATGCCCTGATTAAGACAAGATTAAGTGATCTTAAAATTTTAATTTTACTGCAGACTATTTAATTTTATTAATTTAAAAAATTTTCAGAGTATATATGGATATATGTGTTACTGAACTTCCAGATTTTCACCCTTTCCCATTTTTAGAAAAGTGGTTCTATATATTTTTTGGAAACAGAATTTTTTTTATTCATATAATTTATCAACCAAAGGAAAAATAAGTTCTCCTTTAGTTAAGTAATGCGGAACATATTCTACAGTGAAGGGATTATGTATAAAATTGAGCATGGAATAATGGAAAGACATTGGTACTGAATGAATCTTGTCTTTTTATTATTTAAAGATACCATGTAATAGTGAGTGTTCAACTGGACAACAAATCCAGAAACTCATGGGACACTATTCTATGAACCAACCTAATACTATTACCCTGAATCCAAAACATAGCAACCAAATTGTGAGTTAGAAACTCTGTGTGTTCCCATCTGTGCAAAGGGTGTTGTAGGAGCCACACAAACAATGAATTGGCCTTAAACACAGGAGAAGCAGACTTCAGCTCAGCAGATGGAGAACAAGTGACAGCAGAGGCCACATCTCTGAGTTCACTCCAGCTTCACATAGCTCAGGGTCTGAAGTGAGGCCTCTGCTGCCTGAATATCTGCAATAGAATCCCTAGTGAAGATAAACTTCTCAATGAATTATCAAAATTAATCAGAGGTGGAAGAGGAGCAAAAACAAAAAGTTCAATAGAAAAGTAGAGGCCACTGACACAGGCAGGACATTTTAGTGAAAAAAACATTTTTAAAAAAATTACTGAAAATTATTTTCATGTATATGAGTTTCTCAGAAGACAGAATACAGTTCTTAGTCAAAGATACTACATGGGAGTAAAACTGGAGATGTGTAATGCTGACCAAGGGAACATGGGAGATCTTCAGGTAAGAAATTAGGTAGAGAGAAGAACTGAAGGAGAGATCCAGGCTGACTTGCTCATGTAATGTGGGTGACTTTGAATGTGTAAGTACTGAGAAAATCATCACAATTCATTGTTTTCTTGTTCTCATAAGACAGCATGTGAGTTTGTCAAGTTTCACTGAGCTCAAGTCCATTCCAGGTTTTTTCCACTCTCATGGATGAGTGAAGTGTTTAATGTAACATGAACTAGAAGTATGAACTATGAACTAACTAGAAGTCAGCAATAAAGACAGAATCTAGAGAAAAGCTGATAGAGAAAACTGAGACAGGATGACTGGGGTTGAGGCAAGGAGTACCATGCAGCTGGCACTTTATGAACTAGGGCTAGAAAAGTCCTCGTCATTTGACTTCTAAATGAATTTCAAATATAATATGTCTCCGTGCTTTTATTAAGTTGCACTCTTCACCCCCATACTCTTTTCTGTATTAGTTTTTTTATGACTGCCAAATACAAAACAAAACAAGACAAAAGAAAAAAACAAGAAAAGTGAATAAAGAAATCCTCAGAATTCCAGAGATTCAAAGGATTAAAAGCAAAGTTTTCTCTTCACAGGGGTGTAGGCTTTAATGTCAGGACTACTTTGTCAGTATGTTCTGATTCTTCAGTAACCTCAGTGCTGAGGTTCCAGAGTGCTGTTTCTATGTTTTTCTCTATGTGTGTGCATCTCTACTCTGTTTTCAGATGTCTGTGTCTTAAAAAGACAATTCAGAACAGGGTATGACTCCCCTAAAGGTCTTGTAATTTATTAATTATCCTAAACTCTGCTACCAAATATAGTAAACATTTCATACAGATTATTTCATTTTTAAAAATCTTGTCTCTATTAATCACAGTTATTTTTGCCTGTTATAAAGTCATTTTAGTGCTATTCAAAGGTATAATCATAGATATGGACTATGTACAAGTACATTTGTTATTACCTTAGAAATACATCTATATTAGATCACTTTTAAAATCTGTATTTTCTGTCCTTTTCCAGAAAGAAAATTTCTCACCAATAGGAGGTTTGGTCTCATTCCTCCGTTCACTTACTTCTCTTATTTGTTCCCCTCACAGGACCCAGAGTGATCCTTTGTATGCAAAATTTGATCAAGTTTGGTTCTTGCTGAAACCAATAATCCAAATGTACTGGATGCAAGTTCTAAACTTCCAACTTTGTTTTTGCAAAGGACCACACATACTCAGTTTTGGAAGAGTTTTGTATTTCACATATATCAAAAATAGATTCTAGCTACATGTCAAACCATTATTCCCCTGTGTTGTTGGAAAATGCAGTGATGTTTACTGGGTGAGCAGTGATAGAGCAGCTCAGCCTGTTCTGCCAGTGAGTGAATTGCACCAGGTCCTGCTGCCCCAGGAAGCATTTTGTGTAAATGCATTGACAATGTATTTTGGAAATGTCAGTAACAATCTCTTTTAGAGTTTAACTGCCATGTTAGGACATGGAACACATAAGATGGATATAAATGTTCAAGATCATGTTTGAATATATAGTGACCACCCTGGACCACATAAGAGCTTGTTTCAGGAACACAAGCAAACAAGAAAGCAAGCAAAAATCAAAGAGAAATAAATAGGAAACATTAATTAAGAAAATTAGTAATGAAAGAGGGCATTATATTAGGTTCCCGCAAGAATCAGGCGCTTAGTTACTGTTATCTTAAGCATGGAGAGAAGCATCATGCATGAAAATTCATCCCAATATGTAGAGCTATTTGCAGTTCCTAACATCTTGGAAAGGAAGGAGTCATTTTTTCAAATAGTGTAGCCTTTGATAAGTTACTTTTCAGCATTGGAAAACTAAAGATCTGGGAACATTTCTGCAGCATAAATGGACTTGCTTCTCTCTCTCTCCCTCTCTCTCTCACACACACAAAGAGAAACACACATGCAAGCATAAGAAATGGAAGATTATTAGTAGAAAGAATGGAGGAAGATATATTCAGATATGCATATAAGAAAATACAGTGATATATGTATATCACAATAAATGCCATTTATTTTATGATTAAAGTCATGAATTTAAAAACATCAGAAAACATTAAATTTATGTTATTTTCAGAATTATGTTTAGAAATGGCCAGCACCATTTTAAGCTGAATAATTTAGCCCTGTACCAGTGTATAAGGAGGTGGGCTTATTATGTTTAAAGAAAGAGCACATAAACTTATCAACATATTATATTTGGTTGTATAGTATGAAAATTAGATTAGAGAAGAAAGTGGGTAGTTTGATCAAAGATGAAACTTTATTGTACAAATGTATGGATTTCTCAAATTAAAAAAGCTGCATAAATAAATAATTACAACAAATATTATAGAAATGAAGCAGAAGAAATTAGTTATACTTTGTAATGTTAAACTGATACCTTCCCATTCTTCATCCACATCTTCCTCCATAAGACCTTTGCTTCTCAACTCTTTTTAATCTAATTTTTCTGTGTACAGATCAGAGGTGATATTATTCTTTTATGACACTCATTACGGACACTGAAAGGATCAGGTAAGTGATCTGAGCTGAGCGACACTTGGTAGAAAATACCTTTGTGTTGCAAGACACTTAGTCAAGATCTAGGATGGCTTCCATAATGATCTCTGGTTCCAGGAGCACACTATGAATCACACATTATGTATCTTCTCTCTGCTGTGACTCTGTAATTTTTCCACTTGAAGTTCTCAATGAAGTACTGATTAATACAGGCAGCTGCTTTTACTGACTGATTTGGATTACCTGAGAAAATTATTATGAACAAGCAATGTCTAGGTTTAATAAAACAAATAAAAGGAGAGTAAGAACCAGCACACTGTTTACCCAAAGAAGAGTCATTGCACACAGAATATCTTGTGTTCAAAATTCAAAATGCAAATAAGGTTAAAAAGGCAATATTACCAATTGCAATAGTAGGCTAAATACAAGGATTATTCAGAATATGTGTGATATATGGGGAAAATTGAATTAATTCATGAGAAAGAATACCAAGAAACTATTTTTACACTGAAAGTATAGAATAACAAGAATGAGGATTTAGCAGAAAATCCTCTGTATTAAAAATCAGTCAGAAGGTGTCAGAGAAGTGGGTTATCAAACAGTCCATGGACCATAAACACAATTCCTTTTCAGAGACTTTATAGAACACCTAAGCATATGTTTAATTGTCACATACAGTGAAACTGAGTAAAAATACTTCTTAAAAGGAAGAACTCCCAAACTCAGCTTTATGAAAATTGCCGGAGAAGGCAGGAATCAGAACTCACAGCATGAAACATGTGTGAATTCACACCACAGTCTAAATACCTCTGGAGTATTTTGGCCACTTTTTTTTCTAGCAACATATAGTATCTTGTTAAGAATGGGAAGGTTTTAGACTATGTTATCTTTATTAGCAAGACATCTCTGTCTTGAAGAAATCCTTTAGAAACTGGGAAAGGCTTTGTGTGACAGAAAACACAGCAGCTGCTGATGACAATGAAGTCTCCTACCACAGTAGAGGCCAGTGCAGGAATCACAGCCATATACACAAAGCAATCATTATATGTCTCAAAAAAGAGAACACACATTATGATTGATGGAGATCTAGTTATAGTTATCATTAGAAATACACACAGGATTACACACTGTAGTGAGGATACCCTGTGCATTTTGTGGATACATTACCTTTCAATTAAAAATCTTAAGGCCTAAAGGAAATGGTAGAATAAGAGGTAGAACATGCAGAAAGCAGAAAGAATTGTATAATAGAGCAAGTCACTGGGGAGTCACCTGGGAAGATGTGACAAGACAGTTAGATGGTACAAGCACACTGGTAACCAGCCATGTGGCAGGATGGACATTAGAATAAATAAGTAATATTATGTTATTATTTAGTTGGACAATAACCTAGATATATTTTTGGCCAATGTATATTTAAATGTGTTTTAAGTGTGAATTTTAATTCTGATAGCATCAATCTGGAAGGAAGAACCAGAACTAACATCTACAAATGTCAGCCAATTTAGGCATGGGATTTAAACTGACTTGAGAAATGTCCTACGTACAACGCACAAATCCTCCCAAATTAAAAAAATAGCGTTAAAGCACTGTCATTTTAGAAAAAGAGACTGGAAAAATGGTGGTGCTTTAAAGTTTTTAAAAGAAGGCCTCTGCTTACAGAACAGCTGCTGTTAGGAAGAATGGAGGCCTGTCAACAGCACATAGGGAGCAGAAATACAGGCCAACCAGCCATGGGCCCAACAACCCACTTCAGGTCAAGGCAACTAAGGCATAAAGCTGTGCACAAGAGGCAACCAGATCACAGAAACTGAGTATCTCTGCTGAGAGAGAAGGATGAGGTCAGCAGAGCTCCAGTCTGGGGGTTGGAAAGGAATGAAAAATCCACAGCCCCTTCTTGCCAATGGCACATTACCTTCTTGGAGTGGGTAATGGACAGAGGCTCCTGCCTAACCAAACATGACAGGACTCATTGGCTTGAGATTGTTGGCAGCATGAGGCCCAGATGGCATTCCATGATTGTTCATAGACTGTACTGCAGAACGGGTTTTTGGCTCTCAGAACATAATACATTCAAGGGTGAGAGCCTCTGAAGATAGATGTTGCCAGTTTAAATAACAGCCTAAAATTCAAAATAACACATTTTGTCTTTAAAGGTACTATGTAGGTTTTTTTTTTGCCTCATACTCATTAGGAATGTCCATAATCAAATACTTTTAAAAGCTGCTGTAATGATCTGTTAGGGATAAATGAAAAATACTAATAGTCAGATATTCTAACTCATGGTTTTATTAGATACCAGTTGTGGGGAAGAAATCTCATGGGCGGGAGAGAGTCCATAGGTGGGGTCTCGGAGGCAGGCTTCCCACCCTGCTGTAGAGGGTCCCACATTCACGCAGCTGTCGGTGGGCGGGCCAGTGGCTGCATCAGCAAGGTTCCAGGGTTCCAAAAGCTGGGAATCTGGCGGAGAGACCATGCTACACGTGGAGTCCAGTTTTTCAAAGCTTTTATTGTTCATGGCATGGTAAATGGATGTGGGTGGTATGCACTCCCCCCACTAAAAGCTGTGGGAGCCTAATTTTATAGGGAGGGGAAAAAAGGGAGGGAATACCTTAATTAGCTATGCCCCTGGCCTTTTGCTAATTCATTAATATTTAAATCTCTGGAGGTGGAGACTTGTTAATCACGCTCTCTACCTATGTCCTACATGACTGAAGGTGGCAGGTTAAATGGAGTTACCTTGTCCAAGGCCCAACAACCAGTTTAGGTAATTACATTAGGATGTTTAAAGGATATTCAGATAGAAAATAGCCAAGAATAATGGTTGACAATTCATATGTGTTACAGATAGATCATTAGTCTTCAAACCTCAGAGATTCATTGAATGTGGACTCATTTATTATTAAAAGGTCTTTTTTTGATCATGAGACAGCTCTATTCCTGACAGCACCCCCATTCCACTTCAGAGAAGATGCTGAGCATCAACAACCTCCATATGGAGTTGCATCAATTGTGGCAAGTTAGCCACTGAGCAAAGAAAATGCTCATGCTTCATCTTCAGAAAACTTTCTGTCCAGAAAAGACAAGCAGATGCATGTAAGTCAATTGTCATGCTTTGCCATGATAGGGTAAGCAAGTTCATCATAACTTCTGCTTCATGTAAGTCTGTTAGATCTACTGTGCCAATATAATTGAGACAATTCTTGAAAATTCTTCAGGCAGCCAACTATGTCTATCTTTTTTTGGTTGTTTGTTTTTAATTTATTTATTTATATTCCAAATGCTGCCCCTTCCTGTTCCCGCCTCCCAGAGTTTCTCATCACATTCTTCTTCTCCTTTGCCTCTCAGAGGGTACTCCCCTCGATACATCCCCACACACCAGTCTAATACCTTTACTTCAGCCCTCACTGCATGCTTTTTACCTGGGTCCTCAAGTTTCTCTAGTTGTCTTCAACATATGTACCTGGGGATCAGCCATTGTTGCTCTTTGCTTGGTGGGTTGGACTCTGGGAACCTTGAGGGGTCCAGGTTAGTTGACTCTGTTATTCTTCATATGGGGCTACCATCCCATTCAGCTTCCTCAATCCTTCTCCTAATTCTTCCATAGAGGTCTCTTAGCTCAATCCAATTGTAGGCTGTAAGCAGCTGTATCTGTGTCTGTCATCTGCTGTTAGGTTGACTTAGGGCATCACCCATTATGTCCCGAGAGTCTTTCCCTTCCCAGGTCTCTGGAATTTTCTCTAGGTTCTGCCTACCTCCACTACCCCACACATCTGTATATTTCTATTTGTTATCCTTGACCTCTGAACTTCTGTTCTTTTACTTCCCCTTAGTGATACTGCTCTTATTACCCTTCCCTTCTCTCACTCAGATCTCTCCAATTCTCTGCTTTTTTAAAAAAATTATTTTGTTTCCCCTATAAGTGGGAATGAAGCATCCTCAGTTGGGCCTTCCTTTTTAACTTCACATGGTCTGTGAGTTGTATGATGGGTATTTTGTACTTTTTGGTTAATATCCACTTATTCATGAGTATATGCTATGCATGTCCTTTGATTCTGAGTTACCTCACTCAGGACGATATTTTCTAGTTCTATTTATTTGCCTGTAAATTCATGATATCTTCCTTTTTTAAAGTTGAAAGTGTTCTATTATGTAAATGAACTAATTTTTTTGTATCCATTCTTTCATTGAGGGACATCTTCGATTGGGGGTTGTTCACAACTTCTGTCTGTTATTAATAAGGCTACTATGAATAGAGTGGAACATGTATTCTTGTGGTATGGTGGAGTACATTTTGGGTATATGGCCAAGAGTTGTGTAGTTGGGTCTTCAGGGAGAACTATTTCCAATTTCCTGAGGAAATGCCAAGTTGAATTCCAGAGTGATTGTACCCATTTGCAATCCCACCAGTGAAGGAGGAGTGTTCCTCTTTCTCCACATCCCTTCAAGTGTGTGCTGTCACTTCTGTTTTTGATGTTAGCCATTCTGATTGGTTTAAGGTTGAATCTCAGGAATGTTTTGCTGTTTCTTGATGACTAAGGATGTTGAACATTTCATTAAGAGATTCTCATTCATTTAGGATTCCTCTGTTGAGAATTCTTTTTGGCATTTTATAGCTTTTTAAAAATAGAATCATTTGGTGTTTTGTAGACTAACTTCTGGAATTCCTTACATATTTTTAATATTAGCTATTTGTCAAATATATGGGTAGTGAATATATTTTCCCAATTGTTGGCACAGCAACCCCCTCACAAAACATTCTACCAAAATTTATCCTATCTAGAAGAAATACAGGCATGGTGGATTAAGTAGAGACTGAGTAAATAGCCAACCATTAACTGCTCTAATTTGAACCGCATCCCATTGGCAAGCTACTGTTCTTAACATTATTAATGATACTCTGGTATGCTTGCACACAGAAGCTTGTTGTCCTTTGAAAGGCTTCACCCAACTACTGACTCAGACAAATGCAGACATTCTCAGCCTAACAGTGAATCGAGCTTAGAGACTCTTAAAGAAGACAAGGAGGAAGGATTGTGGGCCCTTCAGGGGTAGAAACTCCACAAGAAGACTAATAAATTTAACTAACCTGTATTAAAGGGACTATCAGAGTCTAATTTACCAACCAAAAAACATACAGGGGCTGGACCTATGCCTCCCCCTGACATACATAACAGATGTATAGCTGATCTTTAATTGGAACAGGGTTTTTCCAAAAGCTGTTGCCTGTACATGGGATATATTCTTCTATTTGGGGTCCCTTGTATGTCCTCAATGAAACAGGAAAAACTGAACTTTCCAAAGACTTGAACTGCCAGGGTAGAGTATATACAGGGAGGCCGTCACCGACCAGAGGAGAAGACGAGGCAGGACATATAGAGAGGATTGTGGGAGGAGGTAAATGTAAGGTAGTTGCAAATCCTAAGCAATTCTCAAATTCTTGCTATTCACCAGCATGTTTTTTATGTGTCTAGCAACAGTTTGCAATTTCTCTTCCATTTCATTGCATTGCAAATAAGTGTTTAATACTTTCTAAATATTAATTAAAATATTGCTTAAAAGTCAATACTCAATTATCCAACTATTTCATATATACTAAATGTCTTATTTCAATCTTAGATTCATTGTTATGAATCTAAATCAATTACAATTAGTTTACATTTCTCAACTGCTGAAGGCTTTAATTTGTCTCTCTTTACTTGCAGTTAATGCACTGATGGAGAGAAGAATCCTTCACCATGTGTTCTGAAATATTTCCTACACTTTAGTTACTGTTCATGTTGTCTTTTATTAATTATTACAGATGATTTGCCCTTTGATGAGAAGCAGATATATTAGAATGATGTGCTTTAAAGTAATTTCAAAGTTATTTTGTTTATATTTAGATATCATTTTCCTCTACCACTTCTTCTATCAGGCCCTTCCTCTCATCTCTCCCCCATTCATCCTCCCACCTTATTTTTCTCCTCAGAAAAAAGGGCTCCTATTGATATCAACCAATCTTTGTATCTCAAGCTTCAATAAGACTGGATACATCTTCTCTTACATTCAAGCTAAATGAGCAATCTAGTTAGTGAAAAGAAATTCAAAAGCCGGCAACACAGTCATAGACAGGCCCTGCTCCTGCAGTTAGAAGACACACACATAAAGACCAAGCTATACAACTCTCACATATGAACAGAGGACAGAGTTTTTTTCTATGCATTTTCTCTAGTAGGAAGTTCAGGCTCTGCCTGTCCCCATTGGTCCAGGTTAGGTGATTCTATAGAATTTCATATGTCCTTAAGATCTCCTGTACTTTAATTTCTTCCTTTTCTTCTTCCAAAGGATTTTACAAGCTCCATTTATTATTTGGCTGTGGGTCTCTCTGAGTCTGTTTCCATTAGTTATAGTGTAAAGCTTCTCTCATGACAGTTAGGCTAGACTCCTGTCTCCATGTATGTCAGATTATTAGTGTCAGGAGTGAGCTACCTCTCATGTCATGAGTCTAAAGCTTGGCCACTCATTTTTGGCCATTTCCTTAATTTCTGCTCCAACTTTGTGCCTATACATTTTGTGGCTGGCTTGGTGTCTCAGTTCCTCTACTGGAAGTCTTGTCTGGTTGTAGGAGAAGGCTTTTTCAACTTTGATATTCCCCATTATAAAAAATCATAGCCAGGGTTATCATCGTATCTTCTTGGGAGTTACCTACGGAATTGAAATGATCTTCAACCCCGCACCCAAAAGAGGATTAAAATATGACATATATAATGAACTGAAGAAACTAGACATCAACAAATCAGTTTTTAACATTAGATACATATCTAAACAAAAATTTTTGACAGAGGAATATCTTCTGGCTGACAATCTCTTAAATTAATGAAAGAAATTATACCCTTCTTTATTCATCAGTGAGATACCAATGAAAGCAACTCTCACATTCCCTCTTGTACCTGTCAGAATGACTAAGATAAAGTCTCAGGTAACATCTTATTTTGGAAAGAATATGGAGCAAGAAAACCATTCATCTATTGTTGGTGGGAGTCCAAACTTGTGCAATGAATTGGGAATAGGTTTACCTCATGACTTATCTGGACCATTCCTGGGCATAACAAACAGATACTTGACTATACCACCAGGACTGTTGATCATTTATGTCCATAGCAACTTCATTTATAAGATCCAGATATTGAAATAATCCAGACTGAAAATGGATAAGGAAAATGTTTAAATTTATACAATATTATTTTACTAAGGTATTAAAAGGTATGATGTCAGCTTTTCAGATTATAGATTACTGAGCAAGGTGAGAGCATTATCATTCAGTGAGGAAAGGACAGCAATCTTCCAGAGCTCTTCTCCCTTCAGACACTAATGCACATGGCTCCTAAAGGCAACATTCACATTTTAATGTGTTCTGGATTCCTATATACAATCCTGCCAAGAATTAGTTCTTCATATTGACTATAGGATTGTTCTGTAAGTTTTTTCTTTTGTGGGCTTGTTTCTGAATTCTAGACAGTTCCATGGATTCTTAAAAGATGGAAACACAAGTGACAGTACTGACCTCTTGAAAACCCAGCCCTTTTGGAAACGATGTCCCCAGCATAGTGGTGTGTAGTCATCCTCAGCAGGGCCTTCAGCAGGCAGCAAATATTCAGTCCTTAGGAGTAGTAATTTGAACAAGAATTTAAAAAGGCCTCTGCAATTCTTTAGGAGGTGAGAATTTCACTCTGAAATTTGATGCTGAACATAATGATGGACTGTCTAGGCAGTGCTAACACAATGTATTGCAATATTTCAGCATTAGGGATTATTTGCCATCAGTTTTGAAGTTCCTACATCCTGCTCTAGCACAATTTGGAGTCATCAAAACACGAAGACATTTTCACCCAACTATTTAAATGAATAGAAAAACCAAGGCAATCAGCTCCTGTGAACACCTCCAGACCTTATCATAATGGGAGTCCCTCTCTCTCTTTCACTTATTTACTCCCTCTCTCTTCCTCCCTTGCTCCCATTTTCTTTCATTTCTCCATCCCTTTATTCATGCTACCCTACCTTTGTACATTTAGGTAAGAAAAGAATGTTTCTTCCAAAGAGAACCATTTTCAGAAATGAATGCCTCTCTCCATACACATCTGTGACACTGTTACAAAGCACATTACATTTGTTTTTTCACTTCCAACTTCTTATTTTGATGACTTTACTTTTTTTTTGTATTGGTTAGAATAATTTCTTTTCACCATAGTGTTTTACATTTTCTGTGATCTTTGCATCTATACCTTTCATTATAATTTCTTGTTTCACATCATATATGACAGATATTCTGTCCCTAAACATTTTTTCAGGCTTATTTTGTTAAAACGTCAAATGATAAGAAACACACCAAGATGAAGACAAGATTAAATGCAATTAAAGTTTTAATTCTATTGGAATTTAGGTAATTATATTCATTTAAAAATAATAATTAAGTTATTTTCATAAAATGTTCTTTAGGATATGTGTAACTGTGTTTCTAGCCTTTTTTAGAGTCTGAGGAAAATAATTTATATTTTCATCAGAAACAAATATTTTTATTTGTATTATTTATGTTACTGGATAAGGGTTAGGGTTAAGATTAGTGATAAATCATGTAAAATGTAAAGTACAGTGAAGTAAATTTTATTAAGTTTAAAAGTACACCTGATGAAATTACGTGTAGGCACTGGCATTGATCTTAATTTCTATTTAAAATTTTCACTTTAAACTAACTGAACATCCAGAGAGCAAACCTAGAAAAACATGGGAATATTGTGGTTTGAAAGTACAGCTGATGAAATTACATGTAGGCACTGGTATTGATCTTATTTCTCATTTAAAATTTTAACTGAAAACTATCTGAACATCCAGAGAGCCAACCTAGAAAAACTTGGGAATATTGTCCATGAACCTATATACTAAGAGTTCTTTTAATCCAAAGAACAATTGTCAAGTTCTGGGAGCTGGTGTTCCAGCGTGCTCACAACTACACACAAATCGGTGGGGTCAAATTATGGATTCATATCTAAGACCATTTGAGGAACATAAAGTTGAATTGTTCACATATAAGCAACCACACACACACACATACAGATAGACAGAGAAGAGAGAGAGACAGAGTGGGAGAGAGAGATAGAGAGAGAGACAGACAGAGCCAGAGACAGAGACACAGCGGTGAGTAGAGAGAAAGTTACTCATGCAAGTATATGTACAGGAAGATTGGTATTAGGAAGAATGGAGAAAATTTGTGTCAGGGATGCTGGAATATCCTCTAAATAAGTAGAAAAGTTAGTACCTGCTGCAACCAAAGAAGAGAAGGAGCTGTGCTGAGATGTCACCCACTTGTCAAAGATGCTGAGTCTTTTTCTGAGATCAAAGCATATATTGCAGAGCAGTTTGTGTCACATTCTTCTCTTAGTTGTTGTGATGCGGTTAATTTTGTTGGACTTTATATGTCTTCATTCCCTCAAAGAGACCAGAAAGTCTTACTTCTCATCCTCATGACAATTTAGTGAACAATCTAGGCACTGTGGAGAAGGAAACCGTTGATCTGCTTACAGCTGTGAGATATATTTCTCTTCTGGAGACCATTACATCTTTGCTTTAAAAAGATAATTAAATCAATAAAAAAAAAATCACTGAAAAGTGCTTTCTACAACGTTAGAGAACCTATCAAGGGAATACATAATTTAACAAGCTTATTAAATTTCTTACATTTTAACAAATTTCATAACTAATTATTACACATATCAGAAGCTGTAAGATGATCAGGACTATTTTCAAGTGTTACTTGCTATAATGCTCTCTCGAAACATATCTGCATATCCTTATTATCTTCTTGTTATGTCTTTAATGATATTTCTGCTTGTAACAAGTATTTTGTCAAAGGTCAGACAAAACTATAGAAACAATGAAAATTTCCTGGATTTGTATTCTGTAAAATTTTATATTATAGGACAGTAACTGGATTACATTAGCAATGTAATGGATATTGTGCAGAGAGTTGGAGAGTGTGGAACATACTTGACACCTTGGGATGTGTTAATCCAACAATCTACTCAGTGTTCAGTGGCCTATGTAGAAGAGGAAGTAGAATGAATTTAAAAGGTAGACAACATGGATGACTCCAAGGAAACAGTGTCAATAGGAATAATGCACATATAAATTCTCAGATGCTGTGCTAACATACACAGGCTCTGCACAGGATCAAGTCAGATGGAGTCCAGCATTGACAGAAGGAAATAGACACAGGCTTTAATCTGCAACAAAGAGGTTATCAGCAACTGACCCACATTTGCAAAGATATAATTAGTTTTCTCCAATAACCTTATCACCCTCATTTTAGAGTAGCTCCCATGCCCAGGAGTAGATGGTTAACACAAATTTAATTCAGTGATAGTTGTAGAATTTTTTTCTTTTATACCTTTGATTTGTCACCACAGTTGACAACCTCAAGTTGTTACCTGCTTTCATGTTTGAAGGTCAGAATGATCCTAGCTAGTTTTCCCCAACTTGTACCTATACTCTGCAATAGGAACAGAACCAAATTATCATATGTACACACACATACACACACACACACACACACACATACACACACACACACACACACACACACACACACACACACACTAATGTTGGATAGAGAGAGAGAGAGCAAGAAAGAGAGAGAAAGGGCGTGCGCATGAGAGAGAGAGCAATATAGAAGGCCAAAAAGTTGTTGTGTACACTGAGGTAGACTAAAAATCAATAAAAAATTGAAACAGATGGTCACATGGTTTATGTCTTCAATGGAATGAGGTATATAGCTGCTTGTCCTGGAATGTTAGGAAAGATGTATTGTTCCAAAATATTTGTCTGATTATTCAGGCAAATCTCCTCAAATTTATATTTTCATTTATCCCAGGTCTTTTATTTTTAAATCTCAAGCACTGCATTTCAGCAAGAAAACTTTCTCTTATGAGTGATATCACTTGTATTTTTCAACACCTAAGTTACACCTATGTTTACTTAGGTCAGGATTATCCTGATATCCATTGGCACTATGATTCTGTCAGTTAAAATCCCATGGCCCTAATTTTTAGGCACTATCTCAGAGATAAAGGTATCCATTAGTGTGACAGAAGACAGATATACCTTGTAATGAATGTAGGTATAAGAATGTCTTAAAATTATTGTGCATTTGGGATTGAGTAAATCATCATCTTAACAATTTTTTTTTCAGAATTTAAACTATGTTTAATTATGGTTTAAAAAAATGAACAGGGCCAGACTATAGGAGTCTAAGTCCAGTAGTGGGTACATTAAAATCAGACTGAACAGTTTCATTCTTATCTACCCAAACCAAAGTGGAGAGCTACATCCAAGGAAATTACTTATTCCATACCAGAAAATGCAAGAGAAGAGCTCCCCCTACAAAAACAAATATTAACTCCACTGACATCAAAACACAAACCTCTGGTCTTGATATCTCACCTCAATGGAATGTATTTTCTTTCAAAAAGACCTAGGCTAATGGAATGAATGTGAGAATAAAATCCATCATTGTGCTTCATACAAGAAACACACATTAGCAAAAAATATAGGTATTCCTCAGAGTACAGGATGGTAAAAATGTTTTCCAAGAAGCCCGAAGAACAAGCTGGAGTATCCATTCTAATATTTAGTAAAATAGACATTCATCCAAAATTATTCAAAACAGTCAGAGAAGGACACTTTATATTTGTCAAAAGCAAAACCTACCAAGACAATATCTCAATTCTGACCTATGGCCCAAAAGCAATGGTACCCACATTTGTAAGACACAGTGCTAAAGCTTATGACACACCAAACCTCACAAATAGTGGGAGATTTCAACATCCTACTTATAGTAATCCACAAGTCATCTAGGCAAAAACTAAGTGAAGAAGTAATGAAACTTACAGATATTATGAATGAAATGGACCTCACAAATACCTGTATAGTGTTTCACCCAAACACAAAAAAATGTACCTTCTTTTTAATACCTCATGGATCCTTCTCATTAATTAACCATAGTTAGTCAGTCACAAAGCAGCCTCAACATATACAAGAAAATTGAAATAATGCCTTATATCTTATCAGACCACCACAGACTAAAGCTGGACTTCAATCAAAGCAGAATCAGCAGAAAGCTGATACAGTCGTGGTAACTGAACAGCTCTCTACTCAATGATATCTGAGTCAGGGAAGAAAAGCAACAGAGAAAGCAAGTAAAGACTTTCTAGAATTCACAGAAAATGAAGGGACAACATACTCAAATTAATGAGATACAATGAGAGCAGTGCTAAGAGGAAAGTACATAGCACTAAGTTCTCATATCAACATTTCTCCATGGGAAATGCAAATGTGTCATGAAATCTTGTTTTTTAACTGAAGTTTATTGCTCTGATTAGAGTCTATGGGTCAAGATGGACTGTTTATGATGTTTGAAGAGGGGTCATTACTCTTCCATTCCTTTCCACCAAAATGAGTATAAGAATTGGATCTTGAAAGGCAGCATGGTTTCTGGTTGAGCACAGGCTAGAAACCTAATGTGACATGGCAGGTGACCCTGCAGGATCCCGTGCAAAGGACAAAAGACATTTTTCCATGTTCCCATACTCCAGGCTCCTGACACAAGGCCACAGCCCTCCATAGATTTGTGTCTTTGAGTCACATAAGGGCCACACCCCTACTAGTTCCTTCACAGGTAGGCATGGCCACAAGTCATGTATCTTCAAGACATAACTCCATAACAATTAGGTACCTAAAGGTCAGAAGGGCTTAGCCAATTAAGTTTTCCTTCCTAAACCCTCCACCCTGCAAAAGATATTTAACCTTAGGCCAGCCCTGAGAAACTAAGGTATGGTTTCTCATCTCCTTCCCGCCATGAAAATAAAAGCCTTAAAACTATGGACTGTTTCTTTTTTATAGTGATCTGCCTTGGGGATCTATAGAGAAGGTCTTCACCTATAGAGCCTCCATCTAATTGTCCGCAGAAGACCTCTCTGCATTCCCAACCATGGTGACCACCAACCCAAGCAAGCCGACCTCCATGACATGCAAAGGAGTGTCCCCACGGGGGCAGCTGGAGCTTCTCTCCTTTTCTCCCACTTCAGCTCTTGGGCTTCCCCTTTGTTCTTGGCTCTGCCATGGCTTCCAGTGGTGCTTGGATGCCCAAGAGCCTGAGAACCAGAAGAGCTAGCTCTGGCTTCCCTGGGACCTCAGACTGAGCTCACCGGTTCCAATAATTGGATTGTGTTGCTTTTTGTCTCGGCCTGTGTTGGGCCTTGGACGAGGTAACTCCATTTAACTTGTTACCTTTAGTCACGTAGGACAGGTAGAGGGTATGACTAACAAGTCTCCACCTCCAGAGATTTAAATATTAATGAATTATCAAAAGGCCAGGGGCGTAGCTAATTAAGTTATTCCCTCCCCTTTCTCCCTTCCCTATAAGACTGGTCTCCCCTGGCTTTTGGGGGGGGGGGGATGTGTACCAGTTGCGCCCATTCACCATGCCATGAACAATAAAAGCTTTAGAAAATCGGACTCCACGTGTCCATGGTCTCTCTGCCTGATTCCCAGCTTTTGAAACCCTGGAACCTTGCCGATGCAGCCGCCAGCCCGCCCACCGACAGCTGCGTAAATGTGACATCCTCTGCTGGCGGGGCGGAAAGCCCTGATGCCAGACCGCCCTGAGACTCTGTCGCAGGACTCCCTTCCCCCCCCCCCCGCCCGCGATACTCCCCACAGGTGGCGCCTAATGTGGGGCACGACCACCCATGCGTCTACAAAAAAGATCCTGGCTAAATCTGCTAAACAAGTATACTTCCTGCGAGATGTGAAGTCTCTTAGTTCTCTCTCAGCGCGCCCCGCGCGCTCCCCCCCTCCATTCTGTTGGAGTTCCAAGACCCCAGACAGAGGCCAATCTCGGCATATAGATCTGCTGCCCATGCGACCCCCATATTCTCCCGTTTTGCTGCGCCCACCCGTCGCCCGAGGCTTGGGCCCAAAACGGAGATTTCCCACCGAGAGACTCCTACCGCAGAGTCTGCCTTGCGCACTGTGAGTGCCTGCTTAGCTCCTGCTCCTCTACAATAGCCCTATCTCTGACAAAGGACAGTGAAGACCAGCAACAGAGATCCACACTCTGCACCCATGCACGGGCCACATTGTTTCCCACAGGTGTGGACAATGTGCACAGAGCCAGCTCCACAAGCACCCCCCGCTGGTGTCTGCAAAAACCATGAGTAACATGTCTCTCTGTCCACCCTACCCCCTCTTTCTTTCTCTAATTCTTAGCTATAGTCTAACCCCTGCCTAATACAAAAAAACTAAGTCTCTCTCCCCAGGTGTTCTCCAGCTCAAAGACAAGATGGCGGCGGCTTCTTAGCCCCCCACTCTTCCCATCCCCCCAGCTTCACAGAGGGGGTTCCTTCACAGCTAATAGCTGTCTTTCAAGCCACAGCAACTGCTGTAACTCTCTTTCTAAGACTCCCTAGGCTGAGAGACTCCTTCTCGTGGCTGAGACCGTGTTCTCTCTCTCTCTCTCTCTCTCTCTCTCTCTCTCTCTCTCTCTCTCTCTCTCAAAATCGCCAACTCCAAACTCTAGCTCCTAGTGCCCTGCCAGGTAGCTTCTTTCCCTACTCCCCTGTCATATGTGACAGGCTACAGCTATTTGGCTTAGCCTGCTTGCCTGAAACAACAGGGCGAAACCCTGCTTGCTACCCAGCCCTGTGTTCCTTAGCCAGCCTATGCTTCCCCTCACCCTCAGTCATTTGCAGCTGACTAAAGCTACTTAGCTCAGCCAGCTTGCCTGAAGCAGTGGATCTAAAATCCTGCCTGCACCCCTTGCCCCACTGCTGCCTGCCAGTTTCTCTCAAAGCTGCCCGACTCCAATCCAGCTTCCACGTGTCTTTCCCATAGACACAGACTCTCACTCTTTCTGACTCTTAGCCCTCCTCCTTACTTCTTGCTTGCCTTAAACTTTTCTTCAAAGTTGGCCTTTACTTTTATCTACATTTAAAATTTACCAGCTAAGAAAAAGAAAAGCGGGAATGCAGAACCTCTCTGCCAGAGCACCCAGACGCCACATGGCAGAGCTAGGCCCCTCCCCCCACTGCTTCTAAACCCGCCATTACTGCTCCTCCCCAACAGGAAGACCTGCAACAAACGTTCTTGTTTTTCAACCAAAATTTTTAAACGTTTCCTTTTCTTCCTAACAGGAACACCTAGAACAACAATGCTTGTGTTTTTCAACCAAAATTTTGTTATTTTTTCTATTTTAATGCTGCCTTTTCTCTCTAATATTCGTGATATATGTCCAACATTATTTTTTTTCAACCTTTATAATTTCTTCAAGGTTTAAAAGCCATCTAATTTCCTCCCACAGTTTAAGTGAACGTGCTGATCACCATTTCTTAAGTCTTAATTAACAACTAATTTCTTTTACAGGCAAACTGTTGCTACCAATCCTAGATACAAAATTAACATTGTTTTTCTCCCTCAGCCATCCAAAAACAGACTCAAAGATACCTTCCAAGACTAAACTTTCCTCAAACACCTTTGCTTTTCCAGGATCTTAATGACAGGCCATAAGGTGCTTGTTCCCAAGCAATTTAATGCTCAGTATCCAGCCTACAGACATCTCCCTGCCGGAGATGCTGCTTCCCTGCTGTGATTATCCTACAGGTATACCCACAGATCCAACAGAGTCCAGCCATCCTCTGGAACCTGCCTGAGATGCCAAGCTGCTTCCTCCCAGCCACCTCATCTGACTGCAGACTCCAGAGACACGCTGAGATCCAGTGACAGTGCCACCTCCTGGAACCTGCCAAGCTGCCTTTTTCCAGCCATCTCATCTGACTGAAGACCCCAGAACATGCTGAAATCCAGAGACCCACACCAGGCTCCAGAGATGCATGCCAAAACCCAGAGACGCTCACTACAAAAGACAGATCCAGACCTTCCAGCTACAAATGAACTCTTTTGCCAAAGTCACATAGCTAAAGTTACATGTTAGTGAGAAAAACATAATGTCTATTTAGATTAATCAGATGTCATTACCCTCAAACTGTACAATCTGTATTTAATTGTTTCAATGATTCCCTGCCTTCCAAACCCTACCCTCAATTCCCATTACCCTTGACTTAGTTATACTACACCCTCTGGCCTACATAGTGTTTTATTTTGACCACCTCATCCAAAATTTTCACAAAAAAAAAACAGTGAGATGTTGGGCCGTGAAGAGATGGTTTGGACATAGCCTGGTTGAATGGGCTTTAAACCCCGGAGACCCTTTTAGGGATGGTAAGATGTTTAGCCCTGTTCCTAGGCCCCCTTGATAGAGCGCTGGGTTTGAGATAGCCAGGAGACCCAACAGGACATTGCCTGTCAGGGACGGCATATTATCTCCCCGCGCTCTGGGACTCCAGACTACTTCCACGTGGTCCACATCTCTCATTAACACAGAGTTGCCCCTCCTTTTATGAAAGAAAAGAGGGTGGGATGTTGGGCCTTGGACAAGGTAACTCCATTTAACCTGTTACCTTCAGTCACGTAGAACAGGTAGAGGGTGTGACTAACAAGTCTCCACCTCCAGAGATTTAAATATTAATGAATTATCAAAAGGCCAGGGGCGTAGCTAATTAAGTTATTCCCTCTTCTTTCTCCCTTCCCTATAAGACTGGTCTCCCCTGGCTTTTGGGGGGGGGAAGCGTACCAGTTGCGCCTATTCACCATGCCATGAACAATAAAAGCTTTAGAAAACCGGACTCCACGTGTCCATGGTCTCTCCGCCTGATTCCCAGCTTTTGAAACCCTGGAACCTTGCTGATGCAGCCGCCGGCCCGCCCACCGACAGCTGCGTGAATGTGACATCCTCTGCTGGTGGTGCGGAAAGCCCTGATGCCGGACCACCCTGAGACTCTGTCGCAGGACACCCTTCCCCCCCCCCCCCCCGCCCGCGAGACTCCCCACAGGCCTGTACGGCCCAGCTTTGTGGGCCAAAATGTTTCGGCCTGCTCTGCTCCATGCTTGGCGGCCACTGTGTCTTGACCCAAGCTGCCGTTCTGGTCCAAGGGTCAGGGTCTAGCGAGAGAGAGAGAGAGAGAGAGAGAGAGAGAGAGAGAGAGAGAGGATAAAGGGGAAGAGACGCGAAGAATGGAGACAAGACAGAAAGTCGGATCAAGTCTCGTTTATTGAAGGGAATTCTGAGGTATTTATACGCTTTTGCCACGTGCCTTATAGGCACGTTGATACCATGTGCCTTGCAGGTGTTGATATGACGTAAGCCTTACAGGCGTCTATAGTGTGGACAGCACGTGCACCGCAATACCTTGCAGGCATGGATAGCACATGCGCCTTATAAGCATGTATGGCATAGATAGCACGTGGACAGCACGTGAACTGCATGCCTTGCAGGCGTGACTACCACGTGCACCTTGCAGCTGGGGGCAGTAAACAGCAACAGAAAATACGTGGGATATCAGAGTGTGCTTTAGCTGTTGTAGGCTATTGAAAACCAAATCTTTCGTCAGGGTATATGGTTCCAGATGGCTGCAAAGATGATCTAGCCACTTTCTGCTAAAATCGGCTCTCAACAGCTTTTGATAGCTGGACTCCCTCCTTTCACCAGCATGGGGTGAGTGCAGTCAAACTTCAAGGTGTCTTGTCTCTTTGAGTTGCACTAGCCCAGTGGCAGGGGAGACAAGGGACCTCTGCTCTCCATTTTAGCCATCATAAGAAGGCATTGGAGATCCAAGAAAAGGCTGAGGATAAGGAAAATACTTAATGGAATTGAATTGGTTTTTCTTCTTTTATGCATGTAGATTATTCAAATTGATAGAATTGTATGTAAAAATCCAGAACCCAATAAAATATGGGCACAGACCTCAGAGAGGCTAAGTGGTAAGGAATGATCAAGGGGGATATATGGATCATCCTTGAAGGATAAGATAAAATTGATTAGACATGTAGGCACATGAGGATGAGAAAAGGAAGAACAAGGTAGGAAAAGATGGATGAACATTCTGAGAGAGAAGAGAGGAACTCAGAGTTTTATCAGATGTGAGGCAGAAATGTAGACCAATGGAAACTTCCTGGAATCTACAAGAATGACCTTAGTGAGAACTGCTAGCAACAGGGGTTACATCATGAATTACAGGCAAATGGATGGAACCAGAAAATATCATCCTGGGCAAGGTAACATAGAATCAAAGGACATGCATAGTGTGTACTCGTATGTAAGTGGATATTAACCAAAAGTACAGAATACCCATCATACAACCCCTGGATCATGGGAAGTTAAAAAAAGGAAGGCCCAACTGAATGCTTCATTCTCTCTTAGAAGGGAGAACAAAATAATCAATGGAAGCAGAGGGATGAAGAGATCTGAGTGAGAGAAGGGAAAGGGAATTGGGGCAAAATCTGGTATGGGGTGGTGACAGAACAGAAGTCTGAAGGTCGAGGAGAACAAATAGAAATATACAGCTGTGTGGGGTAGTGGAAGGAGGCAGAACCTAGAGAAAATTCCAGAGACCTGGGAAGGGAAAGACTCTCAGGACTTAATGGGTGATGCCCTAAGTCAACCTAACAGCAGATGACAGACACAGATACAACTATTTAGAGCCAACAATCGGATTCAGCTGAGGGACCCCTATGGAAGAATTAGGAGAAGGATTGAAGAAGCTGAATGGGATGGTAGCCCATATGAATAACAACAGAATCAACTAACCTGGACCTCTCAAGGTTCCCAGAGTCCAACCCACCAAGCAAAGAGCAACATTGGCTGGTCCATGATCCCCAGGCACATATGTTGGAGACAACTACAGAAACTTGAGGACCCAGGTAAAAAGCATGCAGTGAGGGCTGAGGTAGGCGTGGATTGGTGTGTTGGGATGTGTGGAGGGGAGTACCCCCTAAGAGTCAACAGAGAGGAAGAATGTGATGAGAAACTCTGTGAGGGGGAAAGAGGAAAAGGCAACATTTGGAATGTAAATAAATAAAGTATTTTAACATATAAATTAAAAACAAAAAATCAAAAAAGGTAGACATAATTGGCTGCCTAAAGAATTTTCAAGAATTGTCTCAATTATTCTGGCACAGTAGATCTGACTTATGTGAAGCAGAAATTATGATGAACTTGCTTACCCTATCTTGGCAAAGCTTGACAATTGACTTCCCTGCATCTGCTTGTTTTTTCCAGACAGAAACTTTTCTGAAGATGAAGCGCGAATATTTTCTTTGCTCAGTGGCTAACTTGCCAAAACTGATGCAACTCTATATGGAGGTTGTTGATGCTCAGCATCTTCTCTGAAGTAGAATGGGGGTGCTGTCAGGAATAGAGCTGCCTCATGATCAAAAAGGAATCTTAATAATAAATAAATCCACATTCAATGAATCTCTGAGGTTTGAAGACTAATGTTCTATCTATAACACATATGAATTGTCAACCATTATTCTTGGCTGTTTACTACCTGGAAATCCTTAAAACGTCCTAATGTAATTAACTAAACTAGTATCTAAGAAAAGCATGAGTTAGAACATGTGACTATATGTAGTTTTCATTTATCCCTAAAAGATCATTACAGCAGCTTTTAAAAGTACTTGAACTTTGTATCTTTAAATCATAAACATACCTTATGTGAATAAATAAACCTACATTCCCATTTTTCTTTATGTAAATTTAAGATTGATGTTTATTTACTTTTTAAATGATTATGGACATTCCTAATGATTATTAAGCAAAAAAAAAAAAACGTACATAGTATCTTTAAAGACAAAATGTGTCATTTGAATTTTAGGCTGTAAGTTTAAATGGCTGTATCTATCTTCAGAGGATCTCACCCTGGTTGTACTATGTTCTGAGAGCCAAATAGGCTCTCATTCTGCAGTCATTCTGTACTGTCATTCTGCAGTACAGCCTATGAACAATCATGGACTGCCATCTGGGCCTCATGCTGCCAACAATCTAAAGCACATGAGTCCTGTCATGTTTGGTTAGGCAGGAGCATCTGTCCATTACCCACTCCAAGAAGGTAATGTGCAATTCACAAGAAGGGGCTGTGGATTTTACATTCCTTTCCAACCCCCAGACTGGAGCTCTGCTGACCTCATCCTTCTCTCTCAGCAGAGATACTCAGTCTCTGTGATCTGGTTGCCTCTTGTGCACAGCTTTATGCCTTAGTTGCCTTGACCTGAACTGGGTTGTTGGGCCCATGGCTGGTTGGCCTGCATTCCTGCTCCCTATGTGCTATTGACAGGCCTCCATTCTTCCTAACAGCAGCAGTTCTGTAAGCAGAGGCCTTCTTCTAAAAAGTTTTAAAGCACCACCATTTTTCCAGTCTCTTTTTCTAAAATGACAGTGCTTTAACGCTATTTTTTTAATTTGGGATGATTTGTGCTTTGTACATAGGACATTTCTCAAGTCAGTTTAAATCCCATGCCTAAATTGGCTGACATTTCTAGATGTTAGTTCTGGTTCTTCCTTCCAGACTGATGCTATCAGAATTAAAATTCACAATTAAAATACATTTAAATATACATTGGTCAAAAATATATCTAGGTTATTGTCCAACTAAATAATAATTTAATATTACTCATTTATTCTAATGTCCGTCCTGCCACATGGCTGGTTACCATGGTGCAGAAATCATCTAACTCTATTGTCATATCCTCCCAGGTGAATCCCCAGTGACTTGCTCCATCCTAGAATTCTTTCTGCTTTCTGGAAGTTCTATCTCTTATTCTACCATTTCCTTTAGGCCTTAAGATTTTTAATTGAAAGACTTGTATCCACAAAATACACAAGGTATTCTCACTACACTGTGTAAACATGTGTGTATATCTGATGATTACTATAACTAGACCTCCATCAATCATAATATGTATTTTCTGTTTTTGAGACATATAATGATTGGTTTGTCTATATGGCTGTGATTCCTGCACTGGCCTCTAATGTGGTAGGAGACTACATTGTCATCAGCAGCTGCTGTGTTCTCTGGGAAACAAAGCCTTTCCCAGTCTCCAAAGGTTTTCTTCAAGGTAGAGATGTCTTGCTAATAAAGATAACATAGTCTAAAACCTTTCCACTCTTACCAAGATACTACACATTGGTAAAATCAAGTGGACAATATACTCCAGAGGTATTTAGAGTGTGGTAAGAATTCACATGTGTTTCATGCTGTGAATTCTGATTCCTGCCTTCTCCAGCAATTTTCATAAAGCTGCGTTTGGGAGTTCTTTCTTTTAAGAAGTATTTTTACTCAGTTTCACTATATGTGACAATTAAACATATGCTTAGATGTTCTATAAGTCCCTAAACAGGAATTGTGTTTATGGTCCATGGACTATTTGATAGCCCTCTTCTCTGACACCTTCTGACTGATTTTTAATACAGAGGATTTTCTGGCAAATCCTCATTCTTTTCATTTTATACTTTCAGTGTAAAAATAAATTGTTGGTATTCTTTCTCCAGAATTAATTCAATTTTCTCTTACATCACACATATTCGGAAGAATACTTGTATATATCCTTCTATTGCAATTGGTAATATTACCTTTTTAACCTTATTTGCATTCTGAATTTTGAACACAGGATTTTCTGTGTGCGATGACCCCTCTTTGTGTAAACAGTCTGCTGGTTCTTACTCTCCTTTTATTTGTTTTATTAAACCTAGCCATTGCCTGTTCATAATTTTCTCAGGTAATCCAAATCAGCGATTAAAAGCAGCTGCCTGTATCAATCAGTACTCCATTGAAAACTTCAAGTGGGAAAATTACAGAGTCACAGCAGAGAGAAGATACATACTGGGTACCTCATAGTGTGCTCCTGGAAGCACACCTGGAATCCAGAGGTCCCAGGATAGTAGAAGCCATCCTAGATCTTGGCTAAGTGTCTTGCAACACAAAGGTATCTTCTACCAAATGTCACTCAGCTGTGATCTCTTACCTGACATTTTTGGTCTCAGTAATGTGTGGAGATGGCAATGTATCATAAAAGAATAATATCACCTTTGATCTGGACACAGAGAAATTAGATTAATAAAGAGAAGCCATAGTCTCATGGAAGAAGTAGGGGATGAAGAATGGGAATGTATCAGTTTATCATTACAAAGCATAACTAATTTCTTCTGCTTTAATTTTATAATATTTATTGTAATTATTTATTTATGCAGCTTATTATTGTTTGAGAAATCCATACATTTGTACAATAAAGTTTCATCTTTGATCAAACTACCCACTTTCTTCTCCAATCTAATTTCCATACTATACAGCCAATTATAATAGTTTGATAAGTTCATGTGCTCTTTTATTAAACATAATAAGCCCACCTGCTTATACACTGGTACACGGCTAAATTATTCAGCTTAAGGTGATGATATCCATTTCTAAACATAATCCTGAAAATAACATCAATTAATTTTTTCTGATGTTTTTTAACTTAGTGGTTTTAATCATAAAATTAATGGCTTTTCTTGTGATACATACCCACATATACAACTGTATTTTCTATTATGCATGTCTGAATCTATCTTCCTCCATTCTTTCTACTAATAATCTTACATTTCTTATGCTTGTGTGTGTGTGTGCGTGTGTGTGTGTGTGTGAGAAAGAGAGAGAGAGAGAGAGAGAGAGAGAGAGAGAGAGAGAGAGAGAGAGAGAGAGAGAGAATCAAGTCCATTTTGTGATGTGGAAATGTTCCTAGATCTTTAGTTTTTAATGCTGAATAGTTACTTATCAAAGGCTACACTCTTTGAGAAAATGATTCTTTCCTTTCCAAGATGTTAGGAACTGCCATTAGGTCTACACATGAAGATGGGTTTTCATTCAGGACTCTTCTCCCCATGCTTGAGATAACAGTCACTAAGCACTTGGTTCTTGCTGGAACCTAATATGATGCCCACATTCATTACTAATTTTCTTAATTATTGTTTCCTGTTTATTTTTGTTTGATTTTTTACTTGCTTTCTTTTTTGCTTTTGTTCCTGAAACAAGCTATTACGTGTTCCATGCTGGCTACTATGTACTCAAAAATGACCTTGAACTTTACATATGTGTTTTGTGCATCCTAAGTCCCAATATAGACCTGGTACAAGTGACTCACTGCCAGAACAGGCTGAGCTGCTCTATCACTGCTCACCCATTAAACCTCAGTTCAGTTTCCAAACACACAGGGGAGTAATAGTTTGACATATGGAGTAGAATCTATATTTTTGATATATGTGAAGTGCAAAATTTCCAAAACTGACTTACTTGTAGTCCTCTGCAGAACTAAAGATTGAAATTTGAAACTTGCATTAGGTACAATTGGAAGTCTGGTTTCAGCAAGAACCAGACTTGGTCTAATTTTTGCTTACAAAGAACAAATCTGACTAATGTGAGGGGAACACATAAGAGAAGTAAGTGAAGGGAAGAATGAGGAAAAAACCCCTGGGGGTGAGGAATTTTCTTCCTGGAAAAGGAGAAAAAGTACAGATTTTAAAATGATTTAATCTGGGATGTATTTCAAAGGTAGTAACAAATCTACTTGCAAAGCATCCATTCCTGTGATACATAGCTTCAATAGCACTAAAATGACTTTATAACTGGCAAAAATAATTGTAATTAATAGAGTCAAGATAAAAAAATGAAATGATCTATACCACACCCAAATGTTTACTACATTTGGTAGCAGCATTTTGGATAATTAATATAATACAAGACTTTTAGCAGAGCCATAAGCTATTCTAAATGGTCCTTTTAAGACACAGACATCTGAAAATAGAGTAGGGAAGAACACACATAGAGAAAAACAGAGAGAAAGCACTGAGGTCTCTGAAGAATCAGAACATACAGACAAAGTAATCCTGACATTAGAGCTGACATCCCTGTGAAGAGAAAACTCTGCTTTTTAATCCTCCAAATCTGTGGAATTCTGAGGATATTTTTTATTCACCTTTCTTGTTTGTTTTTCTTTTTTGTTGTTGGTTTTTTGTGTTTGACAGTCATAAAAATGAATACAGAAAAGAGTATGGGGGTGAAGAATGCAAATTAATAACAGCACGGAGACATACTATGTTTGAAATTCATTTAGAAGTCAAATGACAGAGGACTTTCTTAACCCTAGTTCATAAAGTACCAGCTGTGGGTTACTCCCTGCCTCAACCCCAGTCATCCTGTCTCAGTTTTCTCTACCAGCTTTTCTCTAGATTCTATCTTTATTACTTACCTCCAATGAATTCATAATTCATATTTCTATTTCATGATTCATTAAACACTTCACTCATTCTTGAGAGTGGAAAAAACCTGGGAAGGACTTGCGCTTAGTGACACCTGGCAGACTCACTTGTTCTCTTTTGAGAACCAGGAAACAATGGATTGTGATGTTTTCTCAGTACTGCCACATCCAAGGTCATCCATATTATGTGAGCGAACCAGCCTGGATCTCTCCTTCAGTTCTTCTCTCTACTTAATTTCTTACCTTAAGTTCTTCCATGTTCCCTTGGTTAACACCACACAACTCCATTTTCACTCTCATGTAGTATCTTTGACTAAGAACTGTATTTTATCTTCTGAGAAATTCATATGCATGAAAATAATTGTCAATAAATTTAAAAAAACAATTTTTTTCACTAAAATGTCCTGCTTGTGCTAGTGGCCTCTACTTTTCTACTGAACATTTTGTTTTTTTTTCTTCTTCCACCTTTCATCAATTTTGATAACCCATTGAGCAGTTTCTCTGCATTAGGACTTTTTTTTCAGGTATTCATGCAGCAGAGTCCTCACTTTAGACCCTGGAATAGGAGCTTGAGTGAACAAAGTCCTCAGAGATTTGGCCTCTGCTGTCTCTGGTTCTCCATTTGCTGAGCTGAAGTCTGTTTCTCCTCTGTTCATAGGCCAATTCATTAATTTGTGTGGTTCCACTACATCCTGTGCACAGATGGAAATATACTGAGTTTATAACTCACAGATCTTGGTTGTTATATTTTGGATTCAGGGTAATAGTATCAGGTTGGGTCATAGAATATGGTCTCATGAGTTTCTGGATTTGTTGTTGAGTTGAAGACTCAGAATTACATGGCATTTTAAAATACTCAATAGACAAGATTCATTACCAATGTCTTTCTGTTTTTCCATGCTCAGTTTTGTACTCAATACCTTCACTGTAGTATGGTTTTGCATTACATAACTAAAGGAGAACTCATTTTTTTTCCTTCGGTTTTATAAATTATATGCTAAAAATTCTGTTTCTGATTAAATATAGAATTAGTTTTCTCAAATTGGGAAAGGTTGAAAATCTGGAATTCAGTAATACATACATCCACATATACTCTGCAAAAATTTTAAAAGTAATGAAATTATGTAGTCTGCAGTAGAATTAAAATTTTAAGATCATATAATCTTGTCTCATGATGGTGTGTTTCATGGTGTTTGATTTGAAGTCTTAACACAAGATTAGCAAATGTTTAGATACAGGGTGATGCCCAGTATTATATAGAGGAGAAAAATATAGAGAAAGAGAAAGATTTATAGGACCATAGAAATATATAAGTCTTCATAGGGAAAAGAAATGATTCCAAAAATACCAAAATATAAAGTTGACAAAATAGGGAATTGAAAACACAAGTAAATAATTTTGATATATTTTATAAGAGGGTCACATAGATGTACAGTGTGTGATATTCAGTTGTATGATTGTTTTTGTTGGGTGGAGACTCCTTTCTTAAAAAAAAAAATACAGAGGAAGGGACAGTGATAGAAGGTGGGAGAGAGAAAAACATTGAAGAATGCCAGGAACCAGAAAGAAAATGAGAAGGAAGGATAACAGTACAGGGTTTGTCATATGTGCTTGTACTACATATAAGATATAGCAGGTCAGCCGGGGCTACCAGTGAAACCCTGAGTCAAACAAAACAACACAAAGACAGACAGAAGGACACTGTAGTCCTGATATGGTTTGGAAGTGCTTAGAGAAAATGTTTGCCTTGGTTCTTCCTGTTCCTTTGTGTTGTTGGTTGAACACGTCCTTTTGTTCAGTAGACTTCAAATTGTGTCACCACAGGGTGCTGGAGCTTGGGAAATGAGGTGATGAAAAATGATTTCTAATGCTGTGATGTTGTCATGTGTTGTGTTAGTGCTCTTTCAAGTGTGGATAATATTGTTCTACCCAGCATTAAATTTCACAGTGAAATTCTCATGCTGAAATTCATCACACAGCCCCTTGTATATTCCTGTCCAAATTATTTCTCATTTAGGTTAATCTACTTGGTGTCATCTGAAGTTGTACACTCTGCTGGCTTCACATACTTATTCTGGGGCCACCTCCCCTCAAAAGTGTTGTTGTTGTCCTTTCTAGGAATCAGAGGTTGTCTCTTAAATTATCTTTGATTGTTTTTTTTTTTAAATTCAGAGAATTAATAGGAGCACCAAGCCAAGACCTTAAAAGAGAAGAGATAAATAATAGCCCTACATTCACCTTGAAAACCATAATTCTAGATAGAATTGTATCCAAAATTAAAACCAAAATAAAAAGTGGATGTTGCTATCAAGAACCATGTGCAGCAAAGTCTGAGGGGAGATGGGCTCCAGAAGTCTTGATTTTGTTGCTGTTGTTGCAGCAGCTGCTTCTGTTTTCTTTTGTTTTTCTGAACCTCACTTGGTGAAAGAGTTCTCACATTTCCTAGTAATATGTCATCTGAAAAGTTAATTCATGTGGAGAATCAGCCTAGCAATAAGAATATCATGGCGTGTGCATTCAGTCATGTGCTTGCCTAGGATACATGAAACTTTAGGTCCATACCCAGCACAGAAAAGGAAGACAACAGGCATCATTCAAGCACCAGGGTAGTAAAGACAAGAAAATTAGAGAGGGTTCAATGCACAGGGGCCAAGTAGGGATGTGAACTGGAAGGATTGGTTCAGGAAGGGAGGGGCAGAGGGAGAGAGTATGTGAGAGACTACAGAAATGGCTGAAGGTTTAGAAGGCAATATGAAAACCCAGTGCAATGGACACATCCTAGGACCTTTGAAGGTTACCCTGATGAGGTCTCCATACAAGGGAGGATATATAGTCTTAACTGAACATCTTACGTAACCAGGCTAGTCTCCAAGTAGTAGGACTGAGACAACAAACTAAGGCAGAACACCTTCAATCTTCAAACTGTTCTACCTGCAAGATGTTCAGAGTTAGTTGTTCACTTTGTGGATGTGAATGACCAATGACTGGCCTTACTTAAGGCCCAAACTATTAGGGGAAGCACATGGCTGACACTGCCTGGCATGTCAAGGAACCAGAAATGGGGTGGCTCAGAGTCTTAACAAGGAACCAAGACCCAAATATACACACATGGCACGTACTCTTGAATAAGTGGATATTAGAAAAGTGGGTGGGGGCAGTGCTGATCTGGTATTGAGTTAGGGAAAAGGACTACGGCCCTGAGGGTCAGCAGAAAGAATGGACCATGACACTTAGGAAGGTAGGAGGTTGGGGGGACCCTCCAGAATGCACCAGAGACCTGGAAGGTGAGAGACTCTCAGGACTCAAAGGGAGGGACATTAGATGAAATGCCCTCCAATAGGGAGAGGAAACAAATAGAGCTCACCTCTAGCTGGAAGACAGGGCATCAAATGAGCGAGAGGGCTGCCATCCCGCAGTCAAAACTCTGACCCATAATTGTTCTTGTTTGAAAGAAATACAGGGATGGAAATGGCGAGTAACCTGAGGAGAATAAGGTCCAGTGACAGGCCCAAAGTTGGATCCAGCTCCAGGAGAGGCCCCAAGGCCTGACACTATTACTGAGGATAGGGAGCTCTCACAAAAAGAGACCTATCATAACTGTCCCGCAGAAGACCCAGCAAGCAGTTTCAAAAGTCAGTTGCAGATGTTTGCACCCAACCCATGGGCAGAGGCTGCTAAACCCTGTGGTTGAATTGGGGAAGGGCTGGAAGAGGCTAAGGAGAGGGTGACCCTATAGGAGGACCAGCAGTCTCAACCATCTGGGATCCACAAGATCTCTAAAACATTGTACCACAAAAAAAGGCAGCATATACCAGCTAATATGAGACCCCTAGCACATATACAGCAGAAAACTGCCAGGTCTATGTTCAGAGATGATGCACCTAGAACTCTGGCGACCCCAGGGAGTTTAGATATTAGGTGGGGTGAGGGGGTGTGCAGTGGAAAGGGTTGGAGGTATGGAGACAGTGGAAAGGGTTGGAGGTATGGGATATGGAAGAGTCAGAGGGTGGATGGGGGCCACAATAACATTTGGAGTGTAAATAAAAATTATAATAATAATTAAGTAAAAAAGAAGCAAACAAAGAGACCTGGTAAAAGAAGAAACAAAAGAAAGAAAGAAAGAAAGAAAGAAAGAAAAAGAAAGAAAGACAGAAAGAAAGAAAGAAAGGAGGAAGAGTGGGATGCTCCTTAGACTCCTAGGATAGGGAGTAGGTGTGTTTCTGATTTATTTCCCTGCTTATGGGACACTTCCTTCTACTAGATTAACTAGTCAAGCCTGGATATCAGTGTTTATACCTAGATTTATTGCATCCCATTTGGACCTTTTCTCTTGATATCACTGCAAGGCCTGAACTTTACTGAAGGAAAACAGAGGAGCAGTGATTCTGGGGAAAGGCAGAGGTGAAGGGCATTAGAATGAGAGAAGGAGGGGAGCCTGTAGTTCAGGTGTACTGTATGAGACAAATAAAAGGAAAAAAAATGTTGAAGACTTTCTACACTTACAGAGTAAGCTTAAGGCCAGCCTCAATTCTATAAACCCTATCTGAAATGCAGATAATAAAAGCCATGTCATTACAAATACAAATGTCAACCTATACCACACAGGATTTCAGCAGAGGCCCAACTGTCAGAATCCATTCAGGATAAATTGTCAAGAGTTTTGCTCTCACATAATGTGTTAATTACAAATAAACAAGAGTGATGATGAGTCTTAGTAATTAGGAGATGTCAACCAAGCTTTACTTATCTGGACAGACTAAAATGAGCCATGTGTTACTGATTGCTTATGGCGTATTCTAAAACATTAGTAATTGAGCAGAAATTAACTTTTGTAAAGGAAAATTAACTTATATCACACACACACACACACACACACACACACACACACACACACACATCATATTGGTGGTAAGCAGGATATAGTTTTAGAATTATTTAATATGTTTATTTTTTCATACAGAGAGGTGGGTACTCAATACATTACTCTAAGTCTATGGCATCACTTTTAGGATACAAATATGCATATAATTCTATCTTCAATTACATGATCACAATGCAGTTAACATACTTTCAAGGTTATAAAACATGACAGAAATTTACATAGTGATAGAGTTTAAATTCTATCTATTGTGCAAATTGGTTGGAAAGTATTTCTTCTTCCCTAGTATACAAGTTACAAGATTTGATAATATAGTTAGAGGGTACTTTATCTACTAGAAATGACACACTGTACACCTCTGCCATGCTGTGTAAGTTTGAGCCAATATCCAAAAAGAAACAAGATGTTTAGGACATCCTGTGTCAGATATGAGATCACCAGAGCTGCTAGGCCACCATGCCTTTCTCCACTTATTAAGGGGCATTTTTTTGTCCTCCAGAACACACTGCAAGGAAATTAAAGAAAGTTCTCCAAGAGTCATGTAGTCCTGTTCCCAGCAGCTCTGTTGTTCCTGAGCTCAACTCAGCACAGATAAAGGGATGAGAATTTGGCGTGTATGTAATTCAGAAGGCAAGTAAGTTTAAAAAGGTAATATTACCAATTGCATTAGAAGGCTAAATACAGGGATTATTTTATAAGTGAGATGTATGGGGAAAATTTAATTAGTTCAGGAGAAGAAATATCAACAAACTACCTTCATAAGGAAATTGTAGAACAACCAGAATAAGGATTTGTCAAAAAAATCCTCTGTATTAAAAATCAATCAGAAAGTGTCACAGAATTGGGCTATCAAATAGTCTATTAACTATACACACAATTCCTTTTCAAGGCCTATACATCCAATTCAGCATATTTTCCCTTTCATAAAAATATTTTTTGATTTTAATTTTTATGGATTATTATGCTTATTTACAATTTAGATGTTATCTCCATTAACCCACATAAACCCCCTGTACCATCCCACCCCTCCTGCTTCTGTGAGGGTGTACCCCATATATCCAATTTTCTGAGGAACTGCCAGACTGATTTCCAGAGTGGTTGTACTAGCTTGCACTCACACCAAAATGGAGGAGTATTCCTCTTTTTCTAAATCTTAGCCAGCATTTGCTATGACCTGAGGTTTTGATCTTAGCCATCCTAACTGGTGTGAGGTGGAATCTCATAAGGTGGAATCCATGAGCATGTGAGCTCTTTCCATCTTCTGAGATCATCTTTAAATTCTTTCTTCAGAGATTTGAAGTTCTTGTCATACAGATCATTCACTTGCTTGGTTAGATTCACACCAAGGTATTTTATATTATTTGTGACTATTGTGAAGGGTGTCATTTCCCTAATTTTTTTCTTAGCCTGTTTATCCTTCTAGTAGAGGAAGGCTACTGGTTTGTTTGAGTTGATTTTATATCCAGGCACTTTGCTGAAGTGGTTTATTAGGTTTAGGAGTTCTCTGGTAACTCTATATTGATGGCACAACACAAAAAGCTGAACAGCATTTATCTTTTCTCTAACAAAAGTTACTAATCTATTTAAAACACAAGGGCCTATGGTTAAAGGCAAGAGTAAAATCACAAGAGGTCCAGCCAGGGAGGATAATAGGGTTCTCCACCAAGGGGACTTATTGAACCAACTCTTGAATCAACTTTGCTGTGCCTCTCTATCTTTCTGTCACTGGTATAGCTTTATATTAGAGCAACACACTTCTTTAAGAAACAGCAAGTCTAGTCCTCTTAGCAGCACCTGTCTCTATACCTGTAGCCATTCTTAGTCTCAATGTAACAGCTAGAGTCAAGGAAAATAGGCTCTCTGCAGAAGCGTCTAGGGTGTATCTCAAACTCAGTTCAAGAGTACCTGTGGGAACTAGCTGGACAAGTACACAATAATCTTTGCAAGCTCACCATTTATCAATCTTAGGAACTAAGTGTCTGTTAGCAGGGCTTCTTGGGCTCCATTTTATTAGCTAGGGGTCTCAAAAAATTTCTATTTCTTTCAAACACACTTTCAAATTTGTCCTGTGACTTTTACATATTTTGTGGCACATAGTTGCCTACATACACATAAAATCACATATATAATAAAGAGAAATTGCAAAAAGGAACAAATCTATATAACTCTAGATTCACATTTCAATTTCAATCTTGGAATCACAAGCTGTCATTTAACCTTGGGTGTATATACCCTAAGTCCCATCCTCTAAGGCAGCATTTCCCCTGTGCCTCTAGGGTGGGATGTCTCAGGAGTCAAGGCCTGCTCTTTGGCCTTGTAGAATAGCAGGCGACCTTGAGCTAAACAGCAGGAGGTTGTTCTGGTGTCTGGATGTTCAGGCACATGTGTTGGTGGATTTCAAGGAGGTCAGATGGTCAGCAGCACCAGGAAGTCTCTTAGTAGCCTGAAAAATCATTTCTCACACAAAAGGGACATTTTGGGTGTGGAACAAGGACAAGGGACACTCTAGCCAGCGCCAGCTCCTGAGGGTATTTTAGTTTTAGGGTTCTCTCTACCTGTCCTGAGCTTTGGAGACAGTATAAACAGTGGAGCTTCTAATATCTCTGACAATTCCTGACTTACCTTAAAACTGCTATCTGATCTAATCACCTAGGACACTTGAAACCTTGGGAAGGTCCCCATTCTAGGCTGTTTTCTCCTAGGTATTTCTTCTTTATTCTAAGTCTTATTATTTCTCTGGCTCAAAACCTGAGGTCTCTTATACACTTTAAATCTCTTGGCTGCTTGGTTGCACTCATATCTTAAGGGTCCATCTGTGTATTTAGCTTGGTAAGTCTTTTGCTTTCTGGGGAGTATAGTTCTCCCTTCTTGTGTGCACCATTGACTCTTTTAGGCCCAAAACCGGGAAGGGCTCCTGTATCAAGCCTCTTTATCTGTCCGGTTATTGCCTCAGGCCAGAGTTTCCTCCCTTTTGGTGTCCTGGGCAACAAATATTGACAGCTTCCAGTTTCATCAGGGTTTCCTCTCTTGGCATATAGCCCTGCTGGCATGGGCTGTGGCAAAAGCATACCTGCTTGTCGGCCCCAGGTTCCAAGGTTGCTCTCTGCACAGATGATCTCAGGGGTGGGGAGTCAGTCCAGATGACATTTGTGTCCACCACAGTAGTGTTGGCTTGTCTCTGACCAGCATGGAGAAAACTGCTCCCATCTGTAAAGCAGGTTACCTCAGCTCCTGGCTGGAGTCAGTAGGAGAAGCCTTTCCTCTACCCGTGAGTTCTTGTCAGCTAGTTGCAGCCCGCCGGGTAGGAAGTGTTGTAGCTGGATCCCCAATCCTGGGGAGTAAATCTCAACCTCATAGAGGGTAGGAACAGTCTAGGATGACCATAAATGAATGGGATATCCAGCCCATCTCTTAGTTCACCATTTTTCAGGTAGTCCATGAATACATTTTGGACAATTGACGTGGAGGAAGACCCTGTGTTTATCAAGAGTTGGGTGGCTCCAAGCCGCCCCGTCTATTTCAATAGCTGTCTTCACACAGAGTAATCTTCGCCATTTGCGGTGTTTTTCAAGGCCTGGGATTTCCTGGCCCTGGCTTCTATTTGTTAGGGCCCTCTTGGACCCCGAAGCTGGATCCTTTACTTGCAATGTGCACACTGGTCTTTTTCAAAGAGTTTATCTCCTTTTGATTGGAGTCCCTCTTTTCTGCTTTCTATAAATTCTTTTCCTGTCACCTTTCTCTTTCTTTACCTCTCTCTCTAGTCTCAGCAACTTACACTAGACCTTTTATCTTCTCCATTCTTTTCCTCTAGACTTACACTAAATCTTCTCTACTCCTCTCTATTCCTCTGGACTTTCTTTGGTCCTATGTCCTCTGAATTCACCCTCACTAACCTCTCATCTTAAGTGTGTACAATCTGCCCCACTCACACATGGATATTTAGATTCATATATATATATATGAATATATATATATTATATATATATGAATATATATAATACATATATATATATATATATATATATATATATATATATATATATCTTACCTTGTTCAGATTTTTAACATGTTCTTCCAAAGTGGTGTATGCCCAAGTTGGTTATAATCTACCTTCCTAGGACACATGGCTGAATATCATAGTTATATATTATAATACTTCTCATTTTTGTCCTTGAAAGCCTTTAATGTAATCCATTGGCAATATTCTTAGAAACATTAGTATGTGTAAATATTATAAAATTGAGGTTTACATGAATGATTTCTATAGCAGACCTTTAAGTTATTCATTTCCAAAACTATATTTATTAGCAATTTCATTGCTTCATAAAGTCTGTGTATATTCCCATAGCATGGTTTGCTTGTTTTTATTTTGCTATTTGTGTGCTCAGAATTTTTTGTTGTACACTATTCAATTGCATGGTCTGTCATGATCTGTTTATGGTTTTTTCTGTTGAGAAATATTTAGATTAGTTTTAGTTGTTTACTCAGGCAGGGCATATAGCAGTAAAATATTTGGAAATATGTCCTGAAACCTTTTAAATCTGAATCAATGGATCAATAATTTAAGAAGACTCATTCTCATTAATCTTATAAGAAGTAGCTTAGTTCCATTGTCTTTTCTGTGCTTGAACAAGAGGAAGCCTGAGAAAATGGAGAAGAAATGAGGTATAGGAGATGGAGGAAGAAGAGGCTATGGGCTCTCAACCCTATCACTTCTGGGTACCAATAACAGTTAAGGTACTTTCATCATGTCCCAATTTTCCAATAACATTTCCCCTCCCTTTTCTCTTTCAGCGAGTATCTGATAAAAAAATGTCCTTCAGATGTATAGGTCAATCATTCAGTGTTGATTGTCTATACTATTTCAATTAAATTTCAGCATGCAATTTCTGAGTGTTGTCTGGGTTTCTTACTAAGGGAGGGGAGTGAATTTGAGATCTTTGTCTACAAGACAACAATACCAGCAAAACATAACAGGAACACTTGAAATATTTCCGTTTTCCCCCCAACCCCTACACACATAAAGCAAAAAAAAAAAAAAAAAAAAAAAAAAAACCCCTTTATGCCATCGTTACCAGATGATCCTTCCTTGGAGTCTGTAGTATAAATTCATGTTGCAATATATAATTTTCAGTTTTCTCATTGAGTTTTTTTCCAGTTTAAAGGAAATTGGGGAGATGTATTGTGAGGGAGTTAATAACCTGAACATTTGTTACATTCCCTAGTTCTTCTGTCTGATTTGTACTTTTGTAGTCCCTTGTTGCATTTTCTGTTCCTCTTTTTTTGGATCTTTTCTATTTTTTCACTTTTCTTAAAATCACTAAAAAATCTTGTCAGTATTCAATTATCCAACTGTTACATAAATGATAAATGTGCTATTTTAAACTTAGTTCTCTTGATCTTAATCTGAATAAATTGCAATTGAATTCCATGTTTAAATTCCTAGGACTCTATTCATGTTTCTATCTTACTTGCATTAAATGCATTTAAAAGAGAGAAAACATCCCCACATTTTGTGTGGAAGGATTTCCTGTAGTTAATCTTTTTCTGTTGTCATCCTGTGGTATAGATTGATTTTTTGGGGGGGGGATGATATGACATATATATATATATATATATATATATATATATATATATGTGTGTGTGTGTGTCTAATATATATATAACATATAATATTATAATATATATAATATAATATATAATAATATATAATATATAATATTATATACAATAACATAATATATAATATATAATATTATATATTATATATTATATTATATAATATATTAATATTATATAATATATAATATATTATATATAATTATTATAATTATTATATTTATAATTATAATTAATATAATTATAATTAATATAATTATAATTATTATATATAATATATTATAAATTATATATTATATATATTTGTTTATATATTTGTTTATATATATTTGTTTATATATATATATATATATATATATATTAGACACAAAAGAAGGGAGACTATTGGGAGCATCTGAAAAATTTGGTAAAATTTAGACAAATTCGGTATATATATACCAGACGAGAGTGTTCGATGCCATTAGAGATGGTTTGCAAGTCACCATGTGGTTCCTGGGATTCAAACTCTGAACCTGAGAGAATAATCAATGTGCATAACCACTAAGCTATCTCTCAGCCAGATTAAACTCTTTTTATTAGTTGCATTTTTGATAGGGTCCTATGGACACCAGGATGGTCTTCAACTCAGGTTCTAACTGTAGACAACCTTTAACCTTATTCTCTGTTCTTTTTCTTTACTTTTCTCTTATAAAACACATCAAGACCACAGGCTACATTCTGTCCTCTACTCCCAGTTTTCTACACTTCCTGCACATCCTTTATTTTAGAATCACAGCTTCCCCCTTTAGTCAGAAAAGAACAGGACTCCCAGTGATATCAACCAAACACAGAAGAGAAAGTTGCATTAAGACTAAGACCAAACTCTCATATCAAGGCTGAATGGGGCAACCCAGAAGGATTAAAATAGTGTCAGAGCAGACAACAGAGTCAGGAAATTTTTCTCTCATGCTATTAGTAGTTCCACAATACCTGCAAGGTTATAACCTCAGTATGTATACTGAAGACTGTGCAGACCAGTGCAGTGTCTGAGATTGTTGTGATAGTCTCTGTGAGCCCCTATGAGCCCTAGTTAGTTGATTCTATGGATCATTTTCTTTTCTTTTGACATGAAAGCACATATTAAAAATATTTATTAAAAGCACTTTCTTTTTTTCTGTTCTCTCTTTACTATCTTTCTCCTTTCCTCTTCTTAGTCTTTCTTACTACAATTCCAAACTAATACAAGTGAGTACTTTGTAAAATATCATTTGATTTTTACCAAATTTGTCACATGCTCCCAATAGTCTCCCTTCTTTTGTGCCTAGTAACATTTCATTCTTTAACAATATGTAGTTATAACTTTGAAGTGTGAGATTTTATTAGTAACTTAAAGTTGGTATGTAGAAATTCATAATGTAAAGGCAAGACATGTGGCTTCTGCATTAAAGACAAACACGTGCTATAGCCAAAGCAATGATGTTTACATGGAGTTCACTTGTCCCAAGAGTCACAGTGAGATGCAAATGGGTTTGTGGGACTTGTTTATATAAACTTAGAATCCTAGCTCTTTTATAGTAGAGAAAATGAATGACTTGTCTTCCTCCTATAGGATCACTTACTGTTGTAATCTATAATAAGTAGTCATGCTCTTTGCACTACAAAAAAAGACCCTACTTGTAAGTAAGCTACAAAAAAAAATCAAAATTTTCAAAATAGTTCAGAAAAAACTCAGCCAATGATATGGTTAAAATATGTATTTCCAATATGAAGCACATAAAGAATGAAAAAAGTGAGTTTTGTATAAATGCTTTCAAATGACTCCTTGGTGATTAAATTTTATCACATTGTCTTTTATTCCACTAAGATCATGTTTTTTCTTGTACCATAAACTTCAAGTGCATCCTTATTCTCAAAAACTCCATATCTAATTAAGAGTGCTTCATTCCTTAATACTTGAAGGCATTCTGGTGCATTTCATTATTAATTCTGGAAAAGAAATATGGTTCTTTAAGTTTCAAATAATTATTTTTTAAAAAGGTTAGTATGAACAAAACTACTTGTAAATATTTCACATTCTTTTTTTAAAAAATTTTTAGAAAGATGACTTTTTGAAACTTTATTCAATGAGTTATACCATCCTCTCATTTGTCTTTAAAACTACACTTTCTCCAGTGCTGTCTTTTTAAAAAACTTTTTCATTAAATATTTTATTTAAATTTCAGATGTTATCCCCTTCCCCATTTTCCCTTCACCCAGCAACCCCATTCCACCCCCCTCTTCCTGCTTCTCTGCGGATCTGACCCCACTCACTCACCCAACCACTCCCACCTCTCAACCCTTGAGTTGCCCCACACTGGGCATCCAGCCTTCATAGGACCAAGGATTCCCTCTCCCACATATGCCAAACAAGGCAATGCTCACCTACATATACAGATGGAGCCATGGGACTCTCCATATGTGCTACCAGGATAGAGCTGGTTTTGACCCTGGAAGCTTTGGTTGGTTGGTATTGTTGCTCTCCCCATGGGGCCGCAAACCCTTTCAGCTCCTTCAGTCTTCTCTCTAACTCCTCCATTGGGAACCCCATGATCAGTTCAATGGTTAGCTGTGAGCATCTTCCTCTGTATGTCAAGCTCTGGGAAACCTCTAAAGAGACTGGTATATCAGGTTCCTGTCAGCATTCATTTCCTGGTATCCACATCAGCATCTAGGTTTGGTGACTGCTCATGCAATGTCCCAGGAGGGACAGTCTCCAGATGGCCCCTCCTACAGTTTTTGTTCCACACTTTGTCTCCATATTTACTCCCATGAGAGTTATTCCTTCTAAGAAGGACCGAAGCACACACACTTTGGTCTTCCTTCTTCATGAGCTTCATGTGGTCTGTAAATTGTATCTTGCATATTGTGAGCTTTTGGGCTAATATCCATTTATCCGTGAGTGCATACCATGTGTGTTCTTTTGTGATTGGGTTATCTCACTCAGGATGATATTTTCTTGTTTCATCCATTTGCCTTAGAATTTCTCAATTTCATTGTTTTTAATGGCTGATTAATACTCCATTGTTTAAATGTACCACATTTTCTGTATCCATTCTCCTGCTGAAGGACATCTGGGTTCTTTCCAGCTTCTGGCTATTATAAATAAGGCTGCTATGAGCATAGTGGAGCATATGTCCTTGTTATATGTTGGAGCATCTTCTGGGTATATGCCCAGAAGTTGTATTGCTGGGTCCTCAGGTAATGCTATGTCTAATTTTCTGAGGAACTGCCAGACTGATTTCCAGAGTGTTTGTACTATCTTTCACTCTCACCAACCATGGATGAGTGTTCCTCTTTCTCCACATCCTTGCCAGCATCTGCTAACAAACACATGAGTTTTTGGTCTTAGCCATTCTGACTGGTGTCAGGTGAAATCTCAGGGTTGTTTTGATTTGCATTTCTCTGATGACTAAGGATGCTGAACATTTCTTTAGGTGCTTCTCAGCCATTCAAATTTCCTCAGTTGATAATTCTTTGTTTAGCACTGTACCCCATTTTTAATAGGGCTACTATTTGGTTGTATAGATTCTAATTTCTTGAGTTCTTTGTATATATTGGATATTAGCCCTATATTGGATATGGGATTAGTAAAGATCTTTTCCCAATCTGTTGGTTGCTGTTTTGTCCTATTGACAGTGTCCTTTGCCTTAGAGAAGCTTTGCAATTTTATGAAGTCCCATTTGTCAATTCTTGATCTTTGAGCATGAGCCATTGGTGTTCTGTTCAGGAACTTTTCCCCTATGCCCAAGTATTTGAGGGTCTTCCCCACCTTTTCATCTATTAGTTTCAGTGTATCTGGTTTTCTGTGAAGATTCCTTATAAATTTTAACTTGAGCTTTTTACAAGGAGATAAGAATGGATCAATTTGCATTCTTCTACATGCTGACCTCCAGTTGAACCAGCACCATTTGTTGAAAATGCTGACCTTTTTCCACTGGATAGTTTTAGCTCCTTTGTCAAAGATCAAGTGACCTTAGGTGTGTTGGTTCATTTCTGGGTCTTCAATTCTAATCATTTGATCTTCCTTTCTGTACCAATATAATGCAGTTTTTATCACTATTGCTTTTTAGCACAGATTGAGGTCAGGGATTGTGATTATCCCAGAAATTCTTTTATTATTGAGAATAGTTTTTCCTAGCCTGGGTTTTTTTCTTATTCCAAATAAATTTGAGAATTTCTCTTTCTAACTTCGTGAAGAATTTAGTTGGGATTTTAATGGGGATTGTATTGAATCTGTAGATTGCTTTCGGTAAGATGGCCATTTCTACTAAATTAATCCTGCCAATCTATGAGCATTGGAGATCTTTCTATCTCCCGAGATCTTGAATTTCTCTCTTCAAAGACTTGAAGTTCTTCTCATACAGATCTTTCTCTTGCTTGGTTAGATTCACACCAAGGTATTTTATATCATTTATACCTATTGTGAAGCATGCCATTTCCCTATTTTTTTCTCAGCCTGTTTATCTTTGCAGTAGAGGAAGGGTACTGATTTGTTGAGTTGATTTTATATCCAGCCAATTTGCTGAAGTTGTTTATCAGGTTTAGGTGTTCTCTGGTAGAAGTTTTGGTGTCACTTAAGTATACTATCATATCATTTGCAAATAGTAATACTTTGACTTCTTCCTTTCCAATGTGTATCCCTTTGACTTTATTTTGTCTAATTGCTTTGGCTAGGACTTCCAGTACTATATTGAATAGGTAGGGAAGAGTGGGCAGCCCTCTCTGGTCCCTGATTTTAGTGGGATTGCTTCAAGTTTCTCTCCAATTAGTTTGATGTTGTCTCCTGACTTGCTGTATATTGCTTTTACAATGTTTACATATGAGTCTTGAATTTCTGATTTTTCTAGCACTTTTACAATGAAGGGATGTTGAATTTTGTCAAATGCTTTTTCAGTATCTAGTGAGATGAACATTTGTTTTTTTTCTTTGAGTTATTTATATAGTGGGTTAAGTTGATGGATTTATGTATATTGAACCATCCCTGCATTCCAGGGATAAATCCTACTTGATCATGATGGATGATTCTTTTGATGTGTTCTTGGATTTGGTTTGTGAAAATTTTATTGAATATATTTCCATCAATATTCATAAGGGAGATTGGTCTGAAGATTTTTCTTTGTTGTGTCTTTGTGTGGTTTAGGTATGAGCGTAATTGTGGCTTTATAGAACGAATTCGGTGATGTTCCTTCTGTTTCTATTCTGTGGCATAGTTTGAAGAAAATTGGTATTAGGTATTCCTTGAAGGTCTGATTGAATTACTAAACCCATCTTGTCCTGGGCTTTTTTTTTTTTCTTGTGGTGACTTTCAATGACTGCTGCTTTTTCTTTAGGTGTTATGGGACAGTTTAGAGAGTTTATCTGTTCCTGATTTAACTTTGGTACTTGGTATCTGTCTAAAAATTTTTCATTTCATCCAGATTTTCCAGTTTTCTTGAGTATAGGCTTTTGTAGTAGGATCTGATAATTTTTGAATTTCCTCAGTTTCTGTTGTTATGCCTTCCTTTTCAGTTCTGATTTTACTAGTTTGGTTACTGTCTCTGTGCCCTTTGGTTAGTCTGGCTAAGGGTTTGTCTATCTTGTTGATTTTCTCAAAGAACCAGCTCCTGGTTTTGTTGATATTTTGTATAGTTCTTGTTGTTTCTACTTGGTTGATTTCATTCCTGAGTTTGATTATTTCCTGCCTTCTACTCCTCTTGGGTGTATTTGCTTCTTTTTGTTCTAAGCTTTCAGGTGTGCTGTCAAGTATGCTCACTCCAGTTTCTTTTTGTAGACACTTAGAGCTATGAGTTTTCACTTAAGGACTGTTTTCATGGTGTCCCACAAGTTTTGGTATGATGTGTCCTCATTTTCCTTAAATTCTAAAGTCTTTAATTTCTTTCTTTATTTCTTCCTTGACCAAGTTGTCATTGAGTAGAGAATTGTTCAGTTTCCATGTGTATGTGGGCTTTCTACTGATTTTGTTATTATTGAATACCAGCAGTTGTCTGTGGTGATCTGATAGGATGCAAGGGATTATTTCAATCTTTTTGTTCTGTTGAGGGTTGCTTTGTAACCAATTATATGGTCTATTTTGGAAAAAGTACCATCAGGTGCTGAGAAAAAGATATATTCTTTTGTTTTAGGATGAAATGTTCTAGAGATGCCTGTTAAATCCATTTGGTTCATAAGTTCTGTTAGTTTCATTGTGTCTCTGTTTAGTGTCTGGTTTCATGATCTGTCCACTGCTGTGAGTGGGGTATTGAAATCCCCCACTATTATTGCATGAGGTGTAATGAGCCTTAGTAAAGTTTTTTTTTTTTTTAATGTGGGTGCCCTTGTATTTGCAGTATAGATGTTCAGAATTAAGAGTTCATCTTGGTAGATTTTTCCTTTAATGAGTATGAAGTGTTCTTCCTTATCTTTTTTTTTTTTTTTTTTGGATAACGTTTGGTTGAAAGTCAATTTTATTTGATATTAGAATGGCTCTTGGTATCATTTGCTTAGAAAATTGTTTTCCACCCTTTTAATCTGAGGTTGTTTCTGTCTTTGTTGCTGAGGTTTGTTTTCTGTATGTAACAAAATTCTGGGTTCTGTTTAAATAGCCACTCAGTTAGTTTATGTCTTTTTATTGGTGAATTGAGTCCATTGATGTTAAGAGATATAAAGGAAAACAGATTGTTGCTTCCTGTTATTTTTGTTATTAGAGGTGGAATCATGTTTGTGTAGCTGTCTTCTTTTGGGTTTGTTGGAAGATTATCTTCTTGCTTTTTTTAGGTTGTAGTTTCCCTCCTTGTTTTGGAGTTTTCCATCTATTATCTTTTGTAGGGCTTTATTTGTGGGAAAATATTGTGTAAATTCGGTTTTGTCATAGACTATCTTGGTTTCTTCATCTATAGTGAATATGAGTTTTGCTGGGTACAGTGGTCTGGGCTGGCATTTGAGTTCTCTTAGGGTCTGTATGATGTCAATACAGGATATTATGGCTTTTATAGTCTCATGAGAAGTCTGGTGTAATTCTCATAGGTCTCCTTTATATGTTACTTGACCATTTTCCCTTACTGCTTTTAGTATTTTTTCTGTTTTGTGTATTTGATGTTTTGATTATTATGTGACAGGTGGAACTTGTTTTCTGGTCTAGTCTATTTGGCATTCTGTAGGCTTCTTTTATGTTTATGGGCATCTCGTTCTTTAGGTTAGGGAAGTTATCCTCTATAATTTTGTTGAAGATACTGGCCCTTTAAGTTGGGAATCTTCACCTTCACCTATACCTACTATTCTTAGGTCTGGTCTTCTCATTGTGTCCTGGATTTCCTAGATGTTTTGGGTTAGGAGCTTTTTGCATTTTGCATTTTATTTGACATTGTGTCAATGTTTTTCATGGTATCTTCTGCACATGAGATTCTCTCTTCTATCTCTTGTATTCTGTTGGTGATGCTTGCATCTATGACTCCTGGTCTTTTTCTTAGGTTTTCTATCTCCAGGGTAGTCTCCATTTGAGATTTCTTTATTGTTTCTACTTCCCTTTTTAGAACCCGGATGGTTTTGTTTAATTCCTTCACCTGTTTGGTTATGTTTTCTTGCAATTCTTTAAGGGATTTTTGTGTTTCCTCTTTAGGGGTTTCTATCTGTTTACTTGTGGTCTCCTCAAATTATTTGAGAGTATTATTTATGACCTTCTTAAAGTCCTCTAACATCATCATGAGAAGTGATTTTAATTTTGTATCCTGCTTTTCCAGTGTGATGTGGTCAGGGCTTGCTATGGTTGGAGAACTGGGTTTTGGTGATGCCAAGTAACTTTGGTTTCTGTTGTTTATGTTCTTGTGCTTGCCTTTCACCATTTGGTTAACTCTAGTGTTACCCTCACTCACTGGTTCTGACTGGAGACTGTCTTTCCAGTTATCTTCTTGTGTCACAACTCCCCTGGGTCCAGATGTCTCTGTGATCCTGTGATCCTGAGCTCCAGCTGCTCTGAGTGCAGTGATTCCTCTAGAATGTCTCAGGATATGGTGTCAGCTGCTTTTGATTCTGTGTGTTCCGAGCACCTCCCAAATCCCTTTTTGCCCGCGAATAAGGACAGGAGGCAATAATCGGGTATACTGCAAATGAGGACTTTACTTCTTGTCACAGTAAAGCGGAAAGATCGAAGAAGCCGGAAGTGGCCTAGCTTAAATACACCCTAGAGTGACGTATTCACTTCTGATTGGCTGTTCGCTCACCACCCAATATTACACCTCGGGATTGGCCAGTGACTTGGCGGTCTTTCTGCCTAGCAGCTGCACAGTTAATTGTTTACAAGTGGGAAGACAGGAGGCCAGTGCCATCTTGAAATGGAGCCACTGACCGCAGCTTCCTACATCTCTCCCTGTTTAAATTATTAATATGAAACAGCCTTTCGCCCATTAAGTGCAGCACCAACTCAGTGAGGGAAAGCAGAGGCCTGATCCCCTGTGCAAAATGAGATATTGTAATGGGTTTAATTCCCATACCCAATCTCGATGCCTTTTGACGGGGAAAGGGAGCCTCTACCCTGGGGCGCCACCAGGGGAGGTTTCTTGGCATCAAACCTTTGTGCAATCAGGCATACTTTCGGGAAATCTATCCACACTCGTGGAACATTCCCTGTCCAGTACCCACTCGCAAACACCTCTAACTGTTCAGGTACCAGTTATTCAGGCAAGTGCTGGCTGGACTTAGACCTCTCATCATCCCAGTGCAATGGGCTGAACCCTTGGGGGTGCATCGACTGAGGGTCTCAGTCAATCGGCTACTTTCTCAGCCTAGATAGTCAAATTTCAGGGGGAGATCTTTGCTCCAAGACTGCGAGTGCTTGGGAGCTAAAGCGGCCTTGTCACGTTTTTGCTGGGCTCTGAGCTTACAGACCAACCCTCCATGAACACGAATCCACATCATAGGGCTGTATCAAAACAGGCCTACCTTCCCTTTTAGAAAGAAAGAAAAGGCAGAAGAAATTCAAGAAGTAAAATCTCCACGGGAAACAGGTTCCACTCGTGTTCCAACAAGGCTCGAAATCCGGATCTGCAATTGGTGTTGTACCTGGTCCAACTTCTCATTCCACTTTCCTTTTAAATAAGCAGAAAGATTATGGCTTTGAGTAAATGTATCATTCACAAATCTCAAAGGTGTAATACCTGGATGTGGGGTTGCTGACACACAGCTCATTTGAACCACCTCCGTGAGCTGCTTCACATGGGCTTGGAGCAAATCAACTCTCTGATTGACCAACAGGATGCCTGCAACGCATCCACTTTCTGTGGGAGGGTCAAAGCCTCAGAGGTCTTTTCTGAAATTTGAATAACAACAGTAGCTGTTGTAACTTGATTAACCATGTCTGTGTCAGCTGTCACAGCTGTAGTTGTAGGGATGGTAATAGCAGCAATAAGGGCTGCAGTTATATCAAAATCTCTCTTCTGTCGGAATAAAATCAAGGTCCCAGACGTCTGAACGGGGATGGGGATCAGAGTGGTAAACTGGCTATTAGGCCTGCTTATAGAAAAAGCAGACCAGCACTGGGACATAAAGCGAGTTACATTGGTACAAGTTAGCAGAAGCAATGCCTTTTAAGAAGGCAAGGGCATAGGTTTTAGAGAAGCAGATAGGATAGCCATCTAAATTCACTATATATACTAAGAACCCGATTTAGGAGAGTCCAAATGGAAGCTGAGAGCGTCTGCAGATAAATCCTTCGGGGGGTCATTTTCAGGAACCGCGAGTCGCCACGTCAGTCGCTCTGGCAGCCAAAATGGATTGTCTTCTTCCTGTGGAAAAACACAAACCACTCCCCGGGATCTTATTAAAATAGGATCTGGGCCTTTCCATTGACCAGTCAAAACATCTTTCCATTTTATCATTTCTTTTGGCCTAGTTGGTTCCAGGCAATGGCGATCAGCTGCTGTATTGCCCTGACTGTCTAAATTCAGAAAGTTGAGGGTAAAAAGTGCCAGAGAAACAGTAGCTCGTGGCACCGTGGGCAGAGCTTCCTCAACTTCTCCTTTTTGTTTTATCAAATAAGTTTTAAGGGTATGGTGAGCACGCTAAATGATGCCCTGTCCCTGAGGGTTGTAAGGAAGACCCGTCAGGTGTGTCACCTCCATATGGCGACAAAATTGTTGAAATTTTTGAGAAGTGTAGGCTGGACCATTGTCAGTTTTAAGGATTTTAGGCTTTCCCCAGGCACTCCAAGCCTCGAGGCAATGTTGAATAACATGGGCCGCCTTTTCTCCGGTCAAAGGAGAGGCAAACATAACTCCAGAACAGGTATCAATAGAGACATGCAAATATTGTAATTTACCAAAGGATGGGATGTGAGTAACATCCATTTGCCAGATTTGTAATGGCCTAATTCCCCGAGAGTTAATCCCGGTATGGAGAACAGGTAGGAATTGACAACAGTTTTGGCATTGAGTCACGATATCTTTGGCCTCCCTTCTAGAGATGTTAAATTGACATCTTAGTGTCTCAGCTGTCACATGAAACCTTTTGTGAAAAGCTTTAGCCAAATCTAATTTTGGTGAAAAGGCAATTGCAATTAACCTTGTGGCTCGATCTGCCAGGTCATTTCCACGGGACATAGGTCCCGGTAAGCCTGAGTGAGCCCTAATATGAGTTATAAAGACAGGGAATCTACGCTTAGCCAGGGTAAGCTGAATCTTTTGAAAAACTTCTACAAGTCTGCTAGATGTCTTAATTAACCCAGCAACTTCTAATGCTTTTACTGCATTAACCACATAGAAGGAATCTGAAACAATATTTAAGGGACCTGGAAAGATTTCCAGAACCTCTGACACCACTAAGCATTCCATAATTTGAGGTGAGGTTTCACAATACTGTTTGGATGTAACCTTATCATTAACCACATAGGCACCCACTCCTGTTTTTTACCCATCCGTATAAACTACCATTCCATCTGGGAGCGGCTCCTGAGACACAATATGTGGAAATATGATAGCTTGAGTTAAGGCAAATTATAAGATGGGATGCTTAGGATAATGATTATCTATTTGACCATTGAAGGAAGTAACCAGTACTGCCCAAACATCAGAGGTCGCCCTTAATATTTGGACTTGATGGGCAGTATAAGGCACTATCAAAACCTTAGGCTCTCTTCCAAAATGAGTAATGGCTGCTTTTAGTCCATGAAGGGCAAGTTGAGCAACTGCATCTGGATACCTTTCAATGATCTTTGCGGGAGAAGCATTGGGATGAACCCATAACAAGGGGCCCTCCTGCCATAATACAGCAGTTGGTAAGTGTCTAGTTTTAAAAACACATAAGTCAAAGGTTTTGGTTTCATCTATGTGTTTCAACTGGGCATCTTGTAAAGCGTTTTCTACTACTTGCAGAGCACGGCTTGCAGCTGGTGTTAAGGCCCTTGGTGAGGAAATATGAGCCTCCCCTTCTAAAATATCAAATAAAGGTTTCAGCTCGGCCGAGGGAATTTTTAAAAATGGTCTTAACCAATTTATATCACCAAATAATTTCTGAAAATCATTCAAAGTATGTAAATGGTCTCTACGAATCTCCAATTTCTGAGAAATTATCTTTTCTGGATAGATAACTGTCCCTAAAAAGGAACCAATCTCTGAAAATTGAACTTTCTCAGTAGCAACATGTAGACCCCACTGTTCCAAGGTTTTTAATAATAAGGGGTATGAGGCCTGTAAAGTACTTAAATCCTTATGACACATAATAATGTCATCTGTGTAATGGGCCAGTAACCGTGAAGGAAATTGTTTCTTAATTGGCTCGAAGGCCATTTGCACATACAGCTGACATATAGTAGGGCTGTTGGCCATGCCCTGAGGCAGAACTTTCCACTGATATCTCTTATCAGGTTCAAAATGATTAATAGTAGGTAGTGTAAACGCAAATCTTGGTCTATCTTGTGGACATAAAGGAATAGAGAAAAAACAATCTTTAATATCTATAATTATAATTCTCCACTGCTTAGGCAAGGCAGAGAGTAAAGGCAAGCCTCGTTGCACAGAGCCAAATAGTCGCATCTGTGCATTGACGGCTCTTAAATCATGTAAAAGTCTCCACTTTCCGGATTTCTTTTTAATAACAAATATGGGTGTATTCCAGGGAGAGGTAGAAGGTTCTAAATGACCGAGCTGCACTTGTTCTTTAATTAGTTTTGTAGCAGCTTCCAATTTTTCAGAGGATAGGGGCCACTGAGGAACCCACACAGCCTCCTCTGTGAGCCAGGGTATGGGCATAGAACCCTCAGTGGCAACTAGGAAAAACTCAGGCCTTGTCTTCCTGCATTTGATTCTTGGGAGACAGGATCTAACCTTCCTTGTTCGTTCCTGCCGAGACCCTTCCCTTCTTTAAATCCCATGCTCTTCATCATGTTTACAGCTTGTGGGGAGTATTCACTAGTCAGAACTAGCCCTAGGCCCTGTAAAATGTCCCTTCCCCAGAGATTGACAGGGAGAGGAAGCACATAAGGTATAAAACTTCCTGTTTGACCCTCTGGTGCCTGCCAAGTCAACGAGCGAGAACTGACTGCGGGACTGGCCTCATATCCCAATCCTTGTAGGGAGTGGGATGATCTCTTTACAGGCCAAGCCTTAGGCCACCAATTAGAGGAAATAATACTTTTATGCGCTCCTGAGTCCAGAATTCCAGGAAAATTCTTCCCCTCTATTGCTAACTGTAAGGTGGGTCTAGTTTTAAAATCAACCACCAGATGAGCGAAGTCAGTTCCTGAGGAACCAAGTCCTTGAGAACCTCTAAGCTTCTCAGTGGATGGAAAACAATCATGCAAGCTTGGAAGAACAACCAATTGAGCAATCCTGTCCCCAGGGGAGATGGAGAATACACCTTGTGGGCTAGAACAGAGAACTTGAAGATCTCCGGTATAATCCTGATTTATTACACCGGGGTGTACCACGAGCCCTTTTAAGGTAAGAGAGGAGCGGCCTAAAATAAGGCCGACACTTCTCTCTGGCAGGGGGCCTCTATAATCAACCGGGATCGGCTGCACCCCCATGTGTGGCATTAATAAGACTCGGGAGGTGGAGCGGAGGTCCACTCCTGCAGAACCCCTTGTGGCTCTGCAGCGAAAAGAGTCCCCTGAGTGTTCCGCAGTGTCCCATATCTTTTGGGGCCCTGGGATCTTGGGCCCGCATATCTGTTTTTTGAAAAATTTTCTTCCTTAATGGCTGAGAGATTTGGAGGGAGGATCTGACCTTTTATATCCCTAACAGAGCGGCAATCCCGAGCCAGATGATAACCCTTTCCGCACCTAGTGCGCAGCTTTGATGGTATTTGATTATTTGGGCACTCTTTTTTCATATGTCCCGCCTTCCCACAGGCATAGCATCAGGCCATATGTTTTGAAGGGAATTTTCCACGATTCTGACCCTTAAGTAGCACTGCCGCCATTTCTAAGTTCGCCGCTGCGAGTCCTGCATTAGTAAGGGGACCCCCCAAGCCACGGCAGACTCTTAACCAATCTTGTAGCCCCTTAGCTCTCCGAGGAGCAATGGCTCCACAGCATTCAGCTGTGGCGTTTTCAAAGATCATCTGTTCTATCAATGGCATCGCCTGCTCTGGTTCCCCAAAGATTCTACCAGCTGCCTCGGTCATTCGAGCCACAAAGTCAGAGAAAGACTCATTAGCTGTCTGAATTATCTTGGACAAATAAAGGTTACTGCCTTCCTTCCTAGGGAGGGACTTCCACGCCTTTACGGCAGCTGATGTTATCTGTGCGTAGACCTGCCAAGGATGAGCAGTCTGGTCATTCGCCTGTACGTCAACTCCCGCCAGCATGTCAAAAGTCCATAATTGTTGTCGCTCAGTATTTGCATTAATCCTAGCTTGTGCTTGGAATGCCTCATGCCACAAGGCCTTCCACTCTAGGTATTGGCCCATATTGTTAAGTACCGCCTTCACTGTGTCCTGCGAGTCTCCTGGCGTCATAGCAGCTGTACCTAACCTCTCCACTTGGGCTACAGTAAAATTAGCTCCAATTCCATATGCACACACTGCCTCTGCTAATTCTTTGACCTGTCTATAGTCTACAGGGGCATGAACGCGGGCGCCTTCTGCCACTTCAAAGACCGGAAATGCAAGCTGTAGCTGTCTCCGATCTCCTGGGCTGAGAAATGAATTAGGGGTTCCTCCCGAGGCATAGGCTGGAGGCAAGGGTGGGCTGAGGAATTCAAAGTCTTTCTTAGTCTTATCTCAGAACCGCTACCCTTTGTATAGGCAGCTGCTTCCCGCCCCAGACTCTCTTCCTCTCCTTGCATTAGGTCTTCCTCGGAGCTGCTAAGGTTTATGGAAGCAGGCTCCTTAATTGGGTGTGAGGGGCTCCCCCTGAACTCCGGTTTCTCTTCACCAGCCAGTGAAGGTTTGTTAGCTTTAATAGGCCCTGTAGTGGCCTCTATTCCTCTTGAATTTTCTTTCCTATAACCAAGCTCTCTGGCCTGTCTCTCTTGTCCAGACTTCCTTGTCTGTTTCTCTTTTCCAAACCCTATGGCTGGATGCCGGCTGCCACATCCTGGTTCTGATAGTTTGGAGCAGACCTTTTTTGAAACCTCTCGGCTTGCCCTACTAGCTGTGCTTCGGGCTGGATCCTCACAACAAAAATAGACTAAAAGCGAAAACCACGTGAGCAAGAGGCCAGCTGCTGCAGCAGCGGCAGTGAATGAAAATTCGGTCACAATGAAGGTTTCCACCCCAAGCATACTTTCCAGTGATGTACCTCGACTTCCGCAATTTTTAATCCGTCCCAAAATTTGGGTGGTCTCTGCAGCGCCTTGAAATACCCGGGTTTCAGCACCAGATGTTCCGAGCACCTCCCAAATCCCTTTTCGCCCGCGAATAAGGACAGGAGGCAATAATCGGGTATACTGCAAACGAGGACTTTACTTCTTTGTCACAGTAAAGCGGAAAGACCAAAGAAGCCGGAAGTGGCCTAGCTTAAATACACCCTAGAGTGACGTATTCACTTCTGATTGGCTGTTCGCTCCCCACCCAATATTATGCCTCGGGATTGGCCAGTGACTTGGCAGTCTTTCTGCCTAGCAGCTGCACAGTTAATTGTTTACAAGTGGGAAGACAGGAGGCCAGCGCCATCTTGAAATGGAGCCACTGACCGCAGCTTCCTACACTGTGACTCCTCTAGGATGTCTCTGGGTATGGTGTCCTCTGCTCTGAGGTCGGTGACCTCTCTAGGATGTCTCAGGATACGGTTTCCACAAGAGTGCAGACCCACTGGGTGTCTGCCTCTCTGAGGACATTGGACTCTCTGGGATGTCTCAGGATATGGTTTCCACAAGGGTGCAGACGCTCTGGTTGTCTGCCCTTACTACCAGGATCTGGAGAGGGGCGGAAGTAGAGTGGAATTCCACAGGAGCAGGGTTTGGGTACCTGGGGGATGGGGTCCTGTGAGCTTCCTACACTCAGCTGTGGCTCTGGTGCATAGGGCGGTGTGCGACTGACCTTATCTGCCTCCCTGAGGACACTGGTCTCTCTGGGATGTCTCAGCGTATGGTTTCCACAAGGGTGCAGACCTTCTGGGTGTCTGCTACTGCCACCAGGATCCCTAGAGGGTTGGAAGGGGAGTGGAACTACACAGGGGTCGGTGTTTGGGTACCTGGGGGAGTGTCCTGCGAGCTTCCTACTCCAAGCTGTGGCTCTGGTGTGTACGGCAGTATGCCACTGACCTTACCTGCCTCCCTGAGGACACTGGCCTCTCTGGGATGTTTCAGGATACTGTTTCCACAAGGGTGCAGACCCTCTGTGTGTCTGCTCCTGCCACTGGGATCTGAAGTGTTGCAGAAGGCTCCCTGAAAGCTCTTAAGTGTAAAGAGAACTATGAAGTTGTAACTGTTATAGATTTGCCAAGTGCTAGCATTTTCACTTCAGAATATACACTCAATATGACCTGGGAGAAGTATAAGTTTTAGAATGTAGTTAGAGACTGTATTGCTTCAGGAGAGTAGAAGTGGTTGATTTTCTTCATGGAGACTGTTGACTGCTTTTCTTCCTTAGTAAGTTTCTTAGAAACATTGGGATGCTATGGGATGTTGGTTTCAGAATAGAGGTTTTCAGAATGGTTCCAACTTTATTCATCCATATCATATTTCCAAAGTATGTAGTGTCATCTATAATATGGTCTTTCATTGAAGCTCTAGAATGCATCCAAAACAATTACAATAGCTGATATTGTATTGTGTCTGTCTTGGGTTAACATCTCTAAGGGAATTTTCCCATGCCTGGTTCTATGGTTTTTGTTTGGTAGTCTATGCTTCTTTTGGGGAGCATTCTCAACAATGTAGTTTAATGCTTTTAACATATAACTGTACTTTTTCTGACACATATATATTTATGTATTCTAGATGTTTTAAGTAAAAATAAAACTTATTTTCATCTACTGTTTTTGAAACATATTTAGAGTCATGTGATATATGATAACGATGCCCCAAAATTCAAAATGGAGGGAAGATAGCATCTCCCCAAAAATGATCCTGTTAAACTGAATGTCCACATGTAGAAAAATGATATTCCTATTTACTACTCTATTCAGAAAATCAAATACAAGTGGGTAAAGTATCCTATCGTGTAACCTAAAGTTCTGAAACTATTAGAAGAAAACCTGGGCAGTGCTGAGTGACGATCTAAGTGTAGGAAAGGACTTTCTTAATAAGACTTCATTCAGAGAAGACTTAAGGCTTATAATAGACAAAAATAATCTAAAAATCTGTGCAGCTAAAGAAATAATCAGTCAAGCAAAAATACAGATCACAGGATGGAGATAATCTTGCCAGCTATACTTCTTTCTGATAAGAGATTAATATCCAGAATAAACGGGGAAATCAAAACAAAGAAACAACACAAAGAGCTAATGGCTCAAATGAAAACTGAAAGTGGCTCTATAGAGAGGATTCAAAAAGAAGAAATAAAAATGACAAACAAACATTGAAGGAAAGTGATCAAAATTCTTATCTGGTAGAAAATTAAGAGTACATTAAGATTTCATGTTACCCCAGTGAGAATGGTGAAATTCAAGATAAAAGCAGACAACATATCCTGCAGAAGTTGTTTAAAACATGGTCCCTTATTCTTTTTTTGTGGGAGACTAAACTAATGTAATCAGTATTGAAATAAGGGTTGGGAATTCTGAAAATCTAAAATAAAATTTAGCACAAAACCCAGATTCACCACTCCTTGGCATATGCCAAAGGACTCAATATCCTACTCTTCAGATACTGGCTCATGATCACTGTTTCTCTAGTCACAATAGCTAGGAAGGAAAACAAGGTAAATGTCCTACATCTTCTGAATGGATTGAGAATGTGATGCATACATACAACGGAATAATACTTGGCTGTAGAGAGAAAATTGTCCTTTAAATGTCATCACCACATTAGATGTTATTCCTGTAGTGAAGGCACATTGAAAATCTCCTGCATTCCACCCTGCCAGGCTACAGTGCCAAAGATAAATAATGAAGCAAGGTCACCCAGTGGATGCTCGAAGATACCATTGTTTGTCTTTTTTTTTTTATAAAGAGTATGGCTGTGCATGTTTCAGCACACAGTTGGGAGAAAGTCCTGAGCCTCTTGCAAGATGCTTGTGGTCCTGCTCACAGCAGTCTTGCTGGCCCTGAGCTCATCTACGAGCACAGATGAAGGTACCAAGGATTACATGGTAGTATTTGGAGACATTAAAGGAAAAGAAAGGAAAAAGGAGAGGAGAAATGACAGACATGGGTGAGAAGAAAGACAGCCCCATAGAATTTCTTTAACAAAAGTTGGGATATTTCTGTCTTTATCAAGTAACATGGTGTTTTTACTTAATATTCTCCCTGAAATATACAAAATTTTTGAAGAAAGGAATACAATGGCCCATTTTGTGTTCAGGAGAATGCTCAGTATAATGTAAAGAAACATGAAAAGACAGAATTGTAAGCCTATTCTCAGAGCAAATATTGAGTGCAGCCACCTTAGTGGCTGTTTGGGTGGCTTAGTGCATAGTAGGTGCCAGAAATTTGATACAAAACAATATATCAAGATTTATCCAAAGCATAGAAATATCCGTGAATTCATTTTCATTTGTTGTCTTGTATATGATTATAGATCATCAATGAAAAGAAGGAGAAATACTAGGCTATCCCTCTCTTCTCTTTGCCTCCCATGTTACTAGATAATTGTTTTTGATTAGTGGAAAAACAGGAGCAAATTGTCTCCAGGCATTTACTATATTTTTGTATAATATTATTAGACTTTTCAGTATTGAATGTATAGATATTGAACAGCTAAATTATATTTTATTCTAGAGATGGAAAACACTAACTAAAAGCCTTTGTAGAGAATTTATAACATGCCCTGAAGTACAATTTGCCACCCCTCTTATGTTTATGTAGTTTTCTTTCCATTATTACATTTTGACTTTGGAAATACCTAATGTGATAGATAAGAATTCATACCTCTTTGTTTGCCAGCTGTAGTGGACATACTTATATACAGTTTAAAAATATAAAAAAACCTCTGCATTTTTGGAATGTGTGCTTAGGAAGACATGATGAGGACATCTGGGAGAAGAAGGTAGCAGGTGGCAGAGAGGTTCTGAGAGAAAGTCTTGTGTGATTAGGTCAGGGAAAGAAAACCAGAGGAAAGTCTTTTTATCAATGTGCTCATATCATCTGGTCCTTTCTATGCAGATTTTGTGCAACAAGCCCAGGTCTTAGATTCAAATCTCTTTTCTGTTGAAGCAAATTCAGGGAGTGCACCAGAGGGTGAATCAACACCATCAGCAAATGAAGAACCTCTGGGAATGGAGAGGAACAGCCACCACAAAACCAGTACAAGTAGAGAGTGAAGAGTCTTCTGACACTACTAGAAATTATGTGGAAAATCAACAGGGGGAAGGAAACATAGAACAGGTTCAAAATGAACCTCTTTCCTCTCCTGAAAACCCACAGGAAGAACCCCAACAAGGAGATTCAGTGCAGAAAACCTCTCTTCCTAAGCCTCAACATTCCAGAGGAAGAACACTTCAGAGTCAAATATTGCTTTATGGCTTTGGAGGAAGAAGAACATTAATACCACTCATGCCAAGACACTTTACTTATCCAGCAAGGGCTTGAATAAATTAGGTAAGATGAATGAGTCAAATTTAACACATATAATGACCTTGAATCAGTATTTGTCAAATCATAGTGTCAAAATGCGGTAACTGGCAGCATATGGATATGGCTTTAACCTCAGCCTCATTTCAAATCTTAGCCTTCAGACAGTACAAGGTGATTCAACTTTGATGGTCTAAGACAACCTTTCACAAGACAACATAGCTCCATAGCTCCTTAATGCCCCATTACTTCATTATTTTTATTTATTTTAATCATTTATTTTGTTACAATGATTACCCTTTGAGTTGATATGGTTTATAGAAGTACTGAAGTAATCTCACTTTGTTCCTATATTCTTTGAATTAACCATAACTGAGCTTTCATCTTAAGAGTTTACAATCTGCCCCACTCTCATAGGGATGTATAGCTCCATTGTCACTTAGTGATACCTTACAGACACCTCTAACCTTAATCAGAATATATTCTTCTAAATTTATATATTCCTACGCTGGTCAGAATCTACCATCCTAGGATTACACATGGCTGAATATCATAATTACATATTATACTACATTCTCATTTTTGTCCTTGAAATCCATTAGTTTTAATCCTCTGACAACATCCTTAGAAATAATAGTATGTGGATAAATATGAAATTTGAGGCTTACATGAATATTCTATGCAGAACTTAAGTTACTCATTACCAAAACCACACTTCTTAGAAAACTTCATTGCTTTATAAGTCTGCAGATCTCCCACAGCATGCTTTGCTTGGTTTTATTTTGGTGTTTGTATACTCAGGACTTTTAGTTGTACACCATTAAACTACATGGTCTTTCATGGTCTATTTACAGCTTCTTCTGTTGGTGAATACTTAGGTTAGTTTTAGTTGTTCATTCACTCAGGGCAAATAGCACTGAAAAATTTTGAAAATTCATCCTGGAACTTTTAAAATCAGAAATAATGGATGAACAATGTAATATACTCTTTCACATTCATCTTTTAAAAATAGCTTAGTTTCAGTGTCTTCAATGTACCTGATATGAGTAAACCTGAGAAATTGGGGAAGGAATAAAGGATAGGAGATGGAGGAAGAAGAGGGTGTGAGCTCCCACCACTCTCACTCAGGGGTACCAATAGCAGGTGAGGATCTTTAGCATGTCATAATTTTCAATAACTTTTCCTTTTTTTCCTGTTTAAGAGAGTGCCTGAGAACATTATGTCCTTCAGACACAGGTCAATGAATCACTGTTGATTGTCTATACTATTCCAATAAAATTTCAGCATGCAATTTCTGAGTGGAGTTTGTATGTTTTAAAAAGGAAAGGGAGAGAATTTGAGAGCTGTGACAAGAAAACAACCCATAGAAAAACACACCATATCACCCTTCCTGTTAAAATAAAACTTTTCTCTCAAAATAGGAGGAGCTAAGGTGGGAGGAGTATGGAGAGAAAAAGAAGGAGTAAGGAGAAGAGGAGAAGAAGGAGAAGAGTAGCTAGGTGATGAGAGAGAGAAAGAGAGGGGGGACATGGAGGCAGATGTTCACATGTTTCCACCAGTCAAAGATAGTTGATATGTCTAGGTTGGGTATTGGGTTACAATTCTGATTGAGCATTACCAAACTTATAAAGCCTTTGATTAACACTTTTTAAAAATAATGCAAAAGCAAAAAGGAAAGGGGGCATGGGATAGGGGTTTTCTAGGGAGGGGAAATGGAGAAAGAGGATGGCATCTGAAATGTAAGTAAAATATCCAATAAAAATAAATAAAACAAAAGAAATATAAACCAGGAAAAAAGAAAAGAAAAACCACACCATTTACATGTGCAAATATTTCCATTTTTTTCTTATACACAGATAGCAAATAAAAACACTTTATGGCCCTGTAACCATATGAATCTTTCTTGGAGTCTGCAGTACAAATTTATATTGTGATATATAATTTTCAGCTTTCTTGTTGATTATTTTAGTTTAAAGGAAAGTGGTGAGATATTTTAGGAAGTTAACAATCTAAGCATTAGTAACATTCCAAAGTTGATTTCTCAGGATTGTACTTTTGAAGTCTCATGTATTTTCTGTTTCACGTTTTTTGAATCTAAAATAAGTATTTCCACTTCTCTTTTTTTTAAAATTTTTATTTATCTTTATTTTTATTTATGTATTCTAAACTCCAGATTTTATTCTGTTCCCTGTCTGCCAATGGACTGTTCCACATTCCATACCTCTCCCCTCCAAGGCTTCATGAGAATGACTCCACCCTCCATCCCCCCAGACCTCTAAACTCCCTGGAGCTTACAGTTTCTTGAGGGTTATGTGCATCTTCTCTGACTAAACCTATACCCTGCAGTCCTCTGTTGTATATGTGTTAGGGGCCACATATCAGCTGGTTTATGCTACCTGGCTGGTGTTCCAGTGTCTGAGGGATCTCCAGGGTCCAGGTTAATTGAGACTGCTAGTCCTCCTACAGGGTTGCCCTCTTCCTCGCCTTCTTGCAGCTTTCCCTTAATTCAACCACAGGGGTTAGTAGCTTATGTCCATTGGTTGGGTGCAAATATCTGCATCTGACTCTTTCAGCTGCTTGTTGGGTCTTTGGAGGGGAGCCATGATAGGTCCCTTTTTGTGAGGATTGTATAGCCTCATAATAGTGTCAGGTCTTAAGGCCTCCCCTTGATCTGGATCCCACTTTGGGCCTGTCAATGAACCTTCTTTTCCTCAGGCTCCTCTCTATTTTCATCCCTGCAGTTCTTTTAGACAGACTGTGTGATGGCAACACCATCTCTCACTTGATGCCTTGACTTTCTGCTGAAGTTGGGATCTACAAGTTCCCATTCCCCAATGTAGGGCATATCATTTGAGGTGTCTCACTTTGGGTCCTGAGAGTCTCTCACCTCCCAGATCACTGGTACATTCTGGAGGGTAACTGCAACCTCTTATCTCCTGAGGTTTCCTGTTTCCCTTTTTTCTGCTGGCCCATTCTTAATATTACTAAAAATCTTGTTAGTATTCAATTATCCAACTGTTACATAAATGAAAGATATGTTAGCTTAAACATAGTTCATCTGAATCTGAGTAAATTATATTTGAACATCATGTTTTAATTATTAAGACTTTCTTCCTGTCTCTCCTTTACCTGCAATAAGTACACTTAAAAGAGAGAAAAAGTTCTTACCATTTTTCCAGAAGTATTTCTGACAGCTAATTTATTTCTGATGTCATCTTGTGCTGTAGCTGTAGGTTGATTTATTTGGGGGAATGATATGAATTTTAAATATTTAAATTTAAATAAATGATATGAATTATATATATAAATTCATATATATATATATATATATATATATATATATATATATATATATATATATCCTGGAAGATCATATCAGATCCCATTACAGATGGCTTTTAATCTGGCATGTGCTTGCTGGGATTCGTGTTCAGAACCTTTGGAAGAGCAGTCAGTGATCTTAACCATTTAGCCATCTCTTTGGCCAGATGAAATTATTTTTTATTAGTTGCATTTATGATAGGGCCCGATGGAGTCCAGGCTGCACTTAAGCTCATGTTTAAATTGTAGACAGCCTTCAACTTCTTACTTTTATTCCCTTTTGTTTTTCCCTTTTTGTACTTTTTTTCTCATAAAATTCATCCAGATCACAGGCTCTACTCTGTCTTCTTCCAGTTTTCTAACCTGCACCAAAAATACTCATTTTATTCCAGAGTCATTGCTTTCCCTATTTTTATTCAGAAATGTACAGAGATTCCAGTGATAGCAACCAAATACAGAACAAATTGCAATCAGACTAGGACTAAACTCTCATCTCATATCATGGCTGAGTGGGGCAAACAAGTAGAAGGAAAATGATCTCATAGCAGGCAATAGAGTCAGGAAATTATTCTATCACACTATTGGGAGTCCCACAAAACCTACAAGCTAAACAACTTCAGAATGTGTACAAAAGGCTTAGTGCACACTAGTGCTGTGTCTGAGATTATTGTCAGTCACTGTCAGCCTCTATGAGCCCTGGTAAGTTGATTCTGTTAGCCATATTCTTGTGGTTTCCTTGAGCCCTCTACCTACTTCAATCCTTTTGCATCTTTGGAAGGATTCTGTGATCGATGAACAATGTTTGGTTGTGGGTCTCTGCATCTGCTTCCATCTTTTGCTGGTTGAAGCTACCCTAATGGCTAGTATGCTAGGTCCTGATTATGAGTATAGCAGAATATTTTTTGAAATTATTTCATTATTATATTTTTATTGCCAGTATCACTTTGTACTATTGTAAGTCTTTAGGGTACCTAGCATCTGGTTGCTGGGCCAGCAGGCATTGTTGGCATAAGTTATCAATGATGGTATGGGTTTTATGTTGTAATAGTCATCTGTTGGCCAGTACAACAACTTCTGTGCCACTTTTACACGGGAATATCTTGCAGGCAGGACAAATTTTAGGTTGATAGTTTTTGTGGCTACATTATGGGGTCCCAGTCTCTCTACTGGAGGGTTTGAATTATCAGAGAAAATGGCTAATTCATGCATTGTATCTCCTGTTATGAGCAGCCCTCACTAGTGTCATCCTTATAGAGTCCAAGAAATTTCAATTGGTCTAGGTTTATGCATCATATCTGATAAAACTCTCAGTTTCTGTCTTCTCTCCCAGGATGTTCTCCCTTCATCCATCTTTCCCTACCTTATCCTTCCTTTTCATATCCCCACGTGCACACAGATGTAATCAATTTTATTTTATCTTCCCAGGATGATCCATATACCTCCCTTGACCATTCCTTACCACTTACCCTGTCTGAGGTCTGTGCCCATGTTTTATTGTGGTCTGGATTTTTGCATACATTTCTACCAAGTTTAATAGCACAGTTGTTTTATAAGTTTTCTTTTTAGGCATTGAGTCTATCTTCTTACTACTTGTCTGTATTATTAAAGGAAGGAAAATCTGGTACATTTCTTGACCTTTTGAAAACAGTTCTTTTGTGAGAGGTGGTCCTAGCATAACTGTTGACACGAACAGAGGATATATTCAGCAGGTAGCAAAAATTAAGCACTGGTAAAAAGTAATTTAAATGGAAATTGAAAGCATACAATTAAATTTCCCAGAGAAATTTTATTCTGATTAGAGAAGTGCTATGTATAGATGAGGCAGTGTGAACACAATACATTATGATCCTACATCGTAAGATATCATTTGTTATCATTTTTCAACCTTTAAAAATCTTATATTGTAGAATTTGGAGTTTTTAGAACAAAAGGCTGTATTCCCACAACTACACAAATGAACTAAAAGTCCAATGCAATCAGTTCCTGTAACTAGTTTCACCTCTTCTCAGAACTACAGTGTACCTCCCTATGGTATCTTATTTTGCTTTTGTTTGTTGTTGTTGCTGCTGCTGTTTTTGATGTTGTTTGAATAAGAATTTTACTACATAGTCATGATTGACCTTAAAATCCTTGGATAGAGAGCAAACTGTGATCTTAGTGAGTAGTGGGATTTGGGGTATGTACCACTAAGCCTAGCATGCTCTTCTTTCTTATTCTCTCTTATCTTCCCTTCCTCTCTCCCTCTCTCATTACTGGTCACATATTTCCTTTGTAACCTTATGTAAGAAAAGAAGGTTTATTCCATACAGATCTACTCTTAGAGTTGTATGGCTCTCACCTTTTAAAATATTAGTCTTGTCGAAATGGAGTTCTATGTCTAATTTCACTCCCATTTTTTTTCAGCTGAGTTCACATTTTTGTATATATTGGAGTTAATTCTTTCTCTTATGAAGATTTACATTTTTATGATGTTATGCATCTTTCCCTTTCTCTATAATTTCAGTTTTATGTCGTACTTGACATCATCCGGTAACTAAACCTTCATTTGACTTCTTATGTTTAACCTTTGAATGATAAGAACCTCATCCTGAGTAAGACAAGATTAAATGTTTTTAATTTTTACTGCCATTGGATTCACAGAATGGCACTATCAAGTATGTATTACTTTGTGATTAAAAACATGTCCTAAATCTGACTAATGAAATAGATAGCCAACCCAGAAATTCTTGACATTTTCTGTGAATCTGTTTATTTACTTTGTTATATTTTCTGTTCCATGTTTTGAATCCAATGTTTCCATGTTTTTCATGCCCTGAATCCATACTACAAAAGTAAACAACTGGGAGTCAGAAATCCTGTATGATTCCAACTGTGCTCACCAAGTGCTGGGACCAACATTAATAAAGAATTGGCCTGAGAACCTGTCTTCACAACAGCTAATAAAGAACTGAAGCTCAGAGGACTTTTCTCACTCCATCTCCAACTATCAAAGGGTGTGAAGTGAGCCCCTTGTCACATGGAAACTTGAGAAGCACCCCTAGGGCTTCAGAGTCAAGAGAAACTGCTCAGTGACTTATCTGAATTGATAAGAGATGTGGGAAGAGAAACGAAGGAGTGAAAGTTAATCATTAAAGTATAGCCCAGATACATTGGTGGGACATTTTAAAGATAATCTGGTTAATAGTTTTCACTGATGGCCAAGTATAACCCTTATTCCACAGTTCTATTTTAGGACATTATAGTGTAGCATGTTGAAAATACACTATACTTGGCAACATGTGTACTCTTTATTTTGCCATGGGTTCCTGTCACTCCTGCAGCCTTTAATAAGTGTGGTCTAATATCACATTCTACTGACCAGTAAATATTAGCCTTAAACATAGCACAGTCTTAGAGTTGAGTGTTGTTAGCATTGGCAGAAGGAGTTTTTCTTGCTACTCATCTTAAACCTAATTGCAGAAGTAATTGCATGCCCAATGCTTTGAGTAATTGAAGACATTTCTGATCTCAGTTATGCAGCATAATTGTTGAGTTGTATGAGCCATTTTATGCTGGGAGCCAAGACCCCTTTCTGCCTGAGAGCAAATGTCAGAAGTAAACAGCCTGAGTTAAGGAATACTTTATTGAGCTCCTGCCAGGGAGAAAATATTAATCAGATAAGCAGTTCAAGCTAAGAAATATTTTAATTGCCTTCTTGCTTATGAGACAATATTTAGATAAGTAATTTGGGCTGGGAATTATTGTGGGCTTAGAGAACTCTGCAATTACAGGGTGACACTGGACCCTGACTGTCAGATGATGCTCCTGTCTGCTTGTCTTCATAACGGCAGCCTGAAAAATAAAATTTAAGCACTAAAACATACATTCAGACTGGTGCTTTTTCCTTGTGTCGCTTGTCTCTTCATTCTTTCGCCCCCTCCCTAGGGTCTCATTGAATCCCTGTGAGCCGGTGCAATTTTACAGAAATTTTTCTACATGATAGGCATAGAAATGGTTTAGGAGTTTTGAAGAATTGTCACCCATATTCATCTTATTGATACTTTCATGTAAAATATTTAAAAAATGAATTCCTTTAATAACTTCTCCCCAGTCATCTAGTTCCTTTTCAAGTATTTAATAACATACACTGTCATCACAAGGTTGTTAAAAATTGTGCTTCTTACACCATGTGTATTATGTTCTACAGCATTTAGTGTCCCTCAAGCAGTAGGTGTGGGGAGCTGACAGAAGGCGGCTATCATCCTTGTAGCCATCTTGAGCCATATACCCTGAAAAGAGACTTGATTACATTAGCCTACAACAGCTGAGCACACTCTGATAACATCTTGCTTTAGATACCCAGGATCTTCCCTTGGGTGTGTGAGACTTAAAGGTGTGTGACTTAAGGGTGTGACTTAGAGATCAGATTTAGAGACAAGACCTAAATGCATGATTAAAGGTGTGACTTAGAGGTGTGGCTTAGAAGTGAGACATATAAAAGGTGAGAGGCAGACAGGAGAGTTCAGAACAATTTGGGGGAACAAAGAATCAGACACTTCAGAGAGTACAACTTGGAGTAGGAATTAGGCATGAAGACAGAACAACTTAGAGTACAACTTGGGAGTACTTATTAGACATTATGAGAACAATTTGGAGTACAACTTACAGTACAACTTACAGTACAACTTGGTTAGTTATTAGGCATTAGGTAGCAGGCACTTGGAAGAGAACTTGGAAGAAGTAACTTGGAACTTGGAGGCACTAAGAGCTAGCACTAGGGACTAGAAACTCAAGACTTGGGACTTGGAGAGTAGAAGAGAGACTGAAGAATAAACAGGATTGAATCACACTCTGTCTGGTCTCCATTCCTCTCATCCATCCTCACTCTCTCTCTTGCTGAACCCTGACCCACAGACCAGAGCTGCTTGGGGCAGTGCAGGCTAACAAGCTAGTTTCCAAGGCTTTGGCAGTGCGGGTCCCAACATTGACAGAAGAGTCTGAGACATTTTGGCCCCCAAATGTGGGGCAGCTTGGGCCACAACAGTAGGGGTTTTTAAGTTTCCATACTAATTGTCTTTGCTGGTTATTTATAAGTTAAAAGTAATATTTATGGTCATTATCTGAACATAATTGTTAATGTTTTGACTGGTAATGTTACCTATCCAGTGAGTATTCTGCTTTAGTACAGGATATATTGATCATATTTGCCTGGTTTCAAATTTTCTATATTATTATGCTAAAATCTGTTCATACTATAAGGCAGTAACTGCCTTGTTTTGGCAAGGATGTTGAGTGATAAATACTCAGAGGCTAAAAACGTGGTATTGCCCTTTCCTGTTCTTATCTTCCTCTAGTGTGACTTGCAATTCATCTAAACTCAATGCTGGGAAGAGAGAACCACTCTCACATTGCTAGATGTCTGGTTTTGGTTTAGTTGCTGCCAGTTTGTTTTCTGGTAATTTTCCATATTCTCTACCTGTCAGAAACCTCCATAAATAATTTAATTCTTTGTTAAATGCTTCTGGTCAAGTTATAGAAGTTGAAAGATTTTGTGTCTACCTGCATTTATATTTGTTGCAATGCCCCATCACCTATGTGGTGGTCAGAGGACAACTGGCAGATATTAGTTTTCTCCTTTTACTATGTAGAACTCAGGAATTGAAGACATATACTTTATGTTGGCTCATTTCATTCTTTTGGAAGAACAATAAGAAATTAGATGCTTTGAACCAATAAGAGGTGGCATTCTCAGGAATGGAGGAGATCCCTCGGTCCAAGCATCTTCTGGGCAAGAGAATGTCCTCAGGCTCTACTAAAGACTGAATTTTTCTTGTTTAGAAAAAAATTCCTGGGGTTTTTGCATATGCTCACTGCAATTCCTGATGTAAAGTAGACATCCCTTGCCTGAACGTTTCCCTTGAGAAGTTCGAGAAAATGGCTAGAATATCCTCTAAATAAATAGAAAAGTTTGTACCTGCTGTAGTCAAACTAGGAGAAGGAGCTGTGCTGAGATGACATCCACTTGTCAATGATGCTGAGTCTTTATCTGAGATCAAAGAATATATTGCAGAGCAGTTTGTGTCACATTCTTCTCTTACTTGTGATGTGCTGAACTTTGTTGGAATTTATATCTTTTTTTCCCTCAAAGAGTCCAGAAAGTCTTACTTCTTATCCTCATGACAATGTAGAATGAATAATCTAGGCACTGTGGAGAAGGAAACCGTTGATCTGCTTACTGCTGTGAGATATATTTCTTTCCTAGAGACCATCTATAGACTGCCATAAAACAAAAATTAAATCAATAAAAATATCACTGAAAAGTGCTTTCAATAACTAACTGAATTTATCAAGGGAATATATAATTTAATAAGCTTATTAAATTTCTTACTTTTTAAAAAATTTTATAAAGGTATAGATATCAGGAACTGCAAGATGATCAGGACTATTTTGAAGTTTTACATGGTATAATGCTCACTGAAAACATATCTGTATATCCTTATTATCTTCTTGTTGTGTCTGCAATGATATTTCTCCTTGTAACAAGTATTTTGTCAGAGGTCAGACAAAAATATAGAAACAATGAAAATTTCCTGGATTAGTATTCTGTAAAAATTTATATTATAGGAAAGTAACTAGCTTACATTAGAAATGTAATGGATATTGTGCAGAGAGTTGGAGAGAGTAGAACATACTTGGCTCCTTGGGATGTGTTAATCCAACAATCTACTCTGTGTTCAGTGTCCTATGTAGAAGAAGAAGTAGAATGAATTTAAAAGATAGCCATTGTGGATGACTCCAGGGAAACAGTGTCTATAGGAATAATGCACATATAAACTCTCAGCTGCTGTGCTAACATACACAGGCTCTGCACAGGATCAAGTCAGATGAAGTTCAGCATTGACAGAATGTTATAGACACAGGCTCTAATCTTTAACTAAGTGGTTATCAGTATCTGACCCACATTGACAAAGATATAGTTAGTTTTCTCCAATAGCCCTATCAGCCTCATTTTAGAGTAGCTCCCATGCCCAGGAGTAGATGGTTAACACAAATTAAATTCACTGATAGTTGTTGTAGAATTATTTTCTTATATAGTTTTGATTTGTCACCTCAGTTGACAACCTCAAGTTGTTGCCTGGCCTTCATGTTTGAAGGGCAGAATGATTCTAGCTAGTTTTCCTCCATCCTGTACCTATACTCTGCAGTAGGAATAGGACCAAATAATCATATGTACACAGACACACAGAATACATACACACACACATACACACACACACACACACACACACACACACACACACACACACACGGATATTGGATAGAGAGAGAGCTAGAAAGAGAGAGAGGGAGAGAGAGTGAGAGCAATGTAGAAGGCCAAACAGTTGTGTACACTGATGTAAACTAGAATCAATAAAAAAGTGAAACACATTGTCACACGGTTTACATCTTTAATGGAATGAGGCACATAGCTGCTCATTCTGAAATGCTACAAAAGATGTAGTGTTTCAAAATCTTTGCCTGATTATTCAGGCAAATCTCCTCAAATTTATATTTTTATTTTTCCTAGGTCTTTTCTCCTATATCTGAAGTACTGCATTTCAGCAAGAAAACCTACTCTTATGGGTGTTATCACTTGTATTTTCCAACACCTAAGTTATACCTATGTTTACTTAGGTCAGGACAATCCTGATAACCATAGGCACTATGATTCTGTCAGTTAAAATCTCATGACACTAATTTTTAAGCACTATCTCAGAGATAAAGGTATCCATTTGTGTGACATAAGACTGATATACCTTGCAATGAATTTCGGTATAAGAATGTCTTAAAATTATTGTGCATTTGGGATTGAGTAAATTATTATCTTAACCTTTTTTTTTTCAGAATTTAAGCTATGTTTAATTATGGTTTAAAAAATGAACAGGGCCAGACTCTAGGAGTATAAGTCCAGTAGTGGGTACATTAAAATCAGACTGAACAGTTTCATTCTTATTTACCAAAACCAAAGAGGAAAGGTACATCCAAGAAAATGACTTATTCTATACCAGAAAATACAAGAGAAGAGCTCCTCCCCCCAAATTAACTCCACTGACATCAAAACAGAAAGCTCTGGTAATGAACATTTCACCATCAATGGACTGAATTTACCTTCAAAAGACCTAGGCTAATGGAATGAATGTGAGAATAAGATCCATCATTGTGCTTCATACAAGAAACACATATTAGCAAAAAAGACAGGTATTCCTCAGAGTAAAGGATAATAAAACAGTTTTCCAACAAAAGAGACCCAAGGAACAAGATGGAGTAGCCATTCTAATATTTAATAAAATAGACTTTTATCTACAATTATTCAAAAGAGTCGGAGAAAGACACTTTATATTTGTCAAAAGCAAAACCTACAAAGACAATATCTTAATTCTGATCTATGCCCCAAACATAATGGTACCCACATTTGTAAGACACAGTGCTAAAGCTTATGACACAGCAAACCTCACAAATTAATAGTGGGAGATTTCAATACCCTACTCATAGTAATCCACATGTCATCTAGGCAAAAACCAAATGGAGAAGTAATGAAACTTACAGACATTATGAATGGAATTGACCTCACAAATATCTGTATAGTATTTCAATCAAACATAAAAAATGTACCTTCTTTTTAACACCTCATGGATCCTTTTCAAAAACTTACCATGTAGCTGGTCACAAAGCAGCCTCAAGTTATACAGGAAAATTGAAATAATGCCTTTTGTCTTATTAGACCACCACAGACTAAAGCTGGACTTCAACAAAAGCAGAAACAGCATAAAGCTGATACAGTCATGGTAAATGAACAGCTCTCTACTCAATGATATCTGAGTCAGGGAAGAAAAGCAACAGAGAAAACAAGTAAAGACTTTCTAGAATTCACAGAAAATGAAGGGACAACATACTTAAATTTATGAGACACAATAAGAACAGTGCTAAGATTAAAGTACATAGCACTAAGTTCTCATACCAACATTTCTACATGGGAAACACAAATGTGTCATGAAATCTTGTTTTTTAACTGAAGTTTAATGCTCTGATTAGAATCTAGAGGTCAAGATGGCCCGTTTATGATGCTTGAGTAGGAGTCACTCCTACTCTTCTATTCCTTTATAGTCAAATGACTATAAGCATGTCAGACCTTGAAAGGCAGCCTGGTTTCTGGTGATCACAGGCTGGAAACCTCCTGTGATACAGCAGGTGACCCCGCAGGATCCCCTAAAAGGGACAAAAGACATTTTTCCATGTTCCCATACTCCCGGCTCCTGACAGGAAGCCACAGCCTCCATAGATTTGTGTCTTTGAGTCACATAAAGGCAACACCCCTACTAGCTTCTTCACAGGTAGGCATGACCACAAGTCATGTATCCTCAAGACATAACTCCATAATAATTAGGTACCTAAAGGCCAGAAGGGCTTAGCCAATTGAGTTTTCCTTCACAAACCCTCCACTCTGCAAAAGGTATTTAACCTCAGGCCCACCCTGAGATACTAAGTTATGGTTTCTCATCTCCTTCCCACCATGACAATAAAAGCCTCAAAATTATGGACTGTTTCTTTTTCATAGTGATCTGCCTTGGGGATCTATAGAGAAGGTCTTCACCTACACAGCCTCCATCTAAGCGTCCACAGAAGTCCTCTTTACATTTCCATCCATGGTGAGCACCAACCCAAGCAAGTTGACCTCTATGACATGCCAAGGAATTTCCCCATAGGGGACAGATGGAGCTTCTCTCCTTGTCTCCCACTTCAGCTTGTGGGCCTTCCCTTTCTTCTTGGCTCTGCCATGGCTTTCAGTGGTGCCTGGTTTCCCAAGAGCCTTAGAACCAGATGAGCTAGCTCTGGCTCCTCTGGGACCTCAAGCTGAGCTCACCCACCCCAGGAATTGGATTGTGTTCTTCTGATAGCTGGACTCCTTCCTTTTGCCAGCGTGGGGTGAGTGCAGACCAACTTCAAGGTGTCTTGCCTCTTTGAGCTGCACTAGCCCAGTGGCAGGGCAGAGAAGGGACCTCTGCCCTCTGTTTTAGCCATCATAAAAAGGCATTGGAGACCCAAGAAAAGGCTGAGGATAAGGAAAATACTTAATGGAAGTAAATTGTTTTTTCTTCTTTTGTTCAAGTAGATTATTCAGATTGGTAGAATTGTATGCAAAAATCCAGAACCCAATAAAATATGGGCACAGACCTCAAAGAGCCTGAGTGGTAAGGAATGGTCAAGGGGGGATATATGGAACATCTTGGAAAGATAAGATAAAATTGATTAGACATGTAGGCACATGAAGATGAGAAAAGAAAGAATGAGGTAGGAAAAGATAGATGAAGAAAGAACATCATTGGAGAGAAGACAGGAACTCAGCGTCTTATCAGATGTGAGGCAGAAATGTAAACCAATGGAAAGTCCCTGGAATCTACAAGGATGACATTAGTGAGAACTGCTAGGAACAGGGGTTACATCATGAATTACAGGCAAATGGATGGAACTAGAAAATATCATGCTGAGCAAGGTAACACAGAATCAAAGGACATGCATAGTATGTACTCGTGGATAAGTGGATATTTACCAAAACGTACAGAATACCCATCATACAACTCCCAGACTGTGTGAAATTAAAAAAAAAGGGAAGGCCCAACTGAATGCTTCATTCCCTCTTAGAAGGGGGAACAAAATATTCAATGGCAGCAGAGGGAGGGAGAGATCTGAGTGAGAGAAGGGGAAGGGAATAGGGGCAAAATCAGGTATGGAATGATGACAGAACAGAAGTTCAGAGGTCAAGAAGAACAAATAGAAATGTACAGCTGTGTAGGGTAGTGGGAGGCAGAACCTAGAGAAAATTCCAGAGACCTGGGATGAAAAAGACTCTTGGGACTTAATGGGTGATGCCCTTAGCCAACCTACCAGCTGATGACAGACACAGATACAACTACTTACCGACAACAGTTGGAGTCAGCTGAGGGACCCCTCTGGAAGAATTAGGAGACAGATTGAAGAAGCTGAATGGGATGGTAGCCCCATATGAAGAACAACAGAATCAACTAACCTGGAACCCTCAAGGTTCCCAGAGACCAACCCACCAACCACAGAGCAAGATTGGCTAGTCCATGATCCCCAGGCACATATTTTGGAGACAACTACAGAAACTTGAGGACTCAGGTAAAAAGCATGCAGTGAGGGCTGAAGTGAAGGTGGATTGGTGTGTGGGGATGTGTTGAGGGGAGTACCCTCTATGAGTCAAAGGAGAGGAAGAATGTGATGAGAAACTCTGGGAGGCGGGTACAGGAAGGGGCAGCATTTGGAATGTAAATAAATAAAGTACTTTAACAAATAAATTAAAAACAAACAACTAAAAAAGATAGACATAGTTGGCTGCCTAAAGAATTTACAAGAATTGTCTTAATTTTTCTGGCCCAGTTTATCTGACAGACATATGTGAAGCAGAAATTATGATGAACTTGCTTATGCTATCTTGGCAAAGCTTGATAATTGACTTCCCTGCATCTGCTTGTCTTTTCTGGACAGGATGTTTTCTGAAGATGAAGCATGAGCATTTTCTTTGCTCAGTGTTGAGCTTGCCAAAATTGATGCAACTCCATATGGAGGTTGCTGATGGTCAGCATCTTTTTTGAAGTGGAATGGGGGTGCTGTCAGGAATAGAGCCGTCTCATGATCAAAATGAATCCATAGTCAATGAATCTCTGAGGTTTGAAGACCAATGATCTATCCATAGCACATATGAATTGTCAACCATTATTCTTGGCTATTTACTATCTGAAAAAATTTAAAACATCCTAATGTAATCAACTAAACTAGTATCTAATAAAAGCATGAGTTAGAACATCTGATTATTTGTATTTTTCATTTATCCCTAACAGATCATTACAGCAGCTTTTAAAAGTACTTGAATTTTGTATCTTTAAATCATAAACATACCTTATGTGAATAAAAAACCTATATTCCCATTTTTCTTTATGTAAATTTAAGATGGATGTTTATTCACTTTTTACATGATTATGGACATTCCTAATGATCATTAAGCAAAAAAAAAAAAAAAAAAAAAAAACCTACATAGTACCTTTAAAGACAAAATGTGTCACTTTGAATTTTAGGCTGTAATTTTAAGTGGCTGTATCTATCTTCATAGGATCTCCCCCTTGTTGTACTATGTTCTGAGAGCCAAAGAGTCATTCTGCAGTACGGTCTATGAACAATCATGGACTGCCATCTGGACCTCATGCCTGCCAACAATCTCAAGCACATGAGTCCTGTCATGTTTGGTTAGGCAGGAGCCTCTGTCCATTACCCGCTCCAAGAAGGTAATGTGCCATTGGCAAGAAGGGGCTGTGGATTTTTCATTCCTTTCAACACCCAGACTGGAGCTCTGCTGACCTCATCCTTCTCTCTCAGCAGAGATACTCAGTCTCTTTGATCTGGTTGCCTCTTGTGCACAGCTTTATGCCTTAGTTGTCTTGACCTGAACTGGGTTGTTGGGCCCATGGCTGGTTGGCCTGCATTCCTGCTCCCTATGTGCTGTTGACAGGCCTCCATTTTCCCTAATAGCAGCTGTTCTGTAAGCAGAAGCCTTCATTTAAAAAGTTCTAAAGCACCACCTTCTTTCCAGTCTCTTTTTCTAAAAGACAGGTCTTTAAAGCTATTTGTATTTAATTTGGGTGGATTTGTGCTTTGTAGTGAGGACATTTCTCAAGTCAGTTTAAATCCCATGCCTAAATTGGCTGACATTTGTAGATGTTAGGTCTGGTTCTTCCTTCCAGACTGATGATATCAGAATTAAAATTCACACTTAAAATACATTTAAATATACATTGGCCATAAATATATCTAGGTTATAGTCCAACTAAATAATAACTTAACATTACTCATTTATTCTAATATCCATCCTGCCACATGGCTGGGTATCAGTGTGCTTGTACTAACTGTCTCATCACATCCTCCCAGGTGAATCCCCAGTGACTTGCTCTATCCTAAAATTTTTTCTGCTTTCAGGATGTTGTATCTCTTATCCTACCATTTCCTTTAGGCCTTAAGATTTTTAATTAAAAGATGATACACCCACAAAATATACAAGGTATCCTCACTACAGTGTGTAAACATGTGTGTATATCTGATGATTACTATAGCCAGATCTCCATCAATCATGTGTTCCCTTTCTTGACACATATAATAATTGGTTTGTCTGTATGTCTGTGATTCCTTCACTGGCCTCTAATGTGGTAGGAGATTCATTGTCTTCAGCAGCTGCTGTGTCCTTTGGCACACAAAGCCTTTCCCAGTCTCAGAAGGTTTTCTTTAAGACAGAGATGTCTTGCTAATAAAGATTACATACCCTAAAACCTTCCCATTCTTACCAAGATACTATATATACATTGATAAAAAAAGTGACCAAAAATACTCCAGAGGTATTTAGACTGTGGTGTGAATTCACATGTGTTTCATGCTGTGATTTCTGATTCCTGCCTTCTCCAGCAATTTTCATAAAGCTGAGTTTGGGAGTTCTTCCTTTTAAGAAGTATTTTTACTCAGTTTCACCATATGTGACAATTAAACATATGCTTAGATGTTCTATAAAGTCCCTGAAAAGGAATTGTGTTTATGGTTCATGGACTATTTGATAGTCTACTTCTCTGACACATTCTTACTGATTTTTAATACAGAGGATTTTCTGCCAAATCCTAATTCTTGTTATTTTATACTTTAATTGTAAAAATAGTTTGTTGGTATTCTTTCTCCTGAGTTAATTCAATTTCCCCCTTATAACACATGGTCTGGTTAATTCTTGTATTTAGCCTTCTATTGCAGTTGGTAATATAACCTTTTTAACCTTATTTGCATTCTGAATTTTGAACACAAGATATTCTGTGTGCAATGATCCTTCTTTGGGTCAACAGTCTGCTGGTTCTTACTCTCCTTTTATTTGTTTTATTAAACCTATCCATTGCCTGTTCATAATTTTCTCAGGTAATCCAAATCAGTCAGTAAAAGCAGCTGCCTGTATTAATCAGTAATCCATAGAGAACTTCAAGTGGGAAAATGACAGAGTCACGGCAGAGGGAAGACACATACTGGGTGCCTCATAGTGTGCACTCCTGGAACTGGAGGTCATAGTGGAAGCCATTCTTGATCTTGGCAATGTGTCTTGCAACACAAAAGTATTTTCTACTAAATGTCACTCAGACCTGACCTTTTTGGTCTTAGTAATGACTGGAGATGACAATGTATCATAAAAGAATAATATCACCTCTTATCTGGACACAGAGAAATTAGATTAAAAAAGAGAAGCCATGGTCTCATGGAGGAAGATGGGGATGAAGAATGGGAAGGTATCAGTTTAACATTACAAAGCATAACTAATTTGTTTTGCTTTAATTTTATAATATTTGTTGTAATTATTTATTTATGTAGCTTATTTTTATTTGAGAAATCCATATATTTGTATAATAAAGTTTCATCTTTGATCAAACTACCCACTTTCTTTTCTAATCTAATGTCCATACTATACAGCCAATACCAATATTTTGATAAGTTTATGTGCTCTTTCTTTAAACATAATAAGCCCACATGCTTATACACTGGTATAGGACTAAAGATTCAGCTTAAGGTGGTGATAGCCATTTCTAAACATAATCCTGAAAATAACATAAATTTATTGTTTTTCTAATGTTTTTTTAACTTAGTGATTTTAATCATACAATTAATGGCTTTTCTTGTGATATGTATACACACATATACTACTTATTTTCTCATATGCATGTCTGAATCTATTTTCCTTCATTCTTTCTACTACTAATAATCTTCCACTTATTATGCTTGCATGATTGTGTGTGTGTGTGTGTGTGTGTGTGTGTGTGTGTGTGAGAGAGAGAGAGAGAGAGAGAGAGAGAGAGAGAGAGAGAGAGAGAGAGAGAGAGAGAATGAATCAAGTCCATTTTGTGATGTGGAAATGTTCCTAGATCTTTAGTTTTTTAATGCTGAATGGTTACTTATCAAAGGCTACACTCTTTGAGAAAATGATTTGATCCTTTCCAAGATGTTAGGAACTGACAATAGGTCTACATATGAGGATGTGTTTTCATGCACAACTCTTCTCTCCATGCTTTGGATAACAATTACTAAGCACCTGATTCTTGCTTGAACCTAATATAATGCCCTCTTTCATTATTAATTTTCTTAATTAATGCTTCCTGTTTATTTTTGTTTGATCTTTGCTTGCTTTCCTTTTTGCTTGTATTCCTGAAACAAGCTATTATGTGTTCCATGCTGGTTACTATGTACTCAAAAATTACCTTGAACTTTATATATGCCTTTTGTGTGTCCCAAGTCCTAATATGGTAGTTAAATTCTGAGTGATATTGTTACTGACATCTCCAGAATACTGAGGCAATGCATTCAAACACAAATGCTTCCTGAGGCAGCAGGACCTGTTGCAATTCACTCACTGCAGGAACAGGCTGAGCTGCTCTATCACTGCTCATCCAGTAAACCTCACTTCAGTTTCTAACCACACAGGGTAGTAATGGTTTGATATATGGAGTAGAATCTGTATTTTTTGATACATGTGAAGTACAAAACTCTTCCAGAACTGAAGTACGTGTAATCCTCTGCAGAACTAAGGTTTGAAGTTTGCAACTTGCATCAGGTACAATTGGAAGTCTGGTTTTAGCAAGAACCAGAGTTGGTCTAATTTTTTCTTATGAAGAACAAATCTGGCTCTTGTGAGGGGAACACATAAGAGAAGTAAGTGAAGGGAGGAATGAGAACAAACCCCCTGGGGGTGAGAAATTTTCTTTCTGGAAAAGGAGAAAAAGTACAGATTTTAAATGATTTAATCTGGGATGTATTTTAAAGGTAATAACAAATCTACTTGCAAAGAGTCCATACCTGTGATATATAGCTTTCAATAGCACTAAAATGACTTTATAACTGGAAAAAATTATTGTGATTAATAGAGACAAGATAAAAAAATGAAATGATCTGTACCACACCCAAATGTTTACTACATTTCATGTCAGCATTTTGGATAATTAATAAAATACAAGACTTTTAGCAGAGCCATAAGCTATTCTAAATGGTCCTTTTAAGACATAGACATCTGAAAACAGAGTAGGGAAGCAGACACATAGAAAAAAACCGAGAGAAACAGCACACTGGACCCTCAGCACTCAGGTCACTGAAGAATCAGAACACACTGACAAAGTAATCCTGGCATTAGAGCCAACACCCCTGTGAAGAGAAAACTCTGCATTTAATCCTTCAAATCTGTGAAATTCTGAGGATTTCTTTATTCACTTTTCTTGTTTGTTTTTCTTTTGTCTGGTTGGCTTTTTTTGTGTTTGATAGGCATAAAAATGAATACAGAAAAGAGTATTGGGGTGAAGAGTGTAAACTAATAACAGCCCGGAGACATATTATGTTTGAAATTCATTTAGAAGTCAAATGACAGAGACTTTCCTAGCCCTAGTTCAAAAAGTACCAGCTGCATGGTACTCCCTGCCTCAACCCCAGTCATCCTGTCTCAGTTTTCTCTATCAGCTTTTCTCTAGATTCTATCTTTATTACTTACCTCCAATGAATTCATAATTCATATTTCTATTTCATGATTCATTAAACACTTCACTCATTCTTGAGAGTAGAAAAAAACCTGGGAAGAACTTGAGCTTAGAGACACGTAGCAGACTCACTTGTTCTCTTTTGAGAACCAGGAAACAATGGATTGTGATGTTTTCTCAGTACTGCCACATCCAAGGTCATCCACATGTCAGCCTGGCTCTGTCCTTCTGTTCTTCTCTCTACCTAATTTCTTACCTGAAGATCTCCCATGTTCCCTTGGTCAACACAACACAACTCCATTTTCACTCTCATGTAGTATCTTTGACTAAGAACTGTATTTTAACTTCTGAGAAATTCATATGCACGAAAATAATTGTCAATAAATTTAATGAAACATTTTTTTTTTCACTAAAATGTCCTGCCTGTGCCAGTGGCCTCTATTTTTCTACTGAACGTTTTGGTTTTGCTCTTCTTCTACCTCTGATCAATTTTGATAACTCATTGAGCAGTTCCTCTGCATTAGGGCTTCCTTTTCAGGTATTCATGCAGCAGAGGCCTCACTTTAGACGCTGGGCTAGGTGGAGCTGGAGTGAACAAAGTCCTCAGAGATTTGGCCTCTGTTGTCTCTGGTTCTCCATTTGCTGTGCTGAAATCTGTTTCTCCTGTGTTCTAGGCCAATTGTGTGGCTCCTACTACATCCTGTGCACAGATGGAAACACATTGAGTTTCTAACTCATAGCTCTTGGTTGTTATACTTTGGATTCAGGGTAATAGTATCAGGTTGGGTCACAGAATATGGTCCCATGAGTTTCTGGATTTGTTGTTGAGTTGAACACTCAGAATTACATGACATTTTTAAATACTCAAAAGACAAGATTCAGTACCAATGTCTTTCTGTTATTCCATGCTCAATTTTATACTTAATCCCTCACTGTAGTATGGTTATTTTTTTGCATTACTTAACTAAAGGAGGACTCATTCTTTCTTCAGCTTTATAAATTATATGCCTAAAAAATTCTGTTTCTGATAAAATATAAAATTCGTTTTCTCAAATAGGGAATGGTTGAAAATCTGGAAGTTCAGCAATACATACATCCATGTATACTCTGCAAAAAATTTAAACTTAATGAAATTAAGTAGTTTGCAGTAGAATTAAAATTTTAAGATCAATATCTTGTCTTTTCATGGTGTGTTTCATGGTGTTTGATTTGAAGTCTTAAGACAAGAAGATTAGCAAATGTTTATCATATTACCACAGTGTGATGCCCAGTGTGCCATTGAGGAGGAAAATATAGGGAAAGGGAAAGATGCATAAGACCATAGAAATATATAACTTCATAGGGAAAAGAAATGATTCTAAAAATATTGAAATATAAACTTGGCAAAATAGGGAATTGGAAACACAAGTAAATAATTTTGCTATATTATATAAGAGGGTCACATAGATGTTTAGTGTGTGACATTCAGTTGTATGATTGTTTTTGTTGGGTGGAGAGTTCTTTCTTAACAAAAAATACAGAGGAAGGGACAGTGATAGAAAGTGGGAGAGAGAAAAACATTGAAGAATGCCAAGAACCAGAAAGAAAAAGAGAAGGAAGAATAACAGGACAGCATTAGTCATATGTGTTTGTTCTACATATAAGATATGGCAGATCAGCCAGGGCTAGCAGTGAAACTGTGACTCAAACAAAACAATACAAAGACACACAGAGGGACACTTTAGTCCTAATAAGGTCTGGAAGTGCTTAGAGAAAATGTTTGCCTTGGTTCTTCGTGTTCCTTTGTGTTGTTGGTTGAATATGTCTTTTGTTCAGTAGACTCCAAATTGTGTCACCACAGGGTGCTGGAGCTTGAGAAATTATGTAATAAAAAGTGATTCTTAATGCAGTGAGGTTGTCATGTGTTGTGTTAGCACTGTTTCAAGTGTGGATAATATTGTTATACCCAGTATTAAATTTCATAGTGAAATTCTCATGCTGAAATTTGTTGCAGAGCCCCGTGTACATTCCTGTCCAAATTATTTCTCATTTAGGTTAATCTACTAGGTGTCATCAGAAGTTGTATGCTCTGTTGGCTTCACGTACTTATTCTGGGGCCACCTTCCCTCAAAAGTGTTGTTGTTGTTATCCTTTCAAGGAATCAGAGGTTGTCTCTTAAATTATCTTTGTTTTTTTGTTTGTTTGGGTTTTTTTGTTTGTTTTGTTTTTGGAATCCAGAGAATTAATAGGAGCATCAAGCCAGGACCTCAAAAGAGAAGAGATAAATAATAACCCTATATTCACCTTTAAAAAAACCATAATTTTAGATAGAATTGTATCCAAGAATGAAAACAAAAGTAAAATGTGGATGTTGCCATCAAGAACCATGTGCAGCAAAGTCTGAGGGGATTTGGACTCCAGAAGTCTTGATTTTGTTGTTGTTGTTACTGCTGATGCTACTGTTTTCTTTTGTTTTTCTGACCCTCACTTGGTGAAAGCATTCTCACATTTTCAGTAGCATGTGATCTGAAAATTTAATTAATGTGAAGAAACAATAGCCATAAAATACCATGGCATGTGCATGCAGTCATGTGTTTCCTAGGATACATGAAACACTAGGTCTATACCCAGCAGAGCAAAGGAAGACAACAGGCCTCATTTAAGCACCAGGGTTGTAAAGACAAGAAAATTCGAAATGGCTCAATGCACAAGGACTAAGTAGGGATGAGAATTGGAAGGATTGGTTGAGAGAGGAAGAGGCAGATGGAGAAAGTGTGTGATAGCTGATGGTTTAGAAGGCAAAGTGGAAACCCAGTACAATGGAAACATATTAGGACCTTTGAAGGTTACTGTTGTGAGGTCTCCATACAAGGGAGGATGTATAGTCTTAACCGAACATCTTATGTAACCAGGCTAGTCTCCAAGTAGTAGGACTGAGACACCAAACCAAGGAAGAACAACCACAATCTTCAAACTGTTCTTCCTGTAAGATGCTCTGGGTCAGTGGTGGTTCACTTTGTGGATGTGGATGATCAATGACTGGCCCTACTTAAAGCCCAAACCATTAGGGGAAGCACATAGCTGACACTGCCTGGCATGGCAAAGAACAAGAAACTGAGTGGCTCAGAGTCTTAACAAGGAACTAACACCCAAATGTACATGCATTGTATGTACTCTCGAATAAGTGGATATTAGCCAAAGGTTGGGTGGTGCTGATCTGGTATTTAGTGAGGAAAAAGGACTAAAGCCCTGAGGGCCAGCAGAAAGAATGAATCATGACACTTAAGAAAGCAGGAGGTTGGGGGGACCCTCCAGAATACACTAGAGACCTGGAATCTGAGAGACTCTCAGGACACAACGGGAGGGACCTTAGATGAACTGCCCTACAATAGGGAGAGGAAACTTATAGAGCTCACCTCTAGCAGGAAAATTGGGCATCAAAAAAGCAGAGGGTTGCCATTCCACAGTCAAAACTCTGACCCATAATTTTTCTTGTTTGAAAGAAATACAGGAATGGAAATGGAGAGGAACCTGGGGAGAATAAGGTCCAGTAACAGGCCCAAAGTGGAATCCAACTCAAGAAAAGGTCCCAAGGCCTGACACTCTTACTGAGGATAGGGAGCTCTCACAAAAAGGGACCTATCATAACTGCCCTGCAGAAGTCCCAGCAAGCAGTTTCAAGAGTCAGATGCAGATGTTTGCACCCAAACAATGGGAAGAGGCTGCCAACCCTTCTGGTTGAATTGGGAAAGGGCTGGAAGAGGCTAAGGAGACAGGTGACCCTGTAGGAGGACCAGCAGTCTCAACCTACCTGAATCCCCAAGATCTCTAAAACACTGCACCACAAAAAGTCAGCATGCACCAGCTGATATGAGACCCCCAGCACATATACAGCAGAAGACTGCCAGGTCTATGTTCAGAGATGATGCACCTAGAATTCTGGAGGCCCCAGGGAGTTTAGATATCAAGGGGGTGATGGGTGTGCGGTGGGGACAACCTCGTGGAGACAGTGGAGAAGGTTGGAGGTATGGGATGTGGAACAGTCAGAGGGTTGATGGAGGCCTGTGGGAAGTGGCTCCACTCTCACCATTACAAAGTGTCACTTGGCATAGGCATTGCTTGAGAGAAAAGACAACTCCATATATGGAGTTGTATGTGCTGAGAGGTGTGGTTACCTGATCACCCCACCTCGCATCATTGAGAGTGGCCAATTAGCAGTAACTTTGTGGCAGCTGCTGATAGGATCAAGGCAATGCTTATAAGGGGCTGTGGGAGCTGGGGAGAGAGACAAGACAAAAGAAGAGAAGGAGAGAGAGGAAGCGCGTTGTACAGGGATAGCTGAATAAACCGCTTGAAGAAGAACATGTTTGCTGTTGCCTTATTCCGCTGGTCGGACGTGGATAGCGATAGAGGCCACAATAACATCTGGAGTGTAAATAAAAAATAATAATAACAATAAAATAAAAGGAAGTAAACCGAGAGACCTAGTGAAAGAATAAACAAAAGAAAGAAAGAAAGAAAGGAGGAAGAAAAAACTAAAAGAAAAGAAAAAGGGAAAGAAAGAAAAAGTCAAGGAAGTGGTTCTTAATGATATCCTACTATATTCATAGGTCAGTGCCTAGATCATTCTTCATCAGAGTCTTTTCCCATCAGCTGATGATAACAGATGCAAAGATCAACAGAGAAACATTATCTGGAGCTCTGGCAGTCCCTCAAAAATGGTAGAAGGGTCTTAGGTTATAGAAGGATCAAGGACATCCAGAGATCAGGCCCCCAGAATCAACTTAGTTAGCTGTGGGGAGCCGACCGAAGGTGGCTATCATCCTTGCAGCCATCTTGAGCCATATACCCTGATAAAAGACTTGTTCACAACAGCCTACAACAGCTGAGCACACTCTGATAACATCTTGTTTTAGATGCCCAGGATCTTCCCTTGGGTGTGTGAGACTTAAAGCTGTGATTTAGAGCTGAGACTTAAGGTCGTGACTTAGAGATCAGATTTAGAGATAAGACCTAAGGGTGTGACTTAAGAGTGTGGCTTAGAAGTGAGACATATAAAAGGTGAGAGGCAGACAGAAGAGTAGAGTACAACTTGGAACTAGGAATTAGGTTAGACACTTCCAACAGATTACTTGATATTAGTTATTAGGCATTAGGTATTAGGCACTTAGCACTTGGAGAAAGAACTTGGAACTTGGAGGCACTAGGGATTAGGAATTAGGGACTAGGAACTCAAGACTTGGGATTTGGACTAGGAAGAGAGACTGAAGAATAAACGGGATTGAATCACACTCTGTCTGGTCTCCATTCTTAGCGTCCATCCTCACTCTCTCTCTTGCTGAACCCCGACCCACAGACCAGAGCAGCCTGGGGCAGTGCAAGCTCTAACAATTTAGCTCCCAAGGCTTTTGGCAGTGCAGGTTCCAACACTGATAGAGTGGTCTGCAACATTTTGGCCCCAAAACATGGGGCATCTCAGGCTGCAACAGTTAGCATGACTCATAGAGGCTCACAGACACTAAAACAGCAATCCAGACCCTACACGAACATTAGCTAGGCCCACAACACAAAAGCTGAGGTTGTTTAGAGTGGGATGCTCCTTAGTATCCTAGGAGAGGGAGTAGGTGTGCTTCTGATTTATTTCCCTGCTCATGGGACACTTTTCCTCCTACTAGACTGCCTAGTCCAGTCTTGATAGCAGTGTTTATACCTAGATTTATTGCATCACATTTGGACATTTTCTCTTGATAGCACTGCAAGGCCTGAACTTTAATGAAGGAAAACATAGGAGCAGTGATTCTGGGGAAAGGCTTAAGTGAAGGGCATTAGAATGAGAGAAGGAGGGGAACTTGTAGTTCAGATGCCCTGTATAAGACAAATATAAGTAAAATAAGAATGTTGAAGATTTTCTATAGTTACAGAGTAAGCTTAAGGCCAGGCTTGGGTCCATAAACCCTATCTGAAATGCAAATAATAAAAGCTATATCATTACAAAAATAAATGTCAACCTATACTACACAGGATGTCAGCAGAGGCTAAACTGTCAGAATCCCTTTGCGAAAAATTGTCAAGAGTTTTGCTCTCACATAATGTATTAATTACAAATAAAGAAGCGTGATGATGAGTCTTAGTAATTAAGAGATGTCACCCAAGCTTAACTTATCTGGAAAGACTAAAAATGAGCCTTGTGTTACTGATTGCTTATGGAGTGTTCTAAAACATTAGTAATTGAGCAGAAATTAACTTTTGTAAAGGAAAATTAAGTTATATCACATATAGAATGATGAACATACTATATTGTTGGAAAGCAGGATATAGTTTAACAATTATTTAATATGTTTATTTTTTGATACAGAGAGGTAGGCACTTAATACATTACTTTAAGCCTAGGACATCACTTTTGGGACAGAAATAGGCATATAGTTCTATCTCCAATTACATGATCACAATGCAGTTAAAATACTTTCAAGGTTATAAAACATGACAGAAATTTACATAGTGATAGAAATGAAATTCTATCTATTGTTCAAATTCTTTGGAAAGTATTTCTTCACCACTAGTATACAAGTAACAAGATTCAATAATGTAGAGGGTACTTTATCTACTAGAAATGACACACTGTACACCTCTGCCACATTGTATAATGTTTAGCCAATATCCAGAAGAGAAACAAGATGTTTAAGGATATCCTGCTGTGTCATATATGAGATCAATGGAGCTGCTAGGCCATCATGCCTTTGCTCCACTAATTAAGGGGCATTTCTTGTGTTCTCCAGAACACACTGCCAAGAAATTATAGAAGCTTCTCCAAGAGTCATGTAGTCCTGCTCCCAGCAGCTCTGTTGTTCCTGAGCTCAACTTAGCACAGATGAAGGGATGAGAATTTGGGGTGTATGTAATTCAGAAGAGAAGTAAGTTTAAAAAGGTACCAATTGCATTAGAAGGCTAAATACAGGGACTGTTTGATAATAAGTGAGATATATGGGGAAAATTTAATTAGTTCAGGAGAAGGAATATCAATAAACTACCTTTCACAAGGAAACTGTAGAACAACCAGAATAAGAATTTGTCAAAAAATGCTCTGAATTAAAAAATCAATCTCAGAAGGTGTCACAGAAGTGAGCTATCAAATAGTCCATTAACTATAAACACAATTCCTTTTCAAGGCCTAAACATCCAATTCAGCATGTGTAAAACGTCCTAAGCATATTTTTCCCTTTCATAAAAAATATTTTTTAATTTTATTTTTCATTTTCATGGGATATTATATTTATTTACAATTCAGATGTTATCCCAATTACCCCCATATACTCCCTGTACCATCCCACCCCTCCTGCTTCTGTGAGGGTGTACCCCATATGTCCAATTTTTTGAGAAACTGCCAGTCTGATTTCTGGAGTGGTTGTACTAACTTGCACTCATACCAAAATGGAGGAGTGTTCCTCTTTCTCTAAATCTTAGCCAGCATCTGCTATGACCTGAGATTTTGATTCTAGCCATCCTGACTTGTATGAGGTGGAATTTCACAATGTAGAATCTATGAGTATGTGAGATCTTTCCATCTTCTGAGATCATCAGATCATTCACTTGCTTGGTTAGATTCACACCAAGGTATTTTATATTATTTGTGACTATTGTGAAGGGTGTCAGTTCCCTAATTTCTTTCTCAGCCTGTTTATCCTTCTAGTAGAGGAAGGCTACTGATTTGTTTGAGTTGATTTTATATCCAGGCACTTTGTTGAAGTGGTTTATTAGGTTTAGGAGTTCTCTGGTAGAAGTTTTGGTGTCACTTAAGTATACTATCATATCATCTGCAAATAGTGATATTTGATTTCTTCCTTTCCTATTTGTATCTCTTTGACTTCTTCTTGTTGTCTAATTGCTCTGGTTAGAAGTTCCAGTACTATATTGAATAGGTTGAGAGAGAGTGGGCAGCCTTGCCTAGTCCCTGATTTTAGTGGGATTGCTTCAAGTTTCTCTCCATTTAGTTTGATGTTGGCTACTGGCTTGCTGTATATTGCTTTTACTATGTTTAGGTATGGGCTTTGAATTCCTGATCTTTCCAGGACTTTTACCATGAAGGGATGTTGAATTTTGTCAAATGCTTTCTCAGCATCCAGTGATATGATTATGTGGTGTTTTTTCCTTTGAGTTTGTTTATATAGTGGATTACATTGATGGTTTCCTGAATAATGAACCATCCCTGCATTCCTGGGATAAAGCCTACTTGACCATGGGGTATGATTGTTTTGATGAGTTCTTTAATTTGGCTTGCAAGAATTTTATTCAGTATATTTGCATCAATATTCGTAAGGGAGATTGGTCTGAAGTTCTCTGTCTTTGTTGGGTCTTTATGTGGTTTAGGTATGAGCATAAATATAGCTTCATAGAATGAATTGGGTAGTGTTCCTTCTATTTCTATTTAGTGGAATAGTTTGAAGAGTATTGGTATTAGGTCTTCCTTGAAGGTCTGATAGAAATCTGAACTAAAACCATTTGGTCCTGGGCTTTTTTTTTTTTTTTTTTTTTGATGAGGACACTTTTAATGACTGCTGCTATTACTTTAGGTGTTATGGAATTGTTTACATGGGTTATTTACTCCTGATTTAACTTTGGTATCTGTAACTGTCTAGAAAATTGTCCATTTTATCCAGTTTTTCCAGTATTTTTCAGTATAGACTTCTGTAGTAAGATCTGATGATTTTTTGAAGTTCTTCAGTTTCTGTTGTTATATTTCCCCTTTAAGCTCTAATTTTATTAAGTTGGATAGTGTCTCTGTGCCTTCTGGTTAGTCTGGCTAAGGGTTTACCTATCTTGTTGATCTTCTCAAAGAACCAGCTCCTGGTTTTGTTGATACTCTGTACAGTTCTTTTTGTTTCTACTTGGTTGATTTCAGCACTGAGCTTGAGTATTTCCTGCCATCTACTCCTCTTGGGTGTATTTGCTTCTTTTTGTTCTAGACCTTTCAGGTGTGCAGTCAAGTTGCTAATGTATGCTCTATCCAGTTTCTTTTTGTAGACACTCAAGGCTATGAGTTTTTCCCTTAGCACTGCTTTTATTGTATCCCATAAATTTTGGTATGATGAGACTTCATTTTGATAAAATTCTAAAAAGTCTTTAATTTTTTCTTTATTTTTTTCTTAGGGTATTGTTCAGTTTCCACGTGTATGTGGGCTTTCCATTGTTTTTGTTATTATTGAAGACCAGACTTATTCCGTGGTTATCTGATAGGATGCAAGGGATTATTTCAATCTTTTTGTATCTGTTGATGCCTGCTTTGTGACCAATTATATGGTCTGTTTTGGAGAAGGAACCATGAGGTGCCGAGAAAATGTATATTCTTTTGTTTTAGGATAAAATGTTATATATATATATATATATATATATATATATATATATATATATATATATATATATATATTAAATCCATTTGGTTTATAACTTCTGTTAGTTTCATTGTGTCTCTGTTTAGATTTTGTTTCCATGATCTGTCCATTGCTGAAACTGGGGTGTTGAAGTCCCCCACTATTATTTGTGAGGTGCAATGTGTGCTTTGAGCTTTAGTAAAGTTTCTTTTATGAATGTGGGTGCCCTTGCATTTGGAGTATAGATGTTCAGAATTGAGAGTTCACCTTGGTAGCATTTTCCTTTGATGAATATAAAGTGTCCTTCTTTATCTTTTTTAATCACCTTTGGTTGAAAGTTATTCTAAATTGGAATGGCTACTCTAGCTTGTTTCTTGGCACCATTTGCTTAGAAAATTGTTCTCCATCCTTTTACTCTGAGGTAGTGTCTGTCTTTGTCTCTGAGGTTCATTTCCTGTTGCAGCAAAAGTCTGGGTCCTGTTTATGTATTCACTCTGTTAGTCTATGTCTTTTATTGGGGAATTGAGTCCATTGATCTTAAGAGATATTAAGGAAAAGTGATTGTTTCTTCCTGTTACTTTTATTATTAGAGGTGGAATTATGTTTATGTAGCTATCTTCTTTTGGGTTTGTTGGAAGATTATTTTCTTGATTTTTCTAGGTTATAGTTATTTTTCCTTGTGTTGAAGTTTTCCATCTATTATTCTTTGTAGGGCTGGATTTGTGGGAAAATATTGTGTAAACTTGGTTTTGTCATGGAATATCTTGGTTTCTCCATCAGTAGTGATTGAAAGTTTTGCTGGGTATAGTAGTCTGTGCTGGCATTTGTGTTCACTTAGGGTCTGTATGATATCAGTACAGGATTTTCTGGCTTTTATATTCTCTGGTGAGAAGTCTAGTATAATTCTTATGGGTCTGCCTTTATATGTTACTTTACCTTTTTCCCTTACTGCTTTTAGTATTTTTTCTTTGTTTTTTGCACTTGATGTTTTGATTGTTATGTGACAGGAGGAATTTCTTCTCTGGTCTAGTCTATTTGGAGTTCTGTAGGCTTCTTGTTCATTCATGGACATCTCTTTCTTTAGGTTATTTCTCCTATAATTTCATTGAAGATATTTACTGGCCCTTTAAGTTGGGAATCTTTACTCTCATCTATACCTATTATCCTTAGGTTGGGTCTTCTCATTGTGTCCTGAATTTCCTGGATGTTTTGGGTTAGAAGCTTTTTGCATTTTGCATTTTATTTGACAGTTTTGTCAATGTTTCACATGGTATCTTCTGCACATGAGATTCTCTCTTCTATTTCTAATACTCTGTTGGTGATACTTGCATCTATGGCTCCTGATTTTCTCCTATGTTTTCTATCTCCAAGATAGTCTCTTTTTAGGATTTCTTTATTGTTTCTACTTCCATTTTTAGATCCTTGATGGTTTTCATTAATTACTTAACCTGTTTGGCTGTGGGGTTTTTTTTTTGCAATTCTTTAAGGGATTTTTTTTCCTCTTTAAGGGCTTCTACCTGTTCTCCTGTATTTTTAAGGGACTTGTTTATGTCCTTCTTAAAGTCCTCTATTATCCTCATGAGAAGTGATTCTAAATCTGAATCCTGCTTTTCCAGTGTGATGGGGTGTCCAGGACTTGCTATGGTGGGAGAACTGGGATCTGATGATGGCAGGTATCATTCATTTCTGCTGCTTATGTTCTTTCACTTGCCTTTCACCATTTGGTTATCTGTAGTGCTACCTGCACTCACTGTCTCTGACTGGAGCTGACCTTTCCAGTTATTTTTCTTGTGTCAAAACTCCTCAGAGTCCAGTTGTCTCTGTGATCTTGTGATACTGAGCTCCAGGTTGGAAGAGCTCCTGTGAGTCAGTCTGCCTCTGGGATCCTAAAACCCTGCTGCTCTGAGTACGGTGGTTCATCAGCTTCTCTGAGTGCTGTGGTTCCACCTCTGCTCTAAGATGGTTCAGGATATGGAACCTTCACAGGAGCAAACCAGCTAGGCGTCTGCCCCAGCCAAAAGGACCAAGGAAGTGGCAGTAGGAGAGTGGTACTCCAGAGGGATGGGGTTTGGGTAGGTTGCAGCTCTGGGGCTTAGGATTGTGAGGGAGGGTTCTTATCAGCTGCTCTAGGAAGTTTTAGGATAAGATTTCTTCACAGGAACAGACCAGCCAGTGAAAGAATTTAAATTCTTAAATTTGACAAATAGTATGGAAGGTGTTCCTTCAGCAATATTATACAAGTAACATTATTCACTTATTCATGAGTCTAAAATCTACAGAACTGAAATCTCAGTACCAGCTGTTTATTGTCAGAAAGGTTCAGAGGACACTGGGAAATGAGTTTCTTTAGTATGACAAAGGCAGCAGAAGGGTAGCATATATGCTTATATCGATGTCCATGTCTATATTTATTTTTATATCTGTAGAAGATTTTACATCATGTCTAAAATATAACATCAAGGGAATCTGTGCCTCTTAATGTTTGAGGTAGCTAACCAATGGATTCTCTTATGTAGTACCAGGAAGAACGAGAGAAAATACAGTGGTAAAGGCTGGCAAATGGGTAGGTTCAGTGATGGCCCAGTGGATAAGGATCATTTGTCATCTTCACTGTATTTTCCATTTTTCACTGAGCTACTGTAGGGGGTAAGCAGTAGCCCACATTCCTATGGGTCAATGTCTTAGGAACCTTCTCCCACTTCTCACATTAGCACCATTGGATACCAGGAATTTTTAAGGATTTAGGTTTCGACATTATAGTCATTACATCTTAATATTTGCTTCCATTGTGTATTGTTCCATTCTTGCCATTTAGTGCTCATATATTTTAACCAAAAAGAAAAAAATCTTCCAGTTGCTGTTGTAGGAGTACCTTATCTTCTGTAACAATGTCCTAATACTCTATTTTGAATTAAGTCAAGAATTCAAAGTCCACAGATTTTGATCCAGTGACATGGCTGTAAGTAGTAAAGCCGACTTGTCTAAAGAAAGCAGTCATTTAATTGGGACTCAATTACTGACTTTACAGAGGACAGGGGTCTGTTTTCAATATGAGACACATTCTTGATCCATGATTAATGTGGGAGGGCCCAGTTCACCTAGTATGGCAACACCCTTGTGTGGTCAGACCTGTGTTTTATAAGAAAGAACTGTGAGCATGCATAGAGGAGCAAACCATTAAGCTGCATTCCACCATAGTCCTTTTTCAGTTTCCTTCAAGATGAAATGCAATATGTATATGTATCTGAAATACCTGTGCCATGGTGCCAAAGTTCTTGTGTTCTATTTTAGCAATAAAAAGAAAAAGGGAGGGAAAACAGAGAGATATTGAGGATCCTCTAAATGATTTCCATATGTGAACACAACATTATGAAAAATGTTAATTCATTAACACACTTGAGAAAAATGTAGAATGTTTAAACGGTTGAGTAAGAGTATGCCGAACTATTAGTGCTGAGGGAGACTGGATATCAGCAGAAGATTTGAGACAGGAATGAAAATATTTGAGATGTCAGGTCAGGTTGGGTACAGATGATAGAAGACCAAATAGAGGCCACTGTTGTGCTTCCCAGAACAACTGAAGCCAAGAGGTATACTCTGAAAATGTAAGTTATGGGCAAAAAACATAGGGAAGTTCTCAAAAATCAGAATTTCACTGAAGAGTTTGTTAGAATCCAAGGCCTTCCTATGCTCTCCCATAGCACTGGAAATCAAATATAAAATGACATGTAGAACTATGTCATTTCTACATGTTTTTAAATTTCATTTTTCTGTATTGCTTGACAGATTAAGAGCTTAAAGTCATTCTTGTTGCATATATTTGATTTATCCTGGTTGTTTAGGTTATTTGAAAGGTTGATGTTTGATATGCTCTTATTGCCAAGCCTAGAAGAAAGCAGTTATTGGTTTAAACCTTGGATCAAATATATATAGCAGTTAATAGACCTAGGTAAAATAGGTTCTTTTTAATTTCCAGCAGGGTAAGCCACTGTTGGTGTGTTTCTTGAGGAAATGGTTTTTTTGGGGGAAGGTTGAAGGGAAGATTGTTGCTGGTCAATTTATGATAGTGGTTCCTGCTGTGAATCATTATCTTCAACTTTTCTATCAGTAGAGGCAAGTGGAGAGCTAAATTGAGACATATCTCTGGGCTCTGGGTTTGTCCTTCCACCTTTGTATATGTTAAGAGCAGGTTATCTGTGATAAACGCAGACTGTATTCTCACTTTATGTCTCTGAACTTAACACCTACTCGCTTCTTACCATGTTCAAGAAAGACAGAGGAGAAAAGAAATATTTGATGGAAGTAAAATGTTTTTATTCTTTTATGCAAGTAGATTATTCAGATTTGATCTTTTAGAAATAAAATGTAGGATTATGTGGAAAGTTAGATGACAAATTGATGAAGGCCACAAATTTTCCAAAGGGAAAAGCAACCTCCAGTTTCTATCCACCCTACTATCAACAAGCTGGTCAGTACAGTTCTCCATGTCATTAAGTGCTTCTCATTCATTTAGGAGTCCTCTGTTGAGAATTCTCTTTTTCGCTTTTCACAGCTTTTAAAAAACTGAATAATTTGATGTTTTGTAGACAAACTTCTTGAATTCATTATATATTTTGAATATTAGCTGTTTGTCAGATATAAAATTAGTGAAGATCTTTTCCCAATTGTTGGGGCATCAACCCACTCACAAAACATTCCTCCAAAATTTATGCTGTCTAGAACAAATGCAGGCATGGTGGATGAAGCAGAGACTGAGTAAATTGCCAATCAATAACTGGTCCAACTTGAACCCCATCCAGTGGGCAAGCAACAGTTCCTAACATTATTAATGTTACTCTGATATGGTTGCAGACAGAAGTGTGTTGTTTTTTGAAAGGCTACACCCAACAACTGACTCAGACAAATACAGACATTCTCAGTCAAACAGTGAATGGAGCTTGGGGACTCTTAAAGAAGACAAGGAGGAAGGATTGTGCGCCCTCAAGGGGTAGAAACTCCACAGGAAGACTAATAAAGTCAACTAACCTGTACCCTTGGGACTATCAGAGTCTGGTGCACCAACCAAAAACATACAGGGCTGGACCTAGGAATTTCCCTGACATATATAACAGATGTACAGCTTGACTTTAATTGGAAGAGGGTTTTTCCAAAATCTGTTGCCTATACATAGAATATATTATTCTATTTGGGCTCCCTTTTATGGCCTCAATGGTATAGGAAGAAGTGAATTTTGCAAAGACTTGAACTTCCAGGGTAGAATACATGCAGGGAGGCATTCACCCACCAGAGTAGAAACTGAGGGTGAGGCTTGTAGAGAGTATTGTGGGAGGAGGTAGCCATCAAGGGACAGTGACTGTAATATAAAGTGAATAAGTAAAAAAATTAAAGAAATAAATTAAAAAGAAAATGATACGATTTTTATGTCTCTACCTAAAACTCTTGCTGTAAGAGAAACTTGAAATGCAAAAATGTAAGGTAGTTGCAAATCCTAAGCAATTCTCAAATTCTTGCTATTCACCAACATGTTTTTATGTGTCTAGCAACAGTTTGTAATTTCTGTTCATTGCATCAAAAATAAGTGTGTAATACTTCCTAAATATTAATTAAAATATTGCTTAAAAGTCAATACTCAATTATCCAAATATTTCATAAATACTAAATGTTTTATTTTAATCTTAGATTTATTGTTAATCTAATTCAGTTACAATTAATTTACATTCCTTAATTGCTGAACTCTTTAATTTGTCTTTCTTGACTTGCAGTTAATGCACTGATGGAAAGCAGAATCCTTCACCATGCATTCTGAAGTATTTCCTAAACTTTAGGCACTGCTCATATTGTTCTTTATTGATTGTTACAGATGATTTACCCTTTGATGGGAAACAGAGGTGATAGGTTGATGTGCTTTCAAGTCATTTCAAAGTTTTGTTTATATTTTGATATCATTTTTCTCTACAAATTCCCCTATCAGGCCCTCCCTCTTATCTCTCCCCCATCCATCGTCTCACCTAATCTTTCTCCTCAGAAATTGAAGGACTCCCATTGATATCAACCACTCTTTGCATCTCAAGCTTCAACTGGATACATCTTCTCATGTTAAAGCTAAATAAGCAATCCAGTTTGTGGAAAGAAATTCAAAAGCAGGCAACACAGTCATAGATCAGCCCTGTAGCTGCAGTTAGAAGATAAACATTAAGACAAAGCTATATAACTGTGACATATGAACAGAGGAAAAAGGTCTGTTCCATGCATTTTCTCCAGTAGGAAGTTCAGGCTCTACCTGTCTCCATTTGTCCAGGTTAGGTGATTCTATCGAATTTTATGTGTCCTTAAGACCTCTTGTTCTTTAATTTCTTCTTTTTCTTCTTCCATAGGATTTTACAAGCTCCACCTATTATTTGGCTGTGGGTCTTTCTGAGTCTATTTCCATTAGATACAGTATAAAGCTTCTCTTATAACAGTTAGGCTAGAGTCCTGTCTGAAAATATATCTGATTATTAGTGTCAGGGATGAGGTCCTGCTTATGTCAACAATCTCAAGCTTGGCCACTCAGTTTTTGGCTATTTCTTCAATTTCTGCTCCAACTTTGTGCCTTTGCATCTTTTAGTTATTGCAATTATGGGTCGAGAGTTTTGAAGCTGGCTTGGAGTCTCAATTTCTCCACTGGAAGTCTTGACTGATTGTAGGAGAATATTCTGCATTATAAGGAATCATAGCCAGGGCAACCCTCATAGCTTCCTGGAAGTTACCTACAGAATGGGAAATGATCTTCAACTCCACATCCAACTGAGGATTAAAATCTGACATATATAATAAACTGAAGAAACTTGACATCAACAAACCAGTTTAAAAATGGTATGCATTCTTTACAGAGAAATATCTACTGGCTGAGAATCTCTTTAAAAATGAAAAAAATTATCCCCATCCTTATTCATCAGAGAAATACCAATAAAAACATCTTTAAGATTCTACTCTATTCCTGTCAGAATTAATAATATAAAGTCTTAGGTGACACTTCATTTTGGATAGAATGTGAAGCAAGGAAAACACTCATGTATTGTTAGTTGAGGTCCAAACTTGTGCAATGAATTGGGAATATTTCTACTTCATGACCTATCTGGACCATTCCTGGGCATAACACACAGATACTTGACCATACCACAAGGGCTGTTGATCATTTATGTCCATAGCAACTTCATTTATAAGATCAAGATATTGAAATAATCCAGACTGAAAATGGATAAGGAAAATGTTTAAATTTAATGCACGGTTATTTTACTAAGCTATTAAAAAGTATAATATCAGCTTTTCAGATTATAGATTACTGAGCAAGGTGAGAGCATTGTCATTCAGTGAGGAAAGGAAGATAATCTTCCAGAGTTCTTCTCCCTTCAGACACTGATGTACATGCTCTTAAAGGCAACATCCACATTTTAATGTGTTCTGGATTCTTTCATACAATTCTACCAAGAGTTAGTTCTTCATATTGACTATAGGATTGTTTTTTAAGTTTTCCCATTTGTTGATTTGTTTCTGAGTTCCAGATAGTTCAATGGATTCTTAAAGGATGGAAACACAAGGAAGAGTACTGACCTCATGAATACCCCACGTTTTGGGAAAGATGGCCCCAGCATATTGGTCCGTAGACATCCTCAACAGGGCCTTTGGCTTGCAGCAGAAGATTCAGTCTTTTGTAGTAGTAATTTAAAGAATTTAAAAGGGTCCGTGCAAGTATTTAGGGAGTGATTATTTCACCCTGAAATTTGATGCTGAACATAATGGCACAGTCTAGGCAGTGCTAATACAACACGTTGCAATATTTCAGCATTAGGGATTATTTGTCATAATTTTTGAAGCTCCAGTATGGTGCTGTAGCACAATTCAAAGTCATCAAAGCAAGTGAACATTTTCACCCAACTCTGCAAATGAACAGAAGTACCAAGGCAATCAGCTTCTGTCAACACTTCCAGACTTCATCAGGATGGGAGTCCCTCTCACTCTTTCACTTGTTTACTCTCTCTCTTCCTCCTTCTCTCCCACTTTCTTTCCTTTATCCATTGCTCTATTCTTCCTAGCCTACATTTGTACATTTAGGTAAGAAAAGAATGTTTCCTCAAAAAAGAACCATTTTCAGAAATGAATGCCTCTCTCCCTACACATCTATGACACTGCTACAAAACATGTTACTTTCGTTTATTCACTTCCAGTTTCTTATTTTGATGACTTTACTTTTTTGATATTTGTTAATTTCTTTTCACCATGAAGATTTATATTTTCTATGATCTTTGCATCTATATCTTTCATTATAATTTCTTGTTGCATGTCATATATGACAGATATCATCTGGTCCCTAAACATTTTTAAAGGCTTATTTTGTTTAAAAGTCAAATGATAAGAAACATACGAAGAGGAAGAGAAGATTAAACATTATTAATGTTTTAATTCTATTGGAATTTAGGTAATCATATTACTTTAAAAAATCATTATTCATTTAGTTGCATAAAATGTTCATTATGATACATGTAACTGTGTTTCTAGCCTAGACAGCAAACCTAGAAACATTTGGCAATATTGTCTATGAACCTACATATTAAAATTTCTCTTAATCCAAGAACAATTGTCAAGTTCTGGGAGTAAGAGAACCAGCAAGTTACTATGTACAAATCAGCGGGGTCAAATAAAGGTTATATATGTAAGAACATTGGGCAACAGAAAGTTGGCTTCATCACTTACAAGTACACAAACACACACCACACACACACACTCACACACACACACACGCACAGAAAGAGAGAGAGAAAGAGAGAGAGAGCAAAAGAGAGAGAGAGAGAGAGAGAGAGAGAGAGAGAGAAAGAGAGAGAGAAAGAGAGAGAGAAAGAGAGAGAGATGAGTAGAGATACAATGTTCATGCAAACCTAAGTAAGGGAAGATTGGTATTAGAAAGAATGGAGAAAATTTGTGTCAAAGATGCTCATGACAAAAGTACAGTGATGTGTGTGCATGAATATATCACAATAAATGGCATTATCTTTGTATGAATAAACATACTATGTAAAAATTATAAGAAATATGAATAAAATTTTGTTGTTTTTAAGAAAATGGTTAGGAATGGACATCACCAATATAGGCTAAATAATATAGCTTTGTAGCAGTGTACATGAAGGTGGACTCTGTGACTTTCAAAGAAAGAGCACTCAAATTAAGAAAATACTCCCAGTTGGGTGGATAGTATAGATATGGAGGGGGAAGTGGAGCGAAAGTTTGATCTAATTCTATTACACACATAGATTGACTTCTTGAACAGAAAAAAAACCTTTTTTATAAATAATCAATTACATTCAATATTATAAAAATAAAGCCGAACAAAATATTTAACATGTGTATAACTTCAAGCTAATGCCAGCCCATTCTTCATCCCCACATTCCTCCCTAACACATTTGCTTATCACCTCTGCAATTAGATTTCTGTTTCCATTGAGATCAGAGGTGATATTTTTCTTTCATGATACATTGCACTCTTCACTCATTGTTGAAACTGAAGGAAGTCAGGAAATGGATCTGAGTTGAATGACTTTGAACAGAGGCTGCCATTGTGTTTTAGGCCACATAGCAAAGGTCAAGACTGGCTTCCTACAGGACTCCTGTACCAAGAAGTACAGAGCATGAAACATACATCCTGTTTCTTTGTTATGTTTTTTCTTCCACTGTTTTTCATTAAGTCTTCCTAAGCCACCCAATGAAAATCACTCAGGCTATTGTCTCTATCAATCTAGTATCAGGAGAAATCATACAGTTTCCTTTCATTCAATTGAGAAAACACCAGGTCTAAGCACTTTCTCTTTCTCCCTTAAAGCTCTTATGTGTAGAGAGAACTATGAAGTTATACCTGGAGTAGATTTGCCAAGTGTTAGCATCTTCACTTCAAAATACACACTCATTATGGTTTGGGGAAAGTATAAAGTTTTAGAAGCAATTAGAGACTATACCGCTTCAGAAGAGTAGGAGTAATTGGTTTTCTTCATGGAGACTGTTGACTGTTTTTCTTCCTTAGTATGCTTTTCAGAAACTTGGGGATGCTATGGGACGTTGGTTTCAGAAAAGAGGTTTCCAGGATGGTTCCCACTTTATTCTTCTGTATCACAGTACCAAAGATTTTAGTGTCTTCTATAATTTGGTCTTTCACTGCAGCTCTAGAATGTACCCAAAACAATTATAGTAGCTGATATTGTTTTCTTCCTGTCTTGGGATAACATCTCTAAGGGAATTTCCTCATACCTGGTTCTGTGGGTTTTGTATGATAGTCTATGCTGCTTGTGTGGAGCATTCTCAGACAAGTAGTTTATTTTTTTCAACATATACCTGTACTGTTTCTGATAAATATATATTTATGTATTCTGTATGTTTTAAGTAAAAATAAAACATATGTTTATTTATTGTTTTTGAAACATATTTAGTGTTATTTAAACTTCTTTCTTTCCAGTACCTCTCTGTATGCCCCTGTTAACCATAAAGTTTCTTTCCATTATTTTTCATTTTTTTTCTCATAGCATCTTTTTTATCATTGCCTTTATTCTATCATTGCCTTCTGGAAAACTTCTTTTCCTTTACTGCATATTTGGTACCTTTTACTTCCAAGTTATATATTCAAATCTGAGGATTCACAGATATGATCCATAAACAAAATAGATAATGGAGCATTTGCCTTTCTGTGTTCAGGAAATTTAGCTCTTGATAATATTTTCTAGGTTCATTTGTTTACCAACTAAATCTTTGAGAATAGTCAAGGCTTTCATAAAAATAGTAGAAAATATGGTCAACTTATGATTTAAAAAATATCCTTTACATGAACCAATTCTAATATACTGAGAAATCAAACTTTGGAACAGTAATATTCACAAAAGCATTAAAATCTACATGTAAGGAAACTTAACCAAAGATGTAAAACTTGTCTATATTGAAAGACACAAATCACTGAACAAAATATTTGTAGGAAGGCACCAGAAGATGAAAGATCTCCCATCACCCTATGATATTATCAGCATTTTATCATGTGTTTTTAACAGTATTTAGGTAATCAATATTATCTCAACCAAAATACCCACTAGACTCGTCACAGAAGTTACCTAAATCTATATAATTCATACGGGAACATGTAACACTTTGGATCATCAAAGCTATTCTAAGAAATGAATATTTTTTGGGGGAAGTACCAGATCATATTTCAAGCCATGTTACAGAGGTATAGTATTCAAAAAGTATTGTATTAGCAAAATCAGATACTTGGATCAATGTAATAAAAAACAATCCCAAACTTGAGTATGCAGAGCTAGCATCATGTGATACATAATAAATATGCCCCAAAGTTCAAAATTTAGGGAAGACAGCATCCCTGAAAATTATCCTGGTAAAACTGAATGTCCACATGCAGAAAAATGATTTCCATATTCACCACTGTATACAGAGAATCAAATACAAGTAGGTGAAAGATCATATTTTGTAATCTAAATTTTTAAAACTATTAAGAGAAAGCATGGGCAGTGCTGAATGAATATACAAGTGTAGGAAAGGACTTCATTGATAAGACTTCACTCAGAGAACACATAAGGCTTATTCTATTATAGTAGACAAACATAACGTCTATTATTATTCTATTATAGAATATTATAGACATCTATTATAATAGACAAAAAGGTTCACGTAAATCTAAAAATTTGTGCAGCTAATGAAATAATCAGTAAAGCAAAAATACAGCTAACATGATAAAGATAACCTTGCCAGCTACACTTCTGATACGAGATTAATATACAGAATAAGCACGGAAGTGAAAGCAAAGAACGAACACAGAAAACTAATGTCTGAAATGAAAACTCACAATGCATCTATAGAAAGGACTAATTATGAAGAAATAAATATGGCAAACAAGCACTGAAGAAAGTGTTCAAAATTCTTAGCAGATACAAAATTTTAAATTAATTGTTTATTGAGATTTTATGTTACCTCGGTGAGAATAGTGAATGTCATGACAATAGCAGACAACATACCCTGCAGAAGTTGTTTAAAACATGGCCCTCTATTCATTTTTGTGGGAGAAGAAACTAAAGCAATCAGTATTAAAATAGTGGTCAGGAATTCTGAAAATCTAAAGTAAAATTTAGCAATAAACCAGATTCACCACTCTCTGGCATCCAAAAAAGGACTCAACATCCTACTCTTCAGATACTTGCTCATGTTCACTGTTACGCCAGTCACAATAGCTAGAAAGGAAAACAACATAAGTGTCCTACATCTCGTGAATGGATTGAGAATGTGGTGCATACATATAGTAGAATAATACTTGGCTGTAAAGAGACAATTAGCTTTTAATGTCATCACCATATTAAGTGTTACTCCTGTAGATAGGGCACATTGAAAATCTCCCCCACTCCATCCTGCTTGGCTACAGTCCCAAAGAGAAATAATGGAACAAGGTCACCCAGTGGATGTTCAAAGATACCATTGTTTGTCTTTCTTTTATAAAGAGCATGGCTGTGCAAGTCTCAGCATACAGTTGGGAGAAAGTCTAGAGCCTCCTCCAAGATGCTTGTGGTCCTGCTCACAGCAGCCTTGCTGGCCCTGAGTACAGCTCAGAGCACAGATGAAGGTACCAAGGATTACAGGGTAGTATTTGGAGACACAAATAAACAAAAAATTTTAAGAGAAGAATACAATGGCCCATTTTGTGTTCAGGACAGTGCTCACTATTATGAAAGAAATGAAAAAGAGAAAGATTTTTGAACATATTCTCAGTTAGAGCAAATATAGATAAGGCCACTTTGTGGCTTTGTGGGTTGCTTAGTGCATAGCTGGTGCCAGAAAATTGATACAAAAGAATATATCAGTGTTTATTTAATGCATAGAAATATCCAAGATTTCATTTTGCCTTTGTGGTCCTGTGTATGATTATACAGCATAAAGGACAAGAAGGAGAAACACTAATTTATCCCTGTTTTCTCTTTGACTCTCATGTTATTAGATAATTGTTTTTGATTAATGGAAAAACAAGAGGGGGCAAATTGTCACTTGCCATTTAGTATATTTGTTGGACAATATTATTAGTCTTTTTCTGTACTGAAGTGTATAGGTATTGAACAGATAAATTATATTTCATCCTAGAGATGGCAAACTCTAACTAAAACCTTTTGCAAAAAATAATTTATAACATGCTCTGAAGTACAATTTGCAACTCTCCTGATGTTAATTTAGTTTCCTTTCCATTATTAAATTTTGACTTTGGAAATACCTAGTGTGAGTAATAAGGATCCATACATTTTTGTTTGTCAGCTGTAGTGGCTATACTTGTTTCAGGATTAAAAATAGAAAATGCCTCTGTATTTGGGGGATGTGTAATTAGGAGGACAAGATGAGGATATCTGGGAGAGGACGTCAACAGCTGGCTAAGAGGTTCTGAGATAAAGTACTGTGTGATCAGATCAGGTCAGAGAAAGAAAACAAGGGAAAACTCTTTTTATCAATGTGCTCCTGTCTTCTGGTCCTTTCTATGCAGATTCTGTGCAACAAACCCAGGGCTCAGATCCAGATCCCTCTTCTGCTGAAGCAAATTCAGGGAGTGCTCAAGAGGGTGAATCAACACCATCAGCCAATGAAGAACCTTCTTCCAATTCTGGGAATGAAGAACAGCCACCAGGGGAACCACTACAATTAGAGAGTGAAGATACTCCTGGCAGTACTGGAAATGATGTGGAAAATCAACCTGGGGAAGGAAACGTAGAACAGGTTCAAAGTGAGCCTCCTTCTTCTCCTGAAAACCCACAAGGACAACCCCAACAAAGAGATCCAGTGTGGAAACCCTCTCCTCCTAAGCCTCTATACTACAACGACAGAATAACATATCAAAAATTTCTTGAGCTCTTAGGAATAAGAATACCATTAGGACAAGGCATCCTGAGAGACTTGCCACTTCCATTAACCTATGGATAAATTAGGTAAGATGAATGAGTCTAATTTAAAAAATATGATGACCTTGCCTTCATATTTTTAAAATCATAGTATCAAAATTGAGGGTAAATGACAAACTTGCACAAGATTAACATAGCTCCTTATCTCCTTAATACCCCATTGCTCCTTTATTATTTATTAATTTTATTCATTTATTTTGTAACAATAACCCTTTGAGTTGACGTGGTTTATAGAAGTACAGACACAATCTCCTTGGTCTCATTTTCATTGAATTAACCATTACTGACCTCTCATCTTATGTGTATACAATCTGCCCCACCCACACAGGAATATTTAGAATCATTGTCTCTTAGTGATACCTTAAAAACACCTCTAGTCTTGATCAGAATTTCAATATATACTTCTAAATTCATATATCTCTATATTGTTAAGAATCTAATATCCTAGGAGTACAGATGGCTGAATATTATAAGTATATCTTATACTACATTCTTATTTTTATCCTTGAAAGACATTCATTTAATCTTTTGGCAACAGCCTTAGAAATATTAATATGTGTATGTGGGTAAATGTTATAAAAAACTGAGGTTTACATGAATGGAGAATGTAAGGTTACTCATTACCAAACCCACACGTTTTAGACAAATTCATTGCTTTTCATGTTCTCCCACAGCATGCTTTGCTTGGTTTTATTTTGTTGTTTGTGTTCTCAGGACTTTTAGTTGTACAGTATTAACTGCATGGTCTGTCATGATCTGTCTACAGCCTGTTCTGTTAATAAATACTTAGGTTAGTATTAGCTGTTCAATCACTCAGGGCACATAGCTCTGTAAAATTTCGGCAATTTATTCTGGAACTTTTAAAATCAGAAATAATGGATGAACAATGTAAGATCCTCACTCACATTCATCTTGTAAGAAATGGATTAGTTCCATTGTCTTCTCTGTACCTGATAGGAGAAAATCTGAGAAAATGGGGGAAGGAATGAAGGATAGGGGATGGAGGAAGAAGAGGGTGTGGCTTCCCACACTTCTCCTGGGGTCCCAATAGCAGTTGAGGAACTTTAGCATGTCCTAATTTTCAATAACTTTTCCTTTTTATTCTCTTTCAGAGAGTACCTGAGAAGATTATGTCCTTCAGACACAGGTCAATGAATCACTGTTGATTGTCTGTACTATTCCAATAAAAATTTCAGCATGCAATTTCTGAGTGGTGTTTGTATGTTTTAGAAAGGAAAGGGAGAGAATTTTAGAGCTGTGACAACGGCAAAACAACACCTAGAAAACCACACTAAGAACACTTGCAAATATTTCCATCTTTTTTTCTCCTACACACAGACAGCAAAATAAAAACACTTCATGGCCCTGTAACCAGATGATTCTTTCTTGGAGTCTGCAGTAAAAATTTAAAAATTGTGTTGTAATATATAATTATAAGATTTCTTGTTGAGCTTTTTCAGTTTAAAGGAAACTGGAGAGATGTTTTGAGGGAGTTGAAAACCTGAGCATTTGTAACGTTCTACAGTTGATTTATTGGGTTTGTAGTTTTCAAGTCCCATGTTGCATTTTCTGTCCCCCCCTATTTTTCTATGTAAAGTAAGTGTTTCCACTTCTATTTTTAATTTTTTGTTTTTATTTATTTATTTTAAACTCCAGATTTTATTTTGCTCCTTGTCTGCCCCTTTAATTACTGGAGGTCAGGCCTCTATCACCACCTTGGTAAGATTAAAATGCCACAGCCCTTCTATACTTGAAGAAGGGAGGAGATGTCAGGGGCAGCCCTGCTTATACACTGAAGGCCTAAAATCAGCCATAAGCCTAAAATCAGCAATAGGCCTGACATTCATGCCTCCTAACACAAAGTCTTGGATCCCTATGAAAAAAACGCTGAAACAGATGGCTATAAACTATTGTAAACAAGCAGCTTTTGTGGAAATCTACCAGCCTGAGTAGTCATGGACCTTGTAAATAGGCAGCCTTCGTGGATAGTACCAAATTAGATAAGGACAAGTGAATCATAGGCAGAGTCATAGTGACCTGACCCCTGAAACTTCACCCAGCTGATACCCTGTTCTGAAAGGTATCTGTACTCCCCCTGAATACCTATGCTCAGGTGTCATCCCCTTCCCCACATCCTTCATTTTCATGTTTATATCCCCTGTGTTATAAAGTAAAAATTATGATTTGATAATAAAAAAAGAAAAAGAAAAAAGAAATAACAGTGTCCCCCTGGCTCTGCTGACTTAGCTCCTGACAGTCCACTTTCTTGTTATCAGAAATACTTTGAATTATAAAACGTTATTGTGGTTTTTGTTAATATGCTGGGTCAAATACTTTTTATTGATTTCATTTTAAACTTCAAAGTTTGTAATGAGTTAAAATTTCCTTCAACATAATTATAGGTCATATTTATTTTCATATTGTAAGATGCTAGTTAGTCTGTTGAACATTTTAAAAAACTGATTCTTTATTGATATATATGAGCACTGTATTTACATAATTTTCCCCTTTCACTCCTTCCTCCCACTCTCCCCAACCCACCATACTTTTTATACATCTTATTATTTAATTATTGTTTATATATGTATACACTTAAAACAAATTTAAAAGTACATTAGCCATAAATATATCTAGGTTAGGTCCAACTAAATAATAATGTAATATTACTCATTTATTCTAATGTCCATTCTACCACATGGCTGCTTACCAGTGTGTAGGATACATCTAACTGTCTTGTCACATTCTTCCAGGTGAATTCCCAGTGACTTGCTCTATCCTAGAATTCTTTCTGCTTTCCAAATGTTCTCCTTTTTATTCTACTCTTTTCTTTAGGCAATAAGACTTCTTATTAAAAGATGATGCATCCACAAATTATACAAGGTATCCTCACTACAGTGTGTAAACATGCGTGTATATCTGATGATTACTATAACCAGATCTCCATCAATCATAATGTGTGTTCCCTTTTTTTGAGACATATAGTGATTGATTTGTCTATATGGCTGTGATTCCTGCACTGGCCTCTAATGTGGTAGGAGATTCATTGTCATCAGCAGCTGCTGTGTTCTCTGGCACACAAAGCCTTTCCCAGTCTCAAAAGGATTTTTTCAAAACAGAGATGTCTTGCTAATAAAGATTACATAGTCTAAAACCTTACCATTCTTATCAAGATTCTATAAGTTGCTAGAAAAAAAGTGGCCAGAAATACTCCAGAGGTATTTAGACTGTGGTGTAAATTCACATGTGTTTCATGGTGTGAGTTCTGTTTCCTGCCTTCTCCGGCAATTTTCATAAAGCTGAGTTTGGGATTTCTTTCTTTTAAGAGTATTTTTACTCAGTTTCACTGTATGTGACAATTAAACAATGTCTAGATGTTCTATACAGTCCCTGAAAAGGAATTGTGTTTATGGTCCATGGACTATTTGATAGCCCTCTTCTCTGACACCTTCTGACTGATTTTTAATACAGAGGATTTTCTGCCAAATCCATATTTGAGAGCTTGGAGATACCTCATCTGCATGAGGGAGAGCCTGAGGTAATGGTCCTTGTGACTGATGGTCAGCAACCTCTCTGTGGGAGGGGTTGTTGCAGGGCTGAGGCTAAATGAAAATAACCAGGGCTTGGGAGTAGAGGGAACTCCTGACATCCAATAATGGTCTGGGGTTTCAAGCTTGTTCTCGACCAAGCATCCAGCTGCTTTTCACAGCCCACTGCCCTACATTCATTGTTGTCATTTTATACTTTCAGTGTAAAAATTGTTGGTGGTACTCTTTCTCCTGAATTAATTCAATTTTCCCCATATATAACGCATGTTCTGAATAATCCTTGTATTTATCCTTCTGTTGCAATTGGTAATATTACCTTTTTAACCATATTTGCATTCTGAATTTTTAACACAAGATATTCTGTGTGCAATTACCCTTCCTTGGGTAAACAGTCTGATGGTTCTTACTCTCCTTTTATTTGTTTTATTAAACCTAGCCATTGCCTGTTCATAATTTTCTCAGGTAATCCAAATCAGTCAGTAAAAGCAGCTGCCTGTATTAATCAGTACCTTATTGAGAACTTCAAGTGGGAAAATTACAGAGTCACAGCAGAGAGAAGATACTGGGTGCCTCATATTGCATGCTCCTGGAACTGTAGGTCATGATGGCAGCCATCCTTGATCTTGGCTATGTGTCTTGCAACACAATGGTATCTTCTACCAAATGTCACTCAGCTCTGATCTCTTACCTGACCTTTTTGGTGTTAGGAACGAGTGGAGATGCCAATGTATCATCAAAGAATAATATCACCTCTGATCTGGACACAGAGAAATTAGATTAAAAAAGAGAAGCCATAGTCTCATGGAGGAAGATGGGGATGAAGTATGGGAAGTTATCAGTTTAACATTACAAGTATGACTATTTTGTTCTGCTCTAATTTTATAATATTTATTGTAATTATTTATTTATGCAGCTTATTTTTGTTTGAGAAATACATACATTTGTACAATAAAGTTTCATCTTTGATCAAACTACCCAATTTCTTCTCTAATCTAATGTCCATACTATATAGCCAATTGTAATATTTTGATAAGTTTATGTTCTCTCATTAAACATAATAAGTCCACCTGCTTATACAGTGGTACATGGCTAAATTATTCAGCTTAAGGTGATGATAGCCATTTCTAATCATAATTTGGAAAATAACATAATTTTTTTGTTTTTCTGATGTTTTTTAAACTTAGTTATTTTAATCATAAAATTAATGGCTTTTCTTGTGATACACACATATACCACTATATTTTCTCATATGCATGTCTGAATAAATCTTCCTCCATTCTTTCTACTAATAATCTTCCATTTTCCATTTTTTATACTTGCATGTGTGTGTGTGTGTGTGTGTGTGTGTGTGTGTGACAGAGAGAGAGAGAGAGAGAGAGAGAGAGAGAGAGAGAGAGAGAGAGAGAGAGAGAATCAAGTCCATTTTGTGATGTGGAAATGTTCCTAGATCTTTAGTTTTTAATGCTGAATAGTTACTTATCAAAGGCTACACTCTTTGAGAAAATGATTTGTTCTTTTTCAAGATGTTAGGAACTGCCAATAGGTCTACATATGAGGATGGGTTTTCATGCATGACTCTTCTCTCCATGCTTAGAATAACAGTCACTAAGCACCTGATTCTTGCTGGAACCCAATATGATGTCCACTTTCATTATTAATTTTCTTAATTAATGTTTCCTGTTTATTTTTTGTTTGATCTTTGCTTTCTTTCTTTTTTGCTTGTGTTCCTGAAACAAACTATTACGTGTTCCATGCTGGCTAGTGTGTACTCAAAAATGTCCTTGGATGTTATATATGCCTTTTGTGCATCCCAAGTCTTAATATGGTAGTTAACTTCTGAGTGATATTGTTACTGACATCTCCAAAATACTTAGTCAATGCATTCAAACACAAATGCTTCCTGTGGCAGCAGGACATGGTGCAATTCACTCACTGCCAGAACAGGCTGAGCTGTTCTATCACTGATCACCCAGTAAACCTCACTTCAATTTCCAACCACACAGGGGAGTAATGATTTGACATATGGAGTAGAATCTATATTCTTGATATATGTGAAGTGCAAAAATGTTCCAAAACTGAGGTACATGGAGTCCTCTGCAGAACTAATGTTTGAAACTTGCAACTTGCATCAGGTACAATTGGAAGTCTGGTTTCAGCAAGAACCAGATTTGGTCTTATTTTTGCTTACAAAGAACAAATCTGACTCTGGTTAGGGGAACACATAAGAGAAGTAAGTGAAGAAAAAAATGAGAAAAAAACCCTGGGGGTGAGGAATTTTCTTTCTGGAAAAGGAGAAAAAGTACAGATTTTAAAATGATTTAATCTGGGATGTATTTCAAAGGTAATAACAAATCTACTTACAAAGAATCCATACCAGTGATATATAGCTTTAAATAGCACTAAAATGACTTTGTAAGTGGCAAAGATAATTGTGATTAATAGAAACAAGATAAAAAATGAAATTATCTGTACCACACCCAAATGCTTACTACATTTGGTAGCAGCGTTTTGGATAATTAATTAAATGCAAGACTTTTAGCAGAGTCATAAGCCATTTTAAATGGTCCTTTCAAGACACAGACATCTGAAAACAGAGTAGGGAAGCACACACATAGAGAAAAACAGAGAGAAACAGCACACTAGACCCTCAGCACTCAGGTCTCTGAAGAAGCAGAACATACTGAAAAAGTAATTCTGACATTAGAGCCAACACCTTTGTGAAGACAAAACTCTGCTTTTTAATCCTTCAAATCTGGAATTCTGAGGATTTCTTTATTCATTTTTCTTGTTTGTTTTTCTTTTTTTGTTGTTGGTTTTATTTGTGTTTGACAGTCATAAAAACTAATATAGAAAAGAGTATGGGGGGGAAGAGTGTAAACTAATAACAGCATGGAGACATATTATGTTTGAAATTCATTTAGAAGTGAAATGACAGAGGACATTTTAGCCCTAGTTCATAGGTGCCAGCTGCATGGTACTCTCTGCCTCAACCCCAATCATGCTGTCTCAGTTTTCTCTATCATCTTTTCTCTAGATTCTCTCTTTATTACTTACCTCGAATGAGTCCAGAATTCATATTTCTATTTCATGGTTCATTAAACACTTTACTCATTCTTAAGTGTAGAAATAACCTGGGAATAACTCATGCTCAGTGACAAGTGGCAGACTCACTTGTTCTCTTTGAGAATCAGGAAACAATGGATTGTGATGTTTTCCTCAGAACTGCCACATCGAAGTCATTTACATTACATGAGCATGTCAGTCTGGATCTCTCCTTCAGTCCTTCTCTCTACCTAATTTCTTACCTGAAGTTCTCCCATGTTCCCTTGGTGAACACCAGACAACTCCAGTTTTACTCTCATGTATTATCTTTGACTAAGAACCATATTTTATCTTCTGTGTAATTCATATGCATGAAAATAATTTTCAATATATTTTTAATTTTTTTTTCACTAAAGTGTCCTGCCTGTGCCAGGGGCTACTACTTTTATATTGGACTTTTTGTTTTTGCTCTTCTTCCACCTCTGATCAATTTTGATAACCCATTGAGCAGTTTCTCTGCATTAGAACTTCCTTTTCAGGTATTCATGCCACAGAGGCCTCACTTTAGACCCTGGTCAGGGGGAGCTGTAGTGCACAAAGTCCTCAGAGATTTGGCCTCTGATGTCTTTGGTTCTCCATATGCTGTGCTGACGTCTGTTTCTCCTGTGTTAATAAGCCAATTCATTAATTTGTGTGTCCCCTACTACATTCTGTGCACAAATGGGAACACCCTGAGTTTCTAACTCACAGATCTTGGTAGTTATACTTTGGATTCAGGATAATAGTATCAGGTTGGGTCATAGAATGTTGTCCCATGAGTTTCTGGATATGTTGTTGAACACTCAGAATTACATGACATTTTTAAATACTCAAAAGACAAGATTCAGTACCAATGTCTTTCCTTTATTTCATGCTCAATATTATACTTAATCCCTTCATTGTAGTATGTTTTTTGCATTACTTAACTAAAGGAGAACTCATTTTTCTTCAGTTTTATAAATTATATGCCTAAAAGATTCTGTTTCTGATAAAATATAAAATTAAATTTTCTCAAATTGGGAAATGTTGAAAATCTGGATGTTCGGCTCGCCCCTCCTGCAGTCTGAGGCCTGCGAGTGAGTGCACCTAGGAGCCCCCCAGACACATTCTGGGGAATCCATAGAACCCATAGCCAGCGCTAGCACGCCCCTTCTGCCGCTCGCCCCTCCTGCAGTCTGAGGCCTGCGAGTGAGTGCACCCAGGAGCCCCCCAGACACATTCTGGGGGATCCATAGAACCCATAGCCAGCACTAGCACGCCCCTTCTGCTGCTCGCCCCCCCTCCGGTCTGAGGCCTGCAGGGTCTGAGTCCCAGACCAGACCTCTACCAGATCTGCAGTTGTGTGGTCCCCGGATTCCACCTGAGACATACTGGAAGGTCCGCTCAACCCAGAGCCACAGAGGAACAACTGAACTCAGAGTGTCAGACAACATACCCTGAGATATCCAAGAGGAGACACTGCACCCAGAACAGCAGACATCTAGCTGGACTGCTACCTTGGAGGCACCATATCCTGAGGCATCCTAGGGATACCAGTGTAATCAGGGCAGCTGGAAAAAATCACAAAGACATCTGGACTCCTAGAAGATCATACAAAAGCGAGACAACTGGAAAGACAGGCATCAATCAGAGACAGAAGTACAGGTAGCACTAGAATTAACCAGATGGCAAAAGGCAGGCACAAGAACGTAAGCAACAGAAACCAAAGTTACATGGCATCATCAGAACACAGTTCCCCCATCATAGCAAGCCCTGAACACCCCATCACACCAGAAAAGCAGGATTCAGAATTAAAATCACTTCTCATGATGATGAGAGAGGACTTTAAGAAAGACATAAATAACACTCTCAAAGAACAAATAGAAACCCTTAGAGAGGAAACACAAAAATCCCTTAAGGAATTGCAAGAAAATGCAACCAAACGGGAGAAGGAATTAAACAAAACCATGCAGGATCTAAAAACAGAAGTAGAAACAATAAAGAAATCACAAAGGGAGAACACCCTGGAGATAGAAAACTTAAAAAAACGATCAGGAGTCATAGATACAAGTATTACCAACAGAATACAAGAGATGGAAGAGAGAATCTCATGTGCAGAAGATACCATGGAAAACATTGACACAACTGTCAAAGAAAATGCAAAATACAAAAAGCTACTAACCCAAAATATACAAGAAATCCAAGACACAATGAGGAGGCCAAACCTAAGGATAATAGGAATAGATGAGGGGGAAGACTCCCAACTTAAAGGACCAGTGAATATTCTCAACAAAATTATAGAGGAAAACTTCCCTAACCTAAAGAAAGAGATGTCCATAAATATACAAGAAGCCTACAGAACTCCAAATAGTTTAGACCAGAAAAGAAATACTTCCCGCCACATAATAGTCAAAACATCAAATGTACAAAACAAAGAAAAAATACTAAAAGCAGTAAGGGAAAAAGGCAAAGTAACATATAAAGGCAGACCTATAAGAATTACACCAGACTTCTCACCAGAGACCATAAAAGCCAGAAGATCCTGGACCGATATCATACAGACCCTAAAAGAACATAAATGTCAGCCCAGACTACTATACCCAGCAAAACTGTCAATCATTATTGATGGAGAAACCAAAATATTCCATGACAAATCCAAATTTACACAGTATCTCAACACAAACCCAGCACTTCAAAGGATAATTGGTGGAAAACTCCATCACAAGGAGGGAAACTACAACCTAGAAAAAGCAGGAAAGTAATCCTCCAAAAACCATAAAAGAAGGTAGCTACACAAACATATCTCCACTGCCAATAACAAAAATAACAGGAAACAACACTCATTTTTCCTTAATATCTCTTAATATCAATGGACTCAATTCTCCAGTAAAAAGACATAGACTATCAGACTGGATACGTAAACAGGACCCAACATTTTGCTGCATTCAGGAAACGCACCTCTGTGGAAAGGACAGACACTACCTCAGAGTAAAAGGTTGGAAAACAATCTACCAAGCAAATGGTCCCAAGAAACAAGCTGGAGTAGCGATTCTAATATCAAATAAAATCAGTTTTCAACCAGAAGTAATCAAAAAAGATAAAGAAGGACACTTCATATTCATGAAAGGAAAAATGTACCAAGAGGAACTTGCAATTCTCAACATCTATGCCCCAAATATAAGGGCACCCACATACATAAAAGACACTTTACTAAAACTTAAAGCATACATTGCACCCTACACAATAATAGTGGGAGATTTCAACACCCCACTCTCAGCTATGGACAGATCATGGAAACAGAAACTAAATCGAGACACAATGAAACTAACAGAAGTTATGAACCAATTGGACCTAACTGACATCTATAGAACATTTCATCCTAAAACAAAAGAATACACCTCCTTCTCAGCACCTCATGGTACCTTCTCGAAAATAGACCATATAATTGGTCACAAAACAGGCCTCAACAGATACAAAAAGATTGAAATAATCCCCAGCACCTTATCAGACCACCATGGATTAAGACTTGTCTTTGACATGGACAAAAACATCAGAAAACCGACATACACTTGGCAACTGAACAATGCTCTACTCAATGATAACTTGGTCAAGGAAGAAATTAAGAAAGAAATTAAAGACTTTTTAGATTTAAATGAAAATGAGGACACATCATATCAAAACATGTGGGACTCATTGAAAGCAGTACTAAGAGGAAAAATCATAGCTCTAAGTGCTCACAAAAAGAAAGTGGAAAGAGCATACATCAACAACTTGACAGCAAACCTGAAAGCATTAGAACAAAAAGAAGCTAGTGTACCCAAGAGGAGTAGACGGCAGGAAATAGTCAAACTCAGGGCTGAAATCAACCAAGTCGAAACAAAAAGAACTATACAAAATATCAACAAAACCAGGAGCTGGTTCTTTGAGAAAATCAACAAGATAGACAAACCCTTAGCCAGACTAACCAAAGGGCGCAGAGACAGCATTCAAATTAATAAAATCAGAACTGAAAAGGGAGACATAACAACAGAAACAGAGGAAATTAAAAAAATTATCAGATCCTACTACAAAGGCCTATACTCAACAAAATTGGAAAATCTGGAGGAAATGGACAATTTTCTAGATAGATACCAGGTACCAAAGTTAAACGAGGAGCAGATAAACCACCTAAACAGTCCCATAACGCCTAAAGAAATAGACACAGTCATTAAAAATCTTCCCACCAAAAAATGTCCGGGGCCAGATGGTTTCAGTGCAGAATTCTTTCAGACCTTCAAGGAAGACCTAATACCAATCCTCTTCAAGTTATTCCATCAAATAGAAACAGAAGGAACACTACCCAATTCATTCTATGAAGCTACCATTACACTCATACCTAAACCACAGAAAGACCCAACAAAGAAAGAGAACTACAGACCAATCTCTCTTATGAATATTGATGCAAAAATACTCAATAAAATTCTCGCAAACCGAATCCAACAACACATCAAAACAATTATCCATCAAGATCAAGGAGGCTTTATCCCAGGAATGCAGGGATGGTTCAATATTCGGAAATCCATCAATGTAATCCACTACATAAATAAACTCAAAGAGAAAAACCACATGGTCATATCACTAGATGCTGAGAAAGCATTTGACAAAATTCAACATCCCTTCATGTTAAAAGTCTTGGAAAGATCAGGAATACAAGGCCCATATCTAAACATAGTAAAAGCAATATACAGTAAGCCAGTAGCCAACATCAAACTAAATGGAGAGAAACTTGAAGCAATCCCACTAAGATCAGGGACCAGGCAAGGCTGCCCACTCTCACCTTACCTATCCAATATAGTACTGGAAGTCTTAGCTAGAGCAATTAGACAACAAAAGGAAGTCAAAGGGATACAGATAGGAAAGGAAGAAGTCAAAATTTCACTATTTGCAGATGATATGATAGTATACTTAAGTGAACCTAAAACTTCCACCAGAGAACTCCTAAACCTGATAAACAACTTTAGCAATGTGGCTGGATATAAAATCAACTCAAACAAATCAGTAGCCTTCCTCTACTCAAAGGATAAACAGGCAGAGAAAGAAATCAGGGAAATGACACCCTTCACAGTAGCCACGAATAAAATAAATTATCTTGGAGTGAATCTAACAAAGCAAGTGAAAGATCTGTATGACAAGAACTTCAAGTCTCTCAAGAAAGAAATTGAAGAACATCTCAGAAGATGGAAAGATCTCCCATGCTCCTGGATTGGCAGGATTAATTTAGTAAAAATGGCTATCCTGCCAAAAGCAATCTACAGATTCAATGCAATACCCATCAAAATTCCAAATCAATTCTTCATAGAGATAGAAAGAGCAATTTACAAATTCATTTGGAATAACAAAAAACCTAGGATAGCGAGAACTATTCTCAACAATAAAAGAACCTCTGGGGGAATCACCATTCCGGACCTCAAACTGTACTACAGAGCAGTAGTGATAAAAACTGCTTGGTATTGGTACAGAGACAGAAAGGACGATCAATGGAACAGAATTGAAGACCCAGAAATGAACCCGCATACCTATGGTCACTTGATATTTGACAAGGGAGCTAAATTCATCCAGTGGAAAAAGGACAGCATTTTCAACAAGTGGTGCTGGCTCAACTGGAGGTCAACATGTAGAAGAATGCAAATTAATCCATTCTTATCTCCTTGCACAAAGCTCAACTCCAAGTGGATAAAGGACCTTCACATAAAGCCAGGTACACTGAAAATATTAGAAGAGAAGTTGGGGAAGACCCTCGAATACCTAGGCACAGGGGAAAAGTTTCTGAACAGAACACCAATGGCTTATGCTCTAAGATCAAGAATCGACAAATGGGACCTCATCAAATTGCAAAGCTTCTGTAAGGCAAAGGACACTGTCAACAAGACAAAACGGCAACCACCAGATTGGGAAAAGATCATTACCAATCCTACATCTGATAGGGGGCTAATATCTAATATTTACAAAGAACTCAAGAAATTAGACGCCAAACAACAAAATAACCCCATTAAAAATGGGGTACAGAGCTAAACAAAGAATTCTCAACCGAGGAAACTCGAATGGCCGAGAAGCACCTTAAGAAATGCTCAACATCCTTAGTCATCAGGGAAATGCAAATCAAAACAACACTGAGATACCACCTCACACCAGTCAGAATGGCAAAGATCAAAAACTCAGGTGATAGTAGATGCTGGCGAGGATGTGAAGAAAGAGGAACACTCCTGCATTGTTGGTGGGGTTGCAAGCTGGTACAACCACTTTGGAAGTCAGTCTGGCGGTTCCTCAGAAAATTGGACATAGCACTACCTGAGGACCCAGCTATACCACTTCTGGGTATATACCCAGAAAATGCCTCAACAAATAACAAAGACATATGCTCCACTATGTTCATAGCAGCCCTATTTATAATAGTCAGAAGCTGGAAAGAACCCAGATGCCCTTCAACAGAGGAATGGATACAAAAAATGTGGTACATTTACACAATGGAATATTACTCTGCTATTAAAAATAATGAATTCGAGAAATTCTTAGGTAAATGGATGGATCTAGAAAATATCATCCTGAGTGAGGTAACCCAATCACAAAAGAACACACATGGTATTTACTCACTGATAAGCGGAGATTAGCCCAAAAGTTTGAAACAACAAAGATTCAACTACCAGACGACACGAAGCTCATGAAGAAGAAAGAACAAGTGAGGATGCCTAGGTCTTTCTTAGAAGGAGTAACTAAATAACCAAGGGAGCAAATATGGAGACAAAGTGTGGGTCAGAATCTGAAGGGGGGGTTGTAGGGAGACCATTGTGTCTGGGTATTCATTCCATAGGCAGTCACCAAAAATAGACGCTGATAGGGATGTCAGGATGGGAAAGCTGACAGCAGCCTGATAAGGCTGTCTCCTTAGAGGTCTCTCAGAGTTGGACATACCCAGAGACAGATACCCACAGCTATCCATTAATCTGATCAAAGGTCCCAGTGGAGGAGTTAGAGAGTAAATTGAAGGAACCGTGAACCATAAGGGCTGGTGGCCCTGTGAGGAGAGCAAGAATACCAACCAGCCAGAGCTCCCCAGGGTCTAAACCACCAGCCCAGGAGCACATAGGGAGAGACACATGACTCCAGCTGTATATGTAGGGGAGGATGGCCCTGTCGGGCATAGGTGGGAGACAAGATCATTGGTACCCTGAAGGCTGAGCACTGGGGGGGGGGAATCTGAGGGTGGGGAGGGAGGCTGGGGGTAGGTGGGTAAACACCTTCATAGAGGCAGGAAGAGGGAGGATGGGATAAGGGGTTCCTGGGTGGTGGGGGAAATATGGTAAGGGGATAAAATTTGAAATGTAAATATTATATCCAATAAAAGAGGGGAAAAATAGAAAAACGGTTAGAACCAACATTCTTAATAAAATGTCAGCCCTCTTAAAAAAAAAAAACTATCTTGATACTAAAATTTGTTTTGAGAATTGTATATTGCAGAATGATCAGCCTTGGTGTATCTACTCAACAAGCAACCTGGGCAGACCTGCTCAAACCTCTGAGGTCCGTGAATTCCATCTGGAGGCAGCGAAGACACAGCATCAGAGGATTGTCAACTTGCTCTCCCCCCCACTCCTCTTCTAATATCTCAACGCCCATAATCAGCTTGAAGAAGCTAATGAAGAGTCAGCGCCCCTATTCCCTGGGCATGGGGACTAAGGTGGTAAATGTTGGGCTGTCTCCCTAGGGAAAAGTAGTGGTTTTGTCGGAATAGAGAGGATTAGCTAGGGTTTATTGCATAGCCATAACCTATTAGTAGAAATCTGTATAATTAATATCAAGATGAAGATATAAATTCTTAAATGGCACCAATTTACTTTGTTTACAAATTTTAAGGTTTTCATTGGCATGAGCTTCTTAGTGATATAAGAGTGAGATGAATATTGTTACTCTCATAGGCATTGTACCAGTATAACACACTTAGGAATACAAAGCTTAGACCCAGTCCTTCTTTAACTTTTTTAACTGATTTGAGATGGTCAGCCTGTGAGTTAAGGGACTATAGCAAATTCATGACTTGGAGTTTATTATAAGGGTGTTCTCTATGTTTTATTTAGAAATAGCTGAGTGGAGTTAACAGGCAACAGTCCAGATTACCTTACATGGATAGCTGGTTTTCAAAACATCAGAAATCCTTAGAATTGACATGACAAACATTTCAGTATTAATGTTCATTTTCATTAGAGACCTGTCTGCTCCGGACAGCTTCCTATGTTAAACTCTAAGAAGAAATTGAGCATCCTTGGAGTTACTCCAGTTGTGGTGAGACAGCCACTAGGCAAGAATTGCCACTTTCCTTCTACAGACAAATTACTGTCCAGAAAAGGACACACTTGCAGAATAGTCGACTGATTATATCTGCCTAGACAGAGTAATCAGCCCTTAATAATTCTGCAGCACTAAGGTCTGTCAGATGATCCTGGGCCAGAAGGCAGAAGAACAGATGCTCCAACGTTTTGAAGTACAGCGAGTGTCCAGGTGTTCAGAGGTCTCTATAAATTGGCTAAGTTTTAGAAGCTATGCTTTGTGCTTCCCACAATTATAGTCAACTCAGTCATTCTGGATTTCTGATGGGGTTGAAAACTTATAGCTATTTACCTTGAGAGAAAAAATCTGAGTGTATGGTCATCAGCTGACATTCATCCTAAAGCCAAGGAAAAAGCCAGGTTCAGAACTAAGTGTTTTAGTTAGGATAGACGACAGGTGCTGGTTAGTCAACAAAAGGATGGACTGGGTATTAGGACTATCTTGTACCTCACTGGTACAAATAGGCATAATTATGCTCTAATTGTATTTTGAGAGATAAGTTTCCTTTTAACAGGAAGGGTGATGTGTAGGAGGAGCTAAGGTGGGAGGAGTACTGAGAGGAAGAAAAGGAGTAAGAAGAGGAGAAGAAGAAGGAGAGGAGAAGCTAGGTGATGAAAGAGAGATAGAGGGGGGAGACAGGGAAGCAGAAGTTCATGTATCTCCACCAGTCAAAGATAGTTGATATATCTAGGTTGGGTAGTGGGTTACACCTCTGATTGAACAATACCAAACTTATAAAGCCTATGATTAACATTTCTTAAAAAAATGTATAAATGCAAAAAGGAAAAGGGGGCATGGGATAGGGGTTTTCTAAGGGGGGAAAATGGGGAAACGGGATGGTATCTGAAGTGTAAATGAAAGATCTAATAAAAAAAAAAGATTAAAAAAAAAGAAGAAAATCTGGATGTTCAGTAATACATACATCCATATATATTCTGCAAAAATTTTAAAATTAATAAATTAAGTAGTATGCAGTAGAATTAAAATTTTAAGATCATATAATCTTGTCTTATTATGCTGTGTTTCAGGGTGTTTGATTTGAAGTCTTAACACAAGAAGATTAGCGAATGTTTAGATACAGGGTAATGTCCAGTGTTGCATAGAGGAGGAAAATATAGGGAGAGGGAAAGATGCATAAGACCATAGAAATATATAACTCTTCATAGGGAGAATAAATGATTCCAAAAATACCAAAATATACTTGACAAAATAGGGAATTGGAAACAGAAGTAAATAATTTCAATATATTTTATAAGAGGGTCACATAGATGTACAGTGGGTGAATTCAGTTCTATGAATGGTTTTGTTGGGTGGAGAATCCTTTCTTAACAAAAATTACAGAGGAAGGGTTGGTGATAGAAGGCAGGAGAAAGAAAAATATTGAAGAATGCTGGGAACCAGAAATAAAACGAGATGGAAGAATAACAGGACAGAGTTAGTCATATGTGTTTGTACTGCATGTAAGATCTAGCAGGTCAGCCAGGGCTAGCAGTAAAACCCTGACTCAAACAAAATGACACAAAGACAGACAGAGGGACACCTTAGTCCTGGTATGGTCTGGAAGTGCTTAGAGAAAGTGTTTGCTTTGGTTTTTCCTGTTCCTTTGTGCTGTTGGTTGAACATGCTTTTGTTCAGTAGACTCCAATTTGTGTCTCCACAGGGTGCTGGAGCTTGGGAAGTGATGTGATGAAAAATGGTTCCTAATGCTCTGATGTTGTCATGTGTTGTTTTAGCGCTTTTTCAAGTGTGAATAATATTGTTTTACTCAGCATTAAATTTCATAGTGAAATTCTCATGCTGAAGTTCATTGCACAGCATCTTGTACAATCCTGTCCAAATTATTTCTCAGTTAGGTTAATCTACTAGGTGTCGTCAAAAGTTGTATGCTCTGCTGGCTTCACATACTTATTCTGGGACCACCTTCCCTCAAAAGTGTTGTCTTTTTAAGGAATCAGAGATTGTCTCTTAAATTATCTTTGTAATCTTTGTCCTTTCTTTTTAAGGATTTCAAAGTATTAATAGGAGCACCAAGCGCAGAGAAGAGATAAATAATAACCTTATACTCACCTTGGAAAGCCATAATTATAGATAGAATTGTATCCAAGAATTAAAACAAAATAAAATGTAGATGTTGCCATCAAGAACCATGTGCAGCATAGTCTGAAGGGATTTGGGCTCCAGAAGTCTTGATTTTGTTGTTGCTGCTGCTGCTGCTGCTACTGTTTTCTTTTCTTTTTTTTTTTTTTTTGACCGTCACTTGGTGAAAGTGTTCTCACATTTCTCAGTAATATGTGATCTGAAAAGTTAATTCATGTGGAGAAACAGCCTAGCAATAAGAATACCATGGCTTGTGCATGCAGTCATGTGCTTGCCTAGGATACATGAAACACTAGGTCCATACCCAGCTTAGCAAAGGAAGACAACAGGCATCATTCAAGCACCAGGGTAGTAAAGACAAGAAAATCAAAAAAGGTTCAATGCACAGGGACCAATTAGGGATGAGAATTGGAAGGATTGGTTCAGGGAGGAAGAAGCAGATGGAGAGTGTCGAAGAGACTACTGGAATAGCTGATGGTTTAGAAGGCAATGCGTAAGTGGAGTACAATGGAAATATATTAGGACCCTTGAAGGTTACTCTTGTAGGGTCTTCATAAAGGGGAGAATAAGTACTTTTAAGTGAACAGCTTATGTAACCAGGGTAATATCCATTGTTGACTGAGACAGCAAACCAAGGCAGAAGACCTTCAATCTTCAAACTGTGCTACCTGTAAGATGCTCTGAATTAGTTGTTGTTCACTTTGTGGATGTGGATGACCAATGAGTGGCCTTACTTATGGTCCAAACTATTAGGGGAAGCACATGGCTGGCTGACACTGCCTGGCATGTGAAGGAACCAGAAATGGGGTGGCTCAGAGTTTTAACAAGGAACTAAGACCTAAATGTACATGCATGGTATGTACTCTCAAATAAGTGGATATTAGCCAAAGTGGGAGTGAGGGAAAAGAATTAAATCACTGAGGGCCAGAAGAAAGAATGGACCATGACACTTAGGAAGGTAGGAGGTTGGAGGGACCCTCCAGAATGCATCAGAGACCTGGAAGGTGAAAGACACTCAGGACTCAAAGGGAGGGGCATTAGATGAAATGCCCTACAGTAGGGAGAGGAAACTTATAGAGCTCACCTCTAGCAGAAAGATAGGGTATCAAATGAGTGAGAGGGCTGCCATCCCACAGTCAAAACTCTGACCTATAATTGTTCTTGTTTGAAAGAAATACAGGAATGGAAATGGAGAGGAACCTGAGGAGAATAAGGTCCAGCGATAGGCCCAAAGTGGAATCCAGCTGAAGGAGAGGCCCCAAGGCTGACACTATTGCTGAGGATAGGAAGCTCTCACAAAAGAGACCTACCATGACTGCCCTTCAGAAAACCCAGCAAGCAATTTCAAAAAAAAGCACCACAAAAAAGGCAGCATACACCAGCTAATATGAGACCCCCCAGCACATATACATCATAAGACTGCCAGGTCTATGTTCGAAGATGATGCCCCTACAACTCTGGAGGCCTCAGGGAGTTTAGATGTCAGGTGGGGTAGGGGTGGGGACACCCTCATGGAGATAGTGGAGAGGGTTGGAGGTATGGGATGTGGAACAGAGAGTGGATGGGGGCCACAATAACATCTGGAGTGTAAATAGATAAATAATAAGAAGAATAAGATAAAAAAGAAGGAAACCAAGAGACCTGGTGAAAGAGAGAGAGAGAGAGAGAGAGAGAGAGAGAGAGAGAGAGAGAGAGAGAGAGAGAAAGAGAGAGAGAAAGACTAAAGAAAAAATGGAAAAGAAAAAGAAAAGAAAGAAAAAGTCAAGGAAGTGGTTCTTAATGATTTCCTACTGTACTCAGAGTCAGTGCCTAGATCATTCTTCATCAGAGTCTTTCCCCACGAGCTGATGATAAGAGATGCAAAGACCAACAGACAAACATTATCTGGACCTCTGGCAGCCCATCAAAAATGGTAGAAGGATCTTAGGTTATAGAGTGATCAAGGACACCCAGAGATCAGGAATACAGGATCAATTTAGCATGATTCATAGAGTCTCAAAACACTAAAATAGCAATCCAGAGCCTACACGAGCATTAGCTAGGCCCACAACAGAAAAGCTGAGGTTGTTTAGAGTGGGATACTACTTAGACTCCTAGGAGAGGGAGTAGCTGTGCTTCTGATTTATTTCTCTGCTCATGGGACACTTTTCCTCCTACTAAATTGCCTGGTCCAGCCTTGATATCAGTGTTTATACCTAGATTTATTGCATCCCATTTAGACCACTTCTTTTGATGTCACTGCAAGGCCAGGGCTTTACTGAAGGAAAACAGAGGAGCAGTGGATCTGGAGAAATGCTCAAGTGAAGGGCATTAGAATGAGAGAAGGAGGGGAGCCTGTAGTTCAGGTGTACTGTATGAGACAAATATAAGGAAAAGAAAAATGTTGAAGATTTTCTACACTTACAGAGTAAGCTTAAGGCCAGCGTTGATTCTATAAACCCTATCTAAAATTCATACAATAAAAGCCATATATTATAAAATAAATGTCAATCTATACCACACAGGATGTCAGCAGAGGTTAAACTGTCAGAATCCCTTCAGGAAAAATTTTCAAGAGGTTTGCTCTCACATAATGTGTTAATTATGAATAAACAAGAGTGATGATGAGTCTTACTAATTAAGAGATGGCAACCAAGCATTACTTCTCTGGACAGACTAAAAATGAGCCATGTGTTACTGATTGCTTATGAGGTGCTCTAAAACATTAGGAACTGAGCAGAAATTAACTTTTATAAAGGAAAATTAACATATCACATATAGAATGATGTATATATCATATTGGTGGGAAGCAGGATATAGTTTTAGAATTATTTAATATGTTTATTTTTTGACAAATAGAAGAAGACACTTAATACCTTACTCTAAGTTGAGGGCATCACTTTTGGGACACAAATATGCATATAGTTTTATCTTCAATTACATGATCACAATGCAGTTAAAATACTATCAAGGTTATAAAACATGACAGAAATTTACATAGTTATAGAAATGAAATTCCAACTGTTCTGCAAATTGTTTGGAAAGTATTCCTTCATCCTTAGTATACAAGTAACAAGATTCAATAATACAGTTAGAAGGTACTTTATCTACTAGAAATAACACACTGTACACCTCTGCCTTACTGTGTAAGGTTGAGCCAAAAATTGAAAGAGAAACAAGATGCTTAGGACATCCTTATGTGTCAGGTATGAGATCAGTGGAACTGCTATGCCACCACTTCCTTGCTCCACTTATTAAGGGGCATTTCTTGTACTCTCTAGCACATACTGCAAGGAAATTAAAGAAGCTTCTCCAAGAGTCATGTAGTCTTGTTCCCAGCATCTCTGTTGTTCCTGAGCTCAACTCAGCACAGATGAAGGGATGAGAATTTGGGGTGTATGTAATTCAGAAGGCAAGTAAGTTTAAAAAGGTAATATTACCAACTCCATTAGAAGGCTAAATACAGGGATTATTTCATAGTAAGTGTGATATATGGGGAAAATTGCATTAGTTCAAGAGAAGAAATATCAACAAACTCCCTTCACAAGGAAACTGTAGAACAACCAGAATAAGGATTTGGCAAAAAAAAAATCCTCTGTATTAAAAATCAATCAGAAGGTGTCACAGAAGTGAGCTATCAAATAGTCCATTAACTATAAATACAATTCCTTTTCAAGGCCTATACATTCAATTCAGCATGTGTAAAACATCTTAAGCATATTTTTCCCTTTCATAAAAATTTTTTAATTTCATTTTTCATTTTTATGGGATATTATATTCATTTACAATTCAGATGTTACCCCCTTTAACCTCCATAATCCCCCTGTACCATCCCACCTCTCCTGCTTCTGTGAGGGTGTACCCCGTATACCCAATTTTCTGAGGAACTACCAGACTGATTTCCAGAGTGGTTGTACTAGCTTGTACTCACACCAAAATTTAGGAGTATTCCTCTTTCTCTAAATATTAGCCAGCATCTGCTATAACCTTAGGGTTTGGTCTTAGCCATCCTGACTGGTGTGAAATGGAATCTCACAAGGTGGAATCCATGAGTATGTGAGATCTTTCCATCTTCTGAGATCATCTTTAAATTCTTTCTTCACAGATTTGAAGTTCTGGTCATACATATCATTCACTTGCTTGGTTAGATTCACACCAAGGTATTTTATATTATTTGTGACTATTGTGAAGGGTGTCATTTCCCTAATTTCTTTCTTAGCCTGTTTATCCTTCTAGTAGAGGAAGGCTACTGATTTTTTTAGGTTGATTTTATATCCAGCCACTTTGCTGAAGTGGTTTATCAGGTTTAGGAGTTCTCTGGTAGAAGTTTTGGTGTCACTTAAGTATACTATCTTATCATCTGCAAATAGTGATATTTTGATTTCTTCCTTTCCTATTTATGTCTCTTTTTCTTCTTGTTGTTGTCTAATTGCTCTGGTTAGAAGTTCCAGTACTATACCTAATAGGAAGTTAGAGAGTGGGCAGCTTTGTCTAGTTCCTGATTTTAGTGGGATTGCTTCAAGTTTCTCTCCATTTAGTTTGATGATGGCTACTGGCTTGCTGTATATTGCTTTTACTATGTTTAGGTATGGGCTTTGAATTTCTGATCTTTCCAGGACTTTTACCATGAAGGGATGTTGAATTTTGTCAAATGCTTTCTTAGCATCCAGTGATATGATTATGTGTTTTTTCCTTTTAGTTTGTTTATATAGTGGATTACATTGATGGTTTTCTGAATAATGAACCATCCCTGCATTCCTGGGATAAAGGCTACTTGATCGTTGTAAATGATTGTTTTGATGAGTTTCTTAATTTGGTTTGCAAGAATTTTATTCAGTATATTTGCATCAATATTTGTAAGGGAGATTGGTCTGAAATTCTCTTTCTTTGTTGGGTCTTTGTGTGGTTTAGGTATGAGCATAAATGTAGTTTTATAGAATATATTGGGTAGTGTTTCTTCTGTTTTTATTTTGTGGAATAGCTTTTTTTTTTGGTTCTGACACTTTTAATGAGTCCTGTTATTTCTTTAGGTGTTACTGGACTGTTTACATGGTTTATCTACTCCTGATTTAATTTTGGTACCTTTAACTGTCTAGAAAATTGTCCATTTCATCCAGTTTTCTCAGTTTTGTTCAGTATAGACTTCTGTAGTAGGATCTGATGATTTTTTGAATTTCCTTAGTTTCTGTTGTTATATTTTCCTTTTAAGTTCTGATTTTATTAATTTGGATACTGTCTCTGTGCCTTCTGGTTAGTCTGGCTAAGGGTTTACCTATCTTGTTGATCTTCTCAAAGAACCAGCTCTTGGTTTTGTTGATAATCTATATAGTTCTTTTTGTTTCTACTTGATTGAGTTTGAATTGAGCACTGAGTTTGAATATTTCCTGCCATCTACTCCTCATGGGTGTATTTGCTTCTTTTTCTTCTAGAGCTTTCATGTGTGGTGTCAAGTTGCTAGTGTATGCTCTGTCCAGTTTCTTTTTGTAAACACTCAAGACTAGGAGTTTTCTTCTTAGCACTGCTTTTATTGTGTCCCATAAGTTTTGGTATGCCAAGACTTCATTTAGATTAAATTCTTAAAAGTCTTTAATTTCTTTCTTTATTTCTTCTTTGACAAAGTCATCATTGAGTAGGGCATTGTTCAGTTTCCACGTATATGTGGGCTTTCTATTGTTTATGTTATTATTGAAGACCAGACTTAGTCAGTGGTGATCTGATAGGATGTGAGGGATTATTTCAATCTTTTTGTATCTGTTGAGGCCTGCTTTGTGACCAATTACATGGGCTATTTTGGAGAAGGAACCATGAGGTGCTGAGAAAAATGTATATTCTTCTGTTTTAGGATAAAATGTCCTATAGATATCCGTTAGATTCATTTGTTTCATGACTTCTGTTAATTTCATTGTGTCTCTGTTTAGTTTCTGTTTCCATGATCTGTCCATTGCTGAAAGTTGGGTGTTGAAATCCCCCATTATTATTGTGTGAGGTGCAATGTGTGCTTTAAACTTTAGTAAAGTTTCTTTTATGAATGTGGGTGCCCTTGCATTTGGAGCATAGACATTCAGAATTGAGAGTTCATCTTGGTAGAGTTTTCCTTTAATGAGTATCAAGTGTCCTTCCTTATCTTTTTTTTAATCCCCTTTGATTGAAAGTTGATTTTATTTGAAATTGGAATGGCTACTCCAGCTTGTTTCTTGGGACCATTTGCTTGGAAAATTGTTCTCGATCTTTGTACTCTGAGGTAGTGTCTGTCTTTGTCTCTGATGTTCATTTCCTGTTGCAGGAAAAGTCTGGGTCCTGTTTATGTATCCACTCTGTTAGTCTATGTCTTTTATTGGGGGAATTGAGATCGTGGATGTTAAAAGGTATTAAGGAAAAGTGATTGTTTCTTCATGTTACTTTTGTTATTAGAGGTAAAATTATGTTTCTGTAGCTATCTTCTTTTGGGTTTGTTGGAAAATTACTTTCTTGCTTTTTCTAGGTTTTAGTTTCCTTCCTTGTGTTGGAGTTTTCCATCTATTATTCTTTGTAGGGCTGGATTTGTGGAAAAATATTGTGTAAATTTGGTTTTGTTTTGGAATATCTTGATTTCTCCATCTATAGTGATTGAGAGTTCTGCTGGATATAGTAGTTTGTGCTGGCATTTGTTTTCTCTTAGGGTCTATGATATCAGTACAGAATCTTCTGGCTTTTATAGTTGCTGGTTAGAATTCTGGTATAATTCTTATGAGTCTGACTTTAGTTGTTACTTGACATTTTTCCCTTACTGCTTTTAGTATTTTTTCTTTGTTTTGTGCACTTGATGTTTTGATTATTATGTGACAGGAGGAATTTCTTTTTTTGTCTAGTCTCTTTGGATTCTGTAGGCTTTATGTTTGTTCATAAACATCTCTTTCTTTAGGTTATTTCTCCTATAATTTTGTTGAAGGTATTTACAGGCACTTTAAGTTGGGAATCTTCACTCTCATCTCATCTATCTATTATCCTTAGGTTAGGTCTCTCAATGTGTCCTGAATTTTCTGAATGTTTTGGGTTAGGACCTTTTTGCATTTTATTTGACAGTTGTGTCAATATTTTTCATGGTATCTTTTGCACATGAGATTCTCTCTTCTATTTCATATATTCTGTTGATGATGCTTTCATCTATGACTCCTGATTTTTTCCTATGTTTTCTATCTCCATGGTAGTCTCCCTTTGAGATTTCTTGATTGTTTCTAGTTCCATTTTTAGATCCTGGATGTTTTTGATTAATTCCTTAACCTGTTTGGTTGTGGTTTTTTCCCAATTCTTTAAGGGATTTTAGTGTTTCCACTTTAAGGGCTTCTTCCTATTCTCCTGTATTTCTTTAAGGGACTTGTTTATGACCTTCTTAAAGTCCTCGATCATCCTCATGAGAAGTGATTTTAATCTAAATCCTGCTTTTCCAGTGTGATGGACTTGCTATGGTGGGAGAACTGGGTTATGATGATGCCAAGTATCATTGGCTTCTGCTGCTTATGTTCTTACACTTGCCTTTCACCATCTGATTATCTGTAGTGCTACCTGTACTCACTGTCTCTGACTGGAGTCTGCCTTTCCAGTTATCTTGCCTGTGTCAGAACTCCTCAGAGTCCAGTTGTCTCTGTGATTCTGTGATCCTGAGCTCCAGGTTGGACGAGCTCCTGTGAGTCAGGCTGCCTCTGGGATCCTGAAACCCTGCTGCTCTGAGTACGGTGGTTTGACAGCTTCTCTGAGTGGAGTGGTTCCTCAGCTGCTATGAGTGCTGTGGTTCCACCTCTACTCTAAGATGGTTCAGGATATGGTATCTTTACAGGAGCAAACCAGCTAGGTGTCTGCTCCAGCCAGAAAGACCAAGGGAATGGGAGAAAGAGAGTGGTACTCCAGAGGGGTGGGGTTTGGGTAGGTTGCAGCACTAGGGCTTAGGGTTGTGAGGGAGGGTTCTTACCAGCTGCTCTAGGAAGGTTTAGGATAAGATTTCTTCAGAGGAGCAGACCAGCCAATGAAAGCATTTAAATTCTTAAATTTGACAAATAGTATGGAAAGTGTTCCTTTAGCAATATTATACAAGTAACATTATTTACTTATTCATGAGTCTAAAATCTACAGAATTGAAATCCCAGTACCAGCTGTTTACTGTTGGAAATGTTCAAAGGACACTGGGAAAAGAGTTTCTTTATTATGACAAAGGCAGCAGAAGGGTAGCATATATGCTTATGTCTATGTTCATGTCCATGTCTATATTTATTTCTATATCTGTAGAAGATATTATATCATGCCTATAATATAACATTAAAGGAATCTGTGCCTCTTAATGTTTGAAGTAGCTAACCAATGGATTCTCTTACATAGCACCTGGAAGATCAAGAGAAAATACAGTGGAAAATGAGTAGGTTCAGTGATAGCCCAGTGGATAAGGATCATTTGTCATTTTCACTGTATTTTCCATTTTTCACTGAGCTACTCTAGGGGGTAAGCAGTAGCCCACATTTTTATGGGTCAATGTCTCAGGAACCTTCTCTCACTTCTCACATTAGTACCATTGGATACCAGGAATTTTTAAGGATTTAGGTTCCAACATTAATATTTGCTTCCATTGGGTATTGTTCCATTCTTGCCATTTAGTGCTCATATGTTTTAACCAAAAAGAAAAAAATCTTCCAGTTGCTGTTGTAGGAGTACCCTATCTTCTTTAACAATGTCCTAATAGTCTCTATTTTGAATTAAGTCAAGAATTCAAAGTCCACAGATTTTGATCCAGTGACATGGCTGTAAGCAGTAAAGCTGATTTGTCTAAAGAAAGCGGTCATTTAATTAGGACTCAATTACTGACTTTACAGAGAACAGGGGTATGTTTTCAATATGAGACACATTCTTGATCCATGATTATTGTGGGAGAGCCCAGTTCACCTTTTTGGGAACACCCTTGTGCGGTTGGACCTGTGTTTTGTAAGAAAGAACTGTGAACATGCATAGAGGAGCAAGCCATTAAACTGCATTCCACCATAGTCCTTGTTTCAGTTTCTGACTCCAGGTTCCTGTCTTGAGTTCTCTCAATGATTTTTCTTCAAGATGAAATGCAATATGTATATGTATCTGAAGTACCTGTGCCATGGTGCCAAAGTTCTTGTCTTCTATCCTAGCAATAAAAAGACAAAGGGAGGGAAAACAGAGAGAGATTGGGGATCCTCTAAATGATTTCCATATGTGAACACAACATTATGAAAAATGTTAATTCATTAACACACTTGAGAAAAATGTAGAATGTTTAAAATGTTGAGTAAGAGTATGCAGAACTATTAGTGCTGAGGGAGACTGGATATCAGCAGAAGGTGTAAGACAGGAATGGAAATATTTGAGATGTCAGGTCAGGTTGAGTACAGATGATAGAAGACCAAATAGAGGCCACTGTTGTGCTTCCCAGAAGAACTGAAGCCGAGAGGTATACTCTGAGGGAAAATGTAAGTTATGGGCAAAAAACATAGGGAAGTGCTCAAAAATCAGAATTTCATTGAAAAGTTTGTTAGAATCCAAGGCCTTCCTATGCTCTCCCATAGCACTGGAAATCAAATATAAAATGACATCTAGAACTATGTCATTTCTACATGTTCTTAAATTTCATTTTTTGTATTGCTTGACAGATTAAGATGTTAAAGTCATTCATGTTGCATATATTTTATTTATACTGGTTGTCTAGATTATCTGAAAGGTTGATGCTTGAGATGCTCTTGTTGCCAAGCCTAGAAGAAAGCAGTGTTTGGTTAAGCCTTGGATCAAATATATATAGCAGTTTATAGACCTAGATAAAATAGATTCTTTTTGATTTCCAGCAGGATAGGCCACTGTTGGTGTGTTTGTTGAGGAAATGCTTTTATGGGGGAAGGTTGAAGGGAAGCTTGTTACTGGTCAATTTCTGGTAGTGGTTCCTGCTGTGAATCATTATCTTCAACTTTTCTATCAGTAGAGGCAACTGGAGTGCTAAATTGAGACATATCTCTGGGCTCTGGGATTGTCCTTCCACCTTTGTGTATGTTAAGAGCAGGTTATCTGAGATAAACAAAAACTGTATTCTCACTTTATGTTTATGAACTTAATATCTAATTGCTTCTTACCATTTCCAAGAAAGACTGAGGAGAAAAGAAATATTTGATGAAAGTAAAATGTTTTTATTCTTTTATGCAAGTAGATTATTCAGATTTGTTCTTTTAGAAATAAATGTAGGATTGTGTGGAAACTTAGATGATAAATTGCTGAAGGCCACAAATTTTCAAAAGGGAAAAGCAATCTCCAGTTTCTATCCACCCTACTATAAACAAGGTAGTCAGCTAGCTCAAGATTTGCTGAAAGTGGGATAATGGAAGAAATTAGTGAGTTCCTTCTATCCCAAATGCACCTACTAATTTTAAATTAAGAAAGCAAATTATTATTCTGCTTTCTGTAGCAGCCCCCCAAGCCTTGCTTATTGTAGTGAAATAATGCACATTTTTAATAATCTTTTTAACCTTTTGAAACAGAGTCTCAAGTTGCTCAGACTAGGCTCAATCTTAATGTTTAATAGAGAATGACAATGAACTTTTGGTGTTCCTATCTAGGGATGAAATTTTAGGAATTAACAATCATACCTAGTTTTACTCTATATTTCAATGTTCATTTTAGTATCAATTTAGTATCTGCCTACCCCTTTCTATCAGTAAACACTTTGTGTCTATTTACATGGTCTCAAGATTTAAATCTAAGAATATAATATTTAGCCAAAATTACATACACTACTTGTTTCATCTTTTAATAGTGAATATGTGAACTGTGTACAATGTATCCTGATATAGTTCTCCCAGTAGAGAAAGTGATTCCTTATGTGACACTCTGCCTCTGAAGAAGTATGATAGGTGTTTATCTCTTTTATCTCTACTGCATCCTGTGTAGAACCAGGCTGGTTGGATCTACTATGTGCTATGATTATCAATATATTTTCCCAGCTGTTCTGCTTTTATGAGCATTGTCATATTCCATACAACCTGACAGCATAGCAGAATCCCTTTAGGAATGAACCTCCTTTTTTGGTACAAGTTCCATATGTGACCATATTATTCTAGTCAACTCTGGTAAAACAGGTGCATGAGCCCCCGTACCATGAATGCCTATTAGAACACCACAGAAAACCACATATCCACAGGCTGCTCTTCTTAAATCTATAAGCAGCACTTTGAACTAATAGATCTATTGAACTATTTAGTCTTCATAGACAGAACAGATCATTTAAAGTGTGTGCTAGTATCTCTAATAGGTTCTGACTTCTTTTTTTAATTAGTAACTTTTTTAAAAATGTTAATTAAATGGTTTATAGGTTTGGTAATTCTCAATAACAAGATGCCCATATAGTCAGAAGTGTAACCCCATACTCAATCTAGGTATACCAACTATCTTTGACTGGTAGAGACAGGTGAACATCCTCCTCCATGTTCCCCCCGTCTCTCATCTCCTAGATCCTCTTCTCCTTCTCCTCCTCCTCTCCTCACTCCTCTCACTTTAGCTCCTACTACATATCACCCTTCCTGTTAAAAAAACTTTTCTCTCAAAATACAATTACAGCATAACTATACCAATTTGTATCAGTAAGGTACAAGATAGACTTAATACTCAGTCCATGATTTTGTTGACTGACCAGAACCACTGTCATCTCTCCTAAATAAAAGACATAGTTCCGAACCTGTTTTATTTCTTGGCTTAAGAATGAATGACAGTTGAAAACCATCCTCTCAAATCTTTTCTCTCAAAGTAAATGGCCAGAATTGTCTATGAGACTATGAGTCTTCAACCCCTTCAGAAATACAGAATGACTGAAGTAACTGAAATTATTGGAAGCACAAAGCATAGCTTCTAAAACTTAGTCAATTTATAGAGACCACTGAACACCTGGATAGTCCCTATACTGCAAAACGTTGGAGCATCTGATCTTCAGCCTTCTGGCCCAGGATCATCTGACAGACTTAGTGATACAGAATTATTAAGGGCTGATTATTCTGTCTAGGCAGATGTATTCAGTGGACTATTCTGCAAGCGTGAACTTTTCTGAACTGTAATTTGTCTGTAGATGAAAAGAGTCAATTCTTGCCTAGTGACTATCTCACAACAACTGGATTAACTCCAAAGATGGTCAATTTCTTCTTAGAATCCAATACAGGAAGGTGTCAGGAGCAGACTGGTCCCTACTCAAAATGAATATTAATACAGAAATGTTTGTAATGTCAATTCTGTGGACTTCTGACAATTTGAAAACCAACTATCCATGTAAGGCAATCTGGACTGTTGTCTGTTAACTCCTCTCTGCTATTTCTAAATAAAATATAGAAAACACCCTAATAATAAATTCAGAGCCATAAATTTACTATAGGCCCTTAACTCACAGGCGAACCATTTCAAATCAGTTAAAAAAAAATAAAGAAGGACTGGGTCTAAGCCTTCTATTCCTAAATGTGTTATATAGGCACATTGGCTATGAGAGTAACAATATTAATCTCACATTCAGATCAATAAGAAGCTTATACCAATGAAAACCTTACATTTGAAATCAAAGTAAATTTTGTACCATTTAAGAAATTATAACTTCATCTTAATAACAGTTATATAGGTTTCTACCAATAGGTTATGGCTATGCAATAAGTCCTAGCTAAGCCTCCCTGTTCCAACAGAACCACTACTTTTCCCTAGAAAGGCACCCCAATAGTAACCACCTTATTCCCCAAGTCCAGGGAATAGGGGTGCCGACTCTTCATTAACATTTTCAAGCTGATTACGGGCATTGAGATATTAGAAGAGGGGGGCAGAGAGTAAATTGATAAGCCTCCGATGCTGTGTATTTACTGAATCCAGCTGGAATTCCAGGACTTCAGAGGTTCGAGCAGGTCTGCTCAGCTTGCATGATGAGTAGATACACCAAGGCTGTATATTCTGCAATATACAATTCTCAAAACAAATTTTAGTATCAAGATAATTTTTTGTTTGAATTCTGGAATCTAGTCCTTTGGCGGCCTGCCTCTTTTATGTCTAATCCATATAATTCTGGGAGTTTCTATGAGGGTGTGTTCTTACCATCCTCCTACCCCCACCTTCCTGCTATCGGATACCCCAATACCAGGGAATCCAAACTTTCAGGCACCAAGGCTGTCCACTTTGACTGATGTCAGGTAAGGCCACCTTCAACTACCTATACAGGTGAAGCCATGAGTCCTTCCCTTTGTGTTCTCACACTGGAGGTTTTAGAATGGCTACTCTAGTTTGTTTCTTAGGACCATTTGCTTGAAATAATTTTTTCCAGCCTTTTACTCTAAGGTAGAGTCTGTATTTGTCACTGAGGTGGATTTCCTGTATGCAGCAAAATGCTGTGTCCTGTTTACATATCCAGTCTGTTAACCTATGACTTTTTATTGGGGAATTGAGTTCATTGATGTTAAGAGATACTAAGGAGAGGAGATTGTTGCTTCGTGTTATTTTTGTTATTAGTGGTGGCATTGTTTGTATGGCTAACTTCTTTTGGATTTGAAGGAAGAGGGTTACTTTCTTGCTCTTTCTAGGGTATAATTTCCCTCCTTGTATTGGGGCTTTCCCATTATTATCCTTTGTAATGCTGGGTTTGTGGAAATATTTGTGTAAATTTGGTTTTCTCATGGAATTTCTTGGTTTCTCCATCTATGGTAACTGAGAGTTTTGTTGGGCATAGTAGCCTAGGCTGGCATTCATGTTCTCATAGGCTCTGTATGACATCTGTCCTGGATCTTCTCACTTTTATAGTCTCTGGTGAGAAATCTTGTGTAATTCTGATAGGTCTGCCATTATATGTTATTTGGCTTTTTTCCTTTACTGCATTTAATATTTTTTCTTTGTTTGTGCATTTCGAGTTTTGATTATTATGTGACAGGAGGTATTTCTTTTCTGGTCTAGTCTATTTGGTATTCTGTAAGCTTCTTGTATGTTTATGGGCATCTCATTCTTTAGGTTAAGAAAGTTTTCTTCTATAATTTTGTTGAAGATATTTATTGGACCTTTAAGTTGGGAATCTTCACTCTCATCTATACCTATTATCCTTAGGTTTGGCCCTCTCATTGTCTCCTGAATTTCCTGGATGTTTTGTATTAAGAACTTTTTGCATTTTGTGTTTTCTTTGACAGTTGTGTCAATATTATCTATGGTATCTTCTATACCTGAGATTCTCTCTTTTATCTCTTGTATTCTGTTGGTGATGCTTGCATCTATGACTCCTGATTTCTTTCCTAGGTTTTCTATCTCTAGAGTAGTCTCCCTTTGTGATTTCTTTATTGTTTCTACTTTCATTGTTATGTCCTGGATTGTTTTGTTCAATTCCTTCACCTGTCTGGTGGTGTTCTCTTGTATTTTTTAAGAGATTTTTGTGTTTCCTCTTTTAGGGCTTCTACCTGATTACCAGTGTTCTCCTCAAATTCTTTGAGAGTGTTATTTATGTCCTTCTTAAATCCTCTATCATCATCATTAGAAGTGATTTTAAAACTGAATCTTGCTTTCTTGATGATATGGGAAACTCAGGAATTTCTAGTATGGGAGAACTAGGTTCTAATGATACCAAGTACCTTGGGATGCTGATGCTTATGTTCTTGTGCTTGCCTTTTGCCATCTGGACCTCTTTAGTGCTACCTAAGCTCACTGTCTCTGACGGTTGTTTCATAACTGTGTGGGGTGGGTGTTAATAATGGGGTTAGATCTGGGGCCCAAGGTATGCTCAGTGCTCTGGTGCAGACCAGAATAAACCAGTGGTCCAGGCCAAAAGTTAATTTCTGGGCCCAGTGGGTCCCAGTTACTCCCAGTTTAGGGCAGGTGTTGCTGTCTCCTTACCTAAGATACTGCCTGGTTTTTGAGCTCCTGTGAGGCCTGTTTCCTCTGAGTTTTGTGAGATTGGGTGCAGGAATGAACCTCTTACCCTGGCTGCTTTGTTCTTTCTTTTACATAGTCTCAAGTGTATATTTGTAGCAACATTTTCTTGGTGTGTAATGAGGACATAACTTATTTTTCCTTTGTCCTGTAAACTCAAATCCAGTTATTCTTCAGTTATTTCCCTTCATTCTGCTTTGCTCTCAGCAGTACTGTCCTCTGTGCCCAAATCACGATCTCAAACATCCATATCCAAATTCTCCTCCCTTCATCTGTTCTGAGTTGAGCTCAAAAAACAACAGAGCTGCTAGGAGCAGGACTACATGTGCCTTGGAGGACCTACTGGATTTTCCCTGCAGTGTGTTCTGGGGAGCACAAGAAATGCCCTTTAATGAGTGGAGCAAAGGCATGGTGGCCTAACAACTCCACTCATATTTGACAGAGAATGATGCCCTAAACATCATGTTCCTCTTTTGGTTTTTGGCTCAGTGTTACACAGTATGGCAGAGCTGTACAGTGTGTAATTTTAGAAAATAAAGTATGCTTTAATTATATTATTGAATTGTGTTACTTCTATAATATTGATGAAGGAATACTTTCCAAACAATTTGCACAATAGATAGAATTTAAATTCTATCACTATATGAATTTCTGTCATGTGTAATAACCTTGAAAGTATTTTAACTGCATTGTGATCATATAATTGGAGATAAAACTATATGCATATTTGTGTTCCAAAAGTGATGCTCCAGGCTTAGAGTAATGTATTAAGTACCTACCTCTCTGTATCAAAAATAAACATATTACATAATTCTAAAACTATATCCTGTTTTCCACCAATATGATACATATATCATTCTATATGTGATATCTGTTAATTTTTCTTTATAAAAGTTAATTTCTGCTCAATTCCTAATGTTTTAGAACACCCCTAAGCAATCAGTAATACAAGGTCATTTTTAGTCTGTCTGGTTAAGTTAAGCTTGGTTGACATCTCTTAATTACTAAGACTTATCATAACTCTCTGCATTTATTTGTAACTAACACATTATATGAGAGCAACACTCTTGACAATTTTTCTGGAAGGGATTTTGACAGTTTAGCTTCTTCTGACATCCTGTGTGATATAGGTTGACATTTATATTTGTAATGATATGGCATTTATTATTTGCATTTCAGATAGGGTTTATAGAGCCAAGGCTGGCTTTAAGCTTACTCTGTAACTGTAGAAAATCTTCAACATTTTTCTTTTCCTTATATTTGCCTCATACAGCACATCTAAACTACAGGCTTTCTTCCTTCTCTCATTCTAATGCCCTTTACCTCAGCCTTTCCCCAGATCCACTGCTCCTCTATTTTCCTTCAGTCAAGTCCTGGCCTTGCAGTGCTATCAAGAGAAAAAGTCTAAATGAAATACAGTCAATCTATCCATAAACACTGATATGCAGGTGGGACTAGGCAGCCTAGTAGGAGGGAAAGCATCCCATGAGCAGGGAAATAAATCAGAAGCACACCTACTCCCTCTCCTAGGAGTCTAAAGAGCATCTCATTCTAAACAACCACAGCTTTTGTGTTGTGGGCCTAGCTAATGCTCCTGTAGGCTCTGGATTGCTGTTTCAATGTCTGTGAGCCTCTGTGAGTCATGCTAAGTTGATTCTCGGGGCTTGATTTCTGGGTGTCCTTGATCCCTCTATAACCTAAACCTATATACCATTTTTGTGGGGCTGCCAGAGCTCCAGATAATGTTTGTCTGTTTGTCTTTGCATCTGTTATCATCAGCTGGTGGGGAAAGACTCTGAAGAAAAATGATCTAGGCACTGACCTATGAATACAGTAGGATACCATTAAGAACCACTTCGTTGACTTTTTCTTTCATTCCCTCTTTCTTTTTCCTTTTTTCCTTTTAGCCAGTCTTTCTTTTATTCTTACTTTCTTTCTTTCTTTCACCAGGTCTCTTGGTTTCCTTCTTTTTTATTTTATTGTTATTATTATTTATTTATTTATACTCCAGATATTATTGTGGCCCCCAACCACCAACTGACTGCTCCACAACCCATACCTCCAACCTTCTTCACTGTCTCCACAAGGCTGTCCCTACCCCAAGTCCACCCTAAACTCTAAATCTAAAACTCCCTGAGGCCTCCAGACTCTTAAGGTCTAGGTGTATTACCTCTAAACACAGACCTGGCAGTCCTCTTCTGTATATGTGCTGTTGGCCTCTTATCAGCTGGTGTATGCTGCCCTTTTTTGTGTTATACTGTTTTAGAGATCTCAGGGTTCCAGATTAATTGAAACTGCTGGTCCTCCTACAGGGTCACCCTTAGCCTCTTCCAGACTCTTCCCTAATTCAATCACAGGGGTTAGCAGCCTCTGCCCATTGTTTGGGTGCAAACATCTGCAGCTGACTCTTTGAACTGCTTGTTGGGTCTTCTGCAGAGCAGTCATGATAGGTCTCTTTTTGTGAGAGCTCCCTATCCTTAGTAATAGGGTCAAGCCTTAGGGCCTCTCCTTGAGCTGGATCCCACTTTGAACCTGTTGCAGAACCTTCTTTTCCTCAGGTTCCTCTGAATTTCCATCCCTGCATTTCTTTCAAACAAGAACAATTATGGGTCAGAGTTTTGACTGTGGGATGGCAGCCCTCTTGCTCATTTGATGCCCTAACTTTCTGCTAGATGTGGGCTCTATAAATTTCTCCCTACTGTAGAACATTTAATCTAAGGTCCCTCCCTTTGTATCCTGAGAGTCTCTTACCTTCCAGGTTTCTGGTGCACTCTGGAGGTTCCCCCCAAACTCCAACCTCCCTATATGGCCTGTTTCATTTTTTTCTGCTAGCCCTCGGGGACTCGGTACTTTTCTCTCACTCAATACTAGATCAGGTTCCTCTATTTTTTTGGCTAATATTCACTTATTTTGAGTATATACATTTATGACCTTTTCGGTCTGGGTTCCTTCTTAGGACACTGAGTCACCCAGAGCCTTGTTCCTTCTTATGCCAGGCAGTGTCAGCCATATGCTTCTCCTAGTGGTTTGTGCTTTAAGTAAGGGCAGTCATTGGATATCCACATCCACAAAGTGAACCACCACTGACCCAGAGCATCTTACAGGTAGAACAATTTGAAGACTGAAGGTGTTCTCCCTTGGTTTGTTGTCTCACTCCTACTACTTGGAGACTAGCCTGGTTACATAAGATGTTCAGTTAAGACTATATATAGGGCTCCTTTTATGGAGACCTCACCAGAGTAACCTTCAAAGGTCCTAAGATGTTTCCATTGCACTGGGTTTTCACATTGCCTTCTAAACCTTCAGTCATTTCTGTAGTCTCTCCCATACTCTCCCCATCTGCTCCTTTCTAATTTTCTACTCTATTTTCATGGTGGTTGAATGATGCCTGTTCTCTTCCTTTGCTGTTCTGTGTATGGACCTAGTGTTTCATGTATCCTAGGCAAGCACATTACTGCATGCACATGCCATGGTATTCTTATCAATAGGCTCTTTCTCCACATGTGTTAACATTTTAGATCACATATTGCTAGAAAATGTGAGAACTCTTTCACCAAGTGAGGCTCAGGAAAACAAAATAGAACAGTAGGAGCAGCAGCAGCAACGAAACCAGCAACAACAACAAAAAATCATGCCTTCTGAGCCCATCTCACTTCAGTTTTTGCTGCACATGGTTCTTCATGGCAACATCCACATTTTATTGTCATTTTAATTCTTGGATACAGTTCTATAAAAAGTTATGGTTTTGTAAGGTAAATATAGTGTTATATCTTATGTCTTCTTTTTTGAGGTATTGTCTTTGTGCTCCTATAAGTTCTCTGAATTACACACAGACACAAACACACACACACATACACACAGACCAACACCAAAAGAAAATTTAAGAGACAGTCTCTGATTGCTCTAAAGGACAACACATTTTAGGGAATGTGGCCCAGAATAAGTATGTGAAGCCAGCAGAGTGTCCAAATTTTGATGACACCTAGTAGATTAACCTAACTGAGAAATAACTTGGTCAGGAATGTACAAGGGGCTGTGCAATGAATTTCGGTAGGAGAATTTTACTATGCAATTTAATGCTGTGTAGAACAATATTATCCACACTCAAAACATTGCTAACACAACTCATGACAAAATCATAGCATTAGGAACCATTTTTCATCATATCATTTCCCAAGCTCTAGCACCCTGTGGAGACACAATTTGGAGTCTACTGAACAAAACAACATGTTCAACCAACAGCACAAAGGAACTGGAAGAATCATGGCAAACATTTTCTCTGACTACTTCCAGACCATATCAGGACTAAAGTGTCCTTCTGCCTGTTTTTCTGTTGTTTTGTTTGAGTCATGGTGTAACTGCTAGCCCTGGCTGACCTGCTATAACTTATATGCAGTACAAACACATACAACTAATCCTTCTCCAGGGCAAATCTCTCCATCCCTCTGCTTCCTGTGATTATTTGTTCCTCCTTCAAAGTGGGAATAAAGCATCCTCTGTTGGGCCTTCCTTTCTTTTAAACTTCACATGGTCTGGGAGTTATATGATGGGCATAATTTACTTTTTGGTTAATATCTACTTATCCACGAGTACATACTATACATTTCCTTTGATTCTGTTACCTCGCTCAGCATGGTATTTTCTATTTTCATCCATTTGTCTGTAAATTTATGACATCCTCTTTTTTAATAGCTGAAACTTGTTATATTATGTAAATAAAGTAAATTTTTTGTATTCATTCTTCCATTGAAGAACATCTTGTATTGGGAGTTGTTCATAGCTTCTGGCTATTATTATTAAGGCTTCTATAAATAGAGTGGAACATTTATCCTTGTGCTGTGGTGAAGTATATTTTGGGTATATTGCTAGGAGCTGTATATCTGTGTCTTCAGGGAGAAATATTTCCAATTTCCTTAGAAAATGCCAAATTGAATTCAAGAGTGATTGTACAAGTTTACAATCCTGCCAGTGAAGTTGGAGTTTTCCTCTTCTCCACATCTATAGCAGTATGTGCTGTCATTTCTGTTTTTGATATTACCCATTCTGATGTGTTTAAGGTTAAATCCCAGGGTAGTTTTGTTTTGCTTTTTCTTTATGACTAAGGTTGTTCACCATGTCATTAAGTGTTTTTCATTCATTTAGGATTCCTCTGTTGAGAATTCTCTTTTTGGCTTTTCACAGCTTTTTAAAAACTGAATAATTTGATGTTTTATAGACTAACTTCTTGTATTCCTTATATATTTTAAATATTAGCTATTTGTCAGATATGGAATTACTTAAGATCTTTTCCCAATTGTTGTGACAGCAACCCACTCACAAAATATTCCTCTAAAATTTATCCTGTCTAGAACACATGCCAGCATCATGGATGAAGCAGAGACTGAGTAAATGGCCAACCAATTACTATATCCAACTTGAACCCCATCCAATAGGCAAGCAACAGTTCCTAACATTATTCATGTTACTCTGGTATGGTTGCAGACATATATGTGTTTTTTTTGAAAGACTACACCCAACAACTGACTCAGACAAATACAGACATTTTCAGTGAAATAGTGAATGGAGCTTGGGTACTTTTAAAGAAGACAAGGAGGAAGTATTGTGGGACCTTAAGGGGTAGGAACTCCACAGGAAGACTAATAAATTCAACTAACCTGTACCATTGGGACGATCAGAGTCTAGTGCACCAACCAAAAAACATACAGGGGCCAGACCTAGGCATCCTCCTGACATACATAACAGATGTGCAGCTTGACTTTAATCGGAAAAGGGTTTTCCAAAATCTGTTGCCTGTACATAGGATATATTCTTCTATTTGGGCTCCCTTTTATGGTATAGGAAGAAGTGAACTTTCAAAGACTTGAAATTCCCAGGTAGAATACATACAGGGAGGCCTTCCCCCACCAGAGTAGAAGCTGAGGGTGAGGCTTATAGAGAGTATTGTGGGAGAAGGTAACCAGCAAGGGACAGTGACTGTGATATAATGTGAAGAAGTAAAAAAAATGAAATAAATTAAAAAGAAAATGATATGATTTTCATGTCTCAATCTAGAACTCTTTCTTTAAGGAGAAACTTGGAAGATAAAAATGTAAGGTAGTTGCAAATCCTAAGCAATTCTCAAATTCTTGCTATTCACCAGCATGTTTTCTATGTGTCTCGCAACAGTTTGGTATTTCTGTTCCATTTCATTGCATTGAAAATAAGTGTGTATTATTTTTTAAATATTAATAAAATTATCACTCACAAGTCAATACTCAATTACCCAACTATTTCATAAATAATAAATGTTTTATTTCAATCTTAGATTTATTGTTATTAATCTAAATTAGTTACAATTAGTTTACATTTCTTATTTACTGATGACTTTAATTTGTCTCTCTTGCAATTAATACACTGTTGGAGAGCATAATCCTTCACCATGCATTCTGAAGTATTTCATACACTTTAGTTACTGCTCATGTTGTCTTTAATTGATTATTACAGATGATTTGCCCTTTGATGTGAAGCAGAGATGATAGGTTGATGTGCTTTTGAAAGACCCCCAAAAGTGGACCCTCACCCAAGTCCGGACCTGCACGCCTCAAGGACACACGAGAGACCTTCTTGATGCAATTGCAGAGGATGTTTAATAATGAGGGCCCTCGGGCCAGAACATTTCTCACGCAGGAGATAGAGGTTCTGGCCCAGAACCCAGGAAATTTGGGATATTTATGGGTAGGGGTTGGGGGGAGTGGGAAAATTTGGCACGCTTACATATGATTGGATATTTCAAACATCAGTAACTTGCAGAAGCAGCTACGTGTGAGCTGGCAGATGACTAGTTGCTTTTGACCATGAAACCTTGGACTTCTCAGAAAGGGGGAGAGAAAAGTAAACACCAGATGGCCCATTACTCACTTGGGCTTATCTGGGCACGTCTTAGCATGCCTTTTCATTTGGGTCACCCTGCCCCTGCAGGGGCTTAATATTTTTATTATGACTATATTTAACAAATTGTTGGTGGTCTTTGCAGCAGGAGATTCAGTCCTTTGGAGTAGTAATTTAAACAAGAATTTAAAAGAGCCTGTGCAAGTATTTAGGGGGTGATTATTTCACTCTGAAATTTGATGCTGAATATAATAATGGCACAGTCCAGGCAGTGCTAACACAACACATTGCAATATTTCAGCATTAGAAATTATTTGTCATCATTTTGAAGCTCCAGTATCCTGCTGTAGCACAATTTAAAGTCATCAAACCAAGTAAATATTTTCACCCAAATCTGCAAATGAACAGAAGAACCAAGGCAATCTGCTCCTGTCAACACTTCCAGACCTTAATCATGATGGGAGTCCCTCTCTCTCTTTCACATATTTACTCCCTCTCTCTTCCTTCTTCCCTCCCATTTTCTTTTTTCTCCACCCCTCTATTCCTCCTACCCTACCTTTGTACATTTAAGTAAGAAAAGAGTGTTTCTTCCAAAGAGAACCATTTTCAGAAATGAATGCCTCTCTGCCTACACATCTGTGACACTGCTACAAAACATGTTACATTTGTTTTTTCCCTTCCAGTTTCGTATTTTGATGACTTTACTTTTTTGGTATTGGTTAGAGTAATTTCTTTTCATCATGAATATTTACATTTTCTTTGATGTTTACATCTATATCTTTCATTATAATTTCTTGTTGCATGTCATATATAACAGATATCATCGTGTCCCTAAACATTTTAAAGGTTTATTTTGTTCAAAAGTCAAATGATAAGAAACATACCAAGATGAAGACAAGATTAAACACTATTAATGTTGTAATTCTATTGGAATTTAGGTAATTACATTCCTTTAAAAAATCATCATTCATTTAAGTCATAAAATGTTCATTAGGATATGTGTAACTGTGTTTTTACCATATTTTCAAGTTTGAGAAAAATAATTTATATTTTCATCAGAAACAAATATTTTTATTTGTATTATTTATGTTACTGGGTAAGGGTTAGGGTTAAGGTCAGTTATAAATCAGGTAAAATGTAGTACAGTAAAGTAAATTTTATTAAGTTTAAAAGTACACCTGATGAAATTACATCTAGGCACTAGCATTGATCTTATTTCTTGTTTAATAATTTTCACTTAAAACTAACTGAACATCCAGACAGCAAACCTAGAAACACTTGGGAATATTGTCCATGAACCTACATACTAAGATTCTCTTAATCCAAGAACAATTTTCAAGTTCTGGGAATAAGAGAACCATAATGTAATTAAGTATGCACAAATCAGTAGGGTCAAATTAATGTTATATATGTAAGAACATTAAGCAATAGAAAGTTGGCTTCATCACTTACAAGTATACACACCACACACACATACACACACACACACACACACACACACACACACACACACAGAGAGAGAGAGAGAGAGAGAGAGAGAGAGAGAGAGAGAGAGAGGAGTAGAGAGAATATTTCATGGAAGCCTAAGTAAGGGAAGACTGATAATAGAAAGAATGGAGAAAATTTGTGTCAAGGATGCTCATGAGAAAAGTACAGTGATATGTATGCATGAATATATCACAAGGAAAGGCATTATCTTTTGTATGAATAAAAATACTAAGTAAAGTTATAAGAAAATGAATAAAATTTTGTTATTTAGGAAAATGGTTAGGAATGGATATCACCAATATAGGCTAAATAATCTGCTTTACAACAGTGTACATGTAGGTGGACTCAGAGACTTTCAAAAAGGACACTCAACATTAAGAAAATACTCACAGTTGGGTGGATAGTATGGAAATGAAGGGGGAAATGGAGGGGGAAATGGAGGGGGAAATGGAGGGTCATTTTGATCTAATTCCATTAATACACATGGATTGACTTCTTGAACAGAAAAAAAAACTTTCTATAAATAAAGAATTACATTCAATATTATAAAATTAAAGCAGAACAAAATGTTTAAGATGTGTAGAACTCTTATATTTTTGGTTGTGAGCCTAGCCTTTAATGACTGAGCTGCCTTGGAGCACATAGGGAGGGACCAATGACTCCAGCTGTATATATAAGGGAGGATGGCCTTGTTGGGCATAGATGTGAGAGGAGATCTTTGGTTCCATAGAGGCTGAACAATGAGTGGGGGGAATTTGAAAGTTGAGATGTGGGAGTGGGGGATGTGGAGGCACACCCTCATAGAAGCAGAAGGAGGGGGATAAGATAAGGGATTCCTGGATGGTGAGGGGAATGGGGTATATTCAATAAAAAGGGAAAAAAAAAGTTGTGTAGAACTTCAAGCTAATACCAGCTCATTCTTCATCCCCACTTTCCTCCCTACCACATTTGCTTATCATCTCCATAATCAGATTTCTCTTTCCATTGAGATCAGAGGTAATATTTTTCTTTCATGAAACATTGCACTCTTCACTCATTGTTGTCCCTGAAGGAAGTCAGGAAATGGATCTGAGTTTTATGACTTTGAACAGAGGCTACCACTGTGTTGTAGGGCACATAGCAAAGGTCAAGATGGGCTTCCTACAGGACTTCTGTTCCAAGAAGTACAGAGCATGAAACATACATCCTGTTTCTTTGTTATATTGTTTCTTTCTGTTTTTCAGTAAGCCTTGCTAAGCAACCCAAGGAAAATCACTCAGGCTATTCTCTCTATCAATCTAGTATCAGGAGAAATCACACAGTTTTTTTTGCATTAAATTGAAGAAACTACCAGGTCTAAGTACTTTCTCTTTCTCCCTTAAAGCCCTTAAGTGTAGAGAGAAGTATGAAGTCATACTTGGAGTACATTTGCCAAGTGTTATCATCTTTACTTCAAAATACACACTCATTATGGCTTGGGGAAAGTATAAGATCTTAGAATGCAGTTAGAGACCATACTGCTTCAGGAGAGTGGGAGTAATTGATTTTCTTCATGGAGACTGTTGACTGCTTTTCTTTTTAGCAAGCTTCTCAGAAACTTTGGGATGTTATGTGATGTTGGTTCAGAATGGAGTTTTCCAGGATGGTTCCAGCTTTATTCTTCAGTGTCATATGTCCAAAGTATGTAGTGTCTTCTCTAATTTGGTATTTCACTGAAGCTCGAGAATGCCAGCAAAAATTATAGTAGCTTTTACTGTTTTGTCCCTGTCTTGCAATAACATCTCTAAGGGAATTTCCAATGCCTGGTTCTGCGGTTTTTGTTACGTAGTCTATGCTGCGTGTGTGGAGCATTCTCAACCAAGCAGTTTAATGCTTTAACATGTACCTGTGCTTTTACTGATACATATACATTTATGTATTCTATATGTTTTAAGTAAAAATAAAACATATGTGTATCTATTGTTTTTGAAACATATTTAGTGTTATTTAAACTTCTTTCTTTCCAGTACCTTTGTATGGCCCTTCTTAACCAGATAATTTCTTTCCACTATTTTTCATTTTTTCTCATAGCATTTTTTGTACCATTGCTTCTATTTTAGCATTGCTTTCTGGAGAGCTTCTTTTCCTCCACCCCATATTTGGTACTTTTACTTCCATGTTATGTATTAAAATCTGAGGATTCACAACCATGGTCCATAAACAAAACAAAACATGGATCATTTGCCGTTCTGTGTTCAGGGAATTTAGCTCATGACAATATTTTCTAGGTCTAGTTGTCTGTCAACTAAATCTTTGAGAAATACTCAAGGCATTCATGAAAATCACAGAAAATATGGTCAACTTAAGAATTAAAAAATATTTTTTACATGTACCAATTTTAATATACTGAGAAAGATAACATTGGAACAATAATACTCACAAAGCATTAAAATCTATGTGTAAGGAAATGTAAGCAAAGATGTAAAACTTGTCTATACTGAAAGACACAAATCACTGAACAAAATAATTGTAAGAAGTCACCAGAAGATAAAAGATCTCTCATGACCCCATTATGTTATTAGAATTTTATCATATGTTTTAACAGTATTTACATAATCAATATTGTCTCAACCAAAATGCCCACAGGATTCTGATAGAAGCTACTTAAATATATATAATTCATACAGGGACACATAACATTTTGTATTATCAAAGCTATTCTAAGAAATGAATAATTTTTTGGGAAGTACAAGATCATATTTCAAGCCATATTACAGAGGTATAGTATTCAAAAACTATGGTATTAGCAAAATCAGATATTGTTGGTTTGTTTCTGAGTTCCAGATAGTTCAATGGATTCTTAAAGGATGGAAACACAAGTGAGAGTACTGACCTCATAAAATTCCAGCCTGTTGGGAAAAAGGTCCCAGCATATTGGTGTGTAGCCATCCTCAGCAGGGCCTTTAACTTGCAGCAGGAGATTCAGTCCTTTGGAGTAGTAATTTAAACAAGAATTTAAAAGAACCTGTGGAAGTATTTAAGAGGTGATTATTTCACTCTGAGATTTGATGCTGAACATAATAATGGCACAGTCCAGGCAGTGCTAACACAACACATTGCAATATTTCAGCATTAGAAATTATTTGTCATCATTTTGAAGCTCCAGTATCCTGCTGTAGCACAATTTAAAGTCATCAAAGCAAGTGTACATTTTCACTCAACTCTGAAATGAACAGAAGAACCAAGGCAATCTGCTCCTGTCAACACTTCCAGATCTTATCATGATGGGAGTCCCTCTCTCTCTTTCACATATTTACTCCCTCTCTCTTCCTCCTTCCCTCCCATTTTCTTTTTTTGTCCACCCCTCTATTCCTCCTACCCTACCTTTGTACATTTAAGTAAGAAAAGAGTGTTTCTTCCAAAGAGAACCATTTTCAGAAATGAATGCCTCTCTGCCTACACATCTGTGACACTGCTACAAAACATGTTACATTTGTTTTTTCCCTTCCAGTTTCGTATTTTGATGACTTTACTTTTTTGGTATTGGTTAGAGTAATTTCTTTTCATCATGAATATTTACATTTTCTATGATGTTTACATCTATATCTTTCATTATAATTTTTTGTTGCAACTCATATATAACAGATATCATCGGATCCCTAAACATTTTTAAAGGTTTATTTTCTTCAAAAGTCAAATGATAAGGAACATACCAAGATGAAGACAAGATTAAACACTATTAATGTTGTAATTCTATTGGAATTTAGGTAATTATATTCCTTTAAAAATCATCATTCATTTAAGTCATAAAATATTCATTAGGATATGTGTAACTGTGTTTTTACCATATTTTCAAGTTTGAGGAAAATAATTTATATTTTCATCAGAAACAAATATTTTTATTTGTATTATTTATGTTATTGGGTAAGGGTTAGGGTTAAGATTAGTGATAAATCAGGTGAAATGTAAAGTACAGTGAAGAAAATTTTATTAAGTTTAAAAGTACACCTGATAAAATTACATGTAGGCACTGGCATTGATCTTATTTCTTGTTTAATAATTTTCACTTAAAACTAACTGAACATCCAGACAGCAAACCTAGAAACACTTGGAAATATTGTCCATGAACCTACATACTAAGATTCTCTTAATCCAAGAACAATTTTTAAGTACTTGGAATAAGAGAACCATCATGTAATTAACTATGCACAAATCAGTAGGGTCAAATTAAGGTTATATATGTAAGAACATTGGGGAACAGAAAGTTGTCTTAATCACTTACAAGTATACACCACACACACACACACACACATACACACAAACAGAGAGAGAGAGAGAGAGAGAGAGAGAGAGAGAGAGAGAGAGAGAGAGAGGAGTAGAGAGAGAATTTTTCATGCAAGCCTAAGTAAGGGAAGACTGATATTAGAAAGAATGGAGAAAATTTGTGCTCATGAGAAAAGAACAGTGATGTGTATGCATGAATATATCACAAGGAAAGGCATTATCTTTTGTATGAATAAAAATACTAAGTAAAGTTATAAGAGAAATGAATAAAATTTTGTTATTTAGGAAAATGGTTAGGAATGGATATCACCAATATAGGCTAAATAATCTAGCTTTAGAACAGTGTACATGTAATTGGACTCAGAGACTTTCAAAAAAAGGACACTCAAAATTAAGAAAATACTCACTGTTGGGTGGATAGTATGGAAATGGAGGGTAGGTTTGATCTAATTCCATTAATACACATGGATTGACTTCTTGAACAGAAAAAAAATCTTTCTATAATTAAACAATTACTTTCAATATTATAAAATTAAAGCAGAACAAAAATTTAAGATGTGTAGAACTCATATTTTTGGTTGTGAGCCTAGCCTTTAATGACTGAGCTGCCTTGGAGCACATAGGGAGGGATCCATGACTCCAGCTGTATATATAGGAGACGATGGCCTTGTTGGGCATAGATGTGAGAGGAGATCTTTGGTTCCATAGAGGCTGAACAATGAGTGGGGGGGGGGATTCGAGTGTGGGTATGTGGGAGTGGGGGAAGTGGGGGCACATATTCATAGAAGCAGAAGGAGGGGGATAAGATAAGGGATTCCTGGATGGTGAGGGGAATGGGGTATATTCAATAAAAAAGAAAAAGATGTGTAGAACTTCAAGCTAATACCAGCCCATTCTTCATCCCCACTTTTCTCCCTACCACATTTGCTTATCACCCCATAATCAGATTTCTGTCTCCATTGAGATCAAAGGTGATAATTTTCTTTCATGAAACATTGCACTCTTCACTCATTGTTGTCTCTGAAGGAAGTCAGGAAATGGATCTGAGTTTTATGACTTTGAACAGAGGCTACCACTGTGTTGTAGGACACATAGCAAAGGTCAAGATGGGCTTCCTACAGGACTTCTGTTCCAAGAAGTACAGAGCCTGAAACATACATCCTATTTCTTTGTTATATTGTTTCTTTCTCTGTTTTTCAGAAAGCCTTGCTATGCAACCCAAGGAAAATCACTCAGGCTATTCTCTCTATCAATCTAGTAACAGGAGAAATCATGCAGTTTTTAGCATTAAATTGAAGAAACTACCAGGTCTAAGTACTTTCTCTTTCTCCCTTAAAGCTCTTAAGTGTAGAGAGAAGTATCAAGTCATATCTGGAGTACATTTGACAAGTGTTATCATCTTCACTTCAAAATACACACTCATTATGTCTTGAGGACAGTATAAGATTTTAGAATGTAGTTAGAGACCATACTGCTTCAGGAGAGTGGGAGTAATTGATTTTCTTCATGGAGACTGTTGACTGCTTTTCTTTTTAGCAAGCTTCTCAGAAACTTTGGGATGTTATGGGATGTTGGTTTCAGAATGGAGGTTTCCAGGATGGTTCCAGATTTATCCTTCCGTGTCATATGTCCAAATATGTAGTGTATTCTACAATTTAGTCTTTCATTGAAGCTCGAGAATACCAGAAAACAATTATAGTAGCTGATATTGTTTTGTCCCTGTCTTGCGATAACATCTCTTAGGGAATTTTCTCATGCCTGGTTCTGTGGTTTTTGTATGATAGTCTATGCTGCTTGTGTGGAGCTTTCTCAACCAAGTAGTTTAATGCTTTTAACATATACCTGTACTGTTTCTGATAAATATATATTTATGTATTCTACATGTTTTAAGTAAAAATAAAACATATGTGTATTTATTGTTTTTGAAAAATATTTAGTGTTATTTAAACTTCTTTCTTTCCAGTACATTTGTATGGCCCTTCTTAACCAGATAATTTCTTTCCATTATTTTTCATTTTTTCTCATAGCATTTTTTTGTATCATTGCTTTAATTTTATCATTCCCTCTGGTAAAACCGAATGTCCACATGCAGAAATATGATTTCCATATTTACCACGGTATATAGAAAATCAAATACAAGTAGGTGAAAGATCCTATTTTGTAACCTAAATTTTTGAAACTATTAGAAGAATATATGGGCAGTGCTGAATGAATATCCAAGTGTAGGGAAGGACTTTATTAATAAGACTTCACTCAGAGAAGACATAAGGTTTATTCTATTAGACAAATATAATAGAACATCTATAATTATTCTATTATAGAATATAATAGATGCCTATTATTATTCTACTATAATAGATGAAAAGAATCACATAAATCTAAAAATCTGTGCAGGTAATGAAATAACAAGTCAGGCAAAATTACAGCTCACATGATGAAGATAACCTTGCCAGCTATACTTCTGATAAGAGATTAGTATCCAGAATAAGCAGGAAAGTGAAATCCAAGAAAGAACACAAAAAACTAATGTCTGAAATAAAAACTCACAAAGCATCTATAGAGAGGACTAATTATAAAGAAATAAATATGGCAAACAAGCACTGAAGGAAGTGTTCAAAATTCTTAGCAGATACAAAATTTTATATTAATAGTTTATTGAGATTTCATATTATCTCAGTGAGAATGGTGAATGTCATAGCAATAGCAGACAACATATCGTGTGGAAGTTGTTTAAAACATGGCCCCCTATTAATTTTTGTGGGAGAAGAAACTAAAGCAATCAGTATTAAAATAATGGTTGGGAATTCTGAAAATCTAAAGTAAAATTTATCACATAAAACACATTCATTACTCCCTGGCATACAAAAAAGGGCTCAAAATCCCACTCTTCAGATAACTTGCTCATGTTCACTGTTATGCTAGTCACAATAGCTAGAAAGGAAAACAACATAAGTGTCCTACATCTCGTGAATGGATTGAGAATGTGGTGTATACATATAGTAGAATAATACTTGGCTGTAAAAAGACAATTAGCCTTTAATGTCATCACCATATTAAGTGTTACTCCTATGGATAGGAGACATTGAAAATCTCAGCTACTCCATCCTGCTTGGCTACAGTCCCAAAGAGAAATAATGGAACAAGTCACCCAGTGGATGCTCAAAGGTACCATTGTTTGTCTTTCTTTTATAAAGAGCATGGCTGTGCATGTCTCAGTATACAGTTGGGAGAAAGTCTAGAGACTCCTCCAAGATGCTTGTGGTCCTGCTCACAGCAGCCTTGCTGGCCCTGAGCACAGCTCAGAGCACAGATGAAGGTACCAAGGATTACAGGGTGGGATCTGGAGACATTCAAGGAAAAGAGAGAAAAAAAGAGGAGAGAAATGACAGACATGGGTGAGAAGGAAGACAGGCCAATAGGATTTTTGTGATAAAGTTTGGAATAGTTAAATAGTTAGTAGATAACATGGTCTTTTTACTTAATATTCTACCTGAACTACACAAAAATTTTTAAGAGAGGAATACAATGACCCAATTTGTGTTCAGGAAAGTGCTCAGTATTATGAAAAAATTTAAAAAGAGAAAAATTTTTTAGCATATTCTCAGTCAGAGCAAATATAGGTAATGCTGTTTAGTGGCTTTGTGGGTGGCTTAGTGCATAGCTGGTGCCAGAAATTTGATACAAAACAATATATCAGTGTTTATTTAAAGCATAGAAATATTCAAGATTTCATTTTGCCTTTGTGGTCCTGTATATGTTTATAGAGCATCAAGAACAAGAAGGAGAAACTCTAAGCTATCCCTGTTTTCTCTTTGCTCCTCATGTTATTAGATAATTGTTTTTGATTAATGGAAAAAGAGGAGAGAACAAATTGTCACCTGGCCTTTAGTATATTTGTTGGACAATATTATTACTCTTTTTAGTATTGAAGTATATAGGTATTGAACGGATAAATTATATTTCATCCTAGTGATGGCAAACTCTAACTAAAACCTTTTGCAAAATAATAATTTATAACATGCCTTGAAGTACTATTTGCAACTCTCCTGATGTGAATGTAGTTTTCTTTCCATTATTAAATTTTGACTTTGGAAATACCTAATGTGAAAAATAAGGATCCATACATTTTTGTTTGTCAGCTGCAGTGGCTATACTTGTATCAGAATTAAAAATATAAAAAGCCTCTGTATTTTGGGGATGCATAATTAGGAGGACAAGATGAGGATGTCTGGGAGAGGAAGTCAACAGCTGGCAGAGAGGTTCTGAGATAAAGTACTGTGTGATCAGATCAGGTCAGAGAAAGAAAACAAGGGAAAACTCTTTTTTTCAATGTGCTCCTGTCTTCTGGTCCTTTCTATGCAGATTCTGTGCAACAAACCCAAGGCTCAGATCCAGATCCCTTTTCTGCTGAAGCAAATTCAGGGAGTGCTCAAGAGGGTAAATCAACACCATCAGCCAATGAAGTACCTTCTGCCAATTCTGGGAATGAAGAACAGCCACCACAGGAACCACTACAAGTAGAGAATGAAGACTCTTCTGACCCTACTAGAAATGATCTGGAAAATCAACCTGGGGAAGAAAATGTGGAACTGGTTCAAAATTATCCTCTTCTTTCTCCTGAAAATCCACAAAGACAAACCCAACCAGGAGATCCAGTGCAGAAACCCACCTATTATCGGCCTTTATATTACAGAGGCAGAAAATGGCCTAGAGCTTCATTTTCTGGCTTTGGAGAAAGAAGAATATTAGGACCAGTTTCTCCAAGATTCCCCACACACTATTAGCCAGTAAGGTCTTGAATATATTAGGTAAGATTAAGGATTCAGATTTAATAAATATAATGACCTTGAGTTCGTATTTGCAAATCTTGTTGTCACTATGAGTTAGCTGGCTGAATATGGACACAGCATTATCTTCAGCCTAAACTCAAATCTCAGCATTCAGACAGTACAAGGTGATTCATCTTGAGGGTCTAAGACAAACTTGCACAAGAATAACACAGCTCCACAGCTCCTTAATGCCCAATGCTCCTTTATTATTTATTTATTTTATTAATTTTGTAACAATAATAACTCTTTGAGTTGACGTGATTTATAGAAGTAGAGACACAATTGCCCTTGGTCTCATTTTCATTGAATTAACCATCACTGACCTTTCATCTTATGTGTACACAATCTGTCCCACCCACACAGAGATGTTTAGATTCCTTGTCTCTTAGTATACCTGACAGACACCTCTGATCTTGATCAGAATTTCAATATATTCTTCTAAATTCTTATATGTCTATATTGTTAAGAATCTAATATCCTAGGAGTACACAAGGCTGAATATCATAATTAAATATTACACTCCATTCTCATTTTTGTCCTTGAAAGTCATTCATTTTAATCCTTTGGCAACACCCTTAGAAATATTAATATGTGTATGTGGGTAAATATTATAACAAACTGAGGTTTACATGAATGATATTCTATGGAGAACTTTAGGTTACTCATCAAAACCACACATTTTAGACAACTTCATTGCTTTACATGTTCTCTCACACCATGCTTTGCTTGATTTTATTTTCCCGTTTGTGTTCTCAAGACTTTTAGTTGTACACTATTTAACTGCATGATGGTCTGTCATGATCTGTCTACAGTCTCTTCTGTTAATAAATACTTAGGTTAGTATTAGCTGCTCAATCAATCAGGGTACATAGCACTGTAAAACTTTGGAAATTTATCCTGAAACTTTTAAAATCAGAAATAATAAATGAACAATGTAAGATCCTCACTGACATTAATCTTGTAAGCAATAGATTAGTTCCATTGTTTTCTCTGTACCTGATATGAGTAAACCTGAGAAAATGAGAGAAGGAACGAAGAATAGGAGATGGAGAAAGAAGAGGCTGTGGCTTCCCACACTTCTCTTTTCAGGGGTCCCAATAGCAGTTGAGAAACTTTAGCATGTCCCAATTTTTAATAACTTTTCCCTTTTTATTTGTTTCAGAGAGTCCCTGAGAAGATTACATCCTTCAGACACAGGTCAATGTATCACTGTTGATTGTCTATACTATTCCAATAAAAATTTCAGCATGCAATTTCTGAGTGGTGTTTGTATGTTTTAGAAAGGGAAGGGAGATAATTTTAGAGCTGTGACAACAGCAAAACATCACCTAGAAAAACACACTAGGAACATTTGCAAATATTTCCATCTTTTTTTTCCTACACACTGATAGCACAATGAAAACACTTCATGGCCCTGTAACCAGATGATTCTTTCTTGGAGTCTACAGTACAAATTTATGTTGTAATATATAATTTTAAGATTTCTTGTTGAGCTTTTTTTTAGTTTAGAGGAAACTGGGGAGATGTTTTGAGGGAGTTGAAAACCTGAGCATTTGTAACAGTCCATAGTTGATTTATTGTGTTTGTAGTTTTCAAGTCCCATATTGCATTTTCTGTTTCCCTTTTTTTCCCCCCCGATGGAAAGTAAGCATTTCCACATCTATTTTTAATTTTTTTAATTTTTATTCATTTATTTTAAACTCCAGATTTTATTCTGCTCCCTGTTTGCATCTCCCCTTGCACTGTTCCACATTCCATACCACCAACCATCTTCCTTGCCCCCCTGCCATGCCCCAGTCTCTATGAGAACATCCCTACCCTAGCACAGCAGAACTCTAAACTTCCTGGAGCCTTCTGTCTCTTGAGGGTTAGGTGCATCTTCTCTGACTAAAACCATACCTGGCAGTCCTCTGCTGTATATGTTTGTTGGGGGCCTCATGTCAGCTGGTGCATTCTGCCTGGTTGGTGTTCCAGTGTCTGAGAGATCTCAGGGGTCCAGATTAATTGATAATGCTGGTCTTCTTACAGAGAGGCCCTTCCTCCTCCCCTTCTTGCAGTTTTCCCCCAATTCAACCACAGGGGTCAGGGGCTTCTATCAATTGGTTGGGTGCAAATATCTGTATCTGACACTTTCAGCTGCTTTTTGTTTCTTTGGAGAGGAGTTATGATAGGTCTCTGTGAGTGCTCTAAAGCCTCAGTCATAGTGTCAACTTTTGGGTCCTCCCCTTGAGCTGTATCCTACTTTGGACCTCTCACTGGACCTTCTTTTCCTCCGGTTCTTCTCTATTTCCATCCTTGCTGTTCTTTCAGACAGGAACAATTATGAGTCAGAGTTTCGAGTGTGTGAAGGCAACCCCATCCCCCACTTGATGTCCTGACTTTTGCTGAAGGTGGGATCTACAAGGTCCCTTCCTTTGAGTCCTGAGGATCTCTCACCTCCCAGGTCATTGGTACATTCTGGAGGGTCCCTGCAACCTCCTACCTCCTGAGGTTGCCTGTTTCCCTTCTTTCTGCTGTCCATTTCTTAATATTACTAGAAATCTAGTTAGTGTTTAGTTATCTAACTGTTAAATAAATGATACATGTGTTATTTTAAATTTATTCCTAATCATCTGAATCTTAGTAAATTGTAATTAAACTTCATGTTTTAATTAATAGGACACTCTACATGTCTGTCTTTTACCTGCAATAAGTGCATTTAAAAGAGAGAAAAAGTCCTTACCATATGTCCATAAGCACTTCTTACTGTTATTTTTTCTGATGTCATCCTGTTGTATAGGTTGATTTATTTGGGAGAATGATATGAATTTCAAATATATATATATTTAGACACTGGAAGATAGTATCAGATCCAATTATAGGTGGTTTCTAAGCTGGCACATTCCTGTTGGGATTCATGTTCAGAAACTCTGGAAGTGCATTCAGTGCTCATAACCACTTAGCCATCTCTCCAGCTAGATGATGAAATTATTTTTCATTAGTTGTGTTTATAATAGTGCCCTATGGAGACCAGGCTGGACTTAAGCTCAGGTTCAATCTGTAACAACCTTCAACTTCTTATTTTTATTCCCTTTTCTGTTTCTTTATTTTTTTATAAAATACGTCCAGATGACAGGCTCCACTCTGTCTTCTTCTTTTAAATTTCTAACCTGTACCAACTGCACTCATTTTTTTCCAGAATCATTGCTTACCATATTTATATTCAGAAAAGTGCAGACATTCCAGGAATATCAAATAAAAAATACAGCAAGTTGCAATGAGACTAGGACCAAACTCCCATCTCATATCAAGGTTGAGTTGTACAACCCAGTAGGAAGAAAATGGTCTTATTACAGGCAATAGAGTCAGGAAATGTTTCTATCACACTATTAGGAGTGCCACAATATCTACAAGCTAAACAACTTCAGAATGTATACATAAGGATTAGCGCAGACCAATGCTGTGTCTGAGATTATTGAGTCAGTCACTGTCAGCCTCTGTGAGCACTGGTAAGTTGATTCTGTGGGCCATATTCTTGTGGTGTCCTTGAGCCCTCTACCTACTTCAGTCCTTTTTCATCTTCTGAAGAATTCTGTGATAGAGGAATACTGTTTAGTTGCAGGTCTCTACATCTGCTTCCATCTTTTTCTGGTTGAAGCTTCCCTAATGGCTAGTATGCTAGGGTCCTGATTATAAATATAGCAGAATATTATTAGAAATCATTTCATTCCATTGCTAGTATCACCTCGTTCTTTCAGAGGACTATTTTCTACCTAACATCTGATTGCTGGGCCAGCAAGCATTGTTGGCATAGGATCTCACCAGTGGTATGGGTTTTATGTTGTATTAGTCATTTGTTGACCAGTGCAATAACTTCTGTGCCACTTTTACCAGGGCATATTTTGCAGGCTGGACAAATTTTAGGTTGAAGTTTTTGTGGCTACATTAAGGGGTCCTATTCTTTCTACTGGAGGGTTTGACTTATCAGGGAAGTTGGCCAATTCAGGCTTTGCATCCCCTGTTACTAGCAGTCCTCACTGGGGTCATCCTTGTAGATTCCAGGAAGTTTTCATTGGTCTAGGTTTCTGCCTCACATTTGAAAAAATCTCACTTCCTGTCTTTTCTCCCAGGATGTTCTCCCTTCATCCATCTTTCCCTATCTCATTTTTCCTTTTCTCATCTCCATGTGCCCACAGGTGTATTCCATTCTATTTTATCCTTCCAGGATGATCCATATATCCTTTTTGACCGTCCTTACCACTCAGCCTCTCTGAGGCCTGTGCCCATATTTTACTAGGTTCTGGATTTTTGCATAAAATTCTACCAAGTTTAATAGCACAGTTGTTTTATATGTTTTCTTTTTAGGCACTGAGTCTGTCTTCTTATTACTTGTCTGTATTATTAAAAGAACGAAAATGTGTGGCATCTTCTGACCTTTTGAAAACAGTGCTTTTGTGAGATGTGGTCCTAGCATAACTGTGGACATGAGTTGGGGCAGGTCTTCAGCAGGTATCTACAAATTAAGCACTGGTAAGAAGTAATTTAAATGGGAATTGAAAGCAACCATACAATTAAATTTCACTGAGAAATGTAATTCTGATTAGAAAAGTGCTGTGTATAGATGAGGTAGTGTGAACACAATACATTATAACCCTACATCATAAGATGTCATTTGTCATCATTTTTCAAACCTTAAAAACCTTATATTGTAGAATTTGGAGTTCTCAGAACAAAAGGACATATTCCCACAACTATAAAAATGAACATACAGGCCAGTGAAATCAGTTCCTGTAATCTGTTTAACATCTTCTCAGAACTAAAGTGTACCTCACAATGTTATCTTATTTTGCTTTTGTTTGTTGTTGTTGTTGCTGCTGCTGCTGGTGTTCGTGGTTTTGATGTTGTTTGAATGAGGATCTTACTACATAGTCATGATTGACCTTAAAAATCCTTGGATAGAGAGTAAACTGTGATCTTAGTGAATACTGGGATTTGGCACATGTACCACTAAGCCTAGCATATTCTTTTTTATTATTCTCTCTTTATCTTCCCCTCCTCTCTCCCTCCCTCATTACATGTCCCTTATTTCCTTTGTAACTTTATGTAAGAAGAGAAGGTTCATTCCATACAGATGCACTCTTAGACTTGTATGGTTCTCACCCTATAAAACATTGGCCCTGTTGGAAAGGATTTCTATGTCTAATTTCACTTCCAATTTTTTTCAGCTGAGTTCACATTTTGGTATATGTTGGAGTTAATTCTTTCCCCTATGAAGATTTACATTTTTATGATGTTATGCATCTTTCCCTTTCTCAATAATTTCAATTACATGTCATACTTGACATCATCCAGTAACTAAACATTCATTTGACTTCTTATGTTCAACATTTGAATGATAAGAAGTTCATCCTGATTAAGACAAGATTAAATGCTTGTAAGTCTTATGGCTATTGGAGCCTAGTTAATTTGATTCATTTATAATTTATATATTTATATATTTATATTAAGGAATTTTGAGGAAGCATACATGTGTATCTTCATGACTCAACTTCCTGTTTCTTACTTTTCCCCACAATATTAGGAAAGTAATCCTATGTTTTTATGAGAAAAAAGATTTTAGTAGAATATATGCAACTGAAGATAAAATCATGAGTTTCCACAAGTTACATAGGTAAAACAAAACTATAATGCAGTGATTAGTTGTAAAGTTAATACCACTGATTCACATAACAGCACTATTAATTATGTCTTATTTCGTGATTACTTAAAAAGTCCTAAATCTGAATAATGAACTAGACAGCCAACCCAGAAACCCTTGACATTTTCTGTGAATCTACATATTTACTTTGTTATATTTTCTGTTCCACTTTTTGAATCTAATGTTTCCTTCATTTTTCATGCCCTGAATCCAAACTACAAAAGTAAACAACTGGGAGTCAGAAATCCAGTGTAGTCCCAGTTGTGCTCACCAAGCACTGCGACCAACATTAACAAAGAATTGGCCTGAGAACCTGTCTTCACAACAGTTAATAGAGAAATGAAGCTCAGAGAACTTTTCTCACTCCATCTCCAACTAGCAAAGTGTGTGAAGTGAGCCCCTTGTCACATGAACACTTGAGAAACACCCCTAGGGCTTCAGAGTCAACAAAAACTGCTCAATAAGTTATCTGAATTGATAAGAGATGTGCAAAGAGAAACAAAGGAGTTAAAGTTCATGATTAAAGTATAGCCCAGATATGCTGGGGGACACTTTAAAGAAAATATGGCTTATAGTTTTCACTGATGGTCATGTATAACCTTTAATATGCATTTCTATATTATGACATTAACCTATGGAATGTTAAAAATACACTATACTTGGCAACATGTGTACTATTTATTTTGCTGGGGATTCTTGTCACTTCTGCAGCCTTTAATAAGTATGGTCTAATATCATATTCTCCTGACCAGGAAATATTAGCTTTAAATACAGCACACAGTATTAGAGTTGACTGCAGTTAGCATTGGCTGAAGTATTTCTTCTCTCTGCTCACATTAAACCTAATTGTAGAAGTAATTGCATGTCCAAAGTTTTGAGTAATTGAAGACATTTCTGACCTCAGTTATGCAGCATAATTGTTGACTTGTACAAGCCATTTTATACAAAATTTTCTACATGATAGGCAAAGAACTGATCTAGGGGTTTAAAGAATTGTCATCTTATTGAAACTTTCATGTAAAATATTAAACAATGGATTTTTAAATAACTTCTCCAAGTTATCTAGTTTCTTTTCAAGTGTTAAATAAAATACACTGTCATCACAAGGTTTTTAAAAATTGTGTTTCTCACACCATGTATAGTATATTCTACACCATTTAATGTCCTCTCAAGAAGTAGATACCTTTAACATTCCATACTAATTCTGTTTATTCATTATTTATGAGATAAAAATAATATTTATGGTAATTATCTGAAAAAAACCTGCTTATGTTTTGACTGGTAATTTTACCTCTCCAGAGAATATTCTGCTTTAATTCAGGATATATTGATCATATTTGCCTGGTTTCAAATTTTCTATATTATTATGCTGAATGCAGTTTATACTATAAGGCAGTAAGTGACTTGTTTGGGCAAGGAAATTGAGTGTTAAATACTCAGAGGCTAAAAACATGGTATTGCCATTGCCTGTCCTCATCTTCCTGTAGTATGAGTTGCATTTGATCTGAACACAATGCTGGGAAGACAGAAACACTTGCACCTTGCTAGATAGCTGGTTTTGGTTTAATTGCTGCCAGTTTGTTTTCTGGTAATTTTCTATATTTTCTACCTGTCAGAATCCTCCATAAATATTTTAATTCTTTGCTAAATGTTTCTGGTCAAGTTATAGAAGTTAAAAGATTTTGTCTCTACATTCATTTCTATTTGTTGCAATGCCCATCACCTGTGTGGAGATCAGAGGACAACTGGCAGATATTTGTTTTCTCCTTTTACTATGTTGGACTCAGGAATTGAAGACACAGCCTTTATGTGGCCTCATTTCATTCTTTCAGAAGAACAACGAAAAAGTAAATGCTTTGAACCAAGCAAGAGGTGTAATTGTCAGGGATGGAAGAGATCTCTCAGTCTAAGCATCTTCTGGGCCAGAGTGTCCTCAGGCTCTACTAAATTTTTCTTGTTTAGGAAAGCTTCCTGGGGTATTTCCATGTGTTCATTACAATTCCTGATGTAAATAGACAACCCTTGCCTGAATGTTTCCCTTGAAAATTCGAGAAAATGGCTGGAATATTTTCTAAGTACCTGCCACAGCCATAGCAAGAGAAGGAGCTGTGCTGAGATGTCACCCACTTGTCAAAGATGCTGAGTCTTTATCTGAGATCAAAGCATACATCACAGAGCAGTTTGCGACACATTCTTCTCTTACTTGTGATGTAGTTGACTTCGTTGGACTTTATATGTCTTCATTCATACAAAGAGACCAGTCCAAAAAGTCTTCTCATCCTAATGACAATGTAGAGTGAACAATCTAGGTAATGTGGAGAAGACAATAGCTGTTGTGCTTTCCTGGAGACCATTATATCTCTGCTTTAAAAAGGGAATTAACTCAATAAATAAATAACTGAAAAGTGTTTTCTATAACTTAAGTGAATCTATCAAGACATTATATAATTTAATAAGGTTGTTAAATTTCTTAGTTTTTAACAAATTTCATAATTAAAGATTACAGATATCAGAAGCTATAAGATGATCAGAACTATTTTCAAGTTTTACTTGTTATAATTCTTACTGAAAACATAGTTGTATATACTAATTATCTTCTTGTTATGTCTGTAAGAATATTTCTGCTTCTAACAAGTATTTTGTCAGAGGTCAAACAAAAGTATATAAACAATGAGAATTTTCTGGGTTAGTGTTCTGTAAAATTTTCTGTTATAGGATAGTAACTTCATTACTTTAAAAATGTAATGGGTATTGTTCAGAGAGTTGAGAGAGTGGAACATACTTGACTCCTTGGGATGTGTTAATCCAACAATCTATTCAGTGTTCAGTGTCTTATGCAGAAGAGGAAGTAGAATGAATTTAAAAGGTAGAGGTGATAGATGACTCCAAGTGAACAGTGTCAATAGGAATAATGAACATATAAACTCTCAGATGCTGTGCTAACATACACAGGCTCTGCACAGAATCAAGTCAGATGGAGTCCAGCATTGACAGAAGGAAATAAAGGAAATAGACATAGGCTCTAATCTGTAATTAAGAGGTTATGAGCAACTTACCCACATTTTCAAAGATATAATTAGTTTTCTCCAATAAGCTTATCAGACTCATTTTATAGTAGGTCCCATTCCCTTGAATAGATAGTTAACACAAATTAAATTCACTGATAATTGTTGTAGAATTTTTTTCTTATATAGTTTTGGTTTGTCACCACAGTTGGCAACCTCAAGCTGTTACCTGGCCTTCCTGGTTGAAGGGCAGAATGATCCTAGGTGGTTTTCTTCCAACCTGTACTTATACTCTGCAATATAAACAGAACAAAATAATCATATGTACACACACACACACACACATAGAGAGAGAGAGAGAGAGAGAGAGAGAGAGAGAGAGAGAGAGAGACAGAGAGAGAGAGAGAGAGAGAGAGAGAGAGAGAGAGAGAGAGCACAATGTAGAAAGCCAAAAAGATTTTGTGCACACAGATATGGACTAGAATATATAGGAAAGTGAAACACACGGTTTACCTCTTCAATGTTATGAGGTACATATCTTCAGGTCCTGGAATGCTGGAATGATGTAGTGTTACAAATATTTTGTCTGATTATTCAGGCAAATATTCCCAAATGTGTATTTTTATTCATCTGAGGTCTATTCTCTGAAATCTCAAGCACTGCATTTAGGCTTGAAATCATACTCTTATGAGTGATATCACTTGTATTTTCCATCACCTAAGTTACACCTATGTTTACTTATGTCAGGACAATCCTGACATCCACAGGAACTATGATTCTGTCAGTTTAAATCACATGACCCTAATTTTTAGGCACTATCTCAGAGATAAAAGTACCCATTTGTGTAAAAGGATTCAGATATGCTGTGTAATGAATCTAAGTATAAGAATATCTTTAAAATATTGTGCATTTGGTATTGAGTAAATTATTAGCTAATTATTTTTTAAGAAAGTCCAGACACTAGGAGTCTCAGTCCAGCAGTGGGTACATTAAAATCAGACTGAACAGTTATATTCTTATCTACCCAAACCAAAGAGGAGAGCTACATCCAAGGAAATGACTTATCCCATACCAGAAAATACAAGAGAAGAGCTCCCCATACAAACACGAACAATAACTCCACTGACATTGAATCACAAACCTCTGGTCATTAATATCTCACCATGAATGGACTGAATTTACCTTAAAAAAGACCTAGGCTAATGGAATGTGTATGAGAACATGATCCATCATTGTGCTTCATACAAGAAACACACAAATAACAAAATAGATAGGTATTCCTCAGAGTAAAGGATGGTAAAATATTTTTCAAGAAAAGTGACCTGAGAAGCAAGCTGGAGTGGCCATTCTAATATTTAATAAGATGAGTTTCATCCAAATTATTGAAAAGAGACAGAGAAGGACACTGCATACTTGTCAAAGGTAAAACCTATCAAGACAATATGTCAGTTCTGATCTATGCCCCCAAAACAATGGTATCCACATTTGTAACAGACACAGTGCTGAAGCTTACCACACAACAAACCTCACAAATTAATAGTGGGAGACTTTAACACTCCACTCTGAGTAATCCGCAGGTCATCTAGACAAAAACTAAATGGAGAAATAATGAAACTAACAGACATTATGAATGAAATGACCCTCTCAAATATCTGTATAGTGTTTCACCCAAACACAAAAGAATGTACCTTCTTTTCAATACCTCATGGAGCCTTCTCAAAAACTGACCACACAGATAGTCACAAAGCAGCCTCAACATGTACAGGAAAATTGAAATAATGCCTTGTATCTTATCTGACCACCACAGACTAAAGCTGGACTTCAACAAAAGCAGAAACAGCAGAAAGCTGATACAGTCATGGTAATTGAACAACTGTCTACTCAATGATATCTGAGTCAGGGAAGAAACAGAAAATTCTAAAATTTACAGAAAATGAAGGGACAATATACTCAAATTTATGAGACACATGAAAGCAGTGCTAAGAGGAAAATACATAGCACTAAGTTCTCATACCATCATTTCTCCATGAAATAGTCAAATGTGCCATGAAACTTGTTTTTTTCTGTTGTTGTTGTTTTTTGTTTTTTTTTAACTGAAGTTTATTGCTCTGATTAGAATCTAGTGGTCAAGATGGCCTGTTTATGATGTTTGAGTAGGAGTCATTACTCCTCCATTCCTTTCAATCAAAATGACTGTAAAAATATCGGACCTTGAAAGCAGCCTGCTATCTGGTCGAGTACAGGCTAGAAACCTTTAGTGACCCAGCAGGTGACCCCACAAGATTTCATGCAAGGAAAGGAAAACATTTTTCCATAGTCCCATACTCCAGGCTCCTCACACAAGGCCACAGCCCTATATAGATTTGTGTCTTTGGCTCAAATTAGGGCAACTCCCCTATTATCTTCTTCACAGGTAGGCATAACCACAAATCAAGTAGCTTCGAGACAGAACTCCATATTAATGAGGTACCTAAATGCCAGAATGGCTTAGCCAATTAATTTTTTTCCAAACCCTGCACCCTGCAAAAGGTATTTAACCTCAGTCCTGTCCTGAGAAACTAAGGTATGGTTTTTCATATACTTCCTGCCAAGATAATAAAAGCCTTAAAACTATGTTCTGTTTCTTTTTCACAGTGATCTGCCTTGGGAATCTATAGAGAAGGTCTTCACCTACAGAGCCTCTAACTAATCATCCGCAGAAGACCTCTTTGCATTTCCATCCATGGTGACACCATCCCAAGTAAGCCAACCTTCATGATAAGCCAAGGAGTTTCCCCACAGGGCACAGCTGGAGCTTCTCTCTCTTTCTCCCAAATTATGCATAGGCCAATCCAGACCATGGGTCTCCACTTTGTTCTTGCCTCTGCCATGGTTTCCAGTGGTGCCTTGGTGCCCAAGAGCCTGAGAACCAGTCCAGCTAGCTCTGGCTCACCTAGGACCTCAGACTGAGTTCACATACTTCAAAAGTAGTTTCCTATGGCTTTCAGTTGCTGGACGCCCTTCTTTGCCAACATGGGGTGAGTGCAGTTACACTACAAGGTGTCTTGCTTCTTCAAGCTGCACTAGCCCAATGGCAAGCCAGACAAGGGACCCCGCCCTCCATTTTACCCATCATAAGAAGGCATTGGAGATCCAATAAGAGGCTGAGGAAAGGAAAAGTATTTAATGGAAGTAAAATGTTTTTCTTTGTTTAAGCATGTAGATTAATCAAATTGGATCTATTAGAGACAAAATATAGGATTACTTGAAAAGATAAATGTCAAATTGCCCAAGGTCACACATGTCCTAAAGGGATAAGGAATCCTAAATTTCTACCCATTCTACTATTGACAAGCTGGTCAGCTTTTTCAAGATTCTGTTGGAAGTGTGAGAATGGAAGGAATTAATGAGCTCCTTCTATTCCAAATGTACCTACCTACTTTAAATTAAGAAATGAAATCATTATTCTGTTTTCCTGTAGCTGCACTTCATGCCCTGCTTATTTTAGTGAAATAATGCACATGTTTTTATAATTTTTTTAATCTTTTGATACAGAGTCTCAAGTTGCTTAGACTACTACCTTCAATCTTAATGTTTAGTAGAGAATGACACTGAATATCTCATGTTCCTAGATAGAGGTGGGATTATAAGAATTAGTAATCATACCTGGTTTTCTCTCCATATTTTATTGTCCATTTTAGTATCTGCTCAACTCTTTTTATATTTAAACACTTTGTGTCTATTTAGATGATCTCAAAATTTGAATCTAAAAATATAATATTTGGACATAAGTACATCATATACTACTTGTTTCATCCTGAAATAGTGAATTTGGTCAATGAGTAAAATGGACCCTGATATATTTCTCCTCTAGAGAAAGTGACATTCCTTATGTGACACTCTGCCTCTGATGAAGTTTGATAGGTGTTTATCTCTTTTATCTCTTCTGCATCCTGTGTAGAACCTGGCTAATTGGAACTACTTTGTGCTTTGATTATCAAGATATTTTTTATAGTTGTTATTCCTTTATCAGTCCATCATTTCCCATAAAACCTAACAGCATAGCAGAATCTCTGTAGGAATGAATCTCTTACCCTGGCTGGTTTGTTCCTTCTTTTTCATAGTTTCAAATGTATATAATAGCAAATTTTTTTGATGCATAATGAGGACATAACTTGTCTGGTGAACTCAAAAGCCAGTTATTCTTCAGTTACTTCCCTTCATTCTGCTTTGCTCTCAGCAGTATGTCATTCAATGCCACAATCACAGTCCCAAATATCCATATCCAAATTCTCATACCTTCATGAGTTGACTCAGGAACCATAGAGCAGGACTACATGTATCTTGGAGAAGCCTCTGGATTTTCTCTGCAGTATGTGCTGGAGAGTACAAGAAATCCCCCTTAATATGAGGAGAAAGCAGTGGTGGCCTAGCAGCTCCATTGATCTTGTGTCTGACACAGAAGGATGTCTTAAGCATCGCATTTCTCTTTTAGATATTGGCTCAACATTACACATTGTGACAGAGGCATACAGTGTGTCATTTCTAGTGGATAAAGTACGCTAACTATATTATTAAATAATGTTACTTGTATAATATTGCTGAAAAAACACTTTCCAAACAATTTGTACAAATTTTAGAATTTAAATGCTTTCACTATGTAATTTCTGTCACATTGATATAACTGTGAAATTTTTAGTATCTGCATTGTGAACAGGTAATTGGAGATAGAACTGTTTGCATATTTGTGTCCCACAGTGATGCTCTAGCCTTAGAGTGATGTATCAAATGCCTCCTCCTCTGTATCACAAAATAAATTTATTAAAGGATTCCAAAACTACAGCTTGATATCCACCAAAAATGATGAACATAGCATTCCATGTGTGATAGAACTTAATTTTTATTTACAAAAGTGAATTTCTGCTTAATTACTAATGCTTTAGAATACCCATCAATAATCAGCCATACAAGGCTCACTTTTAGTCTACCCAGATCAATTTAACTTAGTTGATATCACCTAACTGCTAAGACTCTTCAACAGTCTCTCTTTGTTTGTAATTAACAGAGTAAATGACAACAAACCTGCTGACCATTTTTCCTGATAGATTTTCTTCAGTGTATCCTCTACTGATATCTTGAGTGGTGGTGGTTGACATGTATTTTTGTAATGATGTGATTTTTATTAGTTGTATTTGAGATAGGGGTTTATGGAGTCCAGGCTGGTCCTACGCTTACTATGCTACTGTAGAAAATCTTTAACATTTTTCTTTTTCTTATAGTTATCTCATATAATAATCTGGACTATAGGATCCACTTCTTCCTCATCCAATTGCCCCCTACCTCCCTTTTCATTAAAATCTACTGCTCGTCTGTTTTTCTTTAATAAAAAGCATCCCTCAAAAGGATATCAAAAGAAAATTCACAACAGGATGTTATAAATCTAGAACTAATAACTGATATCAAGGCTGGTCTAGGCAATTTAGTATGAGAAAAAGGTCCCATGAGCAGGCAAATGAATAACATGCATACTTACTCCCCCACTTAGGAGACTAAATTCATCCCACTTTTAATAATCTCAGCTTTTGTGTTGTGGCACTAGCTAATACTCATGCAGGCTCCATAATTGCATGTTTTGGTGTCTGTGAGCTTCTGAGTCATGCTAACTAAGTTGATACTGGGTGTCTTGAACTCTGGATGTCCTTGATCTATAACCTAAAGTCCTTCTCCCTTTGTTTAGGGGCTGTCTGAGATCCTGCTAATGTTTGCCTGTTGGTCTTTGCGTACCCAATAATAAGCTGGTTGGGGGAAGACTTTCTGATGAGGAATGATGTAGGACCTATGAGTACAGCCAGATATCATTAAGAATCATTTCATTGACTTTTTCCTTTCCTTTCCTTTCCTTTCCTTTCCTTTCCTTTCCTTTCCTTTCCTTTCCTTTCCTTTCCTTTCCTCTCCTCTCCTCTCCTCTCCTCTCCTCTCCTCTCCTCTCCTCTCCTCTCCTCTCCTCCCCTTCCCTTCCCTTCCCTTTCCCTCCCTTCCCTTTCCTCTCCTCTCCTTTCCCTTTCCTCCTCTCCTCTCCTCTCCTCTCCTCTCCTCTCCTCTCCTCTCCTCTCCTCTCCTTTCCTCCTTTTTCTTCCTTATTTTCTCCCCCTCCCCCCACAGGCTCTCTTGGGTTTCTTCCTAGGATTCTGATCTACCCAGTTCCTGGTTTCTTACCATGCCAGGCAGTGCCAGCCATGTGCTCCCTCTAGTGGTTTGGGACTTAAGTAAGGTCAGTAATAGGTTGGCCACACAACAAAGTGAACCACAACTAACCTAGAGCATCTTGCAGGCAGGACATTTTCAAAGTCAAAGGTGTTCTGTCTTGTTTTTATGTCCCAGTCTTACTACTTGGAGACTAGCCTGGTTACATAAGATGTCCAGTTAAGAATACATATCCACCCTTGTATGGAGACCTCATTAGGGTAACCCTCAAAGGTCCTAGTGTTTCCATTACACTGATTTTCCCCATTGCCTTCTAAACCATCAACTATTCCAGTAGTCTGTCCCATACACTTTCCCTCTGCCCCTCCTTCCCTGAACCAATCCTTCCAGTTCTCATCCCTACTTGGCCCCTGTGAATTAAACTGTCTCTAATTTTCTTGTCTTTACTTCCCCAGTGCTTGAATGACTTCTGTTCTCTTCTTTTGTAGTGCTGGGTCATGGACCTAGTGTTTCATGTATGCTAGGCTACCACAGGGTCCTATGACCAGGCTGTGGTATTCTTATTGATAGGCTGTTTCTCCATGTCTTAACATTTTAGATCATATATTACTGGGCAATGTGTGAGCACTTTCATCCAGTGAGGGTCAGGAAAACAAACTAAATAGCAGCAGTAACAACAACAAAATTAAGACCTCTGGAGCCTAACTCTCATCAGACACTGCTGCACATGGATGTTGAAGGCAACATCCATATTTTACTGTCATTTTAATTCTTGGATACAATTTAATCTAAAGATATGCTTTTCCAAGTTTAATGTATGGTTATTTCATACATCTTCTCTTTTGAGGTTCTGTCTTTGTACTTCTGTTAGTTCCCTGGATTCTAAAACAAAACAAAACAAAACAACCTTCCAAAAAAACCTACCCACAGAAAACTTAAGAGACAATATCAGATTCCTTTGAAAGACAACATATTGTAGGGATGATGTCCTGATAATAAATGTGTCAAGCCAACAGAGGGCACATCTTATGAAAGCACCTAGCTGATTAAGCTCTGGTGAGAAATAATATGGAAACAAATATAAAAGGTACTGTGCAATAAATTTGGGGGTGAGAGTTTCACTATGCATTTTGATTCAGGGTAGAAGAATATTATCCACACTTGAAGCAGCACTGACACAACACATGACACCATCCCAGCCTTAGAAATCATTTTTATCACATTATTTCCCAAGCTTCAGTACTCTGTTGTGGCACAAGTCTACTGAGCAAGAGGACACTTTCACCCTACAACACAAATAAACAAGAAGAACCAAGGCAAACATTTTAGCTAATTTGTGGTAAATCTCCAAGCCAAACAAGTCCAGTCAAGGAAAACACAACTCTATAATTATAAACCACAAGCCTAGATTGGGCAGATTTACCATTGCACTACTCTATTCCCCAGCTATGAGATCCCTTACATCTTGCAGTTTTCGTAGGCCATGTTTTCTTCTCCTCAGTTGTCCTTCCACCTCTGGCTCTTCCAGCTACTCCGTAGCCTCTGTAGCCACTCTCCCACCCACTTCCTCTTCTGACTCCTCCCCTAAGCCTTTTTCTCCACCTCCCCTTCTACTGCCCAATAACTGGCTCTAGCCTTTATTTTACAAATTCAATTGGACAGAAGGTTCACAAGATTCACCTCTCCTCCACAGCCCCTCCCAGGAGTGAAACTTCCATCAAAACAGGAGGCTGGGACTATCCAAAACACTTCCCCCTTTCTGTCCAATTAAAAGACTCTTCTCTCAGATATAAATTGAACACAAACTATATTACCATATTATAATTGTTAAATTACAAGATAGACATAATACCGAGTCCATCATTTTTGTTAACTAAATTGAACCTCTGCCATCTCTGTCAACTAAAAGACTTAGTTTTGAACCTGGCTTATGTTTTGCCTTCACAATGAATATCATCTGAAAACCATATTCTCAAAGTAAATAGCCTGAGTTGGCTTTGAGACTATAAATCTTCAACCTCATCAGAAATCCAGAATGACTTAATTAACTGAAGATATGGGAAGCACAAAGTGTGGCTTCTAAAACTGAGCCAATTTATATAGACTGCTGAATATCTGGACAGTCCTTTATTTCAAAACATTGGAGCATCTGGTCTTTAGCCTTCTGGCCTAGGATCATCTGACAGACCTCGTAATGCAAACTTACTAAAGGCTGATTACTCTGTCTTGGCAGATATAATCAGTTGACTATTATGCAAGTGTGTCCTTTTTCTGCACAGTATTTCGTCTATAGATGAAAAGAGGAAATTCTTGCCTAGTGGCTGTCTCACCACAACTGGAGTAACTCAAAAGATGCTTGATTTCTTCTTAGAATCCAAGATAGGGAAGCTGTCAGGAGCAGACAGGTCTCCAATAAAATGAACATTTATACAGGAATGCTTGTAACATCTATTCTGTGGGCTTCTGACATTTTTGAAAACCAACTGTCTATGTAAAGCAATCTAAACTGTTGTCTGTTAAATTCTTTCCATTATTTCTAATTAAAATCTAGAAAACATCCTAACAGTAAGCTCTGAGCCATGCAATTGCTATAGGCCCTTGATCCACAAGCTAGCCATCTCAAATCAGTTTTAAAAATGTTAAAAAAGGACTGGGTCTAAGCCTTGTATTTCTAAATGAGTTATACAGGCACAATGCCTATATGAGAGTAAAAATTTTAATCCCACTTTTATATTAATAAGAAATTCACACCAATGAAAATCCTAAATTTGTACAACATAAATTCTATGCCAATATAAGAAATTATAACTTCAACCTTGTAACAGTCATAAAGATTTCTACCAATGTAAGATATATCTATGTAATGTTTCACCTAAGCTTAAATTTACTAACCTAACCCTATTTGTCTACTTCTATGATATTACTATGTCTCCCCCTTTCTTTCCTCCATCTCTTTTACCTAAGAAGGAAGGATATAGAAGAGGACAGGAAAGGTAGAAATCCCCCCCACCCCAACATAAGGAACTGGGATGATGATCACCTTTTGTCTGCTTCCAGCTAAATTGGGGCAAAGAATTCCCATCTGGGGGCCCAAAGGGAAATAGGAAAATTGGCTTAGTCAAAGGAAAGCTAGAGGGCATCATTTGCTTTGGAGTCACTATGTACTGAGAGAGTTCATTGCTTAGCTGACACCATGACTGTGACAGTCAGAAAGGCTGGACAGGCAAGATAGCTGTTCTGGAAAAGTTCTGGAGCAAGTCCTTAAAAGAAGCAGCTTTGATGTAGTTGCAGTAGAATCAAGCATGAAGCTGGAATAGAAGGTCCTGGAGTCTCAGCATCCCCGAGTATGAATCTTGCTAGGGCTGTCTTTCTGTTCTTTCATCCTGCAACATATAGAACTTAAAAGCAGCAGGTAGCTTTATAAAGACATTCACGTGGAACATGCAGGGAACACAGCTTGATTCAATAAAGATCAGTAAAGAAAGGCAACTGCCCTTCTCCAGGTTAATTTGATCACTTAATGAAACTATAATATAACTTTGTATACATGCCTTCATAAAGGAGGGCATGTATTAAGTCATGAGAAATTAGTATCAAGTTAAGTGTTCTTGGCTTTGTATAGACATTTTAGTCCCAGCCAGTTCCAGAGCTGTCTCCATATAAGTGACATAAACAACACCATATATATGGTGTCATGTCTGCTTTTTATCAACTTGGAAGGAACCCACAGCTTTTCTTTTTGGAAACATAGGCATAACTTCTCCCCCAGTGTAACACATTTCCCACTTTCCATTCTGATGTCACAATATCCTTACTATAAACAGGTTGATTTAGTTCAGTAGTTTTTTCCACCATCCAATGTCTCTCAGCTGCTGTGGTGTTTTGTTCATTAGCATTCAAAAAATTTAAGGTTAATAAAGCACTATGTAATCTATCTTTGGGGGTTCTTGTTGATCCTTTTTGCCTATTAAGCATCTCCTTTAGAGTTCTATTAGATCTCTCCACAACTGCTTGTCCTGTAGGATTGTGTGATTCGCCTGTAACATGTTTTATATTATAATATGTAAAAAACTTCATTTTACTAGAAATATATGCCAGACCATTGTCTGTTTTAATTTGTATGGGTGTTCCCATAATGGACATAACTTCTAACAAATGTGTAGTTACAGAATCAGCCTTTTCTGATGCCAAGGCAGTTGCCCATTGTAATCCTGAATATGTGTCTATAGTACGGTGCACATATTTCAGTTTACCAAACTCTGTAAAATGAAAGACATCCATTTGACAAATGTCATTTCTTTGGTTACCCTTAGGGTCAGTTCCTGTAGGCAAGGGAGTTTGGTTATATAATGAGCAAGTAGGGCACTGCCTCACAATTTCCTTGGCTTGTTGCCAAGTAATAGAGAACTCTTTCTTTAAACCTTTGCTGTTAACATGGTGTTTTTATGGAATTCTTAAGCCTCTAGCATGCTTCTTATCAATAGCTGGTCAATTTCATTATTACCTTGTGCTAGAGGGCCTGGCAGACCTGTATGGGATCTTATATGTGTTATATATAGTGGGTTACTTTTATTTCTGATAATTTGTTGTAGTTGAATAAATAGTGAGATCAATTCAGAATCATCCTGAATAAGTTCATCTGTCTCTATGTGTAAAACAACCCTTTCTGCATATTGAGAGTCAGTTACTATAGGGGCTCTTAAAAGCCTGACAACACCTTGATTATTGCATATAATTCAGATTTTTGAACTGACTTATAGGGACTCTCAGCCACCTTATGTCTTCTGATTTATATCCTGACTTTCCTGATTTACTAGCATCAGTGTAAAACATAGGGGCCCAGATATTGGAGTTCTCTTTAATATATGAAGGATAATCCAATTAGTTCTTTTTATGAACTGAAGCCGCTTGCTTTTAGGGTATCTGTTGTTAATCTCTCCAAAGAAGTTACTGCATGCTCTTTGCCAATGTTCATCTTGTGCCCATAACGATGCAATTTCTGCATTAGTAAAAGGTACAACAATTTCAGCTGGGTCCATTCCAATTGTCGAAGTGTCATTTTTCCCTTTAGTATCAATTCAGAGACCTTCTCAATGTAGGTTTTTAACTTCTTACTCTGTTTATGTGCTAAAAATATCCATTCTAAGATATAATCTTCTCTCTGCATAAGAATTCCTGTAGGAGAATTAGTAGAAGGTAAGATAACTAAGATGCAGGCCATCTTTGGGTCAATATGATCTAGATGTGTATCCTGCAATTTTCTTTCTACCAAGATTAACTCCTTCTCAGACTCAGGTGTCAGTTTCCTTGGGCCATTTAAATCTCTATTGCCTTGTAGGGTTTGAAATAAATTACTCAGCTCTTGAGTGGCCAAGCCAATTGCTGGCCGCAGCCAGTTGATATCTCCAAGTAGCTTCTGAAAATCATTAAGGGTCCTTAACTGGTTTCTTCTGATTTGTATCTTTTGTGTCTTAACACTTTGTAGACTTATTTTATACCCTAGATAATTAATAGAATCCCCTCTTTGTATTTTTTTTGGCGGCTATTTGCAATCCCCAGCAAGGCAAGGTTTTCTTTACTTTATCAAACATTCTTTCCACAATATTAATATCTGGATCAGCCAACAAAATATCATCCATATAATGATAAATAATGGATTTGGAAAACTGTTTGTGAATCATCTCTGATGGCTGTTGTACAAGGTATTGACATAAGGTAGGGCTATTTAACATTTCTTGTGGTAAGACTTTCCAATGATATCTTTTTATTGGGCGACCTCTATTGAAGGTAGGTACTGAGAAAGCAAACCTTTTCTTATCACATTCATGTAGAGGAATCGTGAAGAAACACTCTTTCAGATCAATCACTATTATGAGCCATTCCTTAGGCAACAAGGAAGGCAATAGGATACCAGGCTGCAAGGAACCCATAGGCTAAATAATCTTATTAATTGCTCTGAGATTTGTCAACATTGTCCATTTGCCAGATTTCTTTTTAATGACAAATACTTGTTGGGAGCAACAGTGAGCATGTCAACATTCACCATTCCAAGATGGCATGGGCATCTTGTCCTCCCACAAGTAAACAATGGACGGCACAGGTGCAAAAGTCAAAAAGCACGCCAAAAGTCACTGCCCATCCTGGGGTGTATTATGGGTAATGAGTGAACAGCCAATCAGAAGTGAACACGTCACTCTAGGGTGTATTTAAGCAGTGCCTTTTCCAGTCTTTCCGCTTCTGCTGTTACAAGAAGTAAAGCCTTGTTTGTAGTAACCACCTAAAAACTGCCTCACGTGTCTCTCTTCGCGGGCGGAGGGGACACAGAGGGGCTCAGAACATCTGTCACTGAAAACCCGGGAATTTCAAGGTGCTGCGAAAGACCCCCCAAGTTTTGGGGCGGGTTAAAAGACTACAGGATCAAGGTACGTCTCTGAGAGGTATGCTTGGAGTGGAAGCTTTTGTTGTGAGCAGATATTCACCCATTGCCGCTGCAGCAATAGCTAGCCTCTTGTTTGCATTGCCTTTGCTTTCAGCTATTAGGGCAAGTCAAGAGGTTGCAAGAGAGGTCCACTCCAGGCTATCAGAACCAGAGGGTGTTAGCCGGCAGCAGGCCAAAGAGCCTGGAGATCAGGCCAAAGGGCCTGGGGATCAGGCCAAAGAGCCTGGAGAAACAAGGCCAAAGAGCCTGGGGAAACAGAGTACTCAAAAGGAACAAGGGCTACTGCAGAGCTCATTAAGCTTATGGACCCTCCACCGGTTGGGGGAGAGAGAGTGGAGGACAAAAGGACCCTCCTTTATGGCAGAATCTTTGGGGAACCAGAGCAAACAATGCCAGTGATAGAACAGATGATCTTTGAAAATGCCACAGCTGAATGCCATGCAGCCATTGTCCCTCATAGGAACAAGAGGCTACAAGATTGGCTGAGAGCCTGTTGTGGCCCGGGAAGGGGAGCTGTTTGTGCTTATTCCACAGGTGAAAACAATTGAATTTTGGTCCCTATGAGGCTGGTGCAGATTGTGAAGAATGAAGCTAGATTGCAAGATTCTGAGTCTCCTGATACTGATGTTTGATTTGGGGATAAGTATACCACTATGGGCCATAGTTAGATCTTGGCCTGTTCCCATGCCAGTACATTCAAATCCTGCAGTGCTGCCTTTGTTTACAGCTATTGAGTGTTACTTGGTTGCCCTGTCCTCAGGCACCCTCCAGCAGCCTGAGTTATATAATGCTACAAGTTTTCCATTAAATTTTACACTTTGTTTTGTGGCAGCAAAACATTACAGCATAAAGATAATCTACTTGGTGTTGATTTTAGAGAAAATAGATTGCTTACATCGTTAAAGATTGGTATTGTTTCTCAAAAATATTGTTATACTCTAATATTACAAAAGAGGCTTAAAAACATAGTTAAACTGCCAATATTCCATTGGCTACAGTTGGTAGTTCAACCGAGAGTTTGAAAATTTTTGATTTGCCTATGTTTATAGAGAAAAAAATACAACATGTGTCTTTTAAAGTTTACAGTTTAAATTTAAGGTTTAAAGTTAAAGTTAAAGTCAAAATCACACAGTTCTGGCCTAGCCAAGCCTCAGAGAACAGGCCTGAGGGAGGTTAAGTGCATTTACATTTGAATTAAGACAATACAGACTGAGCTGCAGCAGCTCAGGCGCTAAAAGCTCTTTTTTTCTGGGTCTTCACCACCAGATCCTAGAAATGTTCTTACCAGAATTCATCTTTTGTCTTCATTGTTTCTTGTGAGAGGAGGGATAAATCTAAGACCCAAAGACTTTACAACAGTCTGTGGGCTAAAAGTTTTGATTATGCTGGAGACATTAAAATTATGCCTACTTCCCTCCATGAGTATAACTGTACCTGCTGATAAAATACTGTTCAAATTGTTCTAATTCCTTTATATTCAAAGTTGTTAAAAATGAGATGCTTTGGATTCCTCTAATATATGTAACAATTATTAGAGAATAAGGTTGGCTTTTATCTGATATATTCATTGGACTAAAAAAGATTGGTTATTAAATTAATCCAAAATAAAGTTCAAATTTAAGATTTATACAGCCTAACTTGCCTACTCCAGCTGCCATTTTAATAAATGCTTATAGAATTTTATAGATATAAAAGATGTTTTTATACCATCCCTTTACATTTCTGGTAAAGGTGAGAGATTTACAGTTTACAGTCAGTAAATTTATTCATAATTTTTAAGAGCCCATAAAGTGATATTTGTTAGAAATAATTGTTTCAAAAAATGGTTAATTGTTTTACATTTTATATATATAAATATTGTTGTTGCTTTAATACAAAAAAATTAAGAGGTTAAATCTTTTAGTGTATATTAATTATTCATTGTGTGATACTTTATTAGTGGATTTCTCTAAAGAAGTTTTCTACAAGCCATTGCTCCAATATAACGAGCTTTAAAAAATTTTTTTAGACTACTTGTTGCTCCAGAAAGGATTCAAAGGCAGTGTCTTTTCAATATTTGAGACAAGTTGGGGCTAGAGAGATGGCTCGGCTGTTAAAGGCTAGACTTGTAATTTAAAATATAAAAACTGAACTCCCAGCAACCACATGGTGGCTCACAACCATTTGTGGTGGGGATCTAATGCCATCTTCTGGCTTGTGAGTGTACATGCAAAAAGAAAATGGTTTACTTTTAATCTTGATTTGCTCTTAGTGATTTTTAAAAGTTGTTTAGAGATATTAATTGGCTAAAACCTCACCTTAAGCTTACCATAGGAGGATTTAAACCTCTGTTTGATATTTTCAAAGGGATGCAAGTCCTTATTCCCCTTTAGATAGCTTTGCTGAAAATAAAGTAAGCTGTTAGTTATCAACAGATAAATTATATGGACTATGATAAATTGTTGGCTGTTTTTGTTGTTACTACTCATATTTCCACAGCAGCCCTTTTATAAAAGAAACCATTAATGTGGATTTATACAAGATTATATGATAAAATCCTAAAAACATTTTGAATAAAAGGTTTATTCCTTTATTCCAAATAACAATTAAATTGGTTATTGAATTATTAAATTTGGCCTATTACATGACAAACATTTTAGACAAATTTGACAATCATATGTTACAGTTTTTCTCTATACATGCTTTTATATTTTCTAAAATTTACTATGCATACAGACCATAGAAAAGATGTTTGCTATATTTACTATATTTACAGATGCCTCATCTATTGAGAAGACAGTATATGTAATTAAATCATGTGTATTTTCTTGAGTTTACCCTGCTTCAACACAATTAAATTATGTGTTGTAGCCACTGTTTAGAATGTTAAAAAGGGGTGTATCTGCCTTTGTCTTGTTGAATGGTATATTTTATGAAGTGCAAAATGTTTCAGCTACACGATCTAATATCTCTAGCCATTTGAATAACATTAAAATTAATAAGGTGTTTAGGAATGCATCTGCACAACTGGTGTCGGTGTGTGTGGACCCCCCATTTTTCTTTATGTTATCCAACTTTCAAAATAATTCTGATATCTTGGATTGTAAGAATGTTACATGCCTTTTGGCACAATGCTGGAATGGATCGCTAGACCTAGCCTTGGTTGTGCACGTGCCTACCTTTGTGCCCATCCCAGTAGAAGCTGATCCTGAAACTTTCCCTACTACATCATTATTGAGACACAAAAGAGAATTTGGCATTACTACAGCCATTGTCGCTGCTATTGCCATCTCTGCAGCTGTGACAGCCAACACAGGCATGGTTAATCAAGTTACAGCAACTACTGTTGTTAATTGAAACTCAGAAAAGACTTCTGAGGCTTTGACCATTCTACAGAAAGTGGATGCATATCAGGCATCCTGTTGGTCAATCAGAGAGTTGATATGCTCCAAGCCCATGTGGAGCAGCTCACGGATGTGGTTCAAATGAGCTGCGTGTCAGCAACCCCACATCTAGGTATTTCACCTCTGAGATTTGTGAATGATACAGTTGTTCAAAGCCATAATCTTTCTGCTTATTTAAAAGGGAATTGGACTGGGGAGTTGGACCAGGTGCAACAGCAATTGCAGATCCGGATCTTGAGCCTTGATGGAGTGCAGATGAACCCTGTTTCCCTTGGCGATTTTACTTCTTGGCCTACCTCTGCTTTTTCCTTCTTTCTTTCTTTCTTAAAGGGTGAGGATAGGCCTGTTTGGTACAGCCCTATGTTGTGGATTAGTGTTCATGATGGTTGGTCTGTAAGCTCAGAGCCCAACAAAAACGTGACAAGGTCGCTATCGCCCAAGCACTTGCAGCCTTGAGCAAGCATCTCCCCCTGAAATTTGGCTATCTAGGCTAAGAAAGTAGCCGATGACTGAGACCCTCAGTCAATGCACCCCAAGGGTTCAGCCCATTGCACTGGGTCGATGAGAGGTCTAAGTCCAGCCAGCCCTTGCCTGAATAACTGTGGTACCTGAATATCTAGAGGTGTTTTGTTTTCGAGTGGGTACTCAACAGGGAATGTTCCACGAGTGTGGATAGATTTCCCGAAAGTATGCCTGATTACACAAAGGTTTGATGCCAAGAAACCTCCCCTGGTTGCGCCCCAGGGTGGAGGCTCCCTTTCCCTGTCAAAAGGCATCGAGATGGGTATGGAAAGTGAACCCATTACAATATCTCATTTTGCACAGGGGATCAGGCCTCTGCTTTCCCTCACTGAGTTGGTGCCATGCTTGATAGGCAATATGCTGTTCCATCTTAAATATATAGATAGGGGGAGATGTTGGGAGCCACAGTGAGCATGACAACATTCACCATTCCAAGATGGCGTGGACATCTTGTCCTCCCACAAGTAAACAACGGACTGCGCAGGTGCAAAAGGCAAAAAGCATGCCAAAAGTCACTGCCCATCCTGGGGCGTATTATGGGTAATGAGTGAACAGCCAATCATAAATGAACACGTCACTCTAGGGTGTATTTAAGCAGTGCCTTTTCCAGTCTTTCCGTCTTTTCGCTTCTGCTGTTACAAGAATAAAGCCTCGTTGTAGTAACTACCCGAACACTGCCTCACGTGTCTCTCTTCGCTGGCGGAGGGGACACAGAAGGGGCTCGGAACAAATATTGGAGAATTCCAAGAACTGGTTGACTCTTGTATGTGCTGAGCCTCCAGCTGTTCCTGGACTAGCTGTTCTAATACCTGTAATTTTTCTTTTGTCATAGACCACTGCTCAATCCAAATGGGTTGATCAATCAATGACCTTAATGGTAAGTCTGTTGGTGTCTTGGCAGCAATGCCTCCTTGGGGTAGAGCTAAATTGTTGGCCTCTGCCATATCTTGTTTATAGACAGCTTGGACAATCTGTGACTGCCTTTGATAATGTTTCCTAACTACTTTTAAATTTTTATTAGGAACCTGATGGGTTTCATGACTAGACACTGACACTGAGGGGATATTAATTTGGGTTTTCCACTGTTGTAATAGATCTCTTCCCCATAAGTTAATAGCTATATCAGCCACATATGGCCTCATTTTTCCTACCTGAGCTTCTGGTCCTAAACATTTAAGCCATCTGGTGCTTTGTTTTATTTTGGATAAAGTCCCAAGACCTTGAAACTGGATGTTTACTTCTTGAAGTGGCCAACTTTCAGGCCAAGAATTTGGAGAGATAATGGTGACATCAGCTCCAGTGTCAAGCATCCCTTCAATCTCAGTATTATTCACTAATATTCTTAGCTTTGGTCTTTGATACTCTATAGAAATTTGCCAAAATATTTGCTTTTGGCTCCCTGTGAGGCCTTCTGAATTACTTATAAAACTTTTCTCAGCCTTATCTGGTCTCAGAACATCGGTTTTTGAAGCAGTGACATTTAATTGTCCTGAGGAAGAGAACTCTCCCTGCCTGGCATTGGGGCCTGCGAGAGGCCCCCCTGGAAGTATTTTGGCAGGGTATTGCTCCATTTGTCTGTTGTTGCTCTACATTCCCTAGTCAGATGTCAGCCTTTGCCACATCTTTGACATATTCCAAAAGGCCTAGACCCCCATTTTGTATTACTTTGGTTTTTCCTGCAGTCATTTCTGAGATGACCCCATTTACCATAATTAAAACATTTTAAATCTTGGGTCATCTCTAGATGTCTAGTGGCACCTTTTCCTATTACCATCATATCAGCTGAGCAAGATCCAACATCAGCTGTGTATCTAATCCATTCATTTATTGATGCTGACCTTGCCCTGAGTGGTCTGATTACTTCCTTGCATTCAGCAGTTGCATTTTCAAAGGTTAAAGACTCAATTATTGCCTTTCTTGCTACTGAATCTGATACACTCCTTTTGACAGCTGAGGTTAGCCCTCGTAAAAAGTCAGGGAAGGTTTCTTTTGGAACTTGTATGACTTGAGTAAATGGTTCAAGTCTCTTCCCAGATTCTGCAACTTTGTCCCAGGCCTTTAAGGCTGACAATCTACACAATGCCAGAGTTTCTTCATCATGTAGAGCCTGCACCTCTATTTCAGCAAAGCAACCTTCACCAAGCAGTTGGTCTATGGAAATCTCTCTTCCCCTTGCTCTATTTTGTCGTGCTATCTCCCTCACCTCATCTCTCCACCATGCAACCAATTGTAAATTTGCGGCAGGTTCTAGTATTGCTCTTGCCATATCTTTTCAGTCTTGGGGGATTATTCTATTTTTAATAGCTTAAGAAGTCAGAATTTGTTTTACAAATGGTGAGTGCATTCCAAAATTAGTGACACTTTCCTTAAATTTTCTCAGATATAACACATCCATGAGTTGCCATTCAAATTCCTCATAACCCTGTGGATAAACAATATCTGGAGGTCTTTGTTGTTTATTAACTGGATAGACTAAAGTGTGTTTCCTAATAACCCTTGATTGATTTTCTCTAGTTTCTTCTGTCTCTACCTGAGTATTTTTCTTAACTGAAATTTTAAATTCCTCCCTTAAGGTTTGTGTCCACGCTTCATAGCTCTCCTTTTGTTGCTCTTCCTGTTCCCTGAGTTTCTATAGTCTCTGTTCAAGGTTCTGCCTCAATATTTTGAATTTTTCTTATATTGTAACTCTGATAGTTTGCTGTCAATTTTATTTAGATTGCTTAATTTTACAAGGTTATTCTCCAAGTCTTGCTTCCATTCCTCATTATTTTCTCTCTGCTGCTCAGTCTGATCTGTGAGCTGCTGCATCCTCTGTTCTATCATCTTTTCAAGCTCCTGTCTCCCACCTTCATTTTCATCTTTCTGTCTCTTATTCTGATCTATAATTTCTTGTAGGAAGCCGCGGTCAGCAGTTATACGTTCGCCATTCCAAGATGGCGCAGACATCGTGTCCTCTCCACTGGTAAACAATTAACTGCACAGCTGCAAAGGCAGAAAGCGCACCAAAGTCTCTGGCCAATCCCGAGGCATAATATTGGGTGATGAGTGAACAGCCAATCAGAAGTGAATACGTCACTCTAGGGTGTATTTAAGCTGTGCCTCTTCCTGTCTTTGGCCCTTCCGCGTTTTTCAAGTCTGTGATACAGAGTAAAGCCTCACTGTGGTGATACCCGAATTCCGTCTCTCGTGTCCTTGTTCGCGGGCAAAAGGGGACGCGGGAGGGGCGCGCAACAATTTCTTGTGTCTTCAATTCTACTGTTTCCTCTAAGCTTTGTTGCCAGATCATAAGCTTCTCTTTCTGATGTTCATGCTGCTCTATAATTTCCTGTATCTTTTGTTCTAAGCCCTGCTTCCATAATCTTAACTTCTCTTTATGTTGTACTTGTAATATTGCAGCATCTGCCTTATTTTGATTTACTAACTTTAGTAAATTATCTTCTAGACTTTGTTTCCAAATTTTATCTCTATCTCTTGCTGTTGCTTATTTTGAACAATAAAATCCTGTACCTTTAGTTCTAGTGTTACTTGTAATCTCTTTTCCAAGGCAAGGAATGTTTTGTCTAGGGCCCTGTCTTTTGAGAAAACATAGTAAATCAAGAGAATAAATATTACAATGCCAATAAATGATAATGTGTCTATTTTCTCTAAGTTGATTCCTGTCAAACCACTCAAAATATCATCACATAAAGCCCTAAAGATATCCATTGTCTTTGTCATCTTTAAGTATCAAAAGTTTATGTGTCTTTTTTATATCAAAGAATTACTTGGTCCGGAGCCCTCAGTTCACTGTTTCTGCCTGAAAACGATCTCACAGGCAGTTGTGTTTTAGGATCACCTGTCCCTCCTTGCAGTTTTTACAGGGCACTGAGCAAGCCCAACTGCAGGCTGAGTGCTGCTCCTTTCCCTGGCAGTAGCTCTCTGTCTGGGGGTTGGAGGAGGAAGCCTCTCTGCAATTTGTTGTAGGCCCTCAGACCCACTCAGCATTCAATTCATGCTGGTGCAGCCTAGAAGGCCGCCTGAGCTGTATTCAGAGGTTGGGGCGGGGGTTGGGGGGGCCAATGAACTTTTATCTGAGGTTAGTTGAGTCCTAAGTAATAAGTTGGGCGCAAACAAGTCCAGTCAAGGAAAACACAACTCAATATTTAGAATTATAAACCACAAGCCTAGATTGGGCAGATTTACCATTGCACTACTCTATTCCCCAGCTATGAGATCCCTTACAACTTGCTGTTTTTCTAGGACACATTTTCTTTTCCTCAGTTTTCCTTCCACCTCCAGCTCCTCTGGCTCCTCCATAGCCTCTGTAGCCTCTCTCCAGCCCACTTCCTCTTCTGACTCCTCCTCTTCTGACTCCTCCCCTAAGCCTTTTTCTTCACCTCCCCTTCTACTGCCCAATCACTGGCTCTAGCTTTTATTTTACAAATACAATTGGACAGAAGGTTCACAAGATTCACTCCTTCTCCACAGCCCATCCCAGGAGTGAAACTACCATCAAAACAGGAGGCTGGGGCTATCCACAACAACTTCCAGACCATATTAGGACTAAACTGTCCCTCTGTCTGTCTTTGTGTTGTTTTGTTTAAGTCAGGGTTTCACTGCTAGCCCTGGCTGACCTACCATATCTTACATGTAGTACAAGCACATACAACTAACCCTGTACTGTTATTATTTCTTTTCATTTTCCTATCTGGTTCCCTGAATTCTTCAAAGTTTATATCTTTCTGTCCCTCTATCACATTACTTCCCTCTGTAATTTTTGTTAACAATGGAGTCTCCTATCCAACAAAAACATTCGTAGAAATAAATGTCACACACTGCACAGCTAAGTGACCCAGTTGCAAAAAAATGTCAAAATTGTTTATTTTTGTTTCCAATTCCCTATTTTGTCAAGTTTATGTTTTGGTATTATTGGAATTATTCCTTTTCCCTATGAAGATTTATATTTTTCTATGGTCTTATTCATCTTTCCATTTCCCTACATTTTCTTCCTTTATGCCACACTGGGCATCACCCTATATCTAAATATTCTTTAAGCTTCTTGTGTTAAGACTTCAAATTAAAGAAACATACCCTGATAAAGACAAGATTAAATGATCTAAAATTATCAATTTTACTGCAGACTACTTAATTTTATTTATTTAAAAATTAGTGTTCAGCGAACCGCCGGTGGCTCAGCCCTTAAGGCTCCCGCCCGCAGAGGGCGCCCCGTCTCTTGGTGCGCCAGTTCGAGTCCCGCCGTCTCTCCCGTCTCCCGCGTCATCTCGTGGGAAAAAAAAATAAAAAAAATAAAAATTAGTGTTCAAAAATTCCACAAAGCTTACATGGATATATATGTTTCTAAACGTCCAGATTTTCACCCTTTCCCAAATTGATGTATCTAATTCTATAACTTTCACTAGAAACAGAAACTTTTAGTCATATAATTTATAGAACTGAAGACAAAAATGAGTTTCTCTTTAGGTACATAATGCAAACCATATACTATAGTGAAAGGATTAAGTGTAAAATTTAGCATGGACTTATGGAATGGCATTCCCTACTGAATTTTATCTTTGGAGTATTTAGAAATATCATGTAATACTGAGTGTTCAACTCTACAAAAATCCAGAAACTCAAGGGACACTATTCCATGAACCAACCTGTTACTATTACCCTGAATCCAAAGTATAACAGCCAAGAGATCTAAATTAGAAATCTCAGGATTTTTTTCCTGTCTGTGTGAACAATAGAAATGAATGAATTGGCCTGTGAACACAGGAGAGACAGTCTTCATCTCAGCAAGTAGAGAACCAGTGACAACAGAGGCCAAATCTCTGAGGACTTTGTCTACTCCAGCTCTACCTAGCCCTAGGTTCTGAAGTGAGGCCTTTGTATCATGAATAACTGAAAAGGAAGTCCTAGGTATTCATCATGAATAGAAAGTGCTCAGTAGGCTATCAGAATTGATCAGAGTTGAGAGAAGATGAACTAAAAGAAAAAGTTCAGTAGAAAAATAGAGGCCAGGGCCCCAGGCAGAACATTTTAGTGATTTTTTTTTAACTTATTGAAAACTATTTTCAGATAGATGAGTTTCTCAGAAGGCAGAATACATTTCTTTGTCAAAGAAACTATGTGGGAGAGAAACTGGAGATGTGTGGTTTTGAGCAAGAGAACTAGGGAGATCTTCAGGTTAGAAATTAGGTAGAGAGAAGGACTGAAGAAGAGATCCAGGTTGACATGTTCATGTAATGTGAATGACCTTGGATGTGGCAGTACTGAGGAAAACATCACAATCCTTTGTTTCCTTGTTCTCAAAAGAGAGCATGTGAGTCTTACAAGTATCACTGAGCTCAAGTCCTTCCCAGGTTTTTTCCACTCTCAAGGATGAGTGAAGTGTTTAATGTATCATGAAATAGAAATGTGAACTATGAACTCATTGGAGGTAAGTAATAACAATAGAATCTAGAGAAAAGCTTACAGAGAAAACTGAGACAGGATGACTGGGGTTGAGGCAGGGAGAACCATGCAGCTGCCACTTTATGAACTAGGGCTATAAATTCTTTGTCATTTGTCTTCTAAATGAATTTCAAACATAGTATGTCTCTGTGGTGTTACTAATTCATACTCTTCATCCCTATACTTTTTTGTATTAGTTTCATATAGCAGCTAAGTGCAAAAAAAAACAAACAAACAAAAACAAAATAGCAACAAAAAAAGAATATCCATGAAAAGTGAATAAATAAATCCACAGAATCCCACAGATTCTATGGCCAAAAAAGTTTCCTTTTTACATTGATGCAGGTTCCAGTGTCAGCTTTACTTTGCCAGAATGTTCTAATTATTCACAGACCTTAGTGGTTAGTGTCCAGAGTGATGTTTCTTGCTATTTTCATCTATGAATGTGCTTTTCTATTCTCTCTGTTTCAAATGTTTGTTTCATACTGGGACCATTCAGAATAGGTTATGGCTTCCCTAAAAGTTTTGAATCTTATTAATTTTCCAAAACTCTGCTACCAAACATAGTAAAGATTTGGGTCATTTCATTTTTTCATCTTTTCTCCATTAATAACAATTATTTTTAGCCAGTCATAAACTTTTTAATGTCACTTAAAGCTATATATCACAAGCATGGACTCTTTGCAAGTAGATTTGTTATTACCTTTGAAATACATCCCAACTTATATCACTTGTGAACTCTGCAATTTCTGTCAATCAGCAGAAAGAAATTTTTCACCCCACCAGGTTTGTTCTCATTCCTCCTTTCACTTAGTTCTCTTATGTATTCCCCTGACAACAGCTAGAGAGGTCCTTTGTAAGCAAAAATTATAACAAGGCTAATTTTTAAATTCTGCAGAAGAACACATGTACCTCAGTTGTAGGGAGTTTTGCATTTCAAATATATCAAAAATATAGATTCTTTTCCATATGTCAAACCATTACTCCCCTATGTCATTGGAAACTGAAGTGAGTTTTGCTGGGTGAGTAGTGATAGAGCAGCTCAGCCTGTTCTGGCAGTGAATGAATTGTACCAGGTCCGGCTGCCCCAGGAAGCATTTGTGTTTAAATGCATTGACTAAGTATTTTGGAGATGTCAGTAACAATCTCTCTCAGAACTTAACTGCCATGTTAGGACTTGGAATGCATAAGAGGGACACGTAAAGTTCAAGGTCACTTTTAATCACATAGTGTCCAACCTGGCCCACATTAGAGCTTATCTCAGGAACACAAGCAAACAAGAAAACTAGCAAAGATCCAACAAAAGTAAATAGAAAACCTTAATTAATATAGTTAATAATGAAAGAGGTCATTATATTAGGTACCAGTGAGTATCAGGATATAGTGACTAATATCTTAGCATTGAGAGAAGGGATGGTCAACAAAATCCATCCACATATGTAGAGCTATTGGCAGCATTTGACCATTTGAAAAGGAAGAAATCATTTTCCCTAAGAGTGTAGACTTTGGTAAGTTATCATTCAGCATGTGAATACTACAGATCTGGGACCTTTTCCACAGCACAAAATGTACTTGATATTTCTCCCTCTCCCTCTCCCTCTCCCTCTCCCTCTCCCTCTCCCTCTCCCTCTCCCTCTCCCTCTCCCTCTCCCTCTCCCTCTCCCTCTCCCTCTCCCCCTCCCCCTCCCCCTCCCCCTCCCCCTCCCCTCCCCCTCCCCCTCCCCCTCCCTCTCCCTCTCCCTCTCCCTCTCTCTCTCTGTGTCTCTCTCTTTCACACACACACACACACACACACACACACACACACACACACACACAACATGCACATACACATACAGACACAAACATATGCAAGCTTAACAAATGGGAGAGTATTAGTAGAAAGAATGGAAGAAGATGGATTCAGAGATGCATATGATTAAAGTACAGTGGTATATGTGTGCATATATCACAAGAAAACTATTATTTTGTATGATTAAAAACTACTAAGTAAAATGTGTCAGAAAAATAATAAAGTTATATTATTTTCAGTGTTAGTCTTAGAAATGGGCATCACCACCTTAAGCTGAATAATTTAGCATAACACCACTGTATGTGCAAGTGAGCTTGTTACATTTAAGTAATGAGCACATAAACTTATTAAAATGTTATAATTGGCTGTATAGTATGGAAATTAAGTTAGAAAGAAAAAAGGGTAGATTGTTCAAAGATGAAACTTTGTAATACAAAAGTATGGAATTCTCAAATAAAAATAAACTGCATAAATAACTACAACAAATATAAAATTAAAGCAGAACAAAATGTCTATGAGTTGTAATGTTAAACTGATACCTGCCCATTCTACATCCCCATCTTCCTCCATAAGACCTGTGTTTCTCAACTGTTTTGTAATCTGATTTTTCTCTGTTCATTGACATCAGTGTTGAATTTTTTGTGATACATTGCTGTTGGGGGCCGACTTTTAGCAGAAAGCGGCTATCAGCTTTGCAGCCATCTTGAGCCATATACCCTGACATGAGACTTGAATTACAATAGCCTACAACAGCTGAGAACACTCCGATAATCTTGGTTTAGATACCTTGAGATTAAAGGCGTGTGAGATTAAAAGTGTGTGAGATTAAAGGTGTGTGACTTAAGAGTATGACTTAGAAATATAGAGATCAGAGTTAGAGACAAGACCTAAGGGCATGATTAAAGGTGTAACTTAGAGGTGTGGCTTAGAATCAGACTATAGAAGACAGAACCAGACATCAGACCAGAGAGAGAGATTCATACACATCAGATATTAGGTAGAATCTGCCCTCACCCTCGCTCTTGCTGAACCCCGACCTGCAGACTGGAGTAGCAGCTTGGGCCGGGATACAGTGGCTGCCCAAACGTGGGTCGGCCCGGGCCTCAACATTTTTCCTGGGCTGCAACATTTATTTTGGCAGCCCCAACGTGGGGCTAGTGTGGACCCCAACAGTATTTTGGCGCCCAAACAGGGACTCGAGCTTGGGCCCCAACATTATTTTGGCGCCCAACATGGGGCTAGTGTGGACCTCAACATTATTTTGGCGCCTGAACAGGGACTCGAGCTTGGGCCCCAACACATTGCCATCTCTACTCATTACTAACACCAAAAAGGTCAGGTAAGTGATCAGAGCTGAGTAACATTTGTTAGAAGATACCTTTGTGTTGCAAAGACACATAGCCAAGATCAAGGATGGCTTCTACCATGACTTCTGGTTCCAGGAGCACACTATGAGGCACCCAGTATGTGTCTTCCCTCTGCCATGACTCTGTCATTTTCCCACTCAAAGTTCTCAATGGAGTATTGATTAATACATGTATCTGCTTTTATTGACTCATTTGGATTATCTAAGAAAATTATAAACAAGCAATGACTAGGTTTAATAAAACAAATAAAAGGAGAGTAAGAATCAGCAGACTGTTTACCCAAAGAGACGTCACTGCACACAGAATATTTTGTGTTCAAAATTCAGAAAGCAAATAAGTTTAAAAAGGTAATATTACCAATTGCAATAGAAGGTTAAATACAGGGATTATTTCAGAATAAGTGATATATATAGAAAAAATTGAATTAATTCAGGAGAAAATATACTAACAAACTATTTTTACAAGGAAAGGAGAGAATAACCAGAATGAGGATTTGGTGAAAAAAAAAATCCTCTGTATTAAGAATTAATTAGAAGTTGTCACAAAAGTGGACTATCAAATATTCCATGGACCATAAACACAATTTCTTTTCAGGGCCTATACATCCAACTCAGGATGTATAAAACATCCTAAGCATATTTTTCCATTTTTAATTTATTTTTTATTTTTTTATTGGATATTTTATTTATTTACATTTAAGATGTTATCTCATTTTCCCTCCCCCCCCAGAAACACCCTAGCCCACTCCCCGTCCTCCTACTTCTGTGAGAGTGTGCACTCACCCATCCACCCACTCCCACTTTCCTGCCCTCTAATTCCCCTACACTAGGATATCCAGCCTTCTAGTGACCAAGGACGTCCTCTTCCACATATGCCCAACAAGGCCATCCTCCCCTACATATACAGCTGGAGCAATGGATCCTAACCTATGTGCTTCCACACTGGTGGTTTAGACCCTGGGAGCTCTAGTTTGTTGGTATTATTGCTCTCCCCAAGGGGCAGCAAACCCCTTCAGCTCCTTTAGTCTTCTCTATAACTCCTTCATTGAGAACCCTGTGATCAGTTCAATGGTTAGCTGTGAGCATCTGCCTCTGTATGTCAGGCTCTGGCAGAGCCTCTAAGGAAACAGGTATATCAGGCTCCTATTGGCATATGCTTCCTGGCATCCACAACTGTGTCTACCTTTGGTGACTACACATGGGATCTATACCCAGGTGGGACAGTCTCCATATGAACCCTCCTTCAGTTTATGTCCCAGACTTAGTCTCCATATTTTCTCCCATTAGTATTTTGTTACTCTTTCTAAGAAGGACCAAAGCACTCATACTTTATTCTTCCTTCTTCATGAGCTTCATGTGATCTATGAATTGTATCTTGGGTATTGCCAGATTGTGGGCTAAATTTTACTTATCAGTGAGTGCATTCCATGTGTGTTCTTTCTTGATTGGCTTACCTCACTCAGGATGATATTCTCTAGTTCCATCCATTTGGCTAAGAATTTTGTGAATCATTGACATTAATAATGTACTAAATACATTGGGTATATGCAACACATTTTCAGTATCCACTCCTCTGTTGAAGGACATCTAGGTTTTTTTCATACTTCTGGCTATTATAAAGAAGGCAGCTATGAACATAGTGGTATATGTGTCCTTGTTATATGTTGGAGCATCTTTTGGGTATATGCCCACGAGTGGCATACCTGGGTCCTCAGGTAATATTATGTCCAATTTTCTGAGGAACTGCCAGACTGATTTCCAGAGTTGTTGTATTAGTTTTCAATCCCAACAAAAATAGAGGAGTGTTCCTCTTTATCCACATCCTTGCCAACATCTGCTATTATGTGAGTTTTTGATTTAGATATTCTGACAGTTATGAGGTAGAATCTTAGAATTGTTTTGAATTCTATTTCCCTGATGACTAAGGATGTCAAACATTTCTTTACATGTTTCTTGTTCATCAGGTTTTCCTCAGTTGAGAATTCTTTGTTTAGCTCTGTACCCCATTTTTGATAGGGCCATTTGATTTTGCAGAGCCCAATTTCTTGAGTTCTTTGTATATATTGGATCTTAGCCCTCTATCAGATGTAGGATAGATACAGATCTTTTCCCAATCTGTTTGTTGCTTTTTTGTCCTATTGATAGTATCCTTTGCTTTACAGAAGCTTTGCAATTTTATGAGACCCCATTTGTCAATTTTTGATCTTTAGAGCATAAGACATTGGTTCAGGAACATTTCCCCTGTGCCTGAATATTTGAGGCTCTTCCACACCTCCTCTTCTATCAGTTTCAGTGTATCTCGGTTTATGTGAAGGTTCATGATCTACTTGGACTTGAGCTTTGTACAAGCAGACAGGAATGGGTCAATTTGCATTCTTCTACCTGCTGACCTCTTGTTGAACTAGCACCATTTGTTGAAAATGATGTCCTTTTTTCACTGTATGGCTTTAGTTTTTTTGTGAAAGATCAAGTGACTATAGGTTTGTGGGTTCATCTCTGGGTCTTCAATTCTACTACACTGATCTTCCTGCTTTTCTCTGTACCAATACCATGGAATTTTTATCACGATTGCTCTGTAGTACAACTTGAAGTCAGGGATGATGATTCTCCCAGAAGTTCTTTTATAGTTGAGAGTACTTTTTCCATCCTGGGTTTTTTTTTCTTATTCCAGATGAATTTGAGAATTCTTTCTAACTCTGTGAAAAATTGAGTTGGGATTTTAATGGGGATTATAATGAATCTGTAGAATGCTTTCTGCAAAATGGCCATTTTTACTATATTAATTCTGCTAATCCATGAGCATGGGAAAGCTTTCCATCTTCTGAAATCTTCTTCCAATTCTTTCTTCAGAGACTTGAAGTTCTTTTCGTACAGGTCATTCACTTGCTAGGCTAGATTCCCACCAGGTATTTTATATTAGTTGTGATTATTGTGAAGCATGTCATTTTCCTAATTTTTTCTCAGCCTGGTTATCTTTTGAGTAGATGAAAGTAATGATTTGTTTGAGTTGATTTTGTATTCAGCAGCCACTTTGCTGAAGTTGTTTGTCTGGTTTAGGAGTTCTCTGGTGGAAATTTTGGGATCACTTAAGTATACTATCCTATCATCTGCAAATAGTGATATTTTGACTTTTGACTTCTAACTTTTCTATTTGTATCCCTTTGACTTCTTTTTGTTGTCTAATTACTGTGGTGAGGACTTCCAGTACTATATTGAATAGGCAAGGAGAGAGTGGGCAGCCTTGTCTAGTCCCTGATCTTAGTGGGATTGCTTCAAGTTTCTCTCCATTTAGTTTGATGTTGGCTACTGGCTTGCTGTATATTGCTTTTACTATGTTTAGGTATGGGCCTTGAATTCCTGATTGTTCCATAATTTTTACCATGAAGGGATGTTGAATTTTGTCAAATGCTTTCTCAGCATCTAGTGAGATGAACATGTAGATTTTTCTTTGAAATTGTTTATGTAGCAGATTATGTTGATGGATTTCTTAATATTGTACCATCCATGTATTCCTGGGATAAAGCCTACTTGATTATGGTCAATGATTGTTTTGATGTGGTCTTAGGTTTGATTTGTGAGAATTTTATTGAGTATTTTTGCATCAATATTTATAAGAGAGTTGTTCTGAAGTTCTCTTCTTTGTTGTACCTTTGTGTGGTTAAGGTATGAGCATAATTGTGGCTTCATAGAACCAGTTGGGTAGTTTTTTTTTCTTTCTCATTTGTGAAATTGTTTGGAGAGAATTGGTATTAGGTCTTCCTTGAAGATCTGATAGAATATTGCACTAAAACCATCTGGTCCTGGGCTTTTTTTGGTGTGGAGAATTTTAATGGCTGCTGCTATTTCTGTAGGTGTTATGGGACTGTTTAGATGGTTTATCTGCTCCTGATGTAACCTTGGTATATGTTATCTGTCTAGAAAATTGTCCATTTCATCCAGATTTTCCAATTTTGTTGAGTATAAACCTTTGTAGTAGGATCTGATAATTTTTTGAATTTCCTCAGTGTCTGTTGTTATGTCTCCCTTTTCATTTCTGATTTTATTAATTTGGATACTCTCTCTGTGCCCTCTGTTTAGTCAGGTTATGTGTTTATCTATCTTTGATTTTCTCAAAGAAGCAGCTCCTGGGTTTGTTGATACTTGGTATAATTCTTTTTGTTTCTACTTGGTTGATTTCAGCGCAAAGTTTGATTATTTCCTGCAGTCTACTCCTCTTGGGTTTATTTGCTTCTTTTTATTCTAGAGCTTTCAGGTTTGTCAAGTTGCTCTCTCCAGGTTCTTTTTGTGTATGCTCTCTCCAGCTTCTTTTTGTAGACACTCAAGGATATGAATTTTCCCCTTAGCACTGCTCTTATTGTTTCCCTTAAATTTTGGTACGATGAGCCTTCATTTTCATTAAATTCTAAAAAAAATTTAAAAAAATTTAAATTTCTAAAAATAATTTCTAAAATTGTTAAATTCTTTTAGAATTTTATTAAATTCTAAAAGAAAGAAATTTAATTTCTTTCTTTATTTCTTTCCTAACCATGTTATCATTGAGCAGAGCATGTTCAGTTTCCATGTGTACATGGTTTTAACATTGTTTTTGTTATTACTGAAAACAGACTTATTGTGTGGTGATCTGATATGATGCAAAGCATTATTTCAGTCAAGTCCTATATTGTGAACTATGGTCTATTTTGTAGAAAGTATGATGAGGTGTTGAGAAAAAGGTATATTCTTTTGTTTTAGGATAAAATGTCCTATAGATATCTATTAAAACTATTTGCTTCACAACTTTTATTAGTTTCACTGTGTCTCTGGTTAGTTTCTGTTTTCATGATCTGTTCATTTCTGAGAGTGGGGTGCTATAGTTTCACCCCCAGTATTGTGTGAGGTGCAATGTGTGCTTTGAACTTTAGTAAGATTTCTTTTATGAATTTGTGTATGGTTGCATTTGGAGCATAGATATTCAGAAATGAGAGTTTACCTTGTAGATTTTTCTTTTGACATGCATGAAATATCCTTCCTTTTTTGATAACTTTTGGTTGAAAGCTGACTATATTTGATATTTGAATGACTACTTCAGCTTGTGTCTTATGACCATTTGCTGGCAAAATAGTTTTCCAGCCTTTCACTCTGAGGTAGTGACTGTCTTTGTTACTGAGGTGTGTTTCCTATATGTAGCAAATTTTTGGGTCCTGTTTACATATCTAGTCTGTTAGTTTATGCAGTTTTATTGGGGAAATGATTCTAATTTATGATAAGAGATATTAAGGAAATATGACTGTTGCTTCCTGTTATTTTTGTCATTAGAGATGAAATTATATCTGTGTTGCTATCTACTTTTGGGTTAACTGAAAAAGATTATTTTCTTGCTTTTTTGGTTGTACTTTCCCTACTTGTGTACTATCTTTAGTAGGCCCTAATTTGCAAACAGATATTGTGTAAATTTGGTTTTGTCAAGGAAAATGTTGGTTTCTTCATATATAGTAATTGAGAGTTTTGCTGGTATAGTAGCCTAGGCTGGAATTTGTGTTCTCTTAGGATCCCTATGATATCAATACAGGATCTTCTGGCTTTTATAATTCTGGTGAGAAGTCTGATGTAATTCTTCTAGGTCTGTCATTATATGTGACTTGACCTTTTTCCCTTAGTGCTTTTAATTTTTTTCTTTGTTTTGTGTATTTGATGTTTTGATTATTATGTAATGGGAGAAAAATTTTTTTCTGATCAAATCTACTTGGACTTCTGTAGGCTTCTTGTATGTTCATGGACATCACTTTCTTTAGGTTAGAGAAGTTTTCTTCTATAATTTTGTTGAAGATATTTACTGGCCCTTTAATTTGGGAATCTTCACTCTCATCTATACCTATTATCCTTAGGTTTGGTCTTCTCATTTTGTCCTGGATTTCCTGGATGTTTTGGGTTAGGAGATTTTTGCATTTTGCATTTTCTTTGACAGTTGTTTCAATGTTTTCATGGTATCTTCTGCACACAAGATTCTCTCTTCTATCTTTTGTATTCTGTTCATGATGCTTCTGTCTCTGACTCGTGATTCCATTCCTAGGTTTTGTATATACAGGGTAGTCTCCCTTTGTGATTTCTTTATTGTTTCTATTTCTATTTTTAGATCCTGGATGGTTTTGTTTAATTCTTTTATGTTGTCAGAGAGGTTAAGCTTATTAATTGTTCCCAGACAGCTGTGATCCACTTGTAAAAACACTCAACCCTGGTAGCACCATAAAGGCCAAAGGAGCATCCCTCTTTAATTGTGAGACCACCACCGCTGCCTAAACAGATGAAATTCTGTTTGAAGAGTGACATCCCTTAACTGCCATACAACCCTGAAGCCTTAGAACCTGCTTGTGTATAAATTCTGTCAACTCCTAAACACAGCATAGCAATTCTGCCCTGTGCATATCTGGATCTGAACCTGAGTTTGAATTAAAAGACACGTTGCCTCACTGCATCGGATCTTGCAGTTCTTTAGTTCTCCTGAGGATCTTGAGACCTGAGCATAACATTTATATATTGTAGTGCGAATATCTTACATATTTTGTGAATGAATCACCTTTCAATTAAAAACATTAAAGCCTAAAGGAAATGGTAGAATAAAAGGTGACATCTAAAAAGCAGAAAAAATTCTGGGGTAGAGAAAGTCATTAGAGATTCACCTGGGAAGATGTGATCAGACAGTTGGTTGCCTGCAAACTGGTAACTAGCCATGTGGCAGGATGTAGATTAGAATAAATTAGTTATATTAAGTTATAATTTAGTCTGATATTAGACTATATATATTTATGGCCAATGTATTTGTAAATGTAGTTTGAGTCTAAGCTTTAATTCTGGTAGCGTTAGTCTGGAAGGAATAACCAGACATAACATCTTAAAAATCACTCAATTTAGGCATAAATTCTAAACTGATCTGAGAAAAGTCCAAAGTACAAACGACAAAGCCCAAATCCTGCCATGAAATGCTTAAAAGCTCTGTCTCTTTAAGAAAAAAGCCAGGAAAAAAGTGGTGCTTTAAAACTTTTAAAAAGAAGGCCTCTGCTTCCAGAACAGATGCTGCTAGAAAGAATAGAGGCCTGTCAGTAGCACATATTGTACAGGAATGCAGACCAACCAGCCTTGGGCTCAAAAACTCATTTCAGGTCCAGGTAACTAAGGCATAAAGCCCTGCACAAGAGGCAACCAGATCTCAGAGGCTCTGAGTGTCTCTACTGAGAGAGAAGGATGGAGCTGCAGAGATCCATTCTGAGGTTTTGAAAGGAATGTAAAGTCTCCAGCCCCATCTAGCCACTGTACCACTACCTTTCTGGACAGAGGCTCTGGCCTCACCAAACATGGCAGGACTCATGCACTTGAGAGTGTTGTCAGGCATGAGGCCCAGAAAGCAGTTCATCATTGTCCATAGACTACTGCAGGGTGGCTCTGTGGCTCTCAGAACAAAAAACAATCCTCTGTAGATAGATAAAGCCATTAAAAATGGCAGTCTAAAATTCAAAATGTCACATTTTGTCTTTAAAGGTACTGTGTAGGCACTTTGCTTAATAATCATTTGGAATATCCTTAATAATTTAAAATTATATTCACATTGATCTTAAATTTATAGAAAGAAAAAACGTATATACTTCTATTTATCCACATAAGGAACGTTTATTATCTGAAATAGACAGATAATGCTTTTTCTGTTGTGAAAATCATTTTGCCATGGGAATGATATATTCTGCTCATCAATGCAAGGGCCCAGGTTTACGGTTGGAGCAGTGTTGTTTGCTTTTTTCTTTTCAGAAGAAGAAAAACATTCAACTAAGGGATCCAGAGATTACTGGACAAGAGAAACCTAAAAATAACAGTATTAAGCCTATTAACTATATCATGTGTTAATTTTTAGCTTGATAATATAAAATAAAATGTCTTTTGTAGAGGAGATAAATATTAAGCCACATATCTTAGAGACAATGTGATATTGTTTTAAACTAAAAAGATAAGAGATTAATGCCAATTGAGGTCTAAATGTGATATGCCATCATATTATCTTTTTGGATACACTGACAGACAATGCTCTAAATTAGTGACATGGATTTGGAACTGTATACTCTGATTAGCCAACTAGTCTCCTGTGGGCAGATGTGAGGCTACCAGAGGAGAATAATAACATCCACCTAGAACATTATATATAACTCATACTGAGACCTTTGAACAGGTCCCAATACGCCTGAAAGTATGCTCATGCACTAAGGTGGTAAGAAGCTTAAAAAGTTGAATACTGGGAAGGATATTAAATTAAGAGAGAAAAAAGAAGAATAAATAAATCTACTTGAAAGGTAAATCTCCAAAGAAGAGAGAAACAGAGAAAACTTAACTGTATTCAAGGGTACATAGATTCTAAGTAAACTCATGCTTTTGATCTTAATAATTGAAAGAGAAACAGAAATGAGACAGCAGTTCCTGGCAATTTCAAAGCCATCCTTATCTACAGAGGAAATTCAGGATATCCTGGGTTACATGGAGAAATTCTTGTCACAAAAATGACAATTATGTGTGTGTGTGTCTGTGTGTCTGTGTGTAATTGTATAGAAAATTATGTGGACTCCATACAGTCTTATTTTGATTTATCAACATCAATATAGATATGTGTTCAATGGTAATATTATCTATCCTGTTTGAGTGCTCAAAATGCAACAGACCTCTCTAGAAATGGGGCTGCTAGATTGGATAAGTGTATAGTTATGAAGCCTACAATCTTCCTGACAAAGTTAACATCATGTTGGGAGAGAGGATTGAGTTTGTTTCAACAGGATCGAAGAAGAGGCTTTGTATTCCTTCTAAAGTAAAAAGGAACAAATTTGATACAGAGATCCCCCTGAAGATCTTGGCTAGAGAAAAGAAGGGAAGAAAGAAAGGGACTAAAAACAAGTGATGTAGTTATTAATAACTCAAATTTATGTCACCTCTAAACCTGAGACATAAAAATATCACCAGCTAAAACTTCAGCTATGCATGGTAAATAATCTTGTTTGCTTATATTATTTTCAGAACCTATTATTCCATGCTATTCATTCACATGGCATTCACAGAGATATATATTACAGTTTGGTTATACAATACAAACTAACTTTATAGAAGGGCAGTTGTCTTTCATCTGCTCAAATAAGGAGCAGAAAATAATTTTTAACTGACATGTGCATATTGTTCATTGCACACATTATGTCAATACAGAAATATATATTACCTATGAAAGCTTTATGATTGTAAAAAACCCAAAACTCTAAACAATTAAAAAGCCAGCCCTGACAAGATTTACCCTAGAGATGCAGAGATGCTTAGCCCTACTGTCCCAGCTTTCTGCCTGATCCTACCTCAGATTACATTAATGATGTTTCCTCTAGAGCCTTACCTGCAAGACAGCTTCAAAACAGCTAGGTCACTTGGTCTAGCATCACAAACTGCTTGAATCAAGACTTCACTTAAGGTTGCAATTTATAAGCATACAGAGACTGTTTTAGCCAGCCTTAATAAGCCTGATATATAGAGACAATCTTTTATTAGCCACCTGTTAATAAAGAAGCCAATGACCCTTTCCTCTGAGGTAGTGACTGTCTTTATTTCTGAGGTGTGTTTTTGGTATGCAGGAGAATGATGTACCCTATTTTTGCATTCATTGACAGATATTAATGACCACTGATTGTTATTTCCTGTTATTTTGATGTTGGTGGTGTTAGTGTATATGTGTGTATGGTGTGTGTGTATGTGTGTGTGTGTGTGATTATGTGTATGTGTGTGAATATGTGTGTCTGTACTTTCCTTGTATTTGCTGGTAATCACTTATTTCTTGTGTTTTCTTGAATGTAGTTATTCTTCTTGGGTTGTAGTTTTTCTTCTAATGTTTTCTGTGGAGTTGTATGACCAGCTTGGTCTTCATGAGGTTCTTGAACAACTCCAATGGGGGCTCTTCCAAAAGCTGTTCCCTGTATTTGACATATGTTCTACTAGCTGGACTGCCATGTCTGGCCTCAATGGCAGCATCAGTGCCTAACCAGCAGGGATTTGGAGTGTCAGGGTGATAGATACACAGGAGGGCCACCACCACTCAGAGAATTAGGGCAAGGGGAATGTGATGAGGAGTGTTAGAAGGGAGGCATGGCGGGGTACAGTCATTGAGAAGTCAAGTAAATATGGAAAAAATAACAAAAAAGTCAATGGCCAATGAGCTGAGTCAGGAAATAGGAGGTGGGACATTGTCAGAAAGAGAGAGCATTCTGGGAGATAGTAAAAGAGATTAAAGAGAGACTTGGGGAGCCTAATGACCCAAGGAGGAGGTGGACAAAGAAGTAGGACTTAAACAATCAGGTAGATGTACTTGGAGAGAAGTTGAGGAAGATGCTGAGGAGACAAAAAGAAAGGACTTTAGGAGAGGTAGACAAGTGGTAGACATAGAATTCTTAGTAAAACAAACTTAGAGCTAGTCAGGGGATGATCCAAAGCTTATGGCCTAGACATTTAATAATTATTTATTAATCTCATAGTTTTCATTCCAGGAGCAGGACTAAGAAAGAAAAATCTGATATATGATTTATTCAAATGCTACTGTGGGGCATAGAATTCAAGTTTAGTAAAGTCTTAGGAGAAAGACAATGCAGTTATATTGGCAATGAATATCAGGTTAAAACTTAAGCAGAAATACAAAGTTGAACATAGCAAACTAGTGCTTTTAAATTTCAGAAGGCCTCGTAATTCTATTCTTTGAATGGTTGCTTACCAAGGTTCAGCTGCAGAGGTAAAGTTGGAAAATCCCAAGGCAGGGTGGAGGTTGAGAAGAGATCCTCAGGAAGCCAGGTGTGGTGCTGTTGCTGAAGTAATATAACAGTGGAACAGGAAAAAACATACCTAGGCGCTTTTTAAAGACGACTTATGAATAGGAAATGGGTATTTTACAAAGTCCAGGTTGAGTAGAAAGAGAATCAGTTGGGCCCTATAGACAAGTAACTCTCAAAGCAGTTTCCTAGTCAGAGGGGAGGCTAATAGAGATCTAGGGAAGCCATCACTGAGGGGGATTGTGCTGGCTAGTCACTGGCGGCCCAAACATATGGTGATGGCCTGAGGAGCATTTTCATGAACATAAGATATTTTCCTAGGGTTACAACTGGAGATAGGGAACTTCTGTGATAAGTGGAAGGCAGGAAAGTCTTTAGTGTTGAACAAAGAGACAGGATCAGGCAAATGATGACTCAAGGTTTGAGCTAAACAGAGAAGAGAGAATGAAAGAAGTCAAGAAAGAATCCAAAGCAAGGAAGCATCTGACCAGATAAGAAATGTTTAAATTTATGTTTAAATGATAAAAAGAAGGAGGGATGGGGTTGCCATCCCGCAGTCAGAAGTTCTGACCCAGAATTGTTCCTGTGTGAAGGAACTGCAGGAACAAAAATGTAGAAGGGCATGAGAGAAATTAGGTTCAGTGACAGGCCCAAAGTGGGATTCAGGTCATGGGGAGAGCCAAAACCCTGACACAATTACTGATGCTGTAGTGTGTTTGCAGTCAGGAGCCTATCATGATTGTTCTCTGAGAGGCCCAACAAGCAGCTGAAAGAGTCAGATGCAGATACTAGCACCCAACTAGAAGCCAGGGTCCTCTGTGGCTGAATTGGGGAAAAGCTGGAAGAAGCTAAGGAGGAAGGCACTATCATGGGAAGACCAACAGACTCAACAGAACTGGACCCCCAAGATCTCTCATACAATGATCCACCAATGAGGCAGTATAAACCATCTGATATGAGGCCCCTGAGATAAACACAACAGAGGGCTGCCTAGTCTTGCCTCAATGAGAGATGCATCTAACCCTCCAGAGACTTGGGGCCTTAGGGAGTGGGGAGGACTGGTGCAGGTGGGAGTGGAGGGACAGGAACATTCTCTTTGAGGAGAGGTGATTGGGGAGGATGTATGGGTTGGAGACTGGTCAGGGGGGCAGATAAGGAGGGGAATAAAGTCTAGACTCTAGAAAAGGATTAAAAAATAAAAATAAAGTAAAAAAATATGGGTTAGTCAGAGGCTAGAGGGAGCTCAACGAAGCCCTAGAAAATACTAAGGAGTGAGCATGAGAGTGTGAGAGAGTTCAAGAGCGTGCACACAACCTCAAGCTTTAAGAAGGCCTGTCATCCTGTACACAATAACATAGTCTGTGTATTCCTTATGTGTCTTCCATATGTTCCTTTTTCCAGTTGAGAACCCCAATCTTGTATAAAGGCTGGACCTGGCAGTTAGACTCAGGAATTTCTCTCTTTTTCTTTCCCTTATTTTTCTTTCTCTCCTATTTCATGTTAATCAGAAAGGAGAGACAAGGGATGAAAAGAAAAGGGGAAAATATAGAAACAATAGCAAAAGCAGTTGATTATTGTATCTACTCTTAGAACAAAAAGTATTAATAAGCCAAAATACCTTGCATTGGTCTTTCTAAATTGATGTAAAATTAAGGTTATATTTGGTTACAATATAATTATCAACTCACTATAAGGTATTATACCTACATAATTCTTACAAATGCAGTGTTAAATTCTAGAAAATTTGAAAGCTAGTATTACAAACTGTTTAGGATAAGTGAAAAATGCAAATTAATCATCAATCAAACTTGTGGTCACATTAGATGCTAGTCTAGCTTATATCAGAAATATTTTCTTCAAAATTTCTCTCTTTTTATTTCCTCTATTGTTCTTTATCTCTTATTTCATGTTAATCAGAAAGGAGAGACATGGAATAAAAAGAAAAGGGGAGAATATAGAAACAATAGCAAAAATGGTTGATTATTCTATCTTAGAACAAAAAGTATTAAGGAGCCAAAATACCCTGCATTGGTATAGATCTGTGTATATTGATGTAAAATTCAGGTTATAATTGGTCACAACATAATAATTATCAACTCACTATAAGGTATTATACCTACATAATTCTTACAAATGTAATGTTAATTAAATTCTAGAAAATTTGAAATCTAATATTACAAACTGTTTAGGTAAGTGAGAAATGCACATAAATCATCAATAAAACTTGTGGTCACATTAGATGCTAGTCTAGCTTACATCAAAAGTATTTTCTTCAAAACTAAACATATAGTAAAGAGCTAGATAGTCTTCATAAACCTCTGAGATAAGCTATATTTGGCATTTAAAGATGTTTTATTATTAAAAGATTTTTTTGTCATGGAAACAAGTCTGCTCCTGGCAGAACCATTATTCCTCCTAAAGAAACATGATGAACATCAAAGAATTTCCCCATGGATTTTTCTTCTTATATGGCAAGCTAACTACTGGGCAAGAAAATGTTCATGCCTCAACTGCAGAGGGAATTCTGTTTAAATGGGACAAACAAGATGGAGATTCAAAGGCTGAGCTTTGCAACAGCAAGGTAGACAAGTCCTTCATAACTCTTCCTGTACATAAAGGTTGTAATATACTTGACTAGAAGGCTGGAGATGGATTCTACAAACTTATGGATTCAATTTGTGAGTGACTGTCCAGGCAGTCAAAAAAAACCGTCTGCAATTTTAATGGTTTTGGAAGCTGCTTGCACTGTCCTTACTGCAAAATAAAATAATATTTTTTCCACTTCAGTTGTCTGATGGGGTTAAAGACCAAATAGTCTCACAATTAAGCTTAAATTCTTAGGATTTAAAAAAAATGTTTTAAGGTCTATGAATTAAGGTAGAAAATGATTTAAATAACATAATCTAACTCAGCTTGATAGGATAGATAGCAGAATACTTTCTCCCAAACTGACAAATACAAATGGACTAGATATTGTGAATGTAGTTTTTACTTGGTGTTTTTCATAATTACTAATATTGTACATAATTTATTTATGTAATAGAAAGAGCCTTTTGTTGGACTAAATGGAATTTTTTTTTTTTTTTTTTTTTTTTTTTTTTTTTTTTTTTTTTTTTTTTTTTTTTTTTGGTTTTTCGAAACAGGGTTTTTCTGTGTAGCCCTGGCTGTCCTGGAACTCACTCTGTAGACCAGGCTGGCCTCAAACTCAGAAATCTACCTTCCTCTGCCTCCCAAGTTCTGGGATTAAAGGTGTGCCTCACCACTGCCCGGCTTAAATGGAAGAATTTTAGAAATAATCTGTTATAAGCTAGTGGCAATTAAAAAGTTGATGGCCTATGAGCTGAGAAAGAAAATAGGAGTTAAGACACTGGCAGCAAAAGAGAAGATCTGGAATATGGTAAGAGATAAAAGGGAGACATGGCGAAGAGCCTAGAGAGACAAGCTGGGAGACAGAACGCAAAGAAACAGATCAAGGAGATGGACACAAACCAGTAGGTAGATGAACTTGGAGAGACACTGAGGGAGACACTGAAGAAACAAAAAGGAAGAAGTGGGCCCAGACTTAAGGAGAGGTAACTAACAAAGGAATAGACATAGAATAATTTAATTAGTTACCTAAATTAAGAGCTAGTGGCAAAGAGAAAAAGCTCATGGCCTAGGTATTAATAATAACTAATTAGTCACAGAGTTGTAATTCCACAAGAAGGACTAGTAAAGCAAAAGTGGATATATTACACCACATATTTTTCTATACTTCTTGGCTCCCAAAGACAAATTCTATGTATTCTCTGTCCAATATCAGCAGGAAGAAATCATAAGAAAACTACATCCATATCCTAGAGATGGAGTGGTTGATTTTGGGTTATTCAATGGGCGTTAAATGTTTGTAGTCTTCTACTGGGGGCTGGTCACAGTTTGTTTTAGACAGGGAGGAAAAAAATTAAAGAAGCAAAATTTAGGTATTTCTTTTTACTTTTCTTTTCTCTGTTCTTTTTCATTAGGCAAGAGGAAGGGGTTGTAAAGAAAAGGGCAAGTACAGAAATACTGCAAGAATATTAGACACAAAGTGGTAGATTATTGAATCTACTCTATACCAAAAAGCATTTTATAGCTATATTATTATATTTTTAGAGATTGTTGGATTTTATGCAAAATTGAGCTTATATTTTAAACATTAGTACAAAATTTTATATGTCATGGAAATAAGGTAATTTTTGATATATTGGTATAAGTTATTATGTATTGATATTAATTTAAAAATAATTTTGAACTTGTAATATATATATATATATATATGTGTGTGTGTGTGTGTGTGTGTGTGTGTGTGTGTTTGTTTTTATGTAATAAATGATGCCTATGTAATTCTTAAAGATACAAGGTAAAGTTCAAGTTCTTTTAAAAGCTGCTATATGGAATGTTAGGGATAAATAAAAATATAAATTATAGATATTCTAACTCATAGTTATATTAGATTCAAATTTAGTTAATTGCAATAAGATGTTTCAAGGTTATTCAGATAGTAATAGCCAAGGAAAATGTTTGACAATTCATATATACTATAGATAGAACATTGGTTTTCAAACCTCAGAGATTCATTGAATATGAAATTTAAAAATCCCTCATTATTAAAAGGTCTTTTTTGAATGTCTTTTTTGTGTATTCCTAAGTGTACCCCTGTTAGACTTCAAATAAGATGCTGAACATCATTAACCTCCATATTGAGTTACATCAATTTTGACAAGTGAGCCACTGAGCAAAGAAAATGCTCATGCTTCAACTTCAGAAATTTTCTTTCAGAAAGGACAAACAGATGCAGGGAGGTCAACTGTCAAACTTTGTCAAGACAGGGGAAGGAAGTTCATCACAATTCCTGTGTTACATAAGTCTGCCAGATATTCTGGTCCAGAATAATGGAGACAATTTTGGAAAATTTTTTAGGCAGCCAACTATGTCTATCATTTTTTTTAGTTCATTCATTAAATTACTTTATTTATTTACATTCCAAATGTTGCCTGTTTACCAGTTCCTCTTCCAGAGTTCTTCATCCCATTTTTGTGGCCTTTGCATTTGAGAGGGTTTTTCACTACTACCCACAACCATCCATACCCACCGCTGCCCTCTCAGAATGCACTTTACCTGAGGCCTCAAGTCTCTGTAGGATTAGGTGCGTACTCCTCCACTGAGGCCAGAAAAAACAGTCTTCTATTACATATGTGCTGAGGGACCATGGACCAGTCAATGTGTCCTCTTTGATTGGTGGCTTAGGCTCTGGGAGTTCTCAGGGATCCAGGTTAATTGATACTGTTGTTCTTCATATAGGGTTGCCATCCCTTCAGCTTCTTCATTCCTTCTAACTCTTCCATAGGGGACCCTGAGCTCAGTTCAGTGTTGGCTGTAAGTAGCTGCATCTATCTCAATAATCTGCTGGTAGGTTGGCTAACTTCATCACCCATTAAGTTTGGCAGTCTTTCCCATTGCAGTCACTGGAACTTTCTTGAGGTTCTGCCTGATTTCTAATCCCTACAGCTGCATATTTACACTCATTAAACTGGCCCTCTGGGTTACTTCCCAAATACCTAATCCTGCCTCCATTTCCCCTTTGTCTCCCCCAAGGTGATCTCTACCTCCCTCTGCATCCTGTGATTATTTTGTTTCCTCGTCTAAGTGGGAATGATGCATCCTCACTTGGACCTTCCTTCTTCTTAAACTACACATGGTCTGTGAGTTGTATCATGGGTATTCTGTACTTTATTTGTTAATATCCACTTATCCATGAGTACAAACTATCCATGTCTTTTTGAGTCTGAGTTACCTTACTCAGGATATTTTCTAGTTCCACCCATTTGCCTGTAATTCATGATGTTCTACATTTTTAGTATTCTATTATGTAAATGAAGTACATTTTCTGTATCTATTTTTCTACTGAGGGACATCTTCAGTTGTGAGTTGTTTACAGCTTCTGACTACTATGAATAAGGCTGCTATTGAATTAGTGGAGCATGTGTCCTTATTATATGTTGGAATATCTTTTGGTTATATGCCCAGGAGTGGTATACCTTATTTCTCAGGTAGTACTGCGTCCAATTTTCTGAGGAATCACCAGATTGATTTCCAGAGTGGTTGTACCAGTTTGCAATCCCCCCCTCCCCCATTAGTTGAGGAGTGGTTCTCTTTCTCCATATCCTTGCTATGTGCTGTCACTTCTGTTTTTGATGTTAGTCATTCTGATTTGTGTAAGGTGAAATTTTAGGGTAGTTTTGTTTTGCTTTTTTCCTGATGACTAAGAATGTTGAACATTTCATTACATGTTTCTCATTTATAAAGGATTTTTTTTGAGAATTCTCTTTTTGACTTTGTACAGCATTTTAAAATTTGGGTTATCTGGGTTTTTTTGTAGACTAACTTCTTGAGTACATTATATATTTTGAATATTAGCTTTCTGTCAGGTGTAGAGTTTTGAAGATCTTTTTCCAATTTGGGGGACACTACTCCACCCACAAAACATTTCACCCCAAATTTATTCTGTCTAGAAGAAACACAGGCATGGTGGATGGAACAGAACTGAGAAAATGGCCAACCAACAGCCACACAAAATGAAACCCATCCAATGGGCAAACAACATTTTCTAACACTATTAATGATACTCTATTATGAATTTGTAGACAGGAATATTTTGTCTTTTGAGAGGCTCCACCCAACAACTGACTCAGGATTTTCTCAAAAGCTGTTGCCTGTACATGGAGTATGTTCTCTCTGGGCTCCCTTATCTGGCTTCAGTGGGATAGGAAGAACTTAATTTTGCAAAGACTTGAAGCTCTAGGGTGAAGGATGACCATGGAGACCTTCACCCACCAGAGGAAAAAGGGATGGGGACATATGGAGAAGATTATGGGAGGAGGTTACCAGGAGAAAGACCATGATTGGGATATAAAATGAAGTAGTAAAAAAAATTACATTAAATTAAAAAGAAAAAACGATGATTTTTCAGGCCTCTAGCTAAAATTCTTCCTTATTTAAAAGAAACTGGAAGACTTAAATGTAAGGCAAATGCTAAGCAATTCTCAAGTTCCTGCATTTCACCAGCATGGTATCTTTGTGCTCAGGACCAGTTTGAAATTCCTGTTCCATTTCCTTGCATTAAAAATAATAGGGCAATAATTTCTAAATATTAATTAAAATATTGTCTAAAAGTCAATACTCAATTATCCAACTCTTTCCAAAATACTGTATGTTTTTTAAGGATAGATTTATTGTTCTGACTCTAAATCTATTACAATTTGATTACATCTCATAATTGCTGAGGCTCTTTATTGGTCTCTACTTGTAGGCAATGCGGTAAAAGATAGCACAATCCTTCCCCATTCATCCTGAAGAATTTTGAACACTTTAGTTTCGCTTATATTGACTTTTTGGATTGTTACAGATGATTTGGCCTTTTATGGGAAACAGATATAATAGGTTGATGTGAATTCAAGTGTTTTTAATGTTATTTATTTAGTTTAAATTTTGATAACATATCCCTCTCTCTCATCTCCTTCCCAGGTACTCTCTCTCATCACTCCTCCATCCATCTTCCAATTTTACTTTTATTCTCAGAAAGAGGAAGGCTCCCATTGATATCAACCAATCTTAGCATCTCAAATTTCAGTAATACTGGATACATCTTCTCATGTTCAAGTTAAATGAAACATTCAAGTTAGGGGAAAGCATTTCTAAGACAGCCAACAAAGTTAGAGATAGGCCTGGCTCCTACTGCTAGAAGTACCACATGAAGACCAAGCTGTACATCTATTATTTATTGAAGAGTACCTAGGTCTGTCCCATGCATATCCTCTAGTTAGCAATTTAGGCTCTGTGTGTTCCCACGGGTTCAGGTTAGTTAATTCTGTAGATTTTCATGTTTCATTGATCTCTCCTGTTCGTTCAATTCTTCCTCATCCACAGGATTTCACAAACTCCACCGAATATTTTTCTGTGGGTCTCTGAGTCAGTTTAAGTCAGTTACAATATAAAGCTTCTCTTACAACAGTTATGCAAGGTTCTTGTCTGCAAGTATAGCAGATCATTATTATTAGTGTTAGAGATTGGCTCCCTCTCATGTCATGGATCTCAAGCTTGGCCAGTCAGTATTTAGTCATTCCCTCAATTTCTCCTCCATCTTTGTGCTTTGTGCCATCTTATAGGCATGGCAATAATGGGTTGAGGATTTTCTGGTTGTTTAGATGTCCCAATCCCTCCACTAGAAGTCTAGGCTAGTTGTACGAGACGGCTGTTTTAAGTTTTATATCCCCCAATAAAAGGAATCTTAGCCTCATAGCTTGCTGGGACTTATCTATAGAATGGGAAAAGTTCAGCAAATTGGCACCAGACAGCAGAACGAAATCTGATATATATATATATATATATATATATATATATATATATATATATATGTATATGTGTATATATACATATATATATACACATATACATATATACACACACATATATACACACATATATGTGTGAATATATGTATATGTGTATATATCCGTATATATACATACATATACATATATACATACATATATGTATATATGTATATGTATGTATATATACGGATATATACACATATACATATATACACACATATATATATACATACATATATACATATATATGTATGTATATATGTATATTGTATATATACATATATATACACATATACATACATATATATACATATATGCATGTATATATATACACACATATACATATATACACACATACATATATACACACATATACATATATACACATATATACATACACATATATGTATGTATATATGTGTATATATGTATATATATGTATATATATGGATATATATGTGTATATATATACTAAGGGAATTCAAAAAATTATCATATCCTACTACAAAAGCCTCTATTGAACAAAAGTAGAAAATCTTGATGAAATAGATATATTTTTAAACATATACCAGGTATTAATGTCATATCAGGATCAGACTGACCATCTAAACAGTCCCATAACCCCTCAAAATATAGAAGCAATCATTAAAATCTTCCAACCAAAAAAGCCCAGGACCAGATGATTTGAGTGCCGAGTTCTATCAGACCTTACAAGAAGACCTACTGCCAATACTCTTACAACTATCCCACAACATAACATCAGAAGGAATAATACCTAATTCATTCTATAAAGCCACAGATACTCTGATACCAAAACTACACAAAGAGCCAACAAAGAATGAGAACTTCAGACCAATTTACCTTATGAATATCAATGTAAAAATACTCAATAAAATTCTCACAAATGTTATACAAGTACACCTCAAAACAATCATTCACCATGATCAAGTAGGCTTCATTCTAGAGATGCAGGAGTGATTCAATATACAGAAACCCATCAATGTAATCGATTGTATAAACACACTCAAAACAAAACAAAACAAAACACATAATAATCTCATTAGATGCTGAAAAAGCATTTCACAAAATTCAACATCCCTTCATTTTAAAAACCTTGGAAAGATCAGGGTTTCAAGGCCTATACCTAAACATATTCAAAGCAATATACAACAAACTGGTAGCCAACATCAACCTAAATGGAGAGAAACTTGAATGAATCCCACTAAAATCAGAGACTAGATAAGGCTGCTCACACTTTCCCTGTCAATTCAATATAGTACTCTTAAGTCCTAGCCAGAGCAATTAGATGACAAAAGGAGGTGAAAGGGATATAAATTGGAAAGGAAGAATTAACAATACCACTATTTGCAGATGAATAATAGTATACTTAAGTGACCTCAAAAATTCCACCAGAAAACTCCTATAGCTGATTAACAATTTCAGCAATGTAGCTGGATATAAAATTACCTCAAATGAATCAGTATCCTTCCTTTTTCTCTTCTCAAAGGATAAATGGGCTGAGAAAGATATTAGGGAAATGACACCCTTCAAAATAGTCACAAACAATGTAACATATCTTGGTGTTACTGTAACCAACAAGTGAAACATTTATATGACACGAACTTCAAGTCCCTGAAGAAAGAAATCAAAGAAGACCTCAGAAGATGGAAAGATCTTCCATGATACTGATTGGCAGGATTAACATAATAAAAATGGCCATCTTGCTCAAAGCAATGCACAGATTAATTGCAATTCCCATGAAATTTCCTACTCAATTCTTTATAATGTAAGAAAGAACAATTTGCAAATTCATTTGGAATAATAAAAAACCCAGGATAACAAATAGTATTCTCAACTATAAAAGAATTTCTGGGAAACACTATCCCTGACTTCAAGTTCTATTACAGAGCAATAGTGATGAAAACTGCATAGTATTGGTACAGAGTCAGGAAGGTAGACCAATGGAATAGAAGTGAAGACCCAGAAATAAACTCACACTCTTATGGTCACTTGATCTTTGACAAATAAGCTAATACTGTCTAGTGGACAAAAGAAAGCATTTACAACAGATGGTGCTTGTTCAACTGGTGGTCAGCATGAAGAAGTATGCAAATTGATCAATTCTTATCTCCTTGTACAAATCACAAGTCCTATTGGATCAAGGATCTCCACATAAAATCAGATAATAATAATGAAAGTGGAAAAAGACCTCAAACACATTGGCACAGTGGAAATTTTCTTTAACAGAAAACCAATTGTCCAGGCTCTAAGATTCACTATAGATAAATATGTCCTCATAAAATTAGAGAGCTTTTGTGAGGCAAGCGACACTGACTGTCAATAGAAACAATTACAATCAAGTGACTGGGACAAGATCATTGCCAATCCTATATACCATAGAGTGCTAATATTCAACATATATAAAGAACTCAATAAGTTACACTCCAGAGAACCAAATAACCCTATTAACAATGGGGAACAGAAGTAAAAAGAGAATTGTCAATTGAGCAAACTCGAATGGCCCAGAAGCACCTAAAGAAATGTTCAACATCCTTAGTCATCAGAATGATCATGAGATTCCACCTCACACCAGTCAGAATGGGTAAGATCAAAAACTCAGGTGAGTGCAGCTGCTGGAGAGGATGTAGAGAAAAAAATACTCTTTTGTTGGTGGGATTGAAAGCTGGTACAAGCACTCTGGAAATTAGTCTGGCAGTTACTCAGAAAAATGGATATCTGAGGACCCAGCTATACCGCTCCTGAGCATATATCCAAAAGATGCTTCAACATATAACAAGGACACATTCTCCACCTGTGTTCATAGCAGCCTTATTTATAATAGCCAGAAGCTGGAAATGATCCAGATGTCCCTCAGCTGTGGAACTGATCTAGAAAATGTGGTACATTTACACAATGGAGTACAACTCAGCTATTAAATTAATGACTTCATGAGATTTGTAGGCAAATGCATGGAACTAGAATATATCATCCTGAGTGAGGAAACTCTTTCACAAAAGAACACAGGTATTCCCTGATTAGTGGATATTAGGCATAAAGCTCAGATTTCCCACAATAAAATTTATAGACCATATGAAGCTGTATATGATGCAAGACTAAAGTGTGGATGATTCAGTCCTACTTAGAAGGGGGAATAAAATAACCTTTAGGAGGTAGAGGTAGGAGGGACTTGTGAGGAAGAGAGCAGGAGATAAGAAAAAATGGGGTAGAATCAGGTATAGGACAGGGGAGGACTAGAGAGGTTCAGGTAATTGAATAGAGGTGTGTACCAAAATGGGACGTGGAATTGAGGATAGCCACCAGAAAGGCCCTGTTGCCAGGAAAGAATCTCTCAGGACACAATGTTATTGACATTAGCTAAAATACCCAACAACGTGGAAAGAGAACCTGTAGAGACCATATGGAGAATTTAGACATGGCCCCTGGTTGAAGGATGGGACCACCTATCTCAAAACATTTAACACAGAATTTCTCCTGACTAAAAGAAACAAAGGGATAAAGAGTGGAATAGAAACTGAAGAAAAGACTGTCTAGAACTGCCCAATTGTGGATCCATCCCATCTTTAGACTGCAAACCCAGACACTATTGCTGATGCCAAGAAGTGCTTGCTGGAAGGAGCTGTCAGTTGAGAGGGTCTGCCAGAGCCTGACCAATATAGGTGGGAATGCTCACAGCCAACCACTGGACTGTACATGGGGACCCCAATGGAGGAGTTAGGACAAAGACTGAAAGAGCTGAAAGCATTTGCCACTACATAGGAAGAACAAATATATCAATAATCCAGAACCCCAGAGCTCTGATGAACTAAACCACCAACCAAAGAGTACACATGGAGGGACCTATGGCTCCAGATATATATGTAGCAGAGAATGGCATTATCTGGAATCAGTGGGAGGAGAAGCCCTTGGTCTTGTGAAGACTTGATGCCCCGGTGTGTGGGAATGCTAGGGTGGTTAGGAGGTAGTGGAAAGGTGAGTGGGAGAGCACCCTCATAGAAGCAGGGGTAGGGAGGATCAGATGGGGGTTTGCAGAGGGGGAACCAAGAAATAGGATAACATTTGAAATGTAAATAAAGTAATCAATTAAAGAAGATCATTAAAAGAGTGTAGACATCAGCAAACAAGTTCAAAAAGGGGATATAGGTCTAAACAAAAATTCTTGACAAAGAAATACCTAATGGATGAAAAGCTCTTAAAGAAATGAAAGAAATTAATAGCATCCTTAGTCATCAGCAAAATACAAATAAAAACAACTCTGAAATTTCATTTTATACCTTTCAGAATGACTTAGATCATTATTTAGGTGACAGCTCATGATGGTTAGAATGTGGAACAAGGGAAATACTCCTTTATTGTTGGTAAAAGTATAAATTTGTGCAATGATCTTGGAAATAAATTTGGCATTTCTCAGAAAATTGGGAATAGTTTTACTTCATGAGCCATCTATACCACTCCTGGGCAAAACAAACTGATGCTTGACCAGACCACAAGGACACTTGGACAACTATGTTCATAGAAACTTCATTTATAATATCCATAAATTAAAATAAACTAGATGTCCCTAAACTTAAAATGGATAAAGAAAATGTGGTAAATTTACACAATTTTATATTATGCAGCTATTAAAAAGAATGCTGTAAACTTTTTAGATTACAGATTACTGAGCAAGGTGATTACATTACCTCTTATTGAGGGACAGAAGGAAATATTTCAGAGCTTTTCTCCACACAGACACTGCTGCACAATGTTCTAAATGGCAACATTCACATTTTAATGTGTTCTGGACTCATGCATGGATTCCTGGAGACAATTCTACTGAGAATCAGTTCTTCATGTTGAATATAGGATAGATTTATAAGTTTTTTTTCTGCTCTGGGCTGGTTTCTGAATTCTCATTAGTTCTGTGGATTCTTAAAAGATGGAAAAAACATGGAACAGTACTGACCTCTTGAAAACCCAATACTTTGAGTAAAGATGGACCCAGCATAATGGTGTGCAGCCAGCCTCAGTGAGGGCCTTCATCAGGGAGCAGGAGAAACAGTCCTTAGGAGAAGTAATTTGAACAGAAATTTTAAAGGGCCTGTGCCATTATTTAGAGAGTGAGCATTTCACTCTGAAATTTGATTCTGAGCAGAATAATAAGAGCACAGTCGAAGCAGTGCTAACACAATACATTGCAACATTAGAGCATTATGGATTATTTGTCATTATTTTTGAAGCTCCAATAAACTGCTATGGCACAATGTGGAGTCATCAAAATGAGAGGACATTTTCTCCTAACTATGCAAATGAACAGAAGAACCAAGACAATCAGCTCCTATGAATACTTACAGACTTTATAAGGATGAAAGAGTCCCCTCACTCTTTCACTTTATTACTCCCTCTCTTCCCTTTTCTCTCTCCCCTGCCCTCCCTCTCTTTTACCCTTCATGTCTCCTATCATACCTTTGTACCTTTAGGTAAGAAAAAAATCTCCTTCCTGAAGAACCATTCTTGGAAATTAATGGCTCTCTCCCCACAAATTTGTGATGCTACTAGAAAACAAGTCAAATATGTTTTTACTTCCAATCTTTTATTTTATTGACTTCACATTTTGGTATTTGTTAGAGTCCTTTTTTCACTATGAAGATTTGCATTGTTCTATGGTTTTATGCATCTATACCGTTCATTGTAATTTTTAGCTCCATGTCATATGTGATAGAGATCATCCTGTTCCTAAAGATTCTTTAAGCTTATTTTGTTCATAACTCAAATGATAAGAAACACATCACAATGTAGACAAGATTAAATGATTTAAAAATTTTAAGTTTATTGAAGTCTAGGTAATTTTATTCACTTAAAAACTAATATTTATAAATAATCATAGTATTCATAAATATACGAGTAACTGTGCTTCTAGTCTTTCATTGTTTTTCCCAATATGAGAAAAATATTTATATTTTCATCAGAAAGATATATTTTTATTTTTATTATTTATGCAATTGGGTAAGAATTAGGGTTAGGGTAAAGGTTAGTGTTAAAAAAAGTAAAAGGCAAACTATAGTGAAGTAAATGATTTTAATTTTAAAAGTAAATTTGATGAAATGATGGTTAGACAATGGCAATTGAATCATATTTCATGAGTATTTAAAGTTTTCACTGAAAACCAACTGAACAACCAGGCAGCAAACCGAGAAACACCGCATAACATTTCCCATGGATCTACATATTAAGATTACACTTATCCAAAGATCAGTTTTCAAGTGTTGGGAGTCAGAGAACCAGTATGTTCCTAACTGTGCAAAAAACACTCAGGGCAAATTATGGCTACATATTCCAGAACAATTGGACAACAAAATTTTGGTTTGATCATACACAAGCATACGTACACACACACACACACACACACACACACACACACACACACACAGATGCACACACACATACATACACACAGACACACACACACACAAAGACATGGCGAAAGCGAGACAGAGAGAGAGGAGGAGGGAGAAAGATGTAAGTATAAGTAAAGGAAGGTTGGTATTAGAAAGTATGTCGGGATCCATAATGGGACAAACTAATAATGAGCAGATGATCATCCTGAAATGCTTGCCTCAGATTATTATATAATCTGAGATGAGTGTGCCCCATTAGCAAGGCTGTGGTGATTTGGGAAAGATTCCTGCTATTAATATGCTTTTCCCATTATTACTATTATTAAACATATGCAACTATCACTAAGCAATAGCACACCCCTTTGTAGCAGATCTCTGCAGATCCACGAAGATGTACTGTCTTGTAGTGATACTATACAGACAAATAGATGACTTCTTAAGTCTTAATGATGATCCTATAAGAATTCCTAAAATTATATCAGTGATTACTAAGCTCTTTTATATCGGGACTGCTATTAAGTCCCTTAGGCGTAGTCAAACTGCAATGAGAACTCTGCCAGTCTCCCGAGTGTTATCATTTAATTGCCCTGAGAGAGATAGTAACTGGACCTTCTCCTGCTCAGAGCACATTCCAAGAGGTCATAAAACAATTAGCCTAGGTTACTAGAGGGAATCCACAATTTATTATAGGTACCAGGACAGAAGAGAAAATATTGCCTGGGTTTATCTATACAAAACTTCACTAATTTCTTAAGTTATAGTTTCAAACTTTCTGTGAACCTGTGGAGCTAGACAGGTGATGAATGTCTAGTTGGATAATTACTCCTAATGGATATTCATGTAAACATTCTGTGTTGTAAACTTCTATTTCAATTTATGACTTGAATTTTGGTGTGAACTTGTGATGAACTTTGTAACATGTGATCATATACTCTGAATGGCATATAAATACTGAAGACAAAGAGTTGGTGGAAGAGGGAGTTAGGAATTAGTTAGTTAGTTAAGACCCCATTGCCCTTTCCTTCCCCTGCCTAGAATTTTTCTCCCTTAGGTTTTTTACTTTGTTAGAATCTTTTCTTCTTCCCCACTCAGGACTTTTCCACGTTTCCCCCTCAGATAGCTTTCATAGCCATACTTTTTACACTTAACCAACTCTATAGAAAGTTTTCTAAGTGTCTTTTCTTCCTGCAAGTTAGAGCTCAGCAGTTCTTGCTGAGATAGAACAAAGGCCATGTTGCCTAATCCTCTGCTGTTAGGCTACAGGTGTTTTTTTTTTTTTTTTTTTTTTTTTTTTTTTTTTTTTTTTTTTTTTTTTTTTTTTTTCTTTATTTACACTTCAGATGGCATCCCCTTTCCCCATTCCCCCCCACCCCCCTTAGGAAACCCCTATCCCATGCCCCCTTTTCCTTTTTGCATTTATACATTTTTTAAAAATAATGTTAATCATAGGCTTTATAAGTTTGGAATTGTTCAATCAGAGGTATAACCCACTGACCAACCTAGATATAACAACTATCTTTGACTGGTGGAGATACTTGAACCTCTGCCTCCCTGTCTCCCCCCTCTTTCTCTCTTTCTTCACCTAGCTGCTCCTCTCTTTCTTCTTCTCCTCTTCTTACTCCTTTTCTTCCTCTCAGTACTCCTCCTACCTTAGCTCCTCCTACACATCACCCTTCCTGTTAAAATGAAACTGTTAAATGAAACAGGATGGGAAAGCTGACAGCAGCCAGATAAGGCTATCTCCTTAGAGGTCCCCCAGAGTAGGACATACCCAGAGACAGATACCCATAGGCTACAGGTGTTAATCACCCTAGCCTGCAGTCTGTTACTCTCAGAAGAAGTTTTCAAGATAGTACAAGGCTATTTACTTAACCCCTTGCTGGTCTTAGGGCCAGGTCAGCTACAGTAGCATAGGGGCTGCATTGAGAAGAACCTGAGGGTGGGAGGAGGAGAAAAAAGAAGAAGCAGCTGCATCTCTCTCTCCCCTTCTCAAACCCCCAAGCCGGGGGAGAGGAGGTTGGCCCCTGGCAAAAGTAGTGTCAGAGATTCTCATGAGAAAAGTACAGTGATGTATATACATGAATATATCACAAGAAAAACCTTTACATTTTTATGTATTAAAAATATTAAGTAAAACACATAAGAAAAGATAATAATATTATGTTCTCTTTAGGAAAATGATTAGAAAAGGACATCATCAATCTAAGCTAAATAATCTAGCTTCACAGCAATACACATGCAGGTGGACTCAGTGACTTTCAAAGAAAGAACACTCAAAATTAGGAAAACATTCCCAGATGAGTATGGAAATGGAGGGGGGGAAAGGAGGGTAGGTTCGATCAAACTCCATTATATACATATATAGACATCTTGAACATTAAAAAATAAACATTTGATAAATAAACAATTGCATTAAATATTATAATATTAAAGCAGATCAAAATGCCTAAGATGTGTAGAACTCCAACTTGATACCAGCCAATTCTTCATCCCCCCTTTTCTTCTTAATACCTTTGCTTATCACCTCTTCAGTAATCTGATTTCTGTTTCCATTGAGATCAGAGGTGATATTTTTCTTTCATGATATATTACACTCTTCACTCGTTTTTGACTCTGAAGGAAGTCAGGAAATGTATCTGAGTTCAATGATTTTGAACAGAAGCTACTATTGTTTTGTACAACACATAGTCAAGGTCAAGATTGGTTTCCTGCAGGACTTCTGCTCCCTGGAGTATACAGTATAAAACAGCCTGCTTGTTTGATATGTTGTTTCTCTCTCTCTGTTTTCCTTTGAAGACTTCCTAAGCCTCCCAATGAAAACCACTCAGCCATTCTTTCTGTCAATCTCATATTTGGAGGAACCATGCAGATCCCTGGCATTCAATAGGAGAAACTCCCAGGATTAGTTTCTTCTTTTTCTCCCTAAAAGCCCTTAAGTGTAGAGATAACTATGAAGTTATAACTGTAGTAGATTCGTCAAGTCTTAGCATCTTTCCTTCAGAATACATAATATTATGGCATGGGGAAAGTATAAGTATTTACATGTAGTTAGAGACTATACTGCATTAGATGGGAGGGAGGAACTGGTTTTCTTTATGGAGACTGTTGACTTCTTATTTATCAAGCTTCTCAGAAAATTTGGGATGTTATGGGAGAAGCTTTTCAGGCTGGAGGTTTGGATAGTGAGCTTTATGTCATATGTTCAAAGTATGCAGTGTCATCTTTAATAGAATCTTACATTGAAGCTCTCAAGTGCAACCACAGACAATTACAAACTTGATATTGTTTTGTTTAGGTCTTGGACCAACAAATCTACAGGAATTTTCTCTTGCCTTGTTTTGTGTTTTTTTTGTTTCGTAGTCTATGCTGCTTGTGGGAGCATTATCAGCCATGTAGTGTATTTTATTTAAAGTATATCTGTACTTTTTGCATACATATACATTTATGTATTCTAACTGTTTCAAATAAAAATAATACAGATTTATCCTTATTGTTTATATAACAAATATAGTGTTATAGACCTTACTTTCTTTTCTCTACTGCTGTATGGTATTTCTTGCCAGTTAATTTATTTTTATTGTCCTCATCTTTTCTCATAGCTTTTTTATTCTTTTTTGTTTGTTTTTTTTTTGTTTTTGTTATTTTTTGTTTTTCAAGACAGGGTTTCTCTGTGTAGCCCTGGCTGTCCTGGAACTCCCTCTGTAGACCAGGCTAGCCTTAAACTCAGAAATCCACCTGCCTCTGCCTCCCAAGTGCTGGGATTAAAGGTGTGCGCCACCACATGGTTGGCCATTTTTACTCTGATGTCTATTTTATGTTATATATTCAATTTTAAATTATCACAACTATGAACCATAGACAAAGTAGAACATGGAACACTTGCCTTTACTGTATCTGGTTAATATCACTGATGATAACATTTTCTAGGTCTATTTATTTCCCTACTAAATCTTTGAGAATTGATCAATGCTTTCATGAAAGTGACAGAAAACATGATCAACATGGTAAAAAAAAAAAAGCATTTCTTTTCCATATACCATTACAAATATACTGAGAAAGAAATCATGAAAATATTTGTATTCACAGCATCAGAATCTATCTATTAGGAAACCTAACCAATATTGTGAAAATTTTCTACACTAAAAGCTACAAATCTCTGAAGAAAAGAGATGTAGGAAGACACCAGAGGATGAAAGGTCTCTCATGGTCCTGGTGTGGTATCATTAACATTGTAACATGTGTATGTTAACAATGTTTAGAGATTCAACATAATCCCAAACAAAATACACATGGGATTCTTCACAGAAACTGTGTGTCATCTTAAACTTTATATGTGGACACAAGTGGCTCTGGATCATCAAAGCTATTTTAAGAAACAAATAACTTAGAGGGTTTACAATATCAGATTTCAAGTCATATTACAGAATTATAGTATTTAAAAACTATGATAACAGCAAACACAGATAAGTCAATCAATATAATGAAAAAGGAATAGAACATTTGAGTATGCATAGCTGGAGTCATGTGATATTTGATAAAGATGCCAAACTTCACAAACCAGGGAAGGCAGCATCCCCCAAAAATGATCCTGGAAAAACTGAATGTCCACATGCAGAAAAATGATATCCATATTTACCACTCTACACAGAAAATCAAATACAAATGTTCGAAAGATCTTAATGTGAAATCTAAAGCTCTGAAACTATTGGAAAGAAACTTAGACAGTACTGAATGAAGATCCAAATTTAGGAAAGGATTTATGAATAAGCCTTCATTCAAACAGGACTTAAGGCTAATAACTGACAAACAGGATCACATAGAACTAATTATCTGTGAAGCTAATGAAATGATTAATTAAACAAAGATACAGCCCATAGAGTGTGAGAGGATCCTTGCTAGTTATACTTCTATTAAGAGATTAATATCCAGAAATACACAGAGAGGTGAAAAAATATAACACAGACAGCCAATGTCACAAAGGAAAACTGACAAAGGATCTGTAGAAAGAATTTTAAAAGAAGAAATAAAAATAGAAAACAAACACTGAAGGAAGTATTCAAAATTCTTAGCAGGTAAAGAATTTAAACTAATAGTACATTGGGATGTCATATTACCCATGTCAGAATGATGAAGATCAAGAAAAGAACAGACAACATATCCTACAGAAGATGTATAAAATGTTAACCGCCTTTCATTTTTTTAAGTGGGAAAGGAAACTAGGCAATCAGTATGTAAATAGGGGTTAGGAATTCTGAAAACCTAATAGAAATTTTACGACAATAGCCTTGATTCAGCATTTCTTGGCATGTGCCAAAGGACTCAACATTCTCTTTTTCAGACATATGCCCATTTTTACTGTTTCTCTAGTCACAATAGGCAGGAAGAAAATCAACCTAAATGTCCTACATCTCCTGAGTGGATTGAGAATGTGGTACATATAAACAATGAAGTAATCCTTGGGTGTAAAAAGACAATTATCCTTTAACATCATCACCATATTAGGTGTTTCTCCTGTAGATAAGGCAAATTAAAATTCTCACACACTCCAACCTGCTGGGCTATAGTCCAAAGAGAAATAATGGAGGAAGGTCACTCAGTTGATGTTCAAAGATACCATTGTTTGTCTTCCTTTTATAAAGAGCGTGGACATGCATGTCTCAGCGCAGAATTGGGAGAAAGTCCAGAGCTTCCTCCAAGATGCTTGTGGTTCTGTTCACCATAGCCTTGCTGGCTCTAAACTCAGCTCAGAACACAGATGATGGTACCTCCAGATGAAGAATTACAGGGTGGTTCTGGAGACATTCAAGGAAAAGAGAGGAGAAAGGAGGGGAGAAATGACAGAAATGGGTTAGAAGAAAGCAGAATCTAGGATTTCTCTGATAAAGGTTGGAATAGTTATGTCTTTAGCATAACATGACCTTTTTACTTAATATTTTATCTGAAATCTATAAAATTTTTGAAGCGAGTAATACGATCATCCATATTTTCTTTAGAATATTGTTCTGCACAATGTAAAGAAACATGGAAAAAAGGACAGATTTGAGAGTATATAATAGTCAGAGTGTGTACTGAAAGCAGACAGCTTTGCTGCAAATGGTTGCCAGAAACAAGATACAGACAGTCACGTCAGAATTAATTCAAAGTATAGAAATATAGAATAAATTTAATTCTGTAGATACTGACATATAATTATTAGAGCCAACTCTATATGTTTTACTCAGTCCACCTCCAGAATGTTAAGCAGATCATATAACACTTTAAGATGTGTATGCAGAGATTTGTCTCTTGGGTGAACTATGGGTTATTGAAGAAACAAATGAGTGGGACACATTCTTAAGCTTATTTCTGTAGTATAACTTCAAAAATGCAGTGTAATTTCAAATATGGAGCAGTTTGATAGTAGTTATCCTGGGAGAATTAAAAAAATCTTTATGTTTTTTTAATGGAGGGTAAGAATACAGGGAATCACAAATGCTTTTATAACATAGTACTTTTCCAGAAGCATCTCTGACATTAACTGTAGAGCTTAGTTGTGGTTAGAAGTTTGACTCTGAAAGCCACATTTTTGTAGGACCTCTGTAAACTCTGAACAATTGTAGTCTGAAATTTCTGTTTATTCTATTCATTATTTCTAGATGTCAACAATGCTCAGACCCCTGATGAACAACCAGGTAAAGACCAATCTATCATCCTTGCATGGTATTTAATTGTCTGTACTTCAGTGTGTTGTCACATCATATATTTGTCTGATAGGTGATTAGATATTGCTTTCTTCATGTTTATGAGTAAATATTTCCCAACCTGATGATGAAGATATTATTGAGGTCAGCCAACTGAATGGAGAGAAAAATCTTCCATAACTGCAGAAGAGATTTGTCTGCTTACCACCTGAAATCTCCACTGTGAGATGAGGCAGAAACCAAAAATGACTTAATACTGATTTCTCTGGTTGTGAGACATTCACGGTTTCATTTTTCATTGACGTTCTTATATATAATAATAAGGCTTCATGAACAAGATGAAGAAATACTTGTCTTTCCCTGTTTTCTCTTTGCCTCCCTGTTATAGGTAATTTTTTTTTTTTTGATTAAAGGCAAAACAGAAGCAAATTGTCCCTGGCATTCAGTGTATTTTTTGGATACCATTATTGTCAGTTTTTTTTTTAAGTATTGAAGTGTATAGGTATTGAACACTTAACTGATATTTCACTCTACTGATGGCACACACTAAAACCCTTTGTGCAAGCAGAAATTTTATATTGTGACCTGAAGTAAAACTTGCAAGTCTCCTTATGTTAATGTACTTTTTTCCCATTCTTACTCTTTTGACTTTGGAAATACCTAATGTGATAAATAAGGGTCCAAACCTTCTTGCTTGCCAGGATAGGGGCACATACTTGAACTAGGATTACAAATACAAGAACCTCTGTAATTTTGGAATATGGAATTAGAAAGCCAATACGAGGATTTCTGGGAGAAAAATTTAGCAGTTGGCAGTCAGGTTCTGAGAGAAAGGATTGTGTGATCAGATCAGGAAAAGAAAACGAGAGGAAAGTATTTTTATCAATGTGATCATATCTTCTGGTCCTTTCTATGCAGATCCTCAGCAACAAACCCAGAACTCAGATTTTGCACTCCCTTCTGTTGATGCAAATTCAGGGACTGTTCAAGCGGGTGAATCACCACCAGTAGCAAATGAAGGACCTTCTGGCAACTCTGGGAATGAACCTAAACAGCAGCCACAGGAACCACTATCAGCAGTGGGTCAAGAGCCTTCTGATCCTACTAGGAAAGTACAGGAAAATCAAACTGGGAAAGAATATGTAGAAGAGGTTATAAACCATATTCCCCCTTCTGAAAACTAACAAGGACCATCCCAACAATGATGTCCAAAGACTCAGGGAGGATCTGAATATTAAAGAACCAGTAAAAAGAAGAAAAGTTTTTCTTTTCTCTATAAAAGATTACTATGAGGAAGATGGTTCCCTCCAAGTCATTTATTTTCTATATTTTATTAAATATAAAGACCCTCCCTCTGCATTTGTTAAATAATAGTGTGAAGTTTTTCTAACTGGCTGCACATGGACATGGCATTATCCTCAGCCTCATTTCTATCTTATCATTCAGACAATACAGGGTGATACATCTTTGATGGTCTAAGAGGACCTTGCACAAGCTCTCCAATGTACTTGTGCCTTTGAGGAACATAGCTCCACAATTCTTTATGCTCCATTGCGCCTTAATTTTTTACTTTACTTTATTTATTTATTTTGTAACAATAATTACCAAACAATGATATAGTTGACTTGGTTTACAGAAGTACAGAAGCAATCTTTCTTTGGTCCTATGTCCTCTGAATTTACCCTCAGTGACCTCTCATCTTAAGTGTGTACACTCACTTAAGTCTGCCCCACTTACACATGGACATTTAGATCCATTGTCTCTGAGTGATACTTTATACACACCTCTTACCCTGTTCAGATTTTTAATATGTTCTTCTAAAATGGTGTATGCCCAAGTTGGTCAGAATCTACCTTCCTAAAGTACACATGGCTGGATATCATAGTAATTTATTATAATAGTTCTCACTTTTGTCCTTGAAAGCCATTAATGTAATCCATTGGCAATATTCTTAGAGACATCAGTATTTGTAAATATTATAAAATTGAGGTTTACATGAACAATTTTTAAGCAGACTTTTAAGTTATTCATTTTTAAAACTATATTCCTTAGCAATTTCATTGCGTCATAAAGTCTGTGTATGTTCCCATGGCATGTTTTGTTTGTTTTTATTTTGCTGTTTGTGTACTCAGAATTTTTTGTTGTATACTATTCAATTGCATGGTCTGTCATCATCTGTTTATGGTTTGTTCTGTTGAGAAATATTTAGATTATTTTTAGTTGTTCAATCAGTCAGGGCACATAGTAATAAAATATTTTGAAATATATCCTGAAACCTTTTAAATCTGAATCAATGGATAAATAATCTAAGAAGACTCATTCTCATTAATTTTATAAGAAATAGGTTAGTTCCATTGTCTTTTCTGTGTTTGACAAGAGGAGAAACTTGAGAAAATGGAAAAGGAATAATATGTAGGAGATGAAGGAAGAAGAGGGTATGGGCCCTCAACCCTCTCACTTCCAAGGTATTATTAGCAGCTAAGGAAATTTTATCATGTCCCAACTTTCCAATAACATTTCCCCTTTCTTTTCTCTTTTAGAAAGTATCTGATAAAAATATGTCCTTCAGATATTTAGGTCAATGAATCAGTGTTGATTGTCTATACTCTTTCCATTAAATTTCAGCATACAATTACCGAGTGTTGTCTGTGTTTCTTAGTAAGAGAGGGGAATTTGAGACCTTTGGCTACAAGACAGCAACACCTAGCAAAACACACCAAGAACACTGGAAACATTTTCATTTTTTCCCCACACACAGAAAGCAAAAGAAATCTTTATGCCCTTGTTACCAGATGATCCTTCCTTGGAGTCTGTAGTTTAAGTTCATGTTGCAATATATAATTTTCACCTTTCTTGTTGAGATTTTTTTCCAGTTTAAAGGAAAACGGGGAGATGTATTGTGAGGGAGTTGAAAACCTGAGAATTTGTTATATTTCTTAGTTCTTCTGTCTGATTTGTATTTTTCTAGTCCCATGTTGCATTTTCTGTTACACTTTTTTGGATATAATATAAGTTTCTTTTCTTTTCTATTTTTTTCTCTTTTCTTAAAATCACTAAAAATATCTTGTTAGTATTCAATTATCCAACTGTTACATAAATGACAAATGTGGTATTTTAAACTTAGTTCTCTTGATCTGAATAAATTGCAATTGATTTCCATGTGTAAATTACTAGGAATCTCTTCATGTTTCTCTCTTACTTGCATTAAATGCATTCAGAGTCAAGAGAAACTGCTCAATAAGTTATCTGAATGGAAAAGAGATAGGAGAAGGAAAAAAAAGGTGTAAAATGTCATGATTAAAGTGTAGCCCAGATACTTCAATGAGACAGTTAAAAGATAATCTGGTTTATAGTTTTCACTGATGGTCAAGTATAACCCTTAATCCACAGTTATATTTTAGAACATTGAGGTCCTAATGTTTAAAATATACTATGCTTGGCAACAGGTGTTCTCTTCAATTTGCCTTGGGTTCCTGTCACTTCTGCTGCCTTTAATAAGTACGGACTAATATCACATTCTGTTGACCAGGAAATATTAGCCTTAAACAGAGCACACAGTCTTAGACTTGACTGCAGTTAACATTGGCAGAAGGAGTTCTTCACTTGGGTCATCTTAAACCTAATTGCAGAAGTAATTGCATGCCCAAAGGTTTGAATAATTGAAGACATTTCTGACCTCAGTTATGCAGCATAATTGTTGACTTGTATAAGCCATTTTATAGAAATTTTTTTCTTGATAGGCATAGAACTGGGTTAGGAGTTTTAAAGAATTGTCACCCATGTTCATCTTACTGATACTTTAATGTAAAATATTAAAAAATGAATTCATTTAATAACTTCTCCCCAGTAATACAGTTCCTTTTCAAGTGTTTAATAGCATACACTGTCATCATAAGTTGTTAAAAATTGTGCTTCTTACACCATGTGTAGTAAGTTCCACACCATTTAGTCTCCCCTCAATAAGTAGAAACCTTTAAGTTTCCATACTTATTCTATTTACTGGTTATTCATATCTCTAAAAGTAATATTTATGGTCATTATCTGAATATAATTGTTAATGTTTTGACTGGTAGTTTTACCTATCCAGTGAGTATTCTTCTTTAGTACAGGATATATTGATCATATTCACCTGGCTGGTTTCAAATTTCCTATATTATGATGCTTAAATCAATTCATACTGTAAGGCAGTAACTGCCTTGCTTGGGCAAAGATGTTGAGTATTAAATATGCAGAGGCTAAAAACATAGCATTGCCCTTTCCTGTTCTTATCTTTCTCTAGTGTGACTTGCATTTGATCTAAACTCAATGCTGGGAAGACAGAGCCACTTTCACTTGCTAGATATCTAGTTTTTGTTTATTTGCTGCCAGTTTGTTTTCTGGTAATTTTCCTTGTTCTCTACCTGTCAGAAACCTCCATAAGTAATTTAATTCTTTGTTAAATGCTTCTGGTCAAGTTATGGAAGTTGAAAGATTTTGTGTCTACCTTCATTTATATTTGTTGCAATGCCCCATCACCTGTGTGGTGGTCAGAGGACAACTGGCAGATATTAGTTTTCTCCTTTTACTATGTAGGACTCAGGAATTGAAGACATATCCTTTATGTGGCCTCATTTCATTCTTCTGGAAGAACAGTAAGAAATTAGATGCTTTGAGCCAACAAGAGGTGGCATTCTCAGGGATGGAGAAGATCCCTCAGTCCAAGCATCTTCTAGGCAAGAGAGTGTCCTCAGGCTCTACTAAAGACTTGATTTTTTCTTGTTCAGAAAAACTTCCTGGGGTTTTTGCATATGTTCATTGCAATTACTAATGTAAAGTAGACATCCATTTCCTGAACTTTTCTCTTGAGAAGTTAGAGGAAATTGCTGGAATATCTTCTAAATATGTAGAAGAGTTTGTACCTGCTGCAGCCAAACCAAGAGAAGGAGCTGTGCTGAGATGTCACCCACTTGTCAATGATGCTGAGTCTTTATCGGAGTTCAAAGAATACATTGCAGGGAAGTTCATGTCACATTCTTTTCTTACTTGTGATGTGGTGAACTTTGTTGGAATTTATATTTCTTCATTTCCTCAAAGAAGCCAGTCCAGAAGGTCTTAGTTCTTATCCTCATGACAATGTAGAGTAAACAATCTAGGCACTGTGGAGAAGGCAACCATTGATCTGCTTACTGCTGTGAGATACATTTCTTTCCTAGAGACCATCTATAGACTGCTATAAAATGAAAATTAAATCAATAAAAAAGTGCTTTCAGTATCTTAAGTGAATCTATCAAGGGAATATGTAATTTAATAAGCTTATTAAATCTCTTACTTTTTATCAAATTTCATAAATAAAAGTATAGATATCAGAAACTGCAAGATGATCAGGACTATTTTCAAGTGTTACTTGCTATAATGCTCACTGAAAACATATCTGCATATTCTTATTATCTTCTTGTTGTGTCTGCCAAGGATATTTCTGCTTGTAACACGTATTTTTTCAGAGGTCAGACAAAATTATAGAAACAATGAAAATTTCCTGGATTAGTATTCTGTAAAATTTTATAATATATTACAGTAACTGGATTACATTAAAATTTAATAGATATTGTGCCAAGAGTTGGAAAGAGGGGAACATACATGACTCAATGTGATGTGTTAATCCAACAATCTACACAGTGTTCAGTGTTCTATGTAGAAGAGGAAGTAGAATGAATTAAAAGGTAGGCATTATCGATGACTCCAAGGTACAGTGTCAATAGGAATAATGCACATATAAACTCTCAGATGCTGTGCTAACATACACAGGCTCTGCACAGGATCAAGTCAGATGGAGTCCAGCATTGGCAGAAGGAAATAGACACAGGCTCTAATCTTTAACTAAGTTGTTATCAGCATGTGACCCACATTTCCAAAGATATAATTAGTTTTCTCCAATAACATTATCATCCTCATTTTAGAGTAGGTCCCATGTCCAGGAGTAGATGGTTAATACAAATTAAATTTACTGACAATTGCTGTAGAATTATTTTCTTTCATAGTTTTAGTTTGTCACCACAGTTGACAACCTCAAGTTTTTACCTGGACCTCATGGTTGAAAGGCTGAATGTTTCTAGCTAGATTTCTTCCAAAGTGTACCTATAAGTGGGGACAGGACCAAATAATCATTTGTACACACACACACACACACACACACACACACACACACACACACACACACACGGAAACAGGGACAGAAAGAGAAAGAGAGAGCAATGTAGAAGGCCAAAAAGATGTTGTGTAGACTGATGTGGACTAGAATAGATAGTAAAGGGAAACACATGTTCTCATGGTTTACCTCTTCAATGAAATGAGGTACATAGCTGCTCATCCTGGAATGCTAGGAATGATGTAGTGTTCCAAACTTTTTGTCTGATTATTCAGGCAAATCTATGTTTATTTATCCCATGTCCTTTCTTCTAAATCTCAAGCACTGCATTCAGGCTAGGAAACCTACTCTTATGAGTGTTATTTGTAATTTGCAATAACCTAAGTTACACCTCTGTTTACTTCTGTCAGGACAATCCTGATATCCTAAGGGACTATGATTCTGTCAGTTAAAATCCCATGATTCTAATTTTTAGGCACTCTTTCAGAAATAAAAGTACCTATTTGTGTGAAAGAATACAGATATATCTTATAATGAATCTCAGTGTAAGAATATCTTAAAATTATTGTGCAGTTGGGATTAAATTAATTATTATCTGAATAATATTTTCAGAAATTATGCTATGTTTAATTATGGTTTAAAAAATGATCAGAGACAGACTCTAAAAGTCTTGGTCCAGCAGTGGGTACATTAAAATCAGAATGAATAGTTTCATTCTTACCTACTTAAACAAAAGAGTAGAGATACATCCAAGGAAATAACTTATTCCATACCAGAAAATACAAGAGCAGAGTTCCCCACTACAAACACACACACATTAACTCTACCAACATTGAAATAACTGTCTCTGGTTATTAATCTCTTCCAACCTCAAACAAATGAATTCCCATTAAAAAGACCTAGCCTAACATTATTAATGTGAAAACAAGATCCATCATTGTTTTTATCCAAGAAACACACATTAGCAAAAACCATAGATATTACCTCAGAGTAAAGAGATGACAACAAAGTTTTCCAAAAAAAAAACAAAAAAAAAACAAACAAAACCTAAAAAACAAGCTGGATTAGTCATCCTAATATTTAATAAAATAGACTTTTATCCAAAGTTAATGAAATGATTCAGGGAACTACACTTCATATTTATTAAAAGCAAAATATACCAAGATAATATCTCAATTCTGATCTATTCCCCAAAACAAAGGAACCCACATTTGTAAAAGAAACATTGCTAAAGTTTAAGACATACTAACATAAAAGTGGAAAATGTCAATACACTTCTTTTTGTAATCCACATGTCATATAGAAAAAACTAAATGGAGAGGTAATGAAAGTAACAGACATTATGAATAAAACAGACCTCGGTAATATTTGTATAGTATTTTACCCAAACACAAAAGAATGTACCTTCTTTTCAGCACTTTATGGTTCTTTTTCCAAAATTGACTATATAGCTGGTCACAAAGCAGCCTCAACATATAAAAAAAAAACCTGAAATAATGCCTTGTATTTTATCAGACCATCATGGATTAAAGTTGGACTTAAACAACAACAGAAACACCAGAAATCCTGTATACTAATGGTAATTGAACAAGTCTCTACCTAATATCTGAGTCAGGAAAGAAATAAAGAAATTAACACCTTTCTAGAATTCAAAGAAAATGAAGGGACAGCATACTTAAATTTAATGGGACACATGAAAGCAGTGCTAAGAGGAAAGTACATAGCACTAAGTTCTCATACCATCATTTCTCCATGGAATAGGCAAATGTGTCATGAAAACTTTTTTTTTTTTTTTTTTACTGAAGTTCATTGCTCTGGTTGGAGTTTAGGGGTCAAAATGGTGGCCTCTTTATGATGTTTCAGTAGGAGTCATTACTCTTTCATTCATTTCCAACAAAATTACTATAAGAAGGCATTGGAGATCCAAGAAAAGATGAGGAAAAGGAGAAATATTTAATAGAAGTAAAAAGTTTTTGTTTATTTCTGGATGGAGATTATTCAAATTGGATCTCTTAGAAATAAAAGATAGGATTACTTGAATAGTCAAATAAAAAATTTCCCAAGGTCACAAATGTCCAAAATGGAAAAGTAGCCTTTAATTTCTACCCACCCAACTATAAACAAGCTGGTCAACCAGTCCAAGATTCTGTGAAAAGTGGGATATTGGAAGGAATTTATAAGTTCTTTCTATCCCAAATATTACCTACCTAATTTAACTTAATAAATGAAATCATTATTCTGTCTTTCTACAGAAGTACCCTCCCATGTCCTTTAGTGAAATAATCCATGTATTTAGAATCTTTTTAATATTTTGATTCAGAGTCTCAAGTTGCTCAGATTAGCCTTCATATTAATATTTAGTAGAGAATGACATTGAAATCCTCATATTATTAGTTAGAAATGTTCAATTTTTTTTTATCACTAAACAATTTGCGTCTATTTTGTGTACTCAGGGTTTGAATCTAATAATATAATATTTAGGCATAAGTACATATACCACTCATTTCATCCAGAAATACTGAATATGGGAACTGTGTACAAAGGATCCTGATATATTTCTTCCTGTAATGAAAATGACATTATTTATGTGACACTCTGCCTCTGATGGAAGTATGATAGGTATTTATCTTTTTTTATCTCTCCTACATCCTGTCTAGAACCTGGTTAGTTTTAACTACAGTGTGCTTTGTTTATCAAGATATTTTCATAGTTGGTCTTCATTTATTAGCCTTACTATTTCCCATGAAACCTGACAGCATAGCAGAATCTCTGTAGGAATGAATCTGTTACCCTGGCTGGTTTGTTCCTTCTTTTACATAGTTTCAAATGTATATTAATAGCAAAATTTTCTTGATGCATATAGAGGACATAACTTATCTTACTCTTGTCTGGTGAACTCAAAAGCCAGCTATTCTTCAGTTACTTTCTTTCAGTCTGCTTTGCTTTCAGCAGTATGATCTTCAGTGCCACAAGCACAGTCCCAAATATCCATATCCAAAATCTTATACCTTCATCTGTTCTATGAGTTGACTCAGGAACCGTGGAGTAGGACTACATGTATATTGGAGGAGCCTCTGGAATTTCTCTGCAGTATGTGCTGGAGAGTACAAGAAATCCCCCTTAATAAGAGGAAAGGAGTGGTGGCATAGCAGCTCCATTGATTTTATATCTGACACAGAATGATGTCTTAGTCATCTCATTTCTCTTTTAGATATTGGCTCAACATTACACAGTATGGCAGATGTATACATTGTGTCATGTCTAGTGGGTAAAGTATATTACTGAATAGTGTTACTTGTATAATATTGCTGAAGAAACACTTTCCAATTAATTTGCAAAATTATATAAAAAAGTTATCACTATGTAAATTGCCATCATGTTTTTATAACCATGAATTACTAGTAACTGCATTTTGAGCATGTAATTGGAGTTATAATTGCTTGCATATTTGTGTCCCAACAATGATGCAATAGACATAGAGTGATGTATGAAATGCCTCTCTCTCTGTATCAAAAAAAACTTAGTATACAAATCCAAAATTTATAGCCTGTTGACCATTTACAGTGATGTACACATCATTCCATGTGTGATAGAATTTAATTTGTCTTTACAAAATTGATTTCTGCTCAACTATTAATTCTTTATAATACCCGTAAACCATCATACAAGGCTCACTTTCAGCATTCCCAGATCAATTAAACTTAGTTGACATCTCTTAATTGTTAAGATTCTTCATCGCTCTCTCTTTATTTGTAATTAACACATTGAATGAGAGCAAAACTCGTGACCATTCTTCCTGAAGGATTTATTACATTTTATCTTCTGCTGATATCCTGTGTTGTATTGGCTGATATTTATTTTTGTAATGATATGACTTTTATTAGTTGCATTTGAGATAGGATTTCATGAAGTCCAGGCTGGCCTCAAGTTTCCTATGTAAGTGTAGAAAATCTTTAACCTTTTTTTCTTATAATTATTTCATATAATAATCTGGACTATAGGATACTCCTTTCTCATCTACTTGCCCCTACCTCCTCTTTCCTTAAGATCTACTGCTCCTCTGTTTTCTTCAGTAAATAGCAGGCCTCAAAGAAAAGAGAAAAAGCACAATAGTATGCAATAAATCTAAGCATAAACACTTATATCAAGGGAGAGTAGGCAATCTAGTAGGAGTAAAATTGTTCCATGAGCAAAGAAATAAATCAAAAGCACACCTAGTTTCATTCTTAGAAGTCTAATGAGCATCCAACTCTAAACAACCTCAGCTTTTATATTGTGGGCCTAGCTAATACTCATGCAGGTACCAGGTTGCTGTTTTAGTGTCTGTGAGCCTCTTATGAGTCACAGTAACTAAGTTGATCTTGGGGGCCTTGATCTGCAGATGTCCTGGATCTCTCTATAACCTAAAATCCTTCTCCCATTTTTGAGGGGCTGCCAGAACTTCAGCTAATGTTTATCAGTTGGTCTTTGTATCTGCTCTCATCAGCTGGTAGAAAAAGACTCTGATGAAAAATGATGTAGGCACTGACCTATGAGTACAGCCAGATATTATTAGAAAGTACTTCATTGATTATTTTTTCCTTTCCTTTTCTTGCATTTCCTTTCCTTTCCTTTCCTTTCCTTTCCTTTCTGTTCCTTTCCCTTGCTCTCTCTCTCCCTGCAGCCAACCCTCCCTTCCTCCCTCCTTTCTTCCTTCCTTTCTTTCTTTCTTTCTTTCTTTCTTTCTTTCTTTCTTCCTTTCTTTCTTTCTTCCTTTCTTTCTTTCTTCCTTTCTTTCTTTCCTTCCTTCCCTCCCTCCCTCCCTCCCCCTTCCTTTCTTCCTTCTTTCTTTCTTTCTTTTTTCTTTATTTCCTTCTTTTTTCTTTTTTTGTTCTTCCTTTGTTTTATTCTTCCATCCCTCCCTCAACCCCTCACTTTCTCCCTCCACCGCTCACTTTCTCCCTCCCTCCCTCCCTCCCTTCCTTCCTTCCTTCCTTCCTTCCTTCCTTTTGTTCTTTCATTCTTTCTTTCTTCTTTATTTTGCCAGTTCTCTTGGATTCCTTCCTAGAAGTCTGAGTCACCCAGTTTCTTGTTCTTTGTCATGTAGGCAGTTTCAGCCATGTACCCCTTCTAGTGTTTTGGGCCTTAAGTAATGTCAGTAGTTAGTTGGCCACATCCACAATATGAACCAAAACTGCCCCAGAGCATCTTGTAAGCAGAACGGTTTGAAGGTTGAAGGTGTTTTGCCTTGGTTTGGTGTCATATCCTATCACGTGGAGACTCAGTTGGTTATGTAAAATGTTCAGTTAAGAGTACATATTCTCCATTGTATGGAGAAATCACCATGGTAACCCTCAAAGATCCTAGGATATTTTTATTAGACTGGGTTTCTGCATTGCCTTCTAAACCATCATTTATTCCAGTAGTCTCTCCCACCATCCCTAAAACATGTTGTCTTTTCAAGGAATCAGAGATTGTCTCTTAGGTTTTCTCTGGGTTTCTCCCTTTCTCAGGCCCTTCCCCCTGAACCAATCTTCTCAGTTTTCATCCCTACTTGTCCCCTGTACAATGAAACCTTTGCAATGCTCTTGTCTTTACTTCTCTTGTGCTTGAATGACACCTGTTGTCATTTTTTTGTAGTGCTGTGCCATGGACCTTGTGTTTCATGTATCCTAGGCTAGCACAGTGTCACATGACTAGGCCATGGTATTCTTATTGATAGGCTGTTTCTCCATATGTGTTAATACTCCAGTCCACATATTACTGGGCAATGTATAAACACTTGCATCAAGTGAGGGTAAGGAAAACAAAACAAAACAGCAGCAGCAGTAACAAAAGAAATCAGGACCTCTGGAGTCCAACTCCCCTCAGACGCTGCTGCACATGGTCCTTGATGGCAACATTTACATTTTACTGTCATTTTAATTCTTGGATACAATTCTATCCAAAATTACAATTTTCCAAGTTGAATATAAGGTTATTTCGTGTCTTCTCATTTGAGGTCTTGGCTTTGTGCTCCTATTAGAGCTGTGGATGCTTAAAAAAATTCAGGGAAAACGTAAGAGACAACCTCTGATGCCCTGACAACAGGGATGGTTGTCCCAGAATAAGTGTGTGAATCCAGCAGAGGTACATCTTATAAAGGCACCTAGCAGATTAAACTCTGGAGAAAAATAATTTGGACATGAATGTAAAAGGGGCTGTGTAATAAATTTGGTGGTGAGGATTTCACTATACATTTTGATTCAGAGTAGAAGAATATTGTCCACACTTGAAGCAGTGCTAATACAACACATGACAACCTCACAGCATTAGGAATCATTTTTCATCACATCATTTTCCAACCTTCAACACTCTGTGGTGACACAATTTGAAGTCTACTGAACAAGAGGGCACTTTTACCTAACAACACAAGTGAACAGGAAGAACCAAGGCAAACATTTTCTCTAAGCACTTTCAGACCATATCAGGACTAAAGTGTCCCTCTGTCTGTCTTTGTGTTGTTTGGTTTGAGTCAGGGTTTCACTAGTAGCCCTGGCTGACCTGCCATATCTTGTATGTAAGCACATATGACTAACACTGTCATGCTGTTCTTTTTCATTTTTTGGTTCCCTGCTGTTTTAATGTTTTTCTCTCTTCTTCCCTCTGTCACCCTCCTTCACTTTGTAATTTTGGTAAGAAAAACATCTCCTACTCAACAAAAATGTTTATAGAACTGAATATCATATACTTCACAGACAAGTGACCCTGCTGCAAAATATGTTAATAATGTTTATTTATCTTTCCAAATCACTGTTTTGACAAGTTTACAATTTGATATTTTTGGAATTATTTCTTTTTCCTAGGAAAATTTATATTTTTCTATGTTCTTATGCATCTTCAACTTTCTCTATATTTTTTCCTCTATGCTATACTGGGCATCACTCTATATCTAAACATTCTTAAAGCTTCTTGTGTTAAGACTTCAAATTAGAGAAACACACCCTGATTAATCAAGAGTAAATGATCTTAAAATTTCAATTCTACTTCAGACTACCTAATTTTATTTATTTAAAATTTTCTGCAAAGTTTACATGGATGTATGTATTTCTGAACTTCCAGATTTTCACCCTTTCCAAATTTGAGGAAACTAATTTTATACTTTCATCAGAAACAAAATGTCTTAGTCATATCATTTATGGAACTGAAGACAATAAATGAGTTTTCCATCAGTTATTTAATGCAAAGCACATGCTACAGTGAGGGGATTAAGTGTAAAATTAAGCATGGAACTATAGAAAGACATTGGCTACTGAATCTTGTCTTTTGAGTATTTAAATATATCATGTAATATTGAATGTTCAACTCGAAAACAAATCCAGAAGGTCAAGGGACACTATTCCATGACAAACCTGATATTATTACCCTGAATCCAAAATATACACACCAAGAGCTGTGAGTTAGAAATTCAGTTTGCTTCAATCTGTGCACAGAACATAGTATGAGGCAAAAAAATTAATGAATTGTCCTATGAACACAGGACAGACTTCACCTCCCCAAGTGGAGAACCAGTGACAGCAGATGGCAAAGTCATGGCTGTACTACAACTTTCTACATAAACTTAGAATAATAGACTGCCCACTGAGCTTGCCTTGCGACATAATCCAGATGAAACAAAGAATGGGTTCTTGTGGGTCTTCCCTATATATACAAGTGGTGAATATTAAACTTTGATCCTGGATCAGAGAACTTTGTCTTGGCCCTATGTTCTTCTTACTCCTCAGTCTCCTTTTTCATTTCCAGCCCCCCTTTCAGGTGAAGCTAATTAGTCTGTGGTCACAGGCAGCTACATCTCATGGATACTCTAAAAGGAAGCCCTATGGATTCATAGTGAAGAGAAATTGCTCAGTGGATTATCAGAATTGATCAAAGAATCAGAGGTGGAAGAAAAGGAACAGCAACAACAACAAAATTTCAGTAAAAAGTAGAGGCCAGGGACACTGGCAAGACATATTAGTGAATATTTTTTAATTTCAATGAAAATTATTTTAATTCATATGAGTTTCTCAAAATATAGGATATAGTTCTTAGTCAAAGATATTACTTGGGAGGGAAACAGGAGATGTGTGGTATTGACCAAGGGAACATGGGAGATCTTCAGGTAAGGAATTAGGTAGAGAGAAGGACTGAAGAAGAGAGCCAGGCTGACTTGCTTATGTAATGTGGATGACCTTGGATGTGGCAATAATGTAGAATTCATCACAGTCCATTGTTATCTCATTCTCGAAAGAAAGCATGTGAGTCTGCCAGGTGACACTAAACGTCTTCTGTCAAATGACTTCTAAATGAATTTCCAACACAATATGTCTTCATGGTGTTATTAATTTGTACTCTTCATACCCATAGTCTTTTCTGTATTAGTTTTCCATGGCTCCCCAAACCAAACCAAATCAAACCAAAAAAAAAAAAAAAAAACATAAAAAAGAAAAAAATAAACCAAGAAAATGAATGAAGAAACCAGAGAATGCCACAGATTAGATGGATAAAAAGCAGTTTCCTTTTCACAAAGGTGTAGGCTTGAATGTCAGGATTACTTAGTCAGAATGTTGTTATTCTTTAGAGGGCTTTGTGCTTAGATTCCAAGGTGGTGTTTCTTGATATTTTCTTCTATGCTTATGCTTCCCTATTCTGACTGTGCTCAAATGTCTGTGTCCTACAAAGACCATTAAGAATAGGTTATGGCTCCTCTAAAATCTTGAATTTTATTACATTCCCAAAAGTCTGCTACAAAACATAGTCAAGATTTGGGTTTGGTCCAGATCATTTTAATTTTTTCATCTTGTCTCCCTTAATCACTACTACTTTTAGCCAGTTTTAAAACTCATTTTAATGTTACTTAAAGCTATATATCACAGGTATGGTCTCCTTGCAAGTTAATTTGGTTTTAACTTTGAAATATATCCCAGGTTAGATCACTAGTACATTCTGTACTTTCTGTCCTTTTCCAGAAAAAAATTCTCTAACCTGCATGAAGTTTGTTCTCATACCTCCCTTCTCTTTCTACTCTTATTTGATCCTCTGACAAGAGCCAGAGTGGTCTTTTGTAAACTAAATTAGACCAAGTCTGGTTCTCGCTGAAACCAAGAATTCAATTGTACCTGATGAGAGTTGCAAACTTCTAACTTTAGCTCTACAGATTACTGCATATACCTCAGTTTTAGAAGAGTTTTGCATTTCACATATATCAAAAATATAGATTCTTTGCTACATGTCAAATCATTACTCCTCTGTGGCATTGGAAACTGAAGTGAGGTTTACTGGGTGAGCAGTGATAGAGCAGCTCAGCCTGTTCTGGCAGTGAGTGAATTGTACCAGGTCCTGCTGCTCGAGGAAGCATTTTGTTTTAAATGCATTGATTAAGTATTTTGGAGATGTCAATAACAATCTCTCTCAGAATTTAACTACCATGTTAGGACTTGGAATTTATGTGACAATTATATAAATTTCAAGATCATTTTGGAATATATAGTGGCCATATGGAACACATAAGAGCTTGTTTCAGGAACAAAAGCAAGCACAAAAACAAGGAAAGATCAAACAATAATAAATAGGGAATATTAATAATTAATAATGAAAGAGGGCAATATATTATGTGAGAACCAGGTGCTTAGTGATTGATCCTAGCATGGAGTAAGGAGTTGTGTATGAAAATCCATCATCCCCATATGTAGAGTTATTGGCAGCTCCGAACATCTTGGAAAGGAAGGAATCATTTTCTCTAAGAGGGTAGTCCTTGATAAGTTAACATTCAGCATTGGAAAATTACAATCTGGGAACATTTCCACAGCACAAAATGGACTTGATATTTCCCCTTCGCCCTATTTCCTCCTGCCTCTCTCTCTATGTCCCACTGTCTCCTTCTATGTCTCTCTGTCTCTTTCTGTCTCTCTCAGGCTCTCTCACTCTCTTTCACACACACATATACAATATAAGATTACTAGTAGAAAGAATGGAGTAAGATAGATTCAGAGATGCATATGAGAAAAATATAGTGGTAATATGTGTGTATGTATCACAGGAAAAGGCATTATTTGGTATGATTAAATACTACCTAGTAAAAAACATCAGAGAAAGAATAAAATTATGTTATTTTCAAGATTAGGTTTAGAAATTGGTATTACTATCTTATGCTGAATAATTTATCCCAAACTATCAGGTGAGCTTATTAAGTGTATAAAAGAACACATGAAATTATCAAAATATTACAATTGGTTGTATAGTGTGGAAATTAGACCCGAGAGGAAACGGGGTAAATTGATCAAAGATGAAACTTTATTGTATAAATTGTGGACTTCTCAAATAAGTATAAACTGCACAAATAAATAATTCCAATAAATATTAAAAAATTAAAGAAGAACAAAATGTTTATGATTTTCAATGTCAAAGTAATACCTTCACATTCTTCATCCTCATCTTCATTATAAGAAATTTTCTTCTCAACTGTTTTGTAATCTGACTTCTATGTGTCCGTTGAGATCATTGGTGATATTTTTCTTTTGTGATACATTATCATCTCCACTCATTACTGACACTAAAAATGTCAGGAAAGTGATCTGAGCTGAGTGACATTTGGTAGAAGCTACCTTTGTCTTGCAGGACACATAGTCAAGATGAAGGCTGGCTTCTAGCAGGATTTCTTGTTCCAGGAATGCACAGTGTGAGACACCCAACCCACGTCTTCCCTCTGCACACCACTTGAAGTTCTCCACGGAGTGCTGAATGATAGAGGTAGCTGCTTTTACAGACTCATTTGGATTATCTGAGAACTTTATGAACAGGCAAGGGCTATGCTTAATAATACAAATAAAAGGAGAGTAGGCTTCAAATAAAAGAACCAGCAGGCTGTTTACCCAAAGAGGGGTCACTGCACAGAGAATAACAAGTGCTCAAAGTTCAGAATACAAATAAGGTTAAAATGGTAGTATTACCAATTGCATTGGAAGACTAAATACAGGAATTATTTCAGAATAAGTAGGTTATATTGGGAAAATTAAATTAATTCAAGAGAAATAATACCAACACTCTTTATTCACAAACAAAGTAGAATAAACCCTAAATGAGGACTTGTCAGAAAATCCTCTTTATTAAAACAAACCAGGGCATTTCACAGAAGTGGTCTGTCAAATAATCCATAAACATAAAACACAGTTTCTCTTCAGGGGCTGTATAGAACATCCTAAGTATATGTTTAATTGACTGATATAGTGAAAATAAGTAAAAAAAATACTTATTAAAAGTATGAACTCTCAAATTCAGCTTTATAAAAATTGCTGGAGAAGGCAGAAATCTACATAGAACTCACAGTATCAAACACATGTGAATTCACACCACAGTCTAAATACCTCTGGTGTATTTTGGCCACTTTTATTCTACCAACGTATAGTATTTGGGTAAGAATGGGCAGGTTTTAGACTATGTAATTTTTATTAGGAAGACATCTCTGCCTTGAAGAAAACTTTGTGATACTGGAAAAGGCTTTGTGTGCCAGAGAACACACAGCTTCTAATGACAATGAAGTATCCTTCAACATTATAGGCCATTGCAGGAATCATATCCATATAAACAAACCAATCATTATATGTCTCAAAAACAGCATGTTCATTATGATTCATGGAGATATGGCTATAGTAATCATTAAGTATACACTCATATACTTATTAATACATTGTAGTGAAAATATCTGGGATAAAGCAAGTCACTGGGAGATTCACCTGGGAAGTGTGATGGAACAAATGGGTGGTACTTGCGCACTGCTAACCAGCCATGTGGAAGGATGAAGATTAGAATAAATGAGTTATATTAAGTTTTTATTTAGTTGTACAGTAACCTAGATATTTATGGCCAATGTCTTTGTAAATGTATTTTCCATCTGAGTTTTAATTATGGTATCATGAGTCTGGAAGAACTAAACTTAACAGCTACAAATGTCACCCAGTTTAGGCACAGAATTTATACTGGTTTGAGAAAAGTCCTAAGTACAAAGCAAAAAGCACATACCCTCCATGACAAAGAATAGCTTTAAAATTCTGCCACTTTACAAAGACAGACTGGAAAAAGTAGTGCTTTAAAACTATTTTAAAGAAGGCCTCTGCTTATTAAACAGCTACTGATAGGAAGAATGGAGGCCTGTTAACAGCACATAGGGAGCAGGAATGCAGGCCAACTAGCCATGGGCTCAGCAACCCAGTTCAGGTCAAGGCAACTAAGGCATAAAACTGTGTGCAAGTACAACCAGTTCACAGAGGCTGAGTATCTCTGCTGTGAGAGAAGGATTGGGTCTGCAGAGCTCCTATCTGAGGGTTGGAAAGGAATATAAAATCCACAGCCTCATTTTGCCAATGGCACAATTCCTTCTTGGAGTGAGTAATGGAGACAGACTCTTGCCTAACCAAACATGAGTGGACTTATGGGTTTGAGATTGTTGGCAGGCATGAGGCCCAGATGGCAGTCCATGATTGTTCATAGATTGTACTGCTCAATGGCATTCTGAATCTTCAATAGTATAATCAGGGTAAGATCCTCTGAAGATAGATATAGCCACTTAATAATTACAGCCTAAAATTTAAAATAACACATTTTGTCTTTAAAGTTACTTTGTAGGGTTTTTTTTTTTTTTTTGCTTAACCATCATTAGGAATATCTGTAACCATTTAAAAAGTAAATACATAACAATCATAAATTTATATAAAAAGAAATGGGAATATGGGTCTATTTATCCACATAAAGCATATTTATGACTTAAAGATACAAGGTTAAGCTCAAATATTTTCCTAAGCTTCCATAATATTCTGTTAGAGATAAATGAAATATACAATTAGTCAAATATTCTAACACATGGTTATATTAGGTATGAGTTTAGTTAATTATATTAGGATGTTTCAAGGACATTCAATATTAAATAACCAAGAATTATTGTTGTTAATTCATAGGTGCTATAGATAGATCATTGGTCTTCAAACCTCAGAGATTCATTGACTGTGGATTCATTTATTATTAAAAGGTCTTTTTTGATCATGAGACAGCTCTATTCCTGACAGCACCCAGATTCCACTTCAGAGAAGATGCTGAGCATCAACAACCTCCATATGGAGTTGCATCAATTGTGGCAAGTTAGCCACTGAGCAAAGAAAATGCTCATGCTTCATCTTCAGAAATCTTTCTGTCCAGAAAAGACAAGCAGATGTAGGGAAGTCAACTGTCAAGCTTTTGTAGACAGGGTAAGCAAGTGTGTCATAATTTCTGCTTCACATAAGTCTGTCAGAAATCCTGGACAAGAATAATAGAGAGAATTCTGGAAAATACTTTGGTCAGCCAACTAGACCTACCATTTTTGGTTTTGTGTGTGTGTTTTTTTAATTTACTTGTTAAAGTATTTTATTTATTTACATTGCAAATGTTGCTCCTTTCTGTACCTCCCTCCCAGGGATTCTCATCCCATTCTTCCTCTTCTTTGCCTCTTAGAGGATGCTCCCCTACACACACACCCACACATCCATCTACCTTCACCTCAGCCCTCCTTGCATGCTCTTTACATGGGGTCTCAAGTGTCTTTAGAATTAGATGCATCCTCTCCCACTGAGGCCAGACAATGAATTCTTCTATATATGTGCCCAGGCTTCCTGGATCAACCAATGTTGCTCTTGGTTTATGGCTTGGACTTTGAGAACCTTGAGGGATCCAGGTTAGTTGATTCTGTTGTTCTTCATATCAGGTTGCCATTCCCATCAGCTTCTTCAATTCTCGCCTATTTCTTTCACAGGGGTCCCTCAGCTCAGTCCAATGGTGGACTGTAAGTAACTGCATCTGTGTCTGTCATTTGCTCGTAGGTTGGCTAAGGCCATCACCCATTAAGTCCTGAGAGCCTTTCACATCTCAGGTCTCTGGAACTTTCTCTAGGTTCTGCCTTCCCCTCACTCCCCACAGATGTATTTTCCATTCTTTTCCCTCAACTTTTTGGCTTCTATTCTGTGACCACCCCCCATACCTGATCATGTCTCCATTCCCTCTCCCTTCTCTTTCTCAGATCTCTCCCTCCCTCTGTCTCCTGTGATTATTTTGTTTCCACTTCTAAGTGGGAATGAAGCCTCCTCAGTTGGGCCTTTCTTCTTTTTAAACTTCGTATTGTCTGTGAGTTGTATGATGGGTATTCTGTACTTTTTGGTTAATATCTACTAATCCATCAATACAGACTATGCATGTCCTTTGATTCTGCCTTACCTTGTTCAGGATGATATTGTCTAGTTCCATCCATGTGACTGTAAATTCATTATGTCCTCTTTTTTAATTGATTAAAAAGTGTTTTATATAAATGAAGTATTTTTATGTATCCATTCTTCCACTGAGGTACATTTTCAGTTGGGAGTTGTTTGCAACTTCTGGCTATTATTAATAAGGCTTCTATGAATAGAGTGGGACATGTATCCTTGTTGTAAGGTGAAGTATATTTTGGGTTTATGGCCAGGAGTTTTATAGCTGGGTATTCCGGAAGAACTATTTCCTATTTCCTGAGGAAATGCCAAGCTAAATTCCAGAGTGATTGTACCAGATTGCAATCCCACCAGTAAAAAATGAGTGCTTCTCTTTCTCCACATCCTTGACAGTATGTGCTGTCACTTATGTTTTTTGACATTAGCCATTCTGATTGGTTTAAGGTTGTATCTCAGGGTAGTTTTGCTTTGCTTTTTCTTGATGACTAATGATTTTGACCATTTCATTAAGTTTTTCTCATTCATTTAGGATTCCTCTGTTGAGAATTCTGCTTTGGCATTTTACTGCATTTTAAAAATAGAATAATTTGATGTTTTGTAGACTAACTTCTTGAGTTCTTTATATATTTTTGAATATTAGTTATCTGTCAGATGTAGGACTAGTGAAGCTCTTTTCCCAATAGTTGGGACAGCAGCCTACTCACAAAACATTCCCTCAAAATTTAACCTGTCTGGAAGAAATGCAGGCATGGTAAATGAAACAGAGACTAAGAGAATGGCCAAGCCATAGCTGGCCTAACTAGAACCCCAACCCATGGGCAAGATAATAATGTTCCTAACATTATTAATAACACTCTGTTAGGATTGCAGACAGGAGCATGTTGTCCTTTGAATGTTGCACCCAACAACTGGCTCAGACAAATACAGACATTCTCAGGCATACAGTGAATGGAGCTTGAGGACTCTTAAGGAAGACAAGGAAGAAGGATTGTGGCCCCTTAAGGGTAAGGAACTACACAGAAAGACTAACATATTCAATTAACCTGAACCCTAGGGGCAATCAGAGTATACTACAACAACCAAAGAACATACAGGTGCTGGAAATAGGCCTTCCCTGACATATGTAAGATGTGCTGCTTGGTCTTCAATTGGAACAGGGTTTTCCCAAAATCTTACCTTCACATGGTATGTATTCTTTTTTTTTTTGGGGGGGGGGCTCTCTTGTATGTCCTCAAAGGAATAGGAAGTACTGATCTTTGCAAAGACTTGAAGTTCTAGGATAGAGGACAATCAGGGTGGCTTATACCCCCATAGGAGAAGCGAAAGGGGGTCATATGGTGAGGATTATGGGAGGAGGTTACCAGGAGGGGGACAGTGATTGGGATATAAAGTGAATAAGTGAAAAATTAAATAATTAAATTAAAAAGAAATAGATATGATTTTCAAGTCTCTATCTAGGACTCTTTCTAGTTTAAGAGAAATTGAGAATATAAAAAATGTAAGTCAGTTGCAAATACTAAACAATTCTCAATTTCCTGTTATTCACCAGCATGTTTTCTATGTATCTAGCACCAGTTTGCAATTTCTGTTTCATTTCATTGCATTAAAATAAGTGCATAATACTTTCTAAATATTAATTAAAATATTGTTTCAAGGTCAATACTCAATTATCCAACTATTTCATAAATACTAAATGTATTATTTTAATCTTAGATTTATTGTTATGAATCTAAGTCACTTACAGTTAGGTTACATTTCTTAATTGCTGAAGCCTTTAATTTTTTCTCTTTACTTGCAATTAATGCACTGATAGAGAGCAAAATCCTTCATCATGAGTTCTGAATTATTTTCTACACTTTGGTTACTGCTTAAGTTGCCTTTTATTGATTGTTACAGATGATTTGCTTTTTGATGTGAAACAGATAAGATAGACTGGTATACATTCAAGTAATTTTAAATTTATTTTGTTTACATATTAATATCATATTCTTCTTCCTCTTTTCCTCCCAGGCCCTCCCACTCATCTCTCCTCCATCCATCCTTTCACCTTATCTTTATCCTCAGAAAGGGAAGGAATCCCACTGATATCAACCAATCTTTGCATCTCAAGCTTCAGTAAGACTTGATACATCTTCCATGTTCAAGCTAAATGAAAGAGTCTAGTTAGGGGAAAGGAATCCAAAACTAGGCAACATAGTCAGAGATAGATCCTGCTCCTGCTGTTAGAAGTCCTAAATGAAGACCAAGTTATACAACTGTCACATATGAACAGAGGACAGAGGTCTGTACTATGTATGTTCTCTAGTAGGAAGTTCAGGCTCTGTCTGTCCCCATGGGTCCAGGTTAGGTGATTCTGTAGAATTTCATATGTTTTAAAGATCACTTGTTATTAAAATTTTTCCTCTTCTTCTTTTATAGAATTTCAAAAGCTCCACTGAATATTTGGCTGTGGGTCTCTAAGTCTGTTTCTATCAGTTAGACTGTAAAGCTTCACTTATGACAGGCTAGACTCCTGTCTGCATGTGTAACAGATTATCATTATTAGTGTCAGGGGTGAACTTCCTCTCATGTCATGAGACTCAAGCTTGGCTACTCATTTTTTGCCATTCTCTTAATTTCTGCTCCATCTTTGTGCCTGTACATCTTGTAGGCATGGCAATTATGAGTTGAGTGTTTTGTGTCTGACTTGGTGTCCCAATCCCTTCACTGGAAGACTTGCTTGGTTGTAGGAGAAGGCTGTTTCAAGTTCCATATTCCTCATTACAAGGAATTATAGCCATGGTTACCCTCATACCTTCCTGGGAGTTACCTACAGAATGGGAAATGATCTTCAACCCGGCACCCAAAAGAGGAATAAAATCTGACATATATAATGAACTGAAGAATGTAGACATCAACAAACCAGTTTAAAAATGGGATACATATCTAAACAAAAATTCTTGACAGAGGAATATCTACTGCCTGATAAGCACTTAAAGAAATGAAATGAATTATCTCCATCCTTAGTCATCAGTGAAACACCACTAAAACAACACTAGAGTTCATCTTATAACTGTTAGAATGACCAAAGTAAAATCTCAGATGACATCTCATTTTGGGAAGAATGTGGACCAAGAAAACCACTAATGTATTGTTGGTGGGAGTCCAAATTTGTGCAATAAATTGGGAATAGTTCTACCGTAAGACCTATCTGGACCATTGCTGGGCATTACAAACAGATACTTGACCATACCACATGGACTGTGGACCATTTATGTCTTAGCAACTTTATTTATAACATCCAGAAATTGAAAGAACCCAGTCCTAAAATGTATAAGGAAAATGTTTAAATTTATGCGATGTTATTTTACTAAACTATTGAAAAGTGTGATGTCAGCTTTTCAGAACATAGATTACTGAGCAAGTTGATGGCATTGTCTTTCAGTGAGTGATAGAAGTAAATCTTCTAGAGCTCTTCTCTTCTCAGACACTGATGCACATGGCTCAGAAAGTCAACATCCTCATTTTAACATTTTCTGGATTCCTGCATTCAATTCTGCCAAGAATCAGTTCTTCTTATTGAATATAGGATTGTTCTGTAAGTTTTCTTTTTTGTGGGCTTGTTTCCAGTACCTTCCCTTCTGTTTTAAGAATCCATGGTACTAACGAGAATTCAAAAACAAGCCCATGTAGTACCATGGATTCTTAAAAGATGGAAACACAAGGGAAGGTACTGAACTCTTGAAAACCCAGCCTTTTGGAAAAGACGACCCCAGCATAATGGTATGCAGCCATCCTCATCAGGGCCTTCAGCAGGCAGCAGTTATTTAGTTTTTAGGAGTAGTAATTTGAACCAGAATTTTAAAAGACCTGTGCAATTATTTAGGGGGTGAGAATTTCACTGTGGTATTTGATGCTGAACATAAAAATGGACAGTCAAGGCAGTGCTAACACAATACATGGCAATATTGCAGCATTAGGGATTATTTGTCATCATTTTTTGATGTTCCTATATCCTGCTATAGCACAATTTGGAGTCATCAAAACAAGAAGACATTTTCACCTACTATGAAAATGAACAGAAGAACCAAGGCAATCAGCTCTTGTGAATACTTCTAGACCTTATGAAGATGAGTGTCCTGCTCCTCTTTCACTTATTTATTTGCTCTCTTTTCCTCATTCTTTCCGTTTATCTTCTCTCTATCAATTCCCTTACTCCTTCTACCCTACCTTTGTACATTTAGGTAAGAAAAAAATGCTTCTTCCAAAGAGAACCATTTTCAAAGCTTATTTTGTTCAAACGTCAAATGATAAGAAACACACCACAATGAAGACAAGATTAAATGCTTTTAAAGTTTTAAGTTTATTGGAATCTAGGTAATTATATTCATTTAAAATCAATATTCAGTTATTTTCATAAAATGTTCATCAGTGAATATGTAACTGTGTTTCCAGAATTTTTTCAAGTCTGAGGAAAATAACTTATATTTTCATTAGAAATAGATATTTGTATTATTTATGTTACTGGGTAAGGGTTAAGGTTAGGGCTAGTGTTAAATCAGGTAAAATGTAAACTACAGTGAAGTTAATTTTATTAAATTCAAAACTACACTTGATGAAATTACATGTAGTCACTGGCATTGATCTTATTTCTCATTTAAAGTTTTTACTAAAAACTAACTGAACATCCAGAGAGCAAACCTAGAAAAACTTGTGAATATTGTCCATGAACTTACATATTCAGATTTCTCTTAATCCAAAGAACAATAGTCAAATTCTGGGAGTCAGACAACCAGTGTGTTCCCAATTATGCACAAATAGGTAGGGTCAAATTAAGGATTCATATCTAAGAGCATTTGAGGAACACAAAGTTGGCTTTATCACATACAAGCACTCAGAAACATACACACACACACACACACACACACACACACACAGATGTGAAGAGAAAGAGGGAGAGCATAAGTAAGGGAAGATTGGTATTAGAAAGAACAGAGGGAAGTAGTGTCAGCAATGCTCATGAGAAAAGTACAGTGATGTGTAAGCACGAATATATCACAAGGAAAGGCATTATATTTTGTATGAATAAAAATAGTAAATAAAATTTATAGAAAAAGTGAATAAATTGTATTGTTTTCAGGAAAATGGTTAGGAATAGACATCGCTAATATAAGCTAAATAATCTAACTTTATAGAAGTGTACATACTGGTGGACTAAGTGACTTTCAAAGAAAGAACACTCAAAGTTAAGAAAATTCTCCCAGTTTGGTGGATAGTATGGAAATGGAGGAGGGAATGGAGCGTAGGTTTGATCTAACTCCATTATACACATGGATTGACTTCATGAACAGAAAAAAAACTTTCTATAAATAAACAATTACATTTAATATTATAAAATTAAAGCAGAACAAAATGTTTAAGATGTGTATAACTTCAAGCTAATAACAGCCTGTTCTTCATCCCCACTTTCCCCCCTAATACCTTTGCTGTCAGCTCTTCACTAATCTGATTTCTGTTTCCATTGAGATCAGAGGTGATAATTTTCTTTCATGATACATTACACTCTTCACTCATTTTGACCCTGAAGGAAGTACGAAAATGGATGTGAGTTGAGTGACTTTGAACAAAGTCTACCACTGTGTTGTAGGGCACATAGCAATGGACAAGACTGTCTTCCTACAGGACTTCTGTCCCAGGTGTACAGAGTATGAAATATACAGCCTGCTTTTTGTTATATATTTTTCTCTCTCTGTTTTCCATTGAAGACTTCCTAAGACGTTGAATGAAAATAACTCAGGCCAGTCTCTCTGTCAATCTAGTATCAGAAGAAACAGTAAGATTTGCTTGCATTAAATTGAAAAATCGCCCAGGTCTAAGTACCATCTCTTTCTTGCTTAAAGCCCTTAAGTGTAGAGAGAACTATGAAGTTGTAACTGTTATAGATTTGCAAAGTGCTAGCATCTTCACTTCAAATACATACTCATTATGGCATGGGGAAAGTATACGATTTTAGAATGTAGTTAGAGACTGTACTGCTTCAGGAAAGTAGGAGTAATTGATTTTCTTCATGAAGACTGTTGGCTGCTTTTCTTCCTTAGCCAGCTTCTCAGAAACTTTGGGATGCTATTGGACAATGTTTTCAGAATGGAGGTTTCAGTTTATTCTTCTATGTCCTATTTCCAAAGTATGTCATGTCATCTATAATTTGGTCTTTCATGGAAGCTCTAGAATGCAACCAAAAGAATTACAAAAGTTGATTTTGTTTTGTTCCTGTATTGGGATAACATTTCTAAGGGAATTTTCCCATACCTGATGCTGTAGTTTTTGTTTGGTTTTTATGCTGCTTGTGTGGAATATTCTTAACCAAGTAGTTTAATGCTTTTAACATGTACCTGTGCTTTGTATGATATATATATTCTACATATATATATATCATACATATATTCTAGCTGATTTAAGTAAAAATAAGATACATGTTCATCTATTGTTTTTGAAACATAATGTTATTTAAACTTCTATCTTTCCAGTATCTCTGTATGCCCCTTCTTACCAGTTAATTTCTTTCATTTTCTTTTATTTCTTCTTATAGCATCTTTATTTTATCATTACATTCTTGAGAGCATCTTTTCTTCCACCTAATATTTGGTAGTTTTTACTTTCATGTTATATATTCAAATCTAAGTATTCACAGCTATGATCCATAAACAAAAGGAACATGGAGCATTTGCCTTTCTGTGTCTGGGGAATTTCACTCATGATAATATTTTCTAGGTCTTTTTTTTTACCAACTAAATCTTTGCCAAATATTCAAGGCTTTATTTAAAATATCAGAAAATATGGTCAACTTATGAATTAAAAAAGTAAACTTTACATGTACTAATTCTAAATATACTGAGAAAGCAAACATGAAACAGTAATATTCAGAACAGTATCAAAATTTTTGTACAAGGAAACCTAACGAAAGACATAAAAAAGTCTACACTGACAGATAAAATTATGAAGAAAAATATTGTTGGAAGGCACCAGAAGATGAAAGATATTTCTTGGTCCCATGTTATCATAAACATTGTAACATGTGTTTCCTAAGAATATTTAGATATTCAACATAATATCAACCAAAATATCCACATAATTCTGCACAGATATTATATATATACATATATATATATATATATATATATATATATATATATATATATGGCCCATAACACTCTGTCTCATCAAAGACATTCTAAGAAATAAAAGCATATTGGGGGGGAGAAGTACAAGATTGTATTACAAGCCATATTACAATTGTAAATATTCAAAAAAACCTATTGCATTAGCAAAGAAAATACCTGGATCAATGTAATGATAAAGGGACACAAACTTGTGTATACATACCTAGAGTCATGTGATATATGATGAAGATGCCCCATAGTTCAAAATGTAGGGAAGACAGCATCTCCCCCAAACAAATTAATCTTGGTATAACTGAATGTCCACATACAGAAAAATGATATCCATATTTAACTCTCTATACAGAAAATCAAGTACATGTGAGTGAAAAATCCTATTGTATATTCTAAAGTTCTGAAACTATTAGAAGAAAACCTGGGCATTGCTGAATGAAGATCCAAGTGTAGGAAAGGACTTTATTAATAAGACTTCATTCAGAGAAGATTTAAGACTTATAATAGAGAAAATAAGATCACATAAATCTAAATATCTTTGCAGCTAATGAAATAATCAGTCAAAGAAAGATACATTTTACAGGACAGAGATAATCCTTACCAGCTATACATCTGATAAGTGATTAATATCCAGAATAAACAGGAAAGTCCAAAAATGACCCAGAGAGCTATGTCTCAAATGAAAACTGAGAATGCATCTATAGAGAAAATTCAAAAAGAAGGAATAAATATGGAAAACAAACACTGAAGGAAGTGATCAAAATTTTTAGCTGGTAGAAAATTTCAAAATAATAGTACATTGAAATTTTATGTTACACCAGTGAGAATGGTGAATGAAAAAAAATAGCAGACAACATATCCTGCAGAAGTTGTTTAAAACATGGACACACGTTCATTTTTTGAGGGAGAAGAAACTAAGGCAATCAGTAAAGAAATAGGGATCAGGAATTCTGAAAATCTAAGGTAAAATTTAGCACAGAACACAGATTCACCACTCCTTGCCATAAGCCAAAGACTCAACATCCCACTCTTCAGATACTTGCTCATGTTCACTGTTACTTTAGTCACATTAGCTAGGAAGGAATGGATTACATTTCCTGAATGGATTGAGAATGCGGTGCATACATACAATGGAATAATACTTGGATGTAAAGAGAAAATTATTCTCGAATGTCGTTACATTAGATGGTGCTCCTGTAGTTCAGGCACATTGAAATTCTCCAAAACTCCACCCTTCTGGGCTACAGAACCAAAGATAAATAGTGGAAGAAGGTCACTCAATGGATCCTCAATGATACCATTGTTTGTCTTCCTTTTACAAAGAGTATGGCTGTGCATGTCTCAGCACACAGTTGGGAGAAAGTCCAAATCCTCTTCCAAGATGCTTGTGATACTGCTCATAGCAGCCTTGCTGGCCCTGAGCTCAGCTTAGAGCTCAAATGAAGGTACCAAGGATTACAGAATGGGATCAAGAGACATTCAAGGAAAAGAGAGAACGGAGGAGAGAAATGACAGACATGGGTGAGAAGAAAGACAGGGCCATAGGACTTCTGTAATAAAGGTTGGAAGAGTTATGTTGTTAATAGGTAACATGGTCTTTTTACTTAATATTCTACCTAAAATCTACAAAATTCTTTAAGAGTGGAATACAATGGCCCATTTTGTGTTCAGGAGATTGCTCAGTATTATGTAAAGACATATGAAAAAAAGACAGATTTGTGAGCATATTCTCAGTCAGAGAAAATATTGGGTGCAGCCAGCTTAGTGTCTGTGTGGCTGGCTTAGTGCATAGTGGGTTCCAGAAATTTGATACAGAACAATATATCAAGGTTAATTCAAAGCATGGTTAATTCAATATTCATAGTTTCATTTTCATTTGTTGTCCTGTATATAATTATATATCATCAAGAACAAGAAGGAGAAATACTAAGCTATCCCTGTTTTCTCTTTGCCTCTCATGTTACTAGACAATTGTTTAAATTAGAATAAATGAGCAAATTGTCCCCAGGTATTTAGTATATTTGTTGGACAATATTACTATTCTTTTTCAGTATTGAAGTGTATAGGTATTGAACAGCTAAATTATATTTCACTGTAGAGATGGCAAACTCTAACTAAAACCTTTTGTAAAAATAATTTATAACATGCCCTGAATTACAGTTTACAACCTTCTGATGGTAATGTGGTTTTTTCATTATTATATATTTTGACTTTGGAAATAGCTAATGTGATAAATAAGGGTCCATACCTTCTTGCTTGCCAGCTGTAGAGGCTCATACTTGCATTTGGATTGAAAATATAAAAAAGCCTCTGTATGTTTGGAATGTGTAATTAGGAGGACAAGCTGATGATGTCTGGGAGACAAAGTGAACAGCTGGCAGAGAGGTTCTGAGAGAAAGTATTCTGTGAGCATGTCAGGGAAAGAAAACAAGAGGAAAGTCTTTTTATCAATGTGCTCATATCATCAGGTCCTTTCTATGCAGATTCTCTGCAAGAAACTCCAAGCCCAGATTCAGACCTCTCTTCTGCTGAAGTAAATTCAGGAAGTGCTCAAGAGGTTGAATCAGAACCATCACCAAATGAAGAACCTTCTGCCAATTGTGGGAATCCAGAGGAACAGCAATCACAGAAACCACTACAAGTGGAGAGTGAAGAGCCTTCTGACACTACTAGAAATGATCTGGAAAATCAAGCAGATGAAGGAAATGTAGAACAGGCTCAAAGTGAACTTCCTTCTTCAGAAAACCCACAAGGACAACCCCAAAAAGGAGATCTAGTGCAGAAACCTGCTCTTCCTAAGCATCATCATTTCAGCAACAGAAAACTGTATAATGCATTTAATCGTGGCTTTGGAAGTGGAAGAACATTAATTTCATTTTTCCAAGATTCCTTCCTCAAGTATGCGCTTGAATAACTTAGGTAAGATGATTGAATCTGATTTAATAAACATAATTACCTTAAGACCATATTTGTCAAATCACTGTGTCACAATGAGCTAACTGGCAGCATATGGACACAGCATTATCCTCAGCCTCATTTCAAATCTCAGCATTCAGACAGTACAAGGTGACTCATCTTTGAGGTTCTAAGATGACCTTGTACAAGAGTAACATAGCTCCCCAGCTCCTTAATGCTCCCATTGCTCTTTTATTTTTTATTTATTTTAATCATTTATTTTGAAAATATGATTAACCTTTGATTTGATGTAGTTTATAGAAATATAGAAGCAACCTCCTTTTGGTCCCATTTTCTTTGAATTAAGCATCATTGACCTCTTATCTTATGTGTATACAACCTGCCCTACTCACACAGGGATGTTTAGATCCATTGTCTCTTAGTGATATCTTACAGACACCTCTAACCTTTATCAAAATTTCAATATATTCTTTTAGATTTATGTATGCCTATGTTGATCAGAATCTGTCATCCTAGGAGTACACATGGCTGAATATCATAATTATATATTATACTACATTCTCATTTTTGTCCTTGAAAGCATTTAAATTTAATTTTTTGGCAATACCCTCAGAAACATTAGTATGTGAATGTGGGTACGTTATATAAAATTGAGGTTTACATGAATGCTATTCTATGAGGACCTTTAGGTTACTCATTACCAAAACCATACTTCTTAGAGATCTTTATTGCTTTATTATTCTGTAGGTCTCCCACATCATGCTTTGCTTGGCTTTACTTTGCTGTTTGTTTATTCAGGACTTTTAGTTGTACACAATTAAACTGCATAGTCTGTCATGTTCTGCTCATAGCCTGTTCTGTTAATAAATACTTAGGTTAGTTTCAGCTTATTTCCATTGTCTTCTCAGTGCCTGACATGAGTAAACCTAAGAAAATGAGAAAGGAGATAAAGTAAGAAGAGGGTTTGACCTCCCACCCCACTCACTGGAGGGGGTCTATCAGTTAAAGAATTCCAGTATGTCCTAATTTTCAATAACTTTTTCCTTTTTTTGTTTCAAAGGGTACCTGAGAGGATTATGTCCTTCAGACACAGGTCAATGAATCACTATTGGTTGTTTATACTATTTCAATAAAAAATTCAGCATGCAATTCCTGAGTGGTGTTTGTATTTTTTAGAGAGGGGAGGGGATTTGAGAGTAGTTGCAAAAATAAAACAACACCTAGGGAAACACATAATGAAAACTTTCAAATATTTTCATCTTATTTTCTCACAGTTTATATAGCAAATGAAAACACTTCATTGCCCTGTAGCCAGATGATTCTTTCATGGAGTCTGAAGTACAAATTTATATTTTAATATACAATTTTAAGCTCTCTTGTTAAATTTTTTCCAGTTTAAAGAAAACTGGAGAGATGGTTGAGGGACTTGAATATCTGAGCATTTATAACATTCCCAGTTAGAGTTTGCACTTTTCAAGACCCATGCTGCGCTTTCTGCTTCACATTTTTTTTGGAATCTAAGGTAGGTGTTTTCACTTTTCTTAATACTACTGAAAATCTGGTCATTATACAAATATCCAAATGTTCATAAATGATAGATGTGTTATTTTAAATTTAGTTTTATTGATCTCAATCTGAATAAATTGTAATTGAATAGCATGTTTTAAGTACTAGGACTCTCTTCATCTCACTGTTACCTGCAAAAAATGTATTTAAAAGTTAGAAAAATCCCAACCATTCATTTAGAAGGATTTTTTATAGCTATTCATTTTATGATTCCATGCAGTGGTATAGGTTAATTTATTTTGTGATGATATTATATTTTTAAGATTTATTTATTTTATGTATCTGAGTACACTGGAAGTGGACATCAGATCACTTTACAGATGATTTATAAGCTATTGTGTGATTGCTGGAATTTGAACTCAGGACTTCTGGAAGAACAGCCAGTGCTTTTAACCACTTAGCCATTTTCCAGCCAGAGGAAACTATTTTTTATTACTTGTATTTATGATAGGGCCCTATGGAGCCCAGGCTACTCTTAGTCTCAAGTTCTAACAATAGTCAACCTTTAACTTCTTTCTTTTATTAAGTTTTTCTTTTTCTTTACCTTTTTTCTTATAAAATATATCCAGACCACAGTCTTCACTCTGCCTTCTTCTTCCAGATTTCTACCTGTCACCAATTGTACTCATTTTATTCCAGAATCGCTACTAAACCCATTTTTATTCAGAAAAGTAGAAAGCTCCCAATGATATATGGAACAGAAATTTGTGATGAAACTACAACTTAACTCTCATATCAGGGCTGAATGGGGCAACCCAGTAGAAAGAAAATGGTCTCATAGCAGGAAATGGAGTCAGGAAATGTTTCTATCACACTATTAGAAGTCCCATAAAACCTACAAGCTTATTGGCTAAGATCTTATTTTAAGCTCTTCACAAAAGAATTTATGTCTCTGTTTAATATTCTTAAGAGAGATGCAAATCTTAATTTCCCTCAACAATTAATTGACAAAGAGGAGTAATTTTACAAAAAGTAGAAGAAGCTATCACTAATTGATATATTATATAGATTAATTGTTGGCTGTTTTATAATAGTCCTTTGATAAAAGAGATGATTAAAAAAGAACTATATTTCTTTAAATAGTGTCTTTATGACTCTCTGAGGGTGGAAGGAGCATGCCCTGTTTATTCTTAACTTTCTAAAACTGAAAGCTCATGGCAAATCTGCCGCTGATTGCCTCGGGCATTGCTGAGACCAATAAAAACTATGCCACAACCATGTGGAAGGACCCTCATACCCTTAAATGGAATGGCCAGGATATATGGGGCCGAGGATTGATATGACTGTTTGATACCACAGAAGGCACAACTAAATGGCCACCAAAAAGGTTAATGAATTAAATAGATACCTCCACAAACCAGGCCCAATTAGAAATAAGATGAATAACAATTGACATCCAGGGAAAAGAAATTTTCCTGAGAATTCCCTTCTTTTTCCTTTCCAGATAAAAATGAATCACCCACCTTGTCTGCTGTTGGAAGATCTAATCCTGATGCTGCTCTCTGGACTTATACTACTCAGACTTTCGATGGGCCAACGACAAGGACATCAAATAGCTAGAGATTGCCATTACTAATCTGAAGAAATCCCTCGTTTCGTTGTCTGAAGTGATCGCCAAAAATTGTGAAGGACTTTATCGGACTTGATTTACTCTTTTACAATTGAAAAGACTGTGTACAGCTCTAGACTGTGTACAGCCCTTAAAGAAGAATGTTGCTTTTACATAGACAAGGTAGGGGGATGGTTAAAGAGAGCATGAAAAGGGCCAGAGACGGTCTTGAGAGAAGACAGAGAGAGAAAGAGAAAGATGAGAGCTGGTACAAGAATTGGTTTTCAACCTCTCCATGATTATCAACCCTACTTCCTTCCATCTTGGGACCATTAATTGGGTTATTTTTGCTTATTTCTTTTGGTTCCTGGGCCTTAAATAGGCTGACTAACTTTGTGAAACAAAAGATAGATAATCTGATAGTAAAATAATCTTTATTGATCTCATTTTAAACATCAAAGTTTGTAGTGAGTTAAAATGTCCTTTAATATAATTATAGGTCATCTTTATTTTCATATTGTAAAATGTTAGTTAATCTGTTGAACATTTTAAAAAAACTGGATTCCTTTTTGAGAATTTCATATATGAACACTGTATTTACATAATTTTCCCCTTTCTCTCCTTCCTCCCACTTTTCCCAACCCCCCATACTCTTTGAATACATCTTATTGTTTAATTATTTTTTATGTATGTATACATGTATAAGTGTATATGTTTATACAAATATTGATAAATAAAGCATTTTGAAAAAACCATATCTATATATCCTTATCATCTAGTTATGTCTGGAAGGATATTTCTGCTTATAACAAGTATTTTGCAATTGCACAGACAAAATTATAGAAACAAAGAAAGTTTCCTAGATTAGTATTCTGTAAAATTTTCTGCTATAGGACAGTAACTGGATTACCTTAAAAATGTAATGGACATTGTGCAGAGGTGTGGAGAGAGTGGAGGATACATGACTCAATGGGATGTGGTCATCAAACCATCTACTCAGTGTTCAGGGTCTTTTCTCAAGAGGACTGACTTTAAAAGGTAGACATTATGGAAGACTCCAGAAAACAGTGTCAATAGAAATGAAGCACATATAAACTGTCAGATGCTGTGCTAATATACACAGGCTCTGCAGAGTATCAAGTCAGCTGTGGTCCAGAATTAACAGAAGAAAATAAACACAGGCTCCAATCTGTAACAAAGAGGTTATCAGCCACTGACCACCATTTGCAAAGATATAATTAGATTTTTTCCAATAACTTTATCCGCCTTGTTTTAGAGTATGTCCCATGCCTGATAGTAGATGGTTAACACAAATTAAATTCACTGATAGTTGTTGTAGAATTATTTTCTTACATAGTTTTGGTTTGTCAACACAGTTGACAACTTCAAGTTGTTACCTGGCCCTCAGGGTTAAAGGGGAGAATGATCCCAGCTATTTTGCCTCCAACCTCTACCTATATACTGCAGTAGGAACAGGACCAAATTATCACACAGAAAGATAGAGATAGATAGATAGATAGATAGATAGATAGATAGATAGATAGAGAAGAGAGGAGAGAGGGGGAGGGAGGGAGAGAGGAAAGGAGGCAGAGAGAGAGAAACACAGACACAGAGAGAGCATTGTATAAGATGTTGTGTATACAGATGTGGACTAGAATAGATAGAAAAGTGAAACACATGGCTTACCTCTTCAATGGAATGAGGTACATAGCTGCTCATGCTGGAATGCTAGGAATTTTGTAGTGTTCCAAACTTTTTGTCTGATTATTCAGGCAAGTTTACTAAGTTATGTTTTTATTTATCGCAGCTCCTTTCTTCTAAATCTTAAGTACTACATTTAGTCTATAAAACCTACTCTTATGAGTGATATCACTTGTATTTTCCAACACCGAAGTTACATCTATGTTTACTTACATCAGGACAGTCCTGACATCCAAGTGAACAATGATTCTGTCAGTTAAAATCCCATGACCCTAATTTTTAGACACTATCTCACAGCTAAAAGTACCCATCTGTGTGAAAGAATACAGATATACCTTGTAATGAATCTCAGTGAAAGAATGTCTTAAAATTATTGTGCTATTGGGATTGAATTAATTATTATCAAAATAATTTTTTTCAGAAGTTATGCTATGTTAATTATGGTTTAAAAAATGACCAGGGCCAGACTGTAGGAGTCTCAGTCCAGTAGTTGGTAGAATAAAATCAGAGTGGTCTGTTTCATTCTTACCTACTCAAACCAAAAAAGAGATACATCCAAAGAAATAACTTATTTCATAACAGAAAATAGAAGAAAAGAGCTCCCTGATACAAACACACAAATTAACTCTATTAACACTGAAATAAGAATCTCCAGTTATTAATCTCTCTCAACCTCAAAGGAATGGATTTCCCAATAAAAAGACCTAGGCTAACAGATTGGATGTGAGAACAAGATCCATCATTGTTCTTCATAGAGGAAATACACATTAGCAATAAACATAGATATTACCTCAGAGTAAATAGATGGAAACACATTTTTTAAAGAAAAAAACACACAAAAGCAAGCTGTAGTAGTCATTCTAATATTTAATAAAATAGACTTTCATCCAAAGTTAATCAAAAGATACAGGGAACTATACTTCATATTTATTAATAGCAAAATATACAAGACAATATTTCAATTCTGATCTATTCTTCTAAAGCAATGGTACGCACATTTGTAAAAGAAACATTGATAAATATTAAGACACACAGAAAACCCCACAAATTAATAGTGGGAGACTTTCACACACTTCTCTTTGTAATCCACATGTCATGTAGAAAAAAAATGAATGGAGTGGTAATGAAAGTAACAGACATTCTGAATGCCATGGACCTCACAAGTATTTGTATAGGTTTTGACCCAAATATAGAATGTACCTTCCTTTCAGCACTTTATGGTTCGTTTTCCAAAATTGACTATATAGTCTGCCACAAACCCGCCTCAACATATACAAGAAAACTGAAATAACGCCTTGTATCTTATCAGACCACCACAGACTAAAGCTGGACTTCAGCAAGAGCAGAAACAGCAGAAATCTTGTATAGTCATTGTAATTGAACAATTCTCTACTCAATATCCGAGTCAGGGAAGAAACAAAGAAAGAAATTAAATATTTTCTAGAATTTAAGGAAAATGAAGGGCCAACATATTTAAACTTATGGGACACAATGAAGCAGTGCTAAGAGGAAAGTAGACACCACTAAATTCTCATCTCATCATTTCTCCATGGAATAGGGAAATGTGTCATGAAAAGTTGTTTTTTTAACTCAAGTTCATTGCTAATTAGAATCTAGGGGGTCAAAATGGTGGCCTGTTTATGATGTTTGAGTAGGAGTCATTACTCTGTCATTCATTTCCAACAAAATCAATATAAGAAGGCATTGGAGATCCAAGAAAATGCTGAGGAAAAAGAGAAATATTTAATGGAAGTAAAATGTTTTTCTTCTTTTCTGGAGGGAGATTATTCAAATTGGATCTCTTAGAAATAAAAGATAGGGTTACTTGAGTAGTCAAATAAAAAATAGTCCAAGGTCACAAATGTCCAAAATGGAAAAGTAACCTTCAATTTCTATCCAACATACTATAAACAAGCTGGTCAACCAGCTGAAGATTCTGTGGCAAGTGGGGTAATGGAAGGAATTAGAGAGTTTTTTTTTCTCTCCCAAATATTTCCTAACTCTTTTAAATTAAGAAATAAAATCATTACTCTGTCTTTCCACTGCAGCACCCCCCATGTCCTATAGTGAAATAATCCACATTTTTATAATCTTTTTAATCTTTTGATTCAGAGTCTCAATTTGTTCAGATTAGCCTCAATCTTCATATTTAGTAGAGAATGACATTGAACTCCTCATGTTATTAGTTAGGGTTGGGATTATAGGAAGTCACAATCCTAACTTGTTTTAATCTCCATATTTCAATGTTCAGTTTAGTATCTGTGGATCCCTTTTTATCAGTAAACACTGAGTCTATTTACATGCTCTCAGGGTTTAAATATAAGAATAAACTATTTAGGTATAGAAACATATACTACTTGTTTCATCCAGAAATAGTGAATATGGAAACTGTTTAAAATGGATCCTGATATATTTTTTCCTGTAGAGAAAATGACATTTCTTATATAACACTTTGCCTCTGATGGAAGTATTATAGGTGCTTATCAATTTAATCTCTCCTGCATCCTGTTTAGAACCTGGCTATTTTGAAATACTGTGTGCTTTGTTTATCAAGGTATTTTCACAGTTGGTCTTTATTTATTAGCCTTAAAATTTCCCATGAAACCTGTCAGCATAGCAAAATCTCTGTAGGAATGAATTTCCTACCCTGACTGGTTTCTTTCTTTCTTTTTTTAAACATAGTTTCAAATGTATATTAACAGAAAAATTTTCATGATGCCTATAATGGACATAACTTATCTTACCTTTGTCTGGTGAACTCAAAAGCCAGTTATTCTTCAGTTACTTCCCTTCATTCTGCTTTGCTCTCAGCAGTATGGTCTTCTATGCCATAATCACAGTCACAAATATTCATTCCCAAATTCTCATACCTTCATCTGTTTTCTGAGTTGAACTCAGGAACTGCAGAATAGGACTACTTGTATCTTTGAGGAGCCTCTGGATTTTCTCTGCAGTATGTGCTGGACAGTACAAGAAATCCCATTAATAGGAGGAGAAAAGAAGTGGTGGCCTAGCAGCTCCATTGATCTTATATCTGACACAGAAGGATATCTTAAGCATCTTATTTCTCTTTTAGATATCGGCTCAACATTACACAGCATGACAGAGGTATACAGTGTGTCAATTCTAGTGTTAGTAGTACACTAACTATACTACTGAATAATGTTAATTGTGTATTATTGCAGAAGGACAACCTTTCAAATAATGTGCATAAATACAAGAATTTAAAGGGTATCACCAAGAAAATTGGTGTCATGTATTTATAACTATGAAATTATTAGTAGCTGCATTTTGAGCATGTAATTGGAGATAGAATTGTTTTCTTTTTTCTTTTTTGGTGTTTTGAGACAGGGTTTCTCTGTTAGCCTTGGCTATCCTGGAACTCACTCTGTAGACCAGGCTGGCCTTGAACTCAGAAATCCGCCTGCCTCTGTCTTCCAAGTGCTGGGATTAAAGGCATGTGCCACCACTGCCCGGCTAGAATTGTTTTCATATTTGTGTCCCAACAATGGTGCAATAGACTTAGAGTGATGTATTAAATGCCTCTCTGTCAGTATCAAAAAATAAACTTACTAAACAATTTCAAAAGTATAGCCTGTTAGCCACCAGCAATGATATACACATCACTTCATGTGTGATTGAAGTTAATTTTTCTTTACAAACAGGAATTTGTGCTCAACTAGTAATTCATTAGAATACCCATAAACAATCATACAAGGCTCACTTTGAGTCTACCCAGATCGATTAAACTTAGTTGACATCTCTTAATTACTATGACTCTTCATCCCTCTCTTTTTATTTGTAATTAACACATTAAATGAGAGCAAAACTTGTGACCATTTTTCTGAAGGATTTCTTACATTTTATCTTCTGCTGATATCCCGTGTGGTATTGGCTGATATTTATTTTTGTAATGATATGACTTTTATGAGTTTAATTTGAGATAGGGTTTCATGGAGCCCAGGTTGGTTTTAAACTTACTATGTAAGTGTAGATAATCTTCAACACTTTTCTTTTCCTTATAATTATCTCATATAATAATCTGGACTACAGGGTCCATTTCTTGCCTCATCCATTTGCCCCTACCTCCTTTTTTCACATGATCAACTGCTCCTCTGTTTTCCTTTAGTAAAAAGCAGGCTATGAAGTGATGTCAAGAGAAAAAGCACAATAGGATCCAAAAAATCTAAGCATAAACACTGATATCAAGGCTGGACTAGGACATCTAGTAGAAGGAAAAGGGTCCCATGAGCAAGGAAATGAATCAGTAGCACACCTACTCCCATTCTTAGGAGCCTAGGGAGCATCACACTCTAAACAATGTCAGCTTTTGTGTTATAAGCTTAGCTAATACTCATGCTAATACTCCAGATTGCTGTTTCAGTGTCTCTGAGCCTCTATGGATCATACTGAGTTGATTCTGGAGGCCTGGATCTCTGGATGTCCTTGATCTCCCTATAACCTAAAATCCTTCTCCAAGTTTTGAGGAGCTGCCAGATCTCCAGCTAATGTTTGTCTGTTGGTCTTTTCATCTGCTCTCATCAGCTGGTGGAGAAAGACTCTAATGAAGAATGATCTAGACACTGACCTATGAGTACAACCAGACATCATTAGAAATTACTTCATTGAGCTTTTTAAATTTTATTTTCTATTTTTCTTTTTTCTTTCTTTTGTTCTTTCTTTTGTTCTTTCTTTCTTTCTTTCTTTTGCCAATATTCTTGTATTCTATCTTAGAATTCTGAGTCACTCAATTCTGGTTCTTTGTTATCTAGGCAGTGTCAGCCATGTGTCCCTTGTAGTGGTTTTGGCCTTAATTTAGGGCAGTAGTTAGTTGGCCACATCCACAAAATGAACTAAAACTGCCCTAGAGCATCTTATAGGCAGGACTGTTTGAAGGTTGAAGGTGTTCTGCCTTGGTTTAGTGTCCCAGCTCTATCACTTGGAGACTAGACTGGTTACATAAGATGTTCAGTTAATGGTACATATCCTTTATTCTTTCAAGAACTCACCAGGGTAACCCTCAAAGGTCCTAGAATGTTTCCATTGCACTGGGTTTCCACATTGCCTTCTAAACCACCAATTATTTCAGTAGTCTCTCCTATACTCTCTCCCTCTGCCACTCACCCCTGAACCAATCTTTTCTGTTCTCAACCCTATTTATCCCCTGTACATGGAAATCTTTGTAATCCTCTTGTGTTTTCTTCCCTAGTGCTCAAAGAACACCTGTTGTCTTTCTTTGTAATGCTGGGCCATGGACCTTATGTTTCATGTATCCTAGGCTAGCACATGACAAGGCTGTGGTATTCTTATTGTTAGACTGTTTCTCCATATATGCTAAGTTTCCAGTTCACATATTACTGTCCAATGTGTGAACACTTTCATCATGTGAGGGTCATAAAAACAAAATTAAACAGCAGCAGCAACAGCAACAGCAACAGCAACAGCAACAGCAACAACAACAAATCAAGACCTCTGGAGCCCAACTCTCCTCAGACACTGCTGCATATGGTTCTTGATTGCAACATTTACATTTTACTGTCAATGAAAAATATTTTAATTCTTATTAGTTTCTCAAAAGACAGAATACATTTCTTAGTCAAAGATACGGCTTGGGAGGGAAACTGGAGATATGTGGTATTGACCAAGGAAACATGGGAGATCTTCAGGTTAGAAATCATAAAGAAGAACTGAAGGAGAGATCCAGGCTGGCTTGCTCATGTAATTTGAATTACCTTGGATGTGGCAGTACTGAGAAAAACATCACAAACCATTGTATCCTGGTTATCAAAAGAGAGCATGTGAATGTGCCAGAAGTGACTAAGCTGAAGACCTTCCCAGGTTTTTTCCACTCTCAATGGTGAGTGAAGTGTTTAATGTATCATGAAATAGTAATATGAACTGTGAACTCATTGTAGGTAAGTCGTAATAATAGAATCTGGAGAAATAAAAGTCCTCTGTCAATTGACTTCTAAATAAATTTCAAACACAATATGCCTTCATGGTGCTATTAATTTATACTCTTCACACTTATAGTTTTTTCTGTATTAGTTTTTCATGGCTCCCCAAAACAAACAAAACAAAAAAATCATAAAAAGAAAAAAAAAAACAAGAAAAATGAAGGAAGAAACCAGTGAATGCCACAGATTATTTAAAAAAAACAAACAAAACAAGAGTTTTCTTTTCACAAGGGTATAGGCTCCAATGTCAGGATTACTTAGTCAGAAAGTTCTGATTCTTCAAGGCCTCTGTAATTAGAGTCTAGAGTTGTTTTTCTTGATATTTTCATCTATGTGTGTGCTTCCCTATTCTGTCTGAGTTCAAATGTCTGTGTCCTACAAAGACCATTCAGAATAGGTTATGGCACCCTAAAATCTTGAAGTTTATTACATTCACTAACCTCTGCTACCAAATATAGTAAAAATTTGTGTGTGGTCCAGATTATTCCAATTTTTACATCTTGTCTCCCTGAATCACAACTATTTTTAACCAGTCATAGAACTCATTTTAATGCTATTTAAAGCTATGTATAACAGGTATGGTCTCCTTGCAAGATCATTTGATATTATTTTCAAAATATAGCCCAGGTTAATTCACTAGTACATTCTATGCTTTCTGTCCTTTTTTAGAAAGAAATTCTTTCAACCCCCAGAGGTTTGTTTTTATTCTTCCATTCACTTATGTCTCTTATGTGATTCTCTGACAAGAGCCAGAGGAACATAATTATTCCAAGTCTGGTTCTTGACGTAACTAAGAATTCAATTGTACTGGATGCAAGTTGTAAACGTCAAACTTTAGTTTTTTAGAGGAACACACGTATCTCAGTTTTGGAAGAGTTTTGCACTTCACATATATCGAAAATATAGATTTTACTCCATATGTCAACCCATTGCTCCCCTGTGTGGTTGGAAACTGAAGTGAGATTTACTGGGTGAGCAGTGATAGAGCAGCAGCTCAGTCTTTACAGGCAGTGAGTGAATTGCACCAGGTCCTGCTTCCTCAAGAAGCATTTGTTTAAATGCATTGACTAAGTATTTTGGAGATGTCACTAACAATCTCTCTCAGAATTTAACAGTCATGTTAGGACACAGAATGTATAAGATGGATATAAATGTTCAAGATTGTTTCTGAATATATAGTGGCCAGCCTGGACCACATAAGAGCTTGTCTCAGGAACACAAGCAAACAAGAAAGCAAGGAAATATAAAGCAAAAATAAATAGGTAACATTAATAATTAATAATGAAAAAGGGCATTATATTAGGTTCCAGTGAGAATCAGGTGCTTAGTGACTGATATCCTAGCATAGAGTGAAGAGTTCTCTATGAAAATCGATCCCCATATGTTAAGTTATTGGCAGCTCCTAACATCTTGGAAATGAAAGAATCATTTTCTCTCAGAGTGTAGCCTTTGATAAGTTAGCATTCAGCACTGGAAAATTACAGTCTGGGAACATTTCCACAGCACAAAATGGACTTGATATTTCTCTCTCTCTCTTTACCACCACTCTCTTTCCCTCTGTCTACCTCTGTATGCCCCTCTGTCTCTTTCTATGTCTCTCTATCTCAGTCTCTATCTCAACATCTTTATTTCACACATACATATAAAAGCATAAGAAATAGAAGATTAATAGTCGAAAGAATGGAGGAAGATAGATTCAGACATGCATATGAGAAAAGTATAGTGGTATTATGTGTGTATGTATCACAGGAAAAGGCATTGTTTGTAATGATTTAAAACTACTAAGTAAAAAACATCAGAAGAAGGACAAATTAAGTTATTTTTAGGATTATGTTTAGAATTGGGTATCACCACCTTAAGCTGAATGATTTAGCCCAAACCAGGGTACAATCAGGTGGGCATATTAAGTGTAAAAAAGAGCATAAAAAATTATCAAAATATTACAACTGGCTGTATACTATAGAAATTATTTCAGAGAGGAAAGGTTGATCAAAAATAAAACTTTATTGTATAAACATATGAACTTCTCAAATAAATATAAACTGCATAAATAAATAATTCCAATAAATATTACAAAAAAGAGAATCAAAATGTTTATGATTTTCAATGTTAAACTAATACCTTCCCATTCCTCATCTTCATCTTCATCCTGAAGACCTTTGATTTTCAACTGTTTTGCAATCTGATTTCTCTGTGTCCATTGAGATCATTGGTGATATTTTTTCTATAATCCATTATCATCTCTACTTATTACTGACACTGAAAAAGGTCAGGAAAGTCATCTGATCTGAGTGACATTTAGTAGAAGCTACCTTTGTGTTGCAGGACACATAGCCAGATGAAGGCTGGCATCTAGCAGGACTAGGTTTAATAAAACAAATAAAAAGAAAGTAAAACCCAGCACTGAACAGAGAATACCTTGTGTTCAAACTTCAGAACGCATATAAGGTTAATTTGGTAATATTACCAATTACATTAGAAGGCTAAATATAGTAGCCTTCCTATACTCAAAAGATAAACAGGCTGAGAAAGAAATTAGGGAAATTTCACCCTTCAAAATAGTTACAAACAATATAAAATATCTTGGCGTGAATTTACCTAAGCAAATGAAAGATCTGTATGACAAGAACTTCAAGTCTCTGAGGAAAGAAATAGAAGAAGATCTCAGAAGATGGAAAGATTGCCCATGCTCCTGGATTGGCAGGATTAACTTAGTAAAAATGGCCATCTTGCCAAAAGCAATCTATAGACTCAATGCAAACCCCATCAAAATTCCAAATCAATTCTTCATAGAGATAGAGATAGAAAGAGCAATTTGCAATTTTATTTGGAACAACAAAAATCCCAGGATAGCAAAAACTATTCTCAACAATAAAAGAACTTCTGGGGGAATCATCCTCCCTGACCTCAAACTGTACTACAGGGCAATAGTAATAAAAACTGCATGTTATTGGTACAGAGACAGGCAGGAAGATCAATGGAATAGAATTAAAGGTCCAGAAATGAGCCCACACACCTATGATCATTTGATCTTTGACAAAGGAGCTAAAACCATCCAGTGGAAAAAGGACAGCATTTTCAGCAAATGGTGCTGGTTCAACTGGAGGTCAACATGTAGAAGGATGCAAATCAATCCATTCTTATCTGCTTGTACAAAGCTCTAGTCCAAGTGGATAAAGGACCTTCACATAAAACCAAATATACTGAAACTAATAGAAGAGAAGGTAGGGAAGAGCCTCAAATACCTAGGTACAGGGGGAAAGTTCCTGAACAGAATACCAATGGTTTATGCTCTAAGATCAAGAATTGACAAAGAGGACCTCATAAAGTTGCATAGCTTCTGTAAGGCAAAGGACATTGTCAATAGAACAAAACAGCAACCAACAGACTGGTAAAAGATCTTAACCAATCCTACATCTGATAAAGGGCTAATATCCAAGATATACAAAGAACTCAAGAAATTATACTCCAGACAACCAAATAACCCTATTAACAAATGGGGTACAGAGCTAAACAAAGAACTCTCAACAGAGGAAACTTGAATGTCTGAGAAGCACCTTAAGAAATGCTCAACATCATAGTCATCAGGGAAATGCAAATCAAAACAACCCTGAGATACCATCTCACACCAGTCAGAATAGCTAAGATCAAAAACTCTGGTGATAGCAGATGCTGGCGAGGATGTGGAGAAAGAGGAACACTCCACCATTGTTGGTGGGATTGCAAGCTGGTACAACCACTCTGGAAATCAGTCTGGCGGTTCCTCAGAAAACTGGACATAGCATTACCTGAGAATCCAGCTATACCACTCCTGGGCATATACCCAGAAGATGCTCTAACATATAACAAGGACATATGCTCCACTATGGTCATAGCAGCCTTATTTATAATAGCCAGAAGCTGGAAAGAACCAAGATGTCCCTCAACAGAGGAATGGATACAAAAAATGTGGTACATTTACACAATGGACTATTACTCAGCTATTAAAAATAATGAATTCAAGAAATTTTTAGGTAAATGGATGGAATTAGAAATTATCATCCTGAGTGAGTTAGCCCAATCACAAAAGAACACACATGGTATTTACTCACTGTTAAGCGGATGTTAGCCCAACAGCTGGGAATAGCGAAAACTCAACCAACAGACCACATGAAGATAATGAAGCATGAAGACCAGGAGGGGATGCCTCAGCTCTACTTAGAATGAGTAAGAAATACTCAAGGGAGCAAATATGGAAACAAAACTTGGGACAGAAACTGAAGGAGGGACCATCAGGAGACCATTCCACCTGGGTATCCATCCCATGTGAAGTCACCTAAGCTAGACACTGATGTAGATGGCTGGATGTGCATACTGTCAAGAACATGAGATAGCTGTCTCCTTAGAGGTCTGCCAAAGACTGACACATTCATAGGATGATGCTCACAATTAACCACTGATATGATCAAGGTTTTCCCAATGGAAAAGTTAGAGAGAAGACTGAAGGAACAGAAAGGGTTTGTGACCCCAGGAGGAAAGCAACAATACCAAACAACCAGAGCCCCCCAGGGTCTAAACCACCAGACTGGGAGAACATAGGGAGGGACCCATGACTCCAGTGGTATATGTAGGAGAGGATGGCCTTGTTGGGCATAGGTGGGAGATGAGATTCTTGATCCCATGAAAAACGAACACAGAGTGTGTGTGGGGGAATGTAAGTGTGGTGAGGGGGTACTGGGGGCAGGAGGCACAGACTCATAAAAGCCTAAGGAAGGGGGATGGGATAGGAGGTCTGTGTGGTGGGAGTAAGGGGAGTATGGGGATAAAATCTAAAATGTAAATATAATACCCAGTTTTAAAAAAGAGAAAAAAAGAAAAATGGAAAAAAAGTAAAAAAGAAAAATAGGAGATTTAATAACACAAATGGAAGGATTTAGAAATTTAGGAGGCAGTTTATGTTAATGGAAACAGCAGCATAGAAACTGGAAAATCACACCCTCATAGAAGCACAAGGAGGGGGTATGGGATAAGGGGTTCCTGGGTGGTGGGGGGAATGGGATAAGGGGATAAAATTTGAAATGTAAATATCATAACCAATTTTTAAAAAGGGAAAAAAGAAAGATGTTGGAACCAACATCTTTAAAAAAATGTCAGCCCTCTAGAAAAAAAATCTGATACTAAAACTTGTTTTGAGAATTGTATATTGTAGAATACACAGCCTTGGTGTATCTACTCATCAAGCAAACTGAGCAGACCCACTCAAACATTCGATGTCCTGGAATTCCATCAGGATGCAGTGAAGACACAGCATCAGAGGCTTATCAATTTACTCTTCCTACTACCCCTCTTCTGATATATCAACGCCCGTAATCAGCTTGAAGAAGTTAAAGAAGAGTCAGTGCCCTATTCCCTGGGCTTGGGGACTAAGGTGGTTAATATTGGGCTGTCTTTCTAGGGAAAAGTAGTGGTTTTGTTGGGACAGGGAGGGTTAGCTAGGATTTATTGCATAGCCATAACCTATTGGTAGAAATGTGTATAATTATTATCAAGATGAAGTTGTAATTTCCTAAATGGTACAAAATTTACTTTGATTTCAAATTTAAGGTTTTCATTGGTACAAGCTTCCTATTGATATAAAATTGAGATGAATATTGACACTCTCATGGACATTGTGCCTGTATAACACATTTAGGAATACAAGGCTTAGACCCAGTTCTTCTTTAACTTTTTAAGCTGATTTGAGATGGTTAGCCTGTGAGCTAAGGGACTATAGCAAATTCATGGCTTGGAGTTTATTGTTAGGGTGTTTTCTATATTTTCTTTAGAAATAGCTGAGAGGAGTTAACAGACAACAGTCCAGGTTACCTCACATGGATAGTTGGTTTTCAAAACATCAGAAGTCCATAGAATTGATGCTATACACATTTCTATATTAATGTTCATTTTGATTAGAGACCTGTCTGCTCCTGACAGCTTCCTGTCTTGGATTCTAAGAAGAAATTGAGCACCTTTGGAGTTACTCCAGTTGTGGGGAGACAGCCACTAGGCAAGAATTGCCTCTTTCCATCTACAGACAAATTACTGTGCAGAAAAGGACACACTTGCAGAATAGTCGACTGATTATATCTGCCTAGACAGAGTAATCAGCCCTTAATAATCCTGCTCCACTAAGGTCTGTCAGATGATTCTGGGCCAGAAGGCTGAAGATTTGATGCTCCAACATTCAATAGTATAGGGACTGTCCAGCTATTCAGCGGTCTCTATAAATTGGCTAAGTTTTAGAAGCTATTCTTAGTGCTTCCCATAATTTCAGTTAACTAAGTTATTCTGGATTTCTGATGAGGTTGAAAACCTATAGTCTCATAGCCAATTCTGGTAATTACTTTGGGATAAAAGATCTGAGTGGACAGTTTTTAGCTGACATTCATTCTAAAGCCAAGAAAAAAGCCAGGTTCAAAACTAAGTGTTTTAGTTAGGAGATTTGACAGAGGGTCGGTTTAGTCAACAAAATGATAGACTGGGTATTAGGACTATCTTGTACCTCACTGGTACAAATAGGCATAATTAGGCTCTAATTGTATTTTTAGAGAAATTTTTATTTATACAGGAAGGGTGATATGTAGGAGGAGCTAAGGGGAAGGAGTACAGAGAAGAAGAGAAGGAGAAAGGAGAGGAGAAGAAGAAGGACAGGAGAAGCTAGGTGATAAGAGAGAGAAAGAGTGAGAAAAAGAGGGGGGCATGGAGGCAGATGCTCACATGTCTCCACCAGTCAAAGATAGTTGCTATATCTAGGTTGGGTATTTGGTTACACTTCTGATTTTACATTACCAAACTTATAAAGCCTTTGATTAACATTTAAAAAATTGTATAAAAGCAAAAAGGAAAAGGGGGCATGGGATAAAGGTTTTCTAGGGAGGGGAAATGGGGACAGGGGATGGCATCTGAAATATAAATAAAATATCCAAAAGGAAAAAAGAAAAAAAAGAAGGCTAAATACAACGATTATTCCAGAATAAGTGGGATATTTGGGGATAATCAAATTAATTTAAGAGAAAGAATACCAACTCTCTATATTCACAACCAAAGTAGAAAAAAACAGAATAAGGATTTGGCAGTAAATCTTCTGTATTAAAAATTATTCAGAAGGTTTCACCAAAGTGGCCTATTATATAATCTATAAACATAAATACAATTCCTTTTTTGGGAGAGGTATAGAACATCGTAAGTGTATGTTTAGTTGTCACCTATAGTGAAACTGAGTAAAAATACTTCTTAAAAGGAAAAACTCTCAAACTCAGGTTCATGAAAATTGCTGAAGAAGGCAGGAATATTAGAAGAACTCACAGCATGAAATACATGTGAATTCACACTACAGTCTAAATACCTCTGGAGTACTTTTAGCCACTTATATTCTTCCAATGTATAGTATCTTGGTAAGAATGGGAAGGTTTTAGAGTATGTAATCTTTATTAGCAAGATGTCTCTACCTTGAAGAAAACTCTTTTTAGACTGTGAAAGTCTTTGTGTGCCAGAGAACACACCAGCTACTAATGACAATGAAGTATCCTACCACATTAGAGGTCAGTGCAGGAATCACAGCCATATAGACAAACCAATCATTATATGTCTCAAAAAGGGCATGTGCATTATGATTGATCGCAATCTGGCTATAGTAATCATCAGATATACACACATGTTTACATATTGCACTAAAAATATCTTGAACATTTTGTGGATGCATCATCTTTAAATTAAAAGTTGTAAGGCCTAAAAGAAATGGTAGAATAAGAGGTAGGACATCCAGAAAGCAGAATGAATTCTGGGATAGAGCATGTCACTGTAAGATTCACCTGGGCAGATGTGATGAGACAGATGGATGTTACCTGCACACTCTTAACTACACATGTGGTAGGTTATATATTAGAATAAATGACTTTTATTGTCACTATTTAGTTGGACAATATACTTATTTATGGCCAATGTATTAATAAATGTATTTTAAGTCTGAGTTTTAATTCTGGTAGCATTAGTCTGGAAGGAAGAATCAGAATTAACACCTACAAATGTCACCCAATTTAGGTTTAGAATTTAACCTGATTTGAAAAATGTCCTAAGTATAAAGCACAAAGCACAAATCCCCCCTGACCAAAAAATAGCACTTCGTCTTCAGAAAACTTCAGAAATGACAAGCAAATATAGTGAAGTAAACTGTCATGCTTTGCAAAGATGGGGTAATCAAGTGCCTCATAATTTCTGCTTCACATGAGTCTGTCAGATATTCTGGGCCAGAATGTTAGTGACAATGCTCATTAATTCTGTAGGCAGCCAACTAGGCCTTCATTTCTGGTTGTTTGTGTTTAATATATTTGTTAAATTATTTTATTTATTTACATTCCAAATGTTGCCCCTTCCTTTTCTCTCTTCACAGAATTTTTCATCCCATTCTTCCTCTTCTTTGCCTTTTAGAGGGTACTCCTGTACACAAACTCCCATACATCCATCCACATTTACCTCAGCCCTCCATGCATCCTGTTTACATGGGGCCTCAACTCTCTGTAGGAGTAGATGTATCCTCTCTCTCTGAGGCCTGACAATGCAGTCTTTTTTATATCTGCCTGGGGATGCTGGACCAGTAAATGTTGTTCTTTGGTTTATGTCTTGGACTTTGGGAACCTTGAGGTGTCCAGGTTATTTTATTCTGTTGTTATTCATATGAAGTTGATCTCCCATTCATCTTTAGTTTTTTCCTAGTTCTTCCATATGAGTTACTCAGCTCAGTCCAATGGGGAACTGTAAGTAGCTGCATCTGTGTCTGTCATTTGCTGGTAGGTTCGCTAAGGGAATCACCCATTAAGTCCTGCGAAACTTTTCTATCTCAGGTCTCTGGAACTTTCTCTAGGTTTTGCCTGACCCCCACTCCACACAGATGCATTTTCCATTCTTTTTCCTCAGCTTCTGTTCTGTCATCATTCCACCATACTTAATCCTGCCACAATTCCCCCTCCCTTCTACCAGGCAGATCTCTCTCTCCCTCTGCCTCTTGTCATTATTTTGTTCCCCCATCTAAGTGGAAATAAAGCATCCTCAGTTAGAACTTTCTTTTTTTAAAAGTTCACATGGTCCATGAGTTGTATTATGGGTATTCTGTACTTATTGATTAATATCCCCTTATCCATAAGTACATAATATGCATGTCCTTTGATTCTGTGTTATCCCACTCAGGATGATATTTTCTAGTTCCATTCATTTGTCTGTAAATTCATTATGTACTCCTTTTTTTTAAAGCTGAAAAGTGTTTTTATGTAAATGAACTACATTTTTTGTATCCATTTTTCCATTGAGGTACATTTTTGGTTGGGAGTCTTTGGAGCTTCTGGCTATTATTAATAAGGCTTCTATGAATAGAGTGGAACATTTATTCTCGTGGTATTGTGAAGCATATTTTGGGTATATGGCAATGAGTTGTATAGCTGGGTCTTCAGGGAGAAGTATTTTCAATTTCCAGAGAAAATGTCAAATTAAATTCCAGAGTGACTGTACCATTTTCCATCCCACCAGTAGAGGAGGATTATTCTTCTTTCTCTACATCCTTGCCAATATGTGCTATCACTTCTGTTTTTGATGTTAGCCATTCTGATTGGTTTATGTTTGAATCTCAGGGTAGTTTTGTTTTGCTGTTTCTGATGACTAAGGATGTTGAACATTTCCTTAAGTTTTTCTCATTCATTTAGGATTCCTCCATTGAGAATTCTTTTTTTAGAGTTGTACTGCATTTTTAAAATATAATAATTTGATGTTTTGTAGACTAACTTCTTGAGTTCTTTATATATTTTGAATATTAGCTATCTGTCAGATGTAGGACTAGTGAAGTTCTTTTCTCAATTGTTGGCACAGCAACACCTCACAAAATATTTCACCACAATTTAACCTGTGTAGAAGAAATGCAGGCATGGTGGATGAAGTATAGACTGAGTAAAATGGCTGACCAATAGTCAGCCCAACTAGAACCCCAATCCATGGGCATGCAACAGTTCCTAATGTTATTAATGAGACTCTATTATGCTTCCAAACAGAAGCATGTTGTGCTTTGAAGGTTGTACCCAACAGCTAACTCAGACAAATACAGACACTCTTAGTAAAATGGTGAATAGACCTTGGGGACTCTTAAAGAAGACATTGAGAAAGGATTGTGGTCCCTTTAGTTGTATGAACTCCAAAGGAAGACTAATAAATTCAATTAACAAGGAATATTGGATCTATCAAAGTCTAATGTACTAACCAAAGAACATACAGGGACTGGACCTAGGCCTCCCCCGATATACCTAAAAGATATGTAGATATAACAGATATATATCTTCAATTGAAACAAGGTTTTCCCAAAAGCTTTCCTGCACATGCACTCTTATATTTGGGCTTCATATATGGCTTCAGTTGTATAGGAAGAACTGATCTTTGCAAATACTTGAACTGCTAGGGTAGAGGACAAGCAGGGTGGTCTCTACCCACAGAGGAGAAGAGAAGGGGGGTCATATGGTGAGGATTATGGGAAGAGGTAAGCAACAGAGGACAGTGACTGGGATTTAAAATGAAAAAGTAAAAAAAAAATAAATTTTTTAAAAAGATATGTTTTTCATGTCTCTTTTATTTAGAGAAACTGGGAAGATAAAAATGTAAGTCAGTTGATAAAAATGTAAGTCAGTTGCAAATCCTAAGCAATTCTCAAATTCCTGCTATTCACCAACATGTTTTCTATGTATCTAGCACAAATTTGCAATTTCTGTCCCATTTCATAGCATAAAATTTAGTGTGTAATACTTTCTAAATATTAATTAAAATATTGCTTAAAAGTCAATACTCAATTATCCAACTATTTCATAAATACTAAATGTATTATTTCAATCTTTGATTTATTTTTATGAATCTAAATCAGTTCTGATTAGTTTACCTTTCTTAATTGAGTAAGCCTTTAATTTGTCTCTCTTTACTTGCAATTAATGCACCGATAGAGAGCAGAAACCTTCACCATGCATTCTGAAGAATTTCCTACACTTTAGTTACTGCTCATGTTGTCTTTTCTTGATTGTTACAGATAATTTGCTCTTTGATGGGAAACAGATATAATAGGTTGATGTGTTTCAAGTAATTTTAAAATTATTTTGTTTACATTTTGATTTCATATTTATCTACCACTTCTCCTCTCAGGCCATCCCTCTCATTCCTCCTCCCTCTATTCTCTCACCTTATCTTTCACCTCAGAAAGGGAAGGGCTCTCATTGATATCAACCAACTTTTGCATCTGAAGCCTCAGTAAGACTAGATACATCCTCCATGTTCAAGCTAAATGAGACAGTCTAATTAGGAGAAAGGAATCCAAAAGCAGGCAACACAGTCAGAGACAGGCCCTGCTCCTGGTGTTAGAAGACCCACATGAAGACCAAGATATACAACTGTCACATATAAACAGAGGGACAGGTCTATTCTATGTATGCTCTCTAGTAGGAAGATCGGCCTCTCTTTGTCCCAATGGGTCCACGTTAGGTGATTCTGTAGAATTTCATGTGTCTATGACACTTCTTGTTCTTGAAATTCTTCCTCTTCTTCTTGCATAGGATTTCAAAAGCTCCACCTAATGTTTGGCTGTGGATCTCTCTAAGTCTGTTTCTATCAGTTATAGTGTAAAGCTTCTCTTTCAACAGGCTAGATTCCTGTCTGCAAAGATAACAGATTATCATTATTAGTGTCAGGAGTGAGTGCCTTTTCATGTCATGAGTCTTAAACTTGGCTACTCATTTTTGGCCATTCCCTCAATTTCTGCTACATCTTTGTGCCTGTACATCATGTAGGCATGGTAATTATGGGTCAAGGGTTTTGTGGCTGGCTTGGTGTCTCAGTCCTTCCATTGGAAGTCTTGCTTGGTTGTAGGAGAAGGCTGTTTCAAGTTTCATATCCCCAATATAAGGAATCATAGCCAGGGTTACCTTCAGACCTTCCTGGGAGTTACCTACAGAATGGGAAATTATCTTCAACCCTGCACCCAAGAGAGAATTAAAATATGACATACATAATGAACTGAGGAATGTAGATATAAACAAACCAGTTTAAAAATGGAATTCACATCTAACAAAAAATTCTTGACAGAGGAATGTCTTCTGGCTCAGAAGCTCTTAAAAATAAAATAAATTATTCTCACACTTAGTCATCAGTGAAACACCAAAAACAAAACAACTCTCATATTTCATTCTATACCTGTCAGAATGACTAAGGTAAAAACTAAAAAGACATTTGATTTTGGGAAGAATGTAGAGCAAGAAAACTTCTCATCTATGGTTGGTGTAAGTCTAAACTTGTGCAATGAATTGGGAATAGTTCTACCTCATGTCCTATCTGGACCATTCCTGGGTATAACAAACAGATACTTTATCATAGAACAAGGACTGTTGATCATTTATGTTCATAGCAACTTCATTTATAAGATTCCAAAATTGAAGTAACCCAGTCTGAAAATAGATAAGAAAAATGTTTAAATTTATGAGATGTAATATTACTAAGTTATTGAAAAGTGTGATGTCAGCTTTTCAGATTATAGATTACTGAGCAGGGTGAGAACATTATCATTCAGTGAGAGGAGGAAGGAAATCTTGCAGAGCTTTTCTCTTCTCAGATACTGATGCACATGGCTCTAAAAGGCAACATCCACATTTTAATGTGTTTTGGATTCCTTCATATTATTCTGCCATGAATCATTTCTTCACATTGAAGAACTGATTGTTCTGTAAGTTTTCCTTTTGTGGGCTTGTTTCTGAATTCTCATTAGTTCCATGGATTTTTCAAAGGTGGAAACAAAAGGAACAACACTGACCTCTTGAAAAACTAGCACTTTTGGGAAAAATGGCCCAAGGATAACTGTGTATAGCCATCCTCAGGCAGGCCTTCAGCAGGCAGCAGAGATTCAGTCCTTAGGAGTAGTAATTTGAACAAGAATTTAAAAGGGCCTGTGCAATTATTTAGGAAGTAAAAATTTCACTTTGATATTTGATGCTGAACATAATGATAGATAAACTAGGCAGTGCTAACACAATGGATTGCAATATTTCAGCATTAGGGATTATTTGTCATCATTTTGAAGCTCAAATTATGTGCTGTAGCACAATTTGGAGTCATCAAAAGAAGAAGATATTTTTATCCAACTATGCAAATGAACAGAAGAGCCAAGGCAATCAGCTCCAGACCTTATCATGATGGGATTCCCTCTCCCTCTTTCACTTATTTACTCCCTTTCTCTACCTCTTCCCTCCCATTTTTTCCCTCCTCCATTTCTCTATTCCTCCTACTCTTCTACATTTGTACAGTAAGGTAAGAAAAGAATGCATGCTTCTTTCATTTTTTTCATTTATTTTTTATTTTTACTGGGTGTTATATTTACATTTCAGATTTTATCTCCTTATCCCATTTCCCCCACCACCCAGAAACCTCCTATCCCACCCCCCCTCCTCATGCTTCTATGAGGTTGTACCGCCACCTATCCCCAACCCTATTCCCCCTTCCCTCCATCACATCCCCCCCCCCACTCTGTGTTTGTCCTTCATGGGACCAAGAATCGCCTCTCCCAACTATGCCTGACAATGCCATCCTCCCCTACGTATGCATGCTTCTTTCAAAAAGAACCATTTTCAGAAATGAATGGCTCTCTCCCTTCAAATCAGTGACACTGCTACAAAACATGCTATTTTTTTTATTCACTTGCAATTTCTTATATTGACGATTTTATATTTTGGTACTGGTTAGAGTAATTTCCTTTCATTATGAAGATTTACAATTTTATGATCTTTTTATCTAACTTTTTTATAATTTCTAGTTTCATGTCATTTATGACAGATGTTATTTTGTCCCTAATGTTTTTAAGGATGAGTTTCTTCAAAAGTCAAATGATAAGAAACACACCATGATGAAGACAAGATTAAATGCATTTAAAGTTTTAATTCTACTGTAATCTAGGTAATTATGTTCAGTTAAAATCATTGCTTAGTTATTTTCACAAAATGTTCATGAGTATGTGTGTAAATGTGTTTCAAGTCTCTTTTCAGGTCTGAGGAAAATAATTTATAGTTTCATCAGAAACATATTTTTATTTGTATTATTTATATAACTATGTATGGTTAGGGTTACAGTTATGGTTAAATCAGGTAGAATGTAGACTACAGTGAAATACATTTTATTAAGTTTAAAAGTACATCTGATGAAATTACATGTAGGCCCTCTCTTTGATTTTATAACTTGTTTAAAATTTTCACTTAAAACTAAGTGAACATCCAGACAGTAAACCTAGAAAAACTTGGGAATATTGTCCGTGAAGCTACATATTAAGATATCTCTTAATCCAAAGAACAATTATCAAGTTCTAGGAGTCAGTAAACCTAAAAAAAACTTGGGAAATTGTCCATGAAGCTACATATTAAGATATCTCTTAATCCAAAGAACAATTATCAAGTTCTAGGAGTCAGATATTCAGCATGTTACTAACTATGCACAAATCAGAGGGGTCAAATTAAGGTTACATATCTAAGATAATATAAAAAACACAAAGTTGGCCTGATCACATACAAGCATTCAGAAACACACACACACACACCAATAAAAAGAGAGAAGGGAGAGAGAGGGAGAGAGAGAGGGAAAGAGAGAGTGATACAAGCAAGTATTAGTAAGGAAAGACTGGTATTAGGAAGAATGGAGAAAATTTGTGTCAGTGATGCTCATGAGAAAAGTACAGTGATATGTGTGCATGATTATATCACAAGAAAAGGCATTATATTTTGTATGAATAAAAATACAAAGTAAAAATTATAAGAAAAGTGAATAAATTTTTGTTGTTTTCAGGAAAAGGGTTAGAAATGGACATCACCAATATAAGCTAAATAATCTAACTTTACTGCAGTGTACAAGCAGATGGACTCAGTGACTTTTAAAAAAGTAACACTCAAAATTAAGGAAAAACTCTCCATTGGGTGGATAGTATAGAAATGAAGGAGGGAATTGAGCATAGGTTTGATCAAACTCAATTATACACATGGATTGATTTTTTGAAAAGGAAAAAGAAACATTCTATAAATAAACAATTATTATAAAATTAAAGTGGAACAAAAATATTTAACATGTGTAGAACTTCAAGCTAATACCAGCCCATTCTTCATCCCCACTCTCCTCCCTAATACCTTTACTGTCAACTGTTCCATAATCTGATTTCTGTTTCCACTGAGATCAGAGGTGTTATTTTTCTTTCATGATACATTACACTCTTCACTCACTGTTGACTTTGAAGAAAGTCAGGAAATGTATCTGAGTTGAATGATTTTGAACAGAAGCTACCATTGTTTTATAGGACACATTGACAAGGTCAAAGCTATCTTCCTACAGGTCTTCTGCTCCCAGGAGTAGAGCATGAAACATACAGCCTGCTTCATACTTATATTGTTTCTCTCTGTTTTCCATGGATGTCTTTCTAATCCATGCAATGAAAATCACTCAGACTATTCTCTCTGTCCATCTAATATCATGAGGAAAGATACAGTTTTCTTACAATCAGTAGAAGAAACTCCCAAGTCTAAACACTTTTTCTTTCTCCCTTAAAGCTCTTAAATGTAGAGAGAACAATAAAGTTATATCTGTAATAAATTTGCCAAGTGCTAGCATCTTTCCTTCAGAATACACACTCATTATAGTGTGGGGAATGTGTAAGATTTTAAAATGTAGCTAGAGACTGTACTGTTTTAGGAGACACCGAGTAATTGATTTTCTTCGTGGAGACTGTTGACTGCTTTTCTTTCTTAGCGTGCTTCTCAGAAAATTTGGGATGCTATAAGATGTTGGTTTCAGAATGAAGGTTTCCAGGATGTTTCTAGCTATATTCTTCCATGTCATATAAAGTATGTAGTGTCATCTATAATTTGTCTTTCACTGAAACTCTATAATGCAACAGAAAGAATTACAATAGCTGATATTGTTTTAACCCTGTCTTGGGATTACATCTATAAGGGTTTTCCCATACCTGGTTCTGTGGTTTTAGTTTGGTAGTCTATGCTGCTTTTTGGGAGCATCTCAACCAAGTAGTTTAATGCTTTTAACATATACCTGTACTTTTGCTGATACATATATATTCATGTATTTTAGATGTTTTAAGCAAAAATAAAACATATATTCATCTATTGTTTTTGAAACGTAATTAGTTTCATTTAAACTTCTTTCTTTCCAGTACTTCTGTATGCCCCCTTACTAATTAATTTGTTCCCATTTTTTTCTATTTATTCTCATAGAATCTTTATTTTATGATTCTGTTCTGGAGAGCTTCTTTTCTCCACTCAATATTTGGTACCTTTTACTTGCATGTTTCATATTTAAATCTAAGGATTCATGACTATGATCCATAAACAAAATAGTACATGGAGTATTTGCCTTTCTGTGCCCGGGTAATTTCATGCATCATAATATTTTCTAAGTCCTTTTGTTTTCCAACTAAATTTTTGCCAAATATTCAAGGCTTCCTTCAAAATGTCAGAAAATATAGTCCATTGATAAATTTAAAAAGTATCCTTTACATGTACTAATTCTAAATATAATGAGAAAGCAAACATGGAACAGTAATATACACAAAAGCATAAAATCTAGGTATAAAGAAACCTAAACAAAGATGTAAAAAATGTCTATACTGAAAGATACAACTCTGAAGAAGAAATTGTATGAAGGCACCAGAAGATGGATCCCATGATATAAATAATATTATAACATGTGTGTCCTAACAATATTTAGATATTCAGCATTATATTAACCAAAATCCCCACAACATTCTGCACAGATATTGCATATATATTTGCATATATATAATTACATTATATATATATATATATATATATATATATATATATATATATATTTCATTCAGAGACACATAACATTCTGTATCATTAAAGCTATTCAAATATTCAAAGAAAAGAATAATTTTGGGAGGGAAGTATGAGATCATATTTTAACCATGTTACAGATGTATAGTATTAAAAAACTATTGTATTAGCAAAAGCAGATACCTGTATCAATGTAATAAAAAAGGAACCCACATTTGAGTATACATACCTAGAGTCATGTAATATATGATTAAGTTGCCTGATGCCCCAAAGTTCAAAATGTAGGGAAGACAGCATCCCCCCCAAATTCATCTTGGTAAAACTGAATGTCCACATGTAGAAAAATAATATCCATATGTACCACTCTACACAGAAAATAAAATACAAGTGGGTGAAATATCCTATTGTGTAACATAAGGTTCTGAAGCTACTAGAAGGAACCATGCACAATGTTGAATGAAGATCCATGTGTAAGAAAGAACTATATTAATAAGACTTCAGTCAAAGAGGATTTAAAGCTTATAATAGACAAAAAGGATCACATAATTCTAAAAATCTGTGAAGCTAATGAAATAATCAGTCAAACAAAGATACAGCTCACAGGATAGAGAAAATCCTATCAACTATACTTCTGATAAGAGATTAATATCCAGAATAAACAAGGAAGTCAAAAAAAAAAGGAAACAACCCAGAGAATTAATGTCTCAAATGAAAACTGATTCAGAAAGAAGTAAATATGGAAAATAAACATTGAAAACAATGTTCAAAATTCTTATCAGGTAGAAAATTTGAAAATAATAGTACACTGAAATTTTATGAAATTTTATGTGAGAATGGTGAATAAAAGAAAATAGCAGACAACATGTTGTGCAGAAGTTGTTTAAAATATGGACCCTGGTTCATTTAATTTGGGAGAAGAAATGAAGGCAATCAGTATTAAAATAGCGATCAGGAATTATGAAAATCTAAAATAATATTTACCACATGACTCATATTCACCACTCCTTGGCATACGAAAAAGCTTCAACATACCACTTTTCAAGTACATGGTGTTCATATTCACTGTTACTCTAGTCACAATAGCTAGGAAGGGAAACAACCTAAGTGTCTTACATCTCCTGAAAGGATTGAGAATGTTGTGCAAACATACAATGGAATAATATGTGGATGTAAAGAGACAATTATCCTTTAAAATCATCACCACATTTGATGTTACTCCTGTAGATAAGCCACATTGACAATTTCCCACCCTCCACCCTCCTGGGCTACAGTGCCAAAGAGAAATAATGTAGAAAGATCACTCAACTGATGCTCAGAGACACCATTGTTTGTCTTCCTTTTATAAGGAGTATGTTTGTGCATGTCTCTGTACACAGTTGGGAGAAAGTCCAGAGCCTCCTCCAAGATGCTTGTGGTCCTGCTCACAGCAGCCTTGATGGCCCTGAGCACAGCTCAGAGCACAGATGATGGTACTAAGAACTATAGGGTGGGATCTGGAAACATTCAAGGAAAAGAGAGGGAAAAGGAGAATAGAAATGACAGACATTGGTGAAAAGAAATATAACCCCATAGGATTTCTGTGATAAAGATTACAATAGTTATGTCTTTAGCAGGTAACATGGTGTTTTTACTTAGTGTTCTACCTGACATCCCCAAAATTCTTGAAGAGAAGAATATGATGGCCCATTTTGTGGTCAGGAGATTGCTCAGCATTACGTAAACAAATATGAAAAAAACCAGATTTGTGAATATGTTCTCATATATTCTCATAGTCAGAGCAAATATTGGATGCAGCCAGATTAGTGGCTGTGTTGGTGGCTTAGTGCATAATGGGTTCAAGAAATTTGATACAGAACAATATAGCAGAAATAATTCAAAGCATAGAAATATCTATGGTTTGATTTTCACTTTGTGGTCCTGTACATGATTATAAATCATCAAGAACAAGAAAGAGAAATACTAGGCTAGCCCTACTTTTTCTTTGCCTCACATGTGACTAGATAATTGTCTTTAATTAGTGGAAAATGAGGAGCAAATTATTCCCAGGCATTTAGTATATTTATTGGACTACATTATTCATCTTTTCAGTATTAAAGTTTATAGTTATTGAACAGCTAAATTATATTTAAATTATATTCCAGAGATGGCAAACTCTAACTAAAAGCTTTTGCACAAGCAGAGAATTATAACATGTCCTGAAGTACAATTGCAACCCTCCTGATGTTAATGTAGTTTTCTTTCCATTATTACATTTTGATTTGGAAATATCCAATGTGATAAATAAGGGTTCATACCTTCTTGTTTGCCAGCTGTAGAGGTACATAGTTGTATCAGGATTAAAAACATAAAAAGCCTCTCTGATTTTAGAATCTGTAATTAGGAGGACACGATAAGGATATCTGGGAGAGGAAGTGAGCAGTTGACAGAGAGGTTCTGAGAGTAAGTACTGTGTGATCAGGTTAGAGAAAGAAAACAAGAGGAAAGTCTTTTTATGAATGTGCTCATATCTTCTGGTCCTTTCTATGCAGATTCTGTGCAACAAACCGAGGGATCAGATTCAGATTTCTCTTCTGTTGAAGCAAATTTAGGGAGTGCTCAAGACAGTGAATCAGCACCATCAACAAATGAAGATCCTTCTGCCAATTCTGTGAATGGAGAGGAACAGCCACCACAGGAACCACTACAAGTGGAGAGTGAAGAGCCTTCTGACACTACTAGAAATGATCTGGAAAACTAACAGGGGGAAGGAAACATAGAACAGGTTCAAAATGAACCTCTTCCTTCTTCTGAAAACCCACAAGGACAACCCCAACAAGGAGATTCAGTGCAGAAACCCTTTCTTTTTAAGGATCATCATTCCAAAGTCACAATACTGCATAAAGTATTAATTCCTGGCCTCGAAGAAAGAAGACCATTGCTTGTATCTTCCCCAAGATTCCCTCCTTATCTAGTAAGGGCTTGATTAATTAGGCAAGATGATTGAGTCAGATTTAATAAATCTAATGAAATTGAGTTTATATTTGTCAAATTATAGTGTCACAATGAGCTAAGTGGCAGCATATGGACAAGGCATTAACCTCAGCCTCATTTGAAAGCTTATCCTTTAGACAGTACAAGGTGACTCATCTTTGAGTGTCTAAGAAGGCATTGCACAAGAGTAACATAGTTCTACAGCCCATTAACGTTTTATTACTCATTTATTTTTATTTATTTTATTCATTTATTTTGTAATAATGAGTAACCTTTGAGTTGATGTAGTTTATAGAAGTACACAAGCAATCTCCCTTTGTTCCTATATTCGTTGAATCAACCCTCACTGACTTCTTATTTTATGTGTAAACAGTTTGCCCCACTCACACAGGGATGTTTAGATCCATTGTCTCTTAGTGATACCTTATAGACACCTCTAACCTTTATCATAATTTGAATATATTCTTCTAAATTTATGTACGCCCATGTTGGTCAGAATCTACCATCCTAGGAGTACACATGGCTGAATATCATAATTATATATTATACTACATTCCCATTTTTTCTCAAAGCCATTTATTTTAATCTTTTGGCAACACCCTTAGCGATAATAGTAATTAATGTGGGTACATTATATAAAATTGATTTTTACATGAATAATATTCTATGCAGACCTTTAAGTTACTCATTACCTAAACAATACCTCTTAGAAAACTTTATTGCTTTATATGTCTGCAGATCTCCCACAGCATGCTTTTCTTGGTTTTATTTTTCTGTTTGTATACTCAGGACTTTTAGTTGTACCCTATTAAGTTGCATGGTCAGTCATGATCTGCTTACAGCCTGTTCTGTTAATAAATACTTAGGTTAGTTTAAGTTGTTCAATCACTCAGGGTACATAGCATGGAAGAATATTGAAAATACATCCTGAAACTTATAAAATCAGAAATAATAAATTAACAATGTAAGTTACTCATTCACATTCATCTTTTAAGAAATAGATTAGTTTCATTGTGTTCTCAGTGCCTGATGTGAGTAAACATAAGAAAATGGGGAAGGGATGAAGGATAGGAGATGGAGGAAGAAGAGGTTGTGACCTCCCAATCATCTCACTTCAGGGATACAAACAGCAGTCAAGGAATTCCAGTATATCCTAATTTTCAATAATTTTTTTTCTTTTTTTTTTTTTTCTGTTTCAGAGAGTACCTGAGAAGATTATGTTCTTAAGACACGTCAATGAATCACTGTTGATTGTTTATACTATTTTAACAAAAATTTCAGCATGCAATTTCTAAGTGGTGTTTGTATTTATTAGAAAGGGAGGGGAGGAAATTTGAGTGTTGTGGCAACTACCATACAACACCTAGAAAAACACATCATGAAAACTTTCAAATATTTTCATCTTATTTCTCACAACAAAGATAGAAAATGAAAATACTTCATTGCCCTGTAGCCAGATGATTTTTCCTTAGAGTGTGCATTACAAATTTATATTTTAATATACAATTCTAAGCTCTATTGTTAAAATTTTCCAATTTAAAGGAAACTGGGGAGATATTTGAGGGAGTAGAAAACCTGAGCATTGGTAACATTTCCAGTTAGTGTTTGTGAATTTTCAAGTCCCATGCTACGTTTTCTGCTTCACTTTTTTTTTTGGGGGGGGGAATCTAAAGTAAGTGTTTCTACCCTTATTCATATTACTAAAAATATAATGAGCATACAATTATCCAATTGTTACATAAATGATAGATATCTTAAACTTAGTTCTATTGATCTCAATCTGAATAAATTGTATTTGAATTCCATGTTTTAAGTACTAGGACTTTCTTCATCTCTCTCTTAGGTGCAATAAATGCATTTAAAAGTGAGAAAAAAGTCCTGACCATTTGTCCAGAAGGATTCTCTAAAGCTAATCTTTTTTCTGATGCCAAGCTGTTGTATAGGTTGATTTATTTTGGTGATGATATGATTTTTTAATATTTATTTATTTTGTATATATGAGTACACTGGAAGAGGGTATCAGATCCCTTTACAAATAATTTGTAAGCTATCATGTGGTTGCTGGGATTTGAACTCAGGCCTTCTGGAAGAGCAGTCTGTGCTCTTAACTACTTAGCCATTTAACCAGCCAGATGAAATTATTTTCATGACTTGCATTTATAATAAGGCCATATGGGTCCCAGGATGGTCTTAAACTCAAGTTTTAACTGTAGTCAACCTTCAACTTTTTTCTTTTACTAAATTTTTTTTTTTTTTTTTTTTTTTTTTTTTTTTTTACTATTTTCTTATAAAATACAACCAGACCACAGTCTCCATATGGCCAGTATTCTATCTTTCACCAACTGTACTTATTTCATTCCATAGTCACTACTTAACCCATTTTTATTCAGAAAAGTATAAAGCTCCAAATGATAACAACCAAACATGGAACAGCAAGTTGCAATGAGACAACAACTAAAATCTCATATCAAGGCTTAATGGTGCATCCCAGTAGGAAGAAAATGGTCTTATTGCAGGCAATAGAGTCAGGAAATTTTTTTTTACACTGTTAGTAGTCCCACAAAACCTACAAGCTAAACAACTTCAGCATGTATAGTGAAAGCTTAGTGCAGACCAATGCTGTGTCTGAGATTATTGCATTGGATCCTGTGAGTCTGTAAGAGAACTTGTTCATTTATTCTGTTGAACATATTCTTGTGGTGTCCTTGAGCATTCTGGCTACTTCAGTCTTTTGCATCTTCTGAAGTATTGTGTGAACCAAGAGTAATGTTTGATTGTGGGTCTCTGCATTTGCTCCCATATTTTCCTGGTCAGAGCTTCTCTAATGGTTAGTATGCTAGGGCCCTCTCACTGAGATTAGCAGAATATTATTAGAAATCATTTCGTTATTTCTTATTTTGGCAGTATCACTTTTTTGCCATAAGTCTTTAGGCTACCTAGCTTCTGCTGATGGGCCAGCTTGCATTGTCAGCATAGGTTCTAACTAGTGGTATGGGTCTTAAGTTAGAATAGTCATTCTTGAACAGTACAACAACTTCTGTGCCACTTTTACCCTGGCATATCTTGCAGGCAGGACAAATTTTAGGTTGAAAATTTTGTGGGTACATTATGGGGTCCCATTCTCTCTACTGGAGGGTTTGATTGATTACTGAAAATGGCTAGTTCAAGATTTGTATCCCCTGTTACTAGCAGTCCTCACTGGGGTCATCTTGTAGATTACAGGAAGTTTCCATTGCTGTAGGTTTCTACATCACATCTGATAAGACTCTGAGTTCCTGTTTCTTTCCCAGGATGTTCTCCCTTCATCCATCTTTTCTTACCTTATCCTTCCTTTACTCATCCCTAACTGCTTCTAGGGAGTGTATGTACTCAATTATATTTTCTTTTTTCAGGATGATCCATGTATACCCCTAGACCATTCCTTACCACTGAGCCTCTCTAAGTTCTGTGCCCATATTTTATTAGGTTCTGGATTTTTTTTCATACAATCACACTAAGTTTAATAGCACAGTTGCTTTTGTAAATTTTCTTTTTAGGAGTTGCGTCTGTCTTATTAATACTTATCCACATTATTAAAAGATGGAATACATGTGAGGCATCTTGTAACATTTTGACATCAGCACTTTCATGTGATGTGGCCCCAACCTAACTGTAGACATGAGCAGGGGAAAATCTTCAGCAGGCAGCAAAAAATTAAGCCCTGGTGAGAAGTAATTTGTATAAGAGTTGAAAGCAACCATACAATTAAATTTCACTGAGAAAATTTTTTTTGATTAGAGAAGTAATATGTATAGATGAGGCAGTGTGGGCACAATACATTATAATTCTACACCATAAGCGGTCATCTGTCATTATTTCTCAATCTCCACAACCCATATATTGTACACTTCTGTACAGTTTTCAGAACAAAAGGACCAATTATCACAACTACACAAATAAACAGAGAGGCCAATGCAATCAGTTCCTACGACTAGTTTCCCATCTTCTCAGAACTAAAGTGTACCTCATTTGGTATCTTATTTTGCTTTTTGTTCATTGTTGTTGCTGCTGCTGTTTTTTATTCTGTTTGAATAAAAATCTCACAACATAGTCCTGATTGACCTGGAATTCCTTAGATAGACAGCAAACTGTGATCTTAGTGATTATTGGGATTTAGGGTATGCACTACTAAACTTAGCATGCCCTTCTTTTTTATTCTCTCTTTCTCTTTCCCTCCTTTCTCCCTCCCTTCTTCCTGTTCATTTATTTTCTTTGTAATTTTATGTAAGAAAAGAAGGTTTCTTCTTTACAGAACTACCCTTAGATTTGCATGGCTCTCACCTTATAAAATATTGGCTCTGTTGCATAGGATTTCTATGTCTAATTTCACTTTCTATTTTTTAGTTGAGTTCACATTTTAGCATTTGTTGGTTCATTCTTTCTTCTATGAAGTTTTATATTTTTTGTATCTTATGCATCTTTTCCTTTCTTTATTATTTTAGTTCTAAATCATCTCTTGCCTCAATAATTCCCTTGAAAAGTTCAAGAAAATTGCTAGAATGTCCTCTAAATAGGTAGAAAAGTTTGGACCTGCTGCAGCCAAAGCAAAAGAAGGAGCTTTTCTGAGATGTCATTCACTTGTCGAAGATGCTGAGTCTTTATCTGATGTGAGGAGCAGCCTTGCTTATACAGTAAAGGCCTAAAATTAGCAATAAGCCTAAGTCAGTGATACATGCTTGCTAACACAGTCTTGATCTCTGTGGAAATTTACTAGCCTGGATATTCATAAACCTTGTGCATAGGTAGCCTTGGTGGAAAGTACCAGCTTAGATATGAAACAATTAAATCATAGAGTCATAGTGACCTGTTCCCTGCTCCTTCACCCAGCTGATACCCTGTTCTGGAAGATGTATGTACTCCTCCTAGGAACACCTATGCTCCTGCATTATCCCCTTACCCACATCCTGCCTTTTTGTGTGCATAACCCCTGTGCAAAAAGTAAAAATTAATGGTTTGATCAGCCTATAGACAAGCCTTCATCCTTTGTGTTTGCCTGCTCCACATCTCTTTCAGGTGATCTCCCTGGACCCTGTTCACTGCCCTGCTAGATAGGACAATGAGCTCAAAGCATATATCCCAGAGCAGTTCATGTTACATTCTTCTCTTACTTGTGATGTGGTGAACTTTGGTGGAATTTATATCACTTCATTTCCACAAAGAGACAAGTCCTCAGCATCTCTCTTTTCATCCCCATGGCATTGTATAGTAAACAAACACAGCAATATGGAGAAGGCAAAGGCTGCTATGCTCACTGCTGAGAGATACCTTTCTTTCTTGAAATTCATTATATTATGCTTCAAAAACAGAAACTCATGTATCAAAAATTATTGAAACATGCATACTGTATCTTCAGAGTATCTATCAAGAGAGTATAGAAAAGTTGTTAATTTTTTAATTGAAGCTGCTAGATGATCAGAACTATTTTCAAGTTTTACTTGCTAAAATGACCACTAAAAACATATCAGTGTATCCTTATCTTCCTGTTATGTCTGTAAGGATATCTGTGCATGTAACAAGTATTTTGGTGAGTACAGACAAAAGTGTAGAAAAAAGAAAATTTCCTGGATTAGTATTCTGTGAAATTTTCTGTTATAGGACAGTAACTGGGTTACTTAAAAATGTAATAGATATTGTGCAGAGAGTTGGAGAGAGTGGAGCATACATGACTCAATGGGATGAGTTCATCAAACTATCTACTCAGTGTTCAACGAACTATACAGAAGAGGAAGTAAAATGACCTTAAATGGTAGACATTATGAATGACTCCAGGAAACAGCGTCAATAGGAATAAAGTACACATAAACTCTCAGATGCTGTGCTAACATACACAGGCTCTACACAGCATCAAGTCAGATGGGATCCAGAATTGACAGTAGAAAATAAACACAGACTCTAATCTGTAACAAAGAGGTTGTCAGCAACTGACCCACATTTGCAAAGATATAATTAGTGTTCTCCAATAACTTTATCAGCCTTGTTTTAGAGTAGTTCTCATGCCCAGGAGTAGATGGTTAACAAAAATTAAATTAACTGATAGTTGTTGTAGAATATTTTCTTATATAGTTTTGGTTTGTCACCACAGTCAACAACCTGAAGATTTTACCTGACCCTCATGGTTAAAGGTGAGAATGATCCTAGCTAGGTTTCCTCCAACCTCTACCTATATACTGCAGCAATAACAGGACCAAGTAATCACACAGAGAAACATATGTACACACACACACACACACACACACACACACACACACACACGAAGAGAGAGAGAGAGAGAGAGAGAGAGAGAGAGAGAGAGAGAGAGAGAGAGAGAGAAGCACTGTAGAAGCCCAAAAAGACATTGTGTACACAGATGTGGACTAGAACAGATAGAATGGTGAAACACAAGGTGTACTTCTTTAATGGAATGAGATACATACCTGTTCCTCCTGGAATGCTAGGAATGATGTAGTGTTTTAAACTTTTTGTCTGATTATTCAGGCAAATCCCCAAATTTATATTTTTATTTTTCCCAAATTCTTTCTCTAAATCTCAAGCACTGCATTTAGGCTAGAGAACCTACTCTTATGAGTGATATCACTTGTATTTTCCAACACCTATGTTACATCTATGTTTACTAATGACAGGACACTCCTGACATCAACAGGAACTATGGTTCTCTCAGTTAAAATCCCATGACCCTAATTTTTTAGGCACTATCTCAGAGTCAAAAGTACCCTTTTGTATGAAAGAACACAGATATACCTTGTAATGAATCTCAGTATAAGAATGTTTTAAAATTATTGTGCAGTTGTTATTGTGTTAATTATTATCAGAATATTTTTTTCTGAAGTTATGCTATGTTTAATTATGGTTTAGAAATCATCAGGGCCAGACTCTAGGAGTCTTGGTCCAGCAGTGGGTACATTAAAATCAGACTGATCAGTTTCATTCCTACCTACTCAAACCAAAGAGGAGAGCTACATCCAAGGAAATAACTTATCCCATACCAGAAAATACAAGATTAGAGCTTTCTGCTACAAACATTGAAATAAGAATCTTCAGTTATTAATCTCTCTCAACCTCAAAGGAATGAATTTCCCAATAAAAAGATCAAGGCTAAGAGAATGGATGTGAAAACCAGATTCATCATTGCGCTTCATACAAGAAACATGCATTAGCAATAAACATATATATTACCTTACAGTAAAGACATGGCAATAAGTTTTCTAAGAAAAAAGACCCAAAAATTGAAGCTGGAGTACTTAATAAAATAGACTTTCATCCAAAGTTAATCAAAAGATACAGGGAATGACACTTCATATATATTAATAGCAAAATATACCAAGACAATATCTCAATTCTGATCTAGTCCCCCCAAAGCAATGGTACCCAAATTTGTAAAAGAAACATTGCTAAAGCTTAAGACACGCTGCAAACCCTACAAACTAATAGTGGGAGACTTCAACACACTTCTCTTTGTAATCCACATTATGAATGAATCAGACTTCACAAATATTTGTATAGTATTTCACCCAAACACAGTACTTTCTTCTCAGCACTTTATGGTTCCTTTTCCAAAACTGACTATATAGTTGGTCACAACTATACATGTATATGTATCTTGGAGGAGTCTCTGGATTTTGTCTGCAGTATGTGCTGGAGAGTATAAGAAATTCCCCTTAATAAGAGGAGGAAAGAGTGGTGGCCTCTCAGCTCCATTGATCTTATATCTGACACAGAAGAATGTCTTAAGCATCTTGTTTCTCTTTTAGATATTGTCTCAACATTACACAATATGGCAGATGTATACAGTGTATAATTTCTAGTGGATAAAGTACACTAATATATTACTGAATATTGTCCCTTGTATTATATTGCTGAAGTAACACTTTCCACATAATTTATACAAATATAAGAATTTAAAAGATATTACTAAAAAATAAAAATACATAGAAAGTTAAACCTAAAAAAAGATATTACTATGTAAATTGCCATCATGTTTTTATAACCATGAAATTATTAGTAACTGCATTTTGAGTGTATAAATGGTGATAGAACTGTTTGCATATTTGTGTCCCAACAATGATGCAATAGACTTAGAGTGATGTATTAAATGCCTCTCTCTCAGTAACAAAAAATAAACTTACTAAACAATTCCAAAACTATAGTCTGTTAGCCACCAACATTCCATGTGTGATAGAAGTTAATTTCCTTTATAAAAGTGAATTTTTGTTCAACTACTAATGCTTTAGGATACCCATAAACAATTATACAAGGCTCACTTTGAGTCTACCCAGATCAATTAAACTTAGTTGACATCTCTTAACTGTTAAGACTCTTCACCCCTCTTTCTTTATTTGTAATTAACACATTAAATAAAAGCAAAACATGTGGCCACTTTTCCTGAAGGATTTCCTACATTTTATTTTCTGCTGATAACCTGTGTTGCCACATTGGCTGATATTTACTTTTGTAATGATATGATTAGTTTCATTTGAGATAGGGTTTCATGGAGCCCAAACTGGCCTTAGGCTTACTATATAGGTGTAGAAAATCTTCAATACTTTTCCTTATAATTATTTCATATAATAATCTGGACTATAGGATATACTCCTTCCCTTATTAATTTGCCCTCTACCCCCCTTTTCCACAAGATCCACAGCTCCTGTTTTCCTTTAGTAAAAAGCAGGCCTCGAAGGCATATCAAGAGAATAAACACAGCAGGATGCAATAAACTAGGCATAACCCTGATGAGTCTCTTCCATCCTCTCACCCTCTGCACCTTTCTCCCTAAACCAATCCTTTTAGTACTCATCCCTACTTGTACTCTGTACATGGAAGTCTTTGTAATCCTCTTGTCTTACTTCCCCAGTGCTGGAATGACACCTTTTGTCTTTCTTGTAGTACTGGGCCATGGACCTTGTTTTTCATGTGCATTAGTCTATCACAGGGTCACATGACCAGGCCATGGCATTCTTATTCTTATGCTGTTTCTCTACATGTGTTAAGTTTCCAGTTCACATATTACTGTGCAATTTGAGAATATTTGTATCAAGTGAGGGTCAGGAAAACAAAATGATACAGCACCAGCAAAAGCACCAAAAAAAAAAGAAAGAAAGAAAATCAAGACCTACAGAGTCCAAATCCCCTCAGACACTGCTGCACATGGTCCTTGATGGCAAATTTTACGTTTTACTGTCATTTTAATTCTTGGATACAATTCCATCTAAAATTACAATTTTCCAAGTTGAATATAGGGTTATTTCATGTCTTCTCTTTTGAGGTCTTGGCTTTGTGCTCCTATTAGTGTTCTGGATACTTAAAAAACACAGAAAACTTAAGATGCAACCACTAAGTACTCAAAAGACAACACCTTTTAGGGATGGTGGCCCCAGAATAAGTGTGTGAATCTAGCAGATGTATGTCTTTTGAAGGCACCTAGCCAATTAATCTCTGGTGGGAAATAATTTGGACGTGAATGTAAGAGTGGCTGTGCAATGAATTTGGAGGTAAGAACTTCACTGTGCCATCTGAATCTGGGTAGAAGAAAATTATCCACACTTGAAGCAGCACTACACAACACATGACAGCATCATAGCATTAGAAATCACTTTTCATCACATTATTTCCCAAGTTCTAGTACTCTGTGGTGACACAATTTGGAGTCTACTGGACAAGAGGGCACTTTTAACAAAAAACACAAATGAACAGCAAGAACCAAGACAAATATTTTTTCTAAGCACTTCAAGACCTTATCAGGACCTAAAGGTCCCTCTGTCTGTCTTTGTGTCATTTAGTTTGCGTCAGGTTTTGCTGACCTATGGCTGACCTGCCATATCTTATGTGTAGTAAAAGCACATATGACAAACCCTGTCATGTTATTCTTCCTTTTCATTTTCTTTCTGGTTCCCTGCTCCTTTAATGTTTCTCTCCTTCACTCTGTTACCCTCCCTCTCTTTGTAATTTTGGTAAGAAAAACTTCTACTCAACAAAAAATTCATAGAATTGAATGTCATATGTTTCTCAGCTATGTGACCCTGTTGCAAAATATGTTGAAATATTTTATTTCTGTTTCCAATTCTCTATTTTTTCAATTTTATATTTTAATATTTTTGGAATTTCATTTTTTTCCTGTGAAGATTTATATTTTTCCATGGTCTTATGCATCTTTTCCTTTACCTATATTTTCCTACTCTATGCCACACTGGAAGTCACCTGTACTAAACATTCTTTAAACTTCTTGTGTTAAGACTTCAAATCTGAAAAACACACCCTCATTAAGACAAAATGAAATAATCTTAAAATTTCATTTCTAATTCAGACTACCTAATTTTATTTATTTAAAAACTTCTACAAAGATTTCATGGATGGATGTATTATTGAACTTCCAGATTTTCACCATTTCATTAGAAACAGAAAATTTTATGGACTTGAAGAAAAAATGAATTTCCCTTTAGTTACATAATGCAAAGCACATACTACAGTGAAGGGATTAACTGTAAAAATTAAGCATGGAACTATGGAACGGCATTGGCTACTGAATCTTGTCTTTGGAATGTTTAGAAATACCATGTAATAAAGAGTGTTCAACTCAACGACAAATCCAGAAACTCATGGGACACTATTTCCTGAGCCAACCTGTTACTATTACCATGAATCCAAAGTGTAACAACTAAGAGCTGTGAGTTAGAAACTCAGCGTGTTCTCATCTGTGCACAGGAAGTAGTATGAGCTGCACAAATTAACGAATTTGTCTATAAACACAGGAGAAACAGACTTCACCTCATCAAGTAAAGCACCAGTGTCAGCAGAGGGCAAGGCCCTGGCTGCCCTACAACTTCCTACATGAAGTTATAAGACTGTCCACTGAGCTTCCCTTGAAACATAATCCAGCTAAAACAAAGGATGGGTTCCATTGGGCTTTCCTTATATATACAAGTGTTGAATAATAAACTTTAAGCCTTAATCAGAAAACTTTGTCTTGGCTCCATGTTTTCTTTGCCCTCAGTCTTTTTTTCATTTCCAGCCCCCCTTTAAGGTGAAGCCAATTAGTCTTTGTCCACAGGTGGCTACAACCCATGAATACTTTAAAAGGAATCCCTATGGCTTTCTTTCTTTTTCCTGAGAGAAATGCTCAGTGGATTATCAGAATTGATCAGAGGATCAGAGGTGGAAGAAGAGGGGTGAAAAAAAGAAAAAGAAAAAGAAAAGTTCGGTAAAAAGTAGAGGCCAAGGACACAGGCAGGACGTATTAGTCAATTTTCTTTGTATTTCAATGAAAATCATATTAATTCATATGAGTTTCTCAAAAGACAGAATATAGTTCTTAGTCAAAGATATTACTTGGGAGGGAAACTGGAGATGAGTTATATTGTCCAAGGGAACATGGGAGATCTTCAGGTAAGAGATTAGGTAGACAGAAGAACTGAAGGACAGAGCCAGGCTGACTTGCTCATGTAATATAGATGACCTTGAATGTGGCAATACTGGAGAATTCATCACAATCCATTGTTTCTTAGTTCTCAAATAGAGCATGTGAGTCTGCCAGGTGTCACTAAGCTCAAGTCCTTCCCAGGTATTTCTACTCTCAAGTATGAGTAAAATGTTTAATGTATCATGAAATAAAATTATGAACTATGGACTCATTGGAGGTAAGTAATACCAATAGAATTTAGAGGAATAAAAGTCTTCTATCAATTGACTTCTAAATGAATTTCAAACACAATATGTCTTCATGGTGTTATTAATTTGTACTCTTCACACTAATAGTCTTTTCTGTGTTAGTTTCCCATGGCTCCCCAAAACAAACAAAAGAATACAACCATAAAATATTAAAAAAAACAAGAAAAATGAAAAAAAAGTCAATGCCACAGATTAGATGAATAAAAAGCAGTTTCCTTTTCACAGGGTTGTAGGCTCAAATGTCAGGATTACTTAGTCAGAATGTTATGATTCTTCAGAGGTCTCCGTGCTTAGAGTCCAGAGTGGTGTTTCTTGATATTTTCTTCTATGTGTATGCTTCCCTATACTGTCTGTGTTCAAATGTCTGTGTCCTACAAAGACAATTTAGAATAGATTATGGCTCCCCTAAAATCTTGAATTTTATTACATTCCCAAAACTCTGCTACAAAACATAGTCAAGATTTGGGTTTAGTCCAGATCATTTCAATTTTTTCATCTTGTCTTCCTTAAACACAACTATTTTTAGCCAGCTATAAAGCTCATTTTAATGCTATTTAAAGGTATATGTCACAGGTATGGACTCCTTGCAAGTTCATTTGATGTTATCTTTGAAATATATCTCAGGATAGATCACTAGTACATTCTGTACTTTCTGTCCTTTTCCAGGAAGAAATTCTCTCACCTGGATGAGGTTTGTTCTCATACCTCCCTACACTTACTTCTCTTATTTGTTCCTCTGACAAGAGCCAGAATTGTCCTTTTTAAACAAAATTAGACCAAGTCTAGTTCTTGCTGAAACTAATAATTCAATTGTACTGAATGTAATTTGTAAACTTCAAACATTAGTTTTGTAGAGGACCACATGCAACTCAGTTTTGAAAAGTTTTGCACTTCACATATATCAAAAACAAAAATTCTACTCCATATGCCAAACCATTACTCCCATGTGTGGTTAGAAACTGAAGTAAGGTTTACTGGGTGAGCAGTGATAGAGCAGTTGAGCCTGTTCTGGCAGTGAGTGAATTGCACCAGGTCCTGCTGCCCCAGGAAGCATTTTTTTTTAATTCATTGACTAAGTATTTTGGAGATGTCAATAACAATCTCTCTCAGAATTTAACTACCATGTTAAGACTTGGAATGCATTAAGAGGGATATGTAAAGTTCAAGGTCATTTTTGGAACTATAGTGACCAGTCTGGACCACATAAGAGCTTGTCTCAGAAACACAACAAAACAAGAAAGCAAGGAATGATCTAACAAAAATATATAGGAAACATTAATAATTAATAATGAAAGAGTTATATTAGGATCCAGTGAGAATCAGGGGCTTAGTGACTGATGTCCTAGCATGGGGCAAAAAGTTGTCTATGAAAATCCATCTGCATATGTAGAGCTATTGGCAGCTCCTAACAACTTGGAAAGGAAGGAATCATTTTCTCAAAGAGTGTAGCCCTTAATAAGTTACCATTCAGCTTTGGAAAATTACAAATCTGGGAACATTTCCATAGCACAGATGGACTTGATCTCTCTCTCTCTCTCTCTCTCTCTCTCTCTCTCTCTCTCTCTCTCTTTCTCTCTCTTTCTACTCCCTCTCTTTCCCTCTGTCTCTCTCTGTATGGCCCTTTGTCTCTTTCTTTTTTTAAATTTTAATTCTATATATTTTTTATATTTCTGATGTTTTCCCTCTAGCCTATTCCCCCCATTAATCACCTATCTTATCCTTCCTCCCCCCTTTTGCCTTTATACGGTTTAAATTATATGCATATATTAAGGTCAGTTCTAGGGTGAGGAACTAGAAATACAATAGATGTAAATAGTCAAGGAACAAGCAAGACAATAAACCCAAATAGTACAAGAACACTCAAGACAATAAAGAGAGTCCCAAAATCGCTCCTGTGATCACTATTTCTAAGGGCTTATCAGGATCACCAAAATATCTGAGACTACTTCCCTGTTCTAGCCCAAAGTCATTTTTATGCCTGAAGCCTGATTCTTTGTTCTAGCTTAAGATTCAGATTCCTGCCTGAAATTTCTTCTTTGTTCCAGCCTAATATCAGATTCCTGCCTGTAGTCCATTTCCTTGTCCTTGGCCCATGTCAGATTCCTTCCAAGCAGTCCATTTCCTTGTCCTTGGGCAATGTCAGATTTTAGCCTGGCAGCCCCAAAAGCTCTCCACATCTCCCCACTTTCATTGCATAAACCAGACTGAGCCTGTCTTAGGTCATTCTGACAAGAATACCTTCCTTACGCATTGTGAAATATGCATTACCAAAAGCAGTGCACTTTGGTCTTAGGTTGGTAAGGCTCTGTGGAGAATCTTTCTTGTCCTTGGCTTGCCTGACTGTTAATTTAATAACTCTAACTTGGGTTTCATTCTTAGTTCCAAGTCATGTACTTTGGCTGCCAACATACTGATGTAGATAGAGACAAGCTTTAACATGATAGGCAGGGAACAAAAGTATTCTCAGGACAAGAAAGGTATGCCATTACTGAGGTTTGAACAAAATGGAAATACTAACCCCAGCCCATGGATAATTTTATAGGCATTATCTGCAGCATCAAAGCTCAACAGAGCAGCATTCTTTCAATTCATAATCTCACTATCCAAAGTTAAAACACCTAGAGAGGTGTTAGAATTATGCCAAGTTTTTTTACATCTGTCTTTAAACTTTTTTCTAAATGTAATGACAGTCAGTGTAAATTTTAGAAGTAATACTATGCCAATGGTTTTTGTCATGACACTTGAAATGGCTCCTAACTCTTGAACCCTGAACCTCATTAAGTTAATCTAAATAGGGTATAGAACATCAATCCATTGTTCTAGACACCTCTGTAAATTCTTTTGTATACTCAATATGACAGTAACATTTTCTTTTTGCTAGATGGTTAACAAAAATAGTTTTCTTAATTCCTTCTGTCAAAGCAATTGCAGAAGCAGTGGTGCTAGCAATTAATGAAATTAATGAAATAATCAAGTCCGCTATCCTCTTGCTTCTCTGCTTGAAGCCTAACTCACTCCTTCCAGGACTTACAAGCTTTTTTTCAGAGAATCAAGGTTTTCTAATACTCAGGGCAGTAAGACAAAAGTTGGTTAATAGACCCCCATAAGAGACATGTTAGGTTTCATCACACTAACACAATTAGAACATATGAAGTCAGTGTAACTTACAACAATTGCTGTAGAAGAGAGAAAATCAATTTTAGCTTGACAATTAAAAAGGCCTTAAAACATGTACTAACCCTTGTTTGAAATCCAGATCCTGTCTCAACTTTATCTCTTGCTATCATAACATCATAGAGAGCTGCAGCTATCTTTCAAATATGTCCCTGAAAATGTCCAGATCCAACCTTCCAAATGAAGACTGTTATTTTCACTATTGGATTGATTTCTATACCAGTACATAATTGAGCCTGAATAACTGGTCACCTTTAAGAAAAATATAAGAGTCATTATAATTTCTCTTTTTGATTCTTTTTCCCACAAGTTCTAAAACTTGAGTTAAGGTAACTTATTCCATCTGGGATATAGGCAAGCAAAGGTGGGTCAGGAACATATGTCCAATAAAGCTTTCCAGTCACCCTTGTCAGGACACTCAGCAAGCTCACATGTCAGCATCATTCTTTGTCTCAGAAACAGCATGTCTCCTCAATCATTCTGGCAGCCACCATGCTACTACAGCATACTGCAGAAAAAAAAAAAAACAGAAATATGCCTTCTTCCCCATATTAGATACCTTGTTGGGGTCATGCCAGCTTATGGCCATTATAAATAAAGCTGCTATGAACATAGTGAGGCATGTGTCCCTGTTGTATGTTGGGGCATCTTTCAGGTATTCAGCTTGCAATCCCACCAACAATGGAGTGTTCCTCTTTATTCAGATCCTCATCCTTGTGTAAATTTGGTTTTGTCATGACATATCTTGGTTTCTCCATCTATGATAATTGAAACTTTTGCTGGGTATACTATCCTGGGCTGGCATTTGTGATCTCTTAGGGTGTGTATGACATCTGTTCAGGATCTTCTCATTTTTTATAGTATCTGATGAGCAGTTTAGTATAATTCTGATAGGTCTGCCTTTACATGTTACTTTGCATTTTCCCTTACTGCATTTAATACTCTTTCTTTGTTTTGTGCATTAGGTGTTTTGATTATTATGTGACAGAAGGTATTTCTTTTCTGGTCTAGTCTATTTGGCTTTCTGTAGGCTTCTTGTATGTTTATGGGCATCTCATTCTTTAGGTTAGGGTAGTTTTCTTCTATAATATTGTTGAAGATACTCAGTGGCCCTTTAATTTGTGAATCTTTATTCTCTTCTATACCTATTAACCTTAGGTTTGGTCTCCTCATTGTGTCCTGGATTTCCTGGATGTTTTTCAGTAAGAACTTTTCGCATTTTGTGCTTTCTTTGATAGTTGTGCTAATATTTTCAATGGTATCTTCTGCACCTGAGATTCTCTCTTGTATCTCTTGTATTCTGTTAGTGATGCTTGCATCTATGATTCCTGATCTTTTTCCTAGGTTTTCTATCTCCAGGGTAGTCTTTCTTTGAGATTTATTTATTGTTTTTACTTCCATTTTTTTATGTCCTGGATTCCTTTATACAATTTTTTCACCTGTTTGGTTGTGTTATTGTTTAAGTTTTAAAAGGATTTTTGTGTTTCCTCTAAAGGCTTCTACCTGTTTACCTGTGTTCTCAATTTCTTTGAGAGTGTTATTTATGTTCTTAAATCCTCTATAATCATCATGAAAAGTGATTTCAAATCTGAATCTTGCTTTCCTGGTGATATGGGGAAATCAGGGCTTTTTAGTGTGGGAGAACTAGGTTCTAATGATGCCAAATACTCTGGGTTGCTGATGCTTATGTTCTTGTACTTGCCTTTTGCCATCTGGATCTCCTTAGTGTTACCTGTGCTCACTGTCTATGACTGGAGCCTGTCTTTCCTATTATCTTTGTGGTTTCAGAACTGTGTGGGGTGGGTGTTACTCCTAGGGTTAGAGCTGGGACCCAAGACCTGCTCAGTGCTTGGGCCCAGACCAGAAGGAACCAGTGCTCCAGGACAGGAGTGAATCCCTGGGTTCCAGTGGGTTCCAGTTTCTCCCTGTTTGGGACAGGTGTTGCCGTTTCCTTACCTAAGATACTCCCAGGGTTAAAACTTTTGGGAGGCCTACTTCCTCTTGGTTTTGTGAGATTGATCTTATATCTGACACAGGAAGATGTCTTAAGCATCTCATTTCTCTTTTAGATATTGGTTCATCATTACACAGTATGGAAGAGGTATACAGTGTGTCATTTCTAGGGGATAACGTACAGTACTATATTACTGGGTATATATTACTTGGGTTTGGCCTGGAAAAGGTCAAATATTCAAGTAGCTTCTGGCTTGAAACCACCTTCCTCAATTTCATAGCCCACTTTTCCACACATAACCAAATCCCATCTTTGTCAATAGAAGTCTTTTTTTCTGTCTTAAGTCTTAAGTGCCAAATCAGAAAAGAAAAACAGTAGTAACTGTTTACAGAAGAAACTTAGAGTTTTGTAATCTAACTTTGCCACTGTGACTACATTACCTCTTCAACACCAGGGGCACACATGGGTCTTCCAGAGCCTCTGCCTGTGGGGGTTGGGAAAAGGTGGTGACTTGCAACCAGCAGCTCCCCTAGCTGGCCACACAGGTGCACCTTCCTTTCAGTCTCCCTCATACTCTTTCTTATAGTTACTCTTCTCCCTCAGAGAATCCCTGCTGGACTTTGTGATTTTGTGTGTGTTTGGGGGGTGGGGGGGTAGGAGGATGTAGGGAAGGTGAGCACATAATTTGACATTCAAATCCTTTTTCTTCCCAGCCAGAAAAAGATATTTTTATTTGTATTACTTATATAACACATTAAGGATTAGGGTTACAGTTAAGTGTTAAATCAGGTATAATGCAAACTACAGTGAAGTAAATTTTCTTAAGTTTAAAGGTATACCTGATGAAATTACATGTAGGCACTGGCTTTGATCTTATTTCTTGTTTGAAAAATTTTCACTTAAACCTAACTGAACATCCAGAGAGCAAACATAGAAACACTGGGAATAATGTCCATGATCCTACATACTAAGTTTTCTTTTAATCCAAAGAACAATTGTCAAATTCCGGGAGTCAGAGTACCAGCATGTTCCCAACTATGCACAAATCATTGGGGTTAAATTAAGCATTCATATCTAAGATCATTTGAGGAACACAAAGTTGGCTTGATCACATACAAGCATTCAGAAACACACACACACACACACACACACACACACACACACATACACACACACACACACGAAGAGAAAAAGAGAGAGTATAAGTAAGGGAAGATTGGTATTAGAAAGAACGGAGGAAAGTAGTGTCAGCAATGCTCATGAGAAAAGCACAGTGATGTGTGTGCATGAATATATCAAAAGAAAAGCCATTGTATTTTATATGAATAAAAATACTAAACAAAATTTATAAGAAAACTGAATAAAAATTTGTTGTTTTCAGGAAAATGGTTAAAAATAAACACCACCAATATAAGCTGAATAATCTAACTTTACATGCAGGTTGACTCAGTTGCTTTCAAAGAAAGAACACTCAAAATTAAGAAAATACTCCCAGTTAGGTGGATAATATGGACATTGAGGAGGGAATGGAGCATAGGGGTGATCAAATTCCATTATACACATGGATTGACTTCTTGAGCAGAAAATTTTTTCTATAAAAACATTAAAAAATTAAAATTATAATTCAATAATGTTGGAGCCTAGGCTGCTCCACTTTGGGTGGCCTAAAATGTTGTGGCCCGAGCAAAATGTTGAGGCCTGGGCTGCCCCGTGTTTGGCAGCCACTATATCCGGGCCCAAGCTGCCACTCCAGTCTGCGGGTCAGGGTTAAGCAAGAGAGAGAGTGAGGATGGACTCGAAGAATGGAGACCAGATAGAGCGTGATTCAATCCCGTTTATTCTTCAGTCTCTCTTCTCTCCAAGTCTCAAGTCCTAAGTTCCTAGTTCCTAGTGCCTCCAAGTTCAAAGTTACTTCTTCCAAGTTCTCTTCCAAGTGCCTGCTACCTAATGCCTAATTCCTACTCCAATTGTACTCCAAGTTGTACTCTCTGAAGTGTCTCTTTCTCTCTTCTGTGTCTCCCTATTGTCTTCTACCTAATGTCAGGTAATCTGTTTTCCTCCAAGTTGTATTGTTTCTCTGTCTTCTCTCTGCTGTGTCTGATTCTGCCTTTTATCTGTCTCACTTCTAAACCATGCCTTTTGGTCACACCTTTAATCATGCCCTTAGGTCTTGTCTCTAAATCTGATCTCTACACTTCTAAGTCAAACTCTTAAGTTACACACCTTTAATCTCACACACCTTTAATCTCACACACCCAAGGTATCTAAACCAAAATTATCAGAGTGTGCTCAGCTGTTGTAGGCTATTGTAATCCAAGACTCATGTCAGGGTATATGGCTCAAGATGGCTGCAAAGCTGATAGCTGCTTTCTGCTAAAAGTCGGCCCCCAACACAATAAAATTATAAAATTATAAATTTATAAAATTAAATTAAAATTCAATATTATAAAGTTAAAGCAGAACAAAATGCTTAAGATATGTAGAACTTTAAGCTAATACCAGCCCATTCTTCATCCACACTTTGCTCCCTAATACCTTTGCTTGTCAACTCTTCCGTAATCTGATTTCTGTTTCCATTGAGATCAGAGGTGATATTTTTCTTTCATGATACATTACACTCTTTACTCATTGTTAACTCTGAAGGAAGTCAGGAAATGGATCTGAGTTGAATGATTTTCAACAGAAGCTACCAGTGTGTTGTAGGACACATAGCCAAGGTCAAGACTGCCTTCCTGCAGGACTTCTGCTTCTTTGTTACATTATTTCTCTCTCTGTTTCCCATTGAAGTTTTCCTAATCCTCCCAATGAAAACCACAAGGACGTTCTCTCTGTCAATCTAGCATCTGCAGAAACCATACAGTTTCCTTGCAATCAATAGAAGAAACTCGCAGGATTAAGGACTTTCATTCTCCCTTAAAGCCCTTAAGTGTAGAGAGAATCATGAAGTTTAACTGGAGTAGATATGCCAAGTGATAGCATCTTCCCTTCAGAATACACACTCATTATGGCATGGGCAATGTATAGGAATTTAGAATGTAGTTAGAGAGTATACAGCTTCAGGAGAGTGGGAATAATTGTTTTCTTTATGGAGACTCTTGACTGCTCTTCTTCCTTAGCAAGCTTCTCAGAATCTTTGGGATGCTATGGAATGTTGGTTTTAGAATGGAGGTTTCCAGGATTGTTCCAGCTTTATTCTACCATGTCATATGTCAAAAGTATGTATTGTCATCTATAATTTTGTCTTTCATTGAAGATTTATAATGCAACCCAAACAATTACAATAGCTGATATTGTTTTATCCCTGTCTTGCGATAATATCTCTAAGGGAAGTTTCCCGTGTCTGGTTCTGTGGTTTTTGTTTGGTAGTCTATGCTGCTTGTGGAAACATTATTTACCAAGGAGTTCAATGCTTTAACATACACCTGTACTTTCTCTGATACATACATCTAGCTGTTTTCAGAAAAATTAAAAATATGTTTATTTACTGTTTTTGAAACATATTTAGTGTTATTTGAACGTCTTTCTTTTCAGTATCTCTGTATGTCCCTTCTTACCCGTTAATTTCTTTTTATTATTTTCCATTTTTTTCTCAAAGCATCTTTATTCTATTATTGCCTTATGGAGAGCTTCTTTTCCTCTAGCCCACTTACATCCTTACTTCCATGTTATATATTCAAATCTAAAGATTCAGAGGTATGATTCATAAACAAAACAGAACATGGTACATTTGCCTTTCTGCGTCCTGGTATTTTCACTCATGATAATATTTTCTAGGTCCATTTGTTTACCAACTAAATCTCTGAGAAATAGTCAATGCTTTCCTCATAATTGCAGAAAATATTGTCAAATTATGAATTAAAAAGGAATCTTTTACATGTACAAATTCTAATATACTAAGGTACCAAACATTGGAACAGTAATATTCACAACAGCATCAAAATTTATGTGTAAGGAAACCTAACCAAAGATGTAAAAAATGTCTATACTTGAAAGGTACAAGTGTCTGAAGAAAAGAATTGTAGGAAGGCACCAGAAGATGAAAGATCTCCCATGGTACCATGGTATCATTAACATTGTAACACGTGTTTTCTATCAATATGTATAGATTCAACTTTTTACCAGCCAAAATATCCACAAGATTGTGCACAGCAGTTGCCTAAATATATATAATTCACTCAGGGACACATAACACTCTGTATCATCAAAGCTATTCTAAGAAATGGATAATTTTGGGGGGACGTACAAGATCATATTTCAAGCTATGTTACTGAGGTAAAGCATTAAAAAATTATGGTGTTAGCAAAAGCAGATACTTGGATTAATGTAATGAAAAAGGAGACCCATTCTTGAATATGAATAGCTACAGTCATGTGATATATGAAAAACATTCTCCAAAGTTGAAAATTCAGGGAAGACAGCATCCCCCAAAATGATCCTGGAAAAACTGAATGTCTACATGCAGAAAAATGATATCCATATTTACCACTCTACACAGAAAATCAAATGTAAGTGGGTAAAAGATCCTATTGTGTAATCTAAAGTTCTGAAACTATTAGAAGAAACTATGGGCAATTCTGAATGAAGATCTAAATGTAGGAAAGTACTTTATTAATAAGACTTCATTCAGAAAAGGCTTAAGGCATATAATAGACAAAAGGAATCACACAAATCTAAAAATTTGTGCAGATAATGAAATAATCAGTCAAACAAAGATACATCTCTCAGGACAGAAATAATCCCTACCAGCTATAATTCTTATAAGAGATCAATATCCAGAATAAATGGGGAAGTCAAAACAACAACAACAACAAAAACAACAACAAAAACAACCGGAAAAATGAGTGTTTCAAATGAAAACTGACAAGGGATCTATAGAGAGGATTCAAAAAGAAGAATTAAAAATGGCAACCAAGCCAGGAATTGGTGGCGCATGCCTTTAATCCCAGCACTTGGGAGGCAGAGACAGGCAGATTTCTGAGTTCGAGGCCAGTCTGGTCTACAGAGTGAGTCCCAAGACAGACAGAGCTACACAGAGAAACCCTGCCTCGAAACACAAAACAAAAAAAAAATGGCAAACTCTGAATGAAATGTTCAAAATTCTTAGCACGTAATAAATTTCAGATTAATAGTACATTAAGATTTCATGTTTCCCTAGTGAGAATGGTGAATGTCAAGATAATAGCAGACAACATATCCTGCAGAAGTTGTTTAAAATATGGACTTCTGTTCATTTTTGGAGGGGGGGGCTGGGGAAGGTATTAAGGCAGTCTGTATTGAAGTAGGTGTTCAGAATTCTGAAAATCTAAAATAAAGTTTAACACATAACCCAGATTCTTCACTCCTTGGCATTTGTCAAATGAGAAAACATTCCACTTTTCAGGTACTTTCTCATGTTTACTGTTACTCTAATCACAATAGCTAGAAAGGCAAACAACCTAAGTGTCTTACATCTTCTGAATGGATTGAGAATGTGGTGCATACATACAATAGAATAATACTTGGCTGTAAAGAGACAATTGCCCTTTAATATCATCACCACATTAGTGTTGGGAGCCGACTTTAGTAGAAAGTGGCTAGATCAACTTTGCAGCCATCTGGAACCATATACCCTGATGAAAGACTTGGTTGTCAAAAGCCTATAACAGCTGAAGCACACTCTGATAAATATATTGTTTATCCCACATAGCTTGTTTTGCTGTTTAGTGACCTCAGCTGTATGGTGCATGTGGTAAAGTGTTTTCACCTGTGTTCTCCTGCTTGTGTATAAAAATACCTTAGAATTCCCTTCGAAAAGAAACTCAATAGGAGAGACTCAATAAAAGAGACTTGATATGAGACTTGAGACTTGGTATGAGACTTGATCAGACTTTCTGTCTTGTCTCCATTCTTCGTGTCTCTTGCCCCAAGAGCCCCACTCTCTCTCTTGACCAGAGCACTTAGCCCCAAATCATTGAGGCAAAGCATTGAGGCAGAGTAAAGGCCACAACACATTAGGATTTGCTCCTGTAGATAAGGAACATTGACAATCTTCCACACCACACCCTGCTGGGCTGCAGTCCAATAAGAAATAGTGGAAGAAGGTCACCCAGTGGATCCTCAAAGATACCATTGTTTGTCATTCTTTTATAAAGAGTATGGCTGTGCATGTCTCAGCACACATTTGGGAGAAAGTCCAGAGCCTCCTCCAAGATGCTTGTGGTTCTGCTCACAGCAGCCTTGCTGGCCTTGAGCTCAGCTCAGAGCACAAATGAAGGTACCAAAGATTACAGGGTGGGATCTGGAGACATTCAAGGAAAAGAAAGGAAAAAGGAGAGGAGAAATGACAGACATGGGTGAGAAGGAAGATAGGCCCATAGGATTTCTGTAATAAAGGTTAGAATAGTTATGTCTTCAGCAGTCTACATGATCTTTTTACTTAATATTCCACCTGAAATCCACAAAATTCTATATGAAAGACTACAATGGCCTATTTTGTGTTCAGTACTGTGCTCAGTAGTACAGAATGAAACATAAAAAACAGAAAGATTTGTGAACAGATTCTCATAGTCAGAGAGAATACTGGGTGCAGCCAGCTTAGTGGCTGTTTGGGTAGCTTAGTGCATAGTGGGTGTCAGAAATTTGTTATGGAACAATACATCAGGGTTAATTCATAGCATAGAAATATCCATGGTTTCCTTTTCCCTTTGTGGTCCTGTATATGATTATAGATCATCAAGAACAAGAAGGAGAAACACTAGGATATTCTTGTTTCCTCTATCCCTCTCATGTTACTAGATAATTGTCTTTAATTAATGGAAACACAGGAGCAAATTGTTTCTGGGCATTTAGTATATTTGTTGGACAATATTATCAGTCTTTTTCAGTATTGAAGTTTAACGTTTACTGAACGTCCAAATTATATTTTATTCTAGAGATGGCAAACTCTAATTAAAGCCATTCGCACAAGTAGAGAATTTACAATGTGCCCTGAAGTACAATTTGCAACCCTCTTGATGTTAGTATTGTTTTCTTTCCATTATTATATTATATTTTGGAAATACGTATGTGATAAATAAGTGACAATACCTTCGTGTTTGCCAGCTGTACTTGAACGTACTTGTATCAGGATTAAAATATATATATATATATATATATATATATATATATATATATATATATAAACCCTCTGTATTTTTGAAATGTGTAATCAGGAAGAGAAGATGAGCATGTCTGGGAGAAGAAGTTAGCAGTTGGCAGAGAGGTTCTGAGAGAAAGTATTCTGTAATCAGGTCAGGGAAAGAAAACAAGAGGAAAGTGTTTTTATCAATGTGTTCATATCTTCTGGTCCTTTCTATGCAGATTCTGTGCAAGAAACCCAGGGTGCAGATACAGATCCCTCTTCTGGTGAAGCAAGTTCAGGGAGTGCTCAAGAGGGTGAATCAGCACCATCAGCAAATGAAGAATTTTCTGCCAATTCTGGGAATGGAGAGGAACAGCCACCACAGGAACCACTACAAGTAGAGAGTGAAGAGTCTTCTGACACTACTAGAAATGATGTGGAAAATCAACCTGGGGAAGGAAATGTAGAACCAGTTCAAAATGAACCTCTTCCTCCTCCTGAAAACCCACAACAAGGGCATCCAGCACAGAATCCCTCTCCCCGTAAGCCTCTACATAACAGAGGCAGAAAACTTTTCCTTGGAGGAAAACAAAAAAATGTACCAGGTCGTCCAATAAACCCCAGATTGTATCCAGCAAGGGCCTGAATAAATTAGGTAAGATGAATGAGTCAGATTTAATAAATATAATGACCTTTAGTCCATATTTGCAAATCTTAGTGTCACAATGAGCTAACTGGCAGCATATGGACACAGCATTATCCTCGGCCTCATTTCAAATCTCAGCATTCAGACAGTACAAGGTGACTCATCCTTGAGGGTCTAAGATGACCTTGTACAAGTGTACCATAGCTCCATAGCTCCTTACTGCTCAATGCTCCTTTATATTTTTATTTATTTTATCCATTTATTTTGAAACAACAATTAACCTTTGAGTTGATGTGGTTTATAGAAGTACAGAAGCAACCTCCCTTTGGTCTCATTTTCTTTGAATTAATCATCACTGACCTCTCATCTTATGTGTGTACAATCTGCCCTCCTCACACAGGGATGTTAAGATCTGTTGTCTCCTAGTGATACCTTACAGACACCTCAAACCTTGATCAGAATTTCAATATATTTTTCTAAATTTATGCATCCCCATGTTGGTCAGGAGTATATATGGCTGAATATCATAATTATATATTATACTATGTTCTCATTTTTTCTCAAAACTATTACTTTTAATCATTTGGCAAAACCATCAGAAATATGAGTATGGGAATGTGGGTATGTGTTATATAAAATTAAGATTTACATGAATAATATTCTATGCAGACCTTTAGGTTACTCATTACTAAACCACACTTCTTAGAAAACTTCATTTCTTTATAAGTCTGCAGATCTCCCACAGCATGGTTTGCTAGGTTTTATTTTCCTGTTTGTGTACTCAGGACTTTTAGTTGTACATTATTAAATTTCATGATCTGTCATGATCTGTTTACAGCCTGTTCTGTTAATAAATACTTAGGTTAATTTAAGTTGTTAAATAACTCAAGACATATAGCATGGAAGAACTTTTGAAATACAACCTGAATCTTTTAAAATCAGAAATAATGAATGAACAATGTAAGCTACTCATTTACATTCATCTTTTAAGAAATAGCTTATTTCCATTGTCTTCTCAGAGCCTGATATGAGTAAACCTGAGTAAATGGGGAAGGAATGAAGAATAGGAGATGGAGGAAGAAGAGGATGTGGCCTCCCACCCCTCTCACTTTAGGGAGACCAATAGCAGTTAAAGAATTCCAGCATGTCCTAATTTTCAATAACTTTTCCTTTTTTCTTTTTTGTTTCAGAAAGTACCTGAGAAAATTATGTCCTCCAGACATAGGTCTATGAATCACTGTTGATTGTCTATACCATTTCAATAAAAATTTCAGCATGCAATTTCTGAGTGGTGGTTGTATTTTTTAGAAAGAGAGGGGAGGGAATTGGAGAGTTGTGTCAACAACCAAACAACACCTAGAAAAACACATTATGAAAACTTTTAAATATTTCCATCTTATTTTCTCACAACAAAGATAGCATATGAAAGCACTTTATGGCCCTGTACCCAGAAGTTTCTTCCTTGTAGATGCAGTACAAATTTATATTGTAATATATAATTTTAAGCGCTCTTGTTGAATTTTTTTTCCCAGTTGAAAGGAAACTGGGAGATGTTTTGATGGAGTGGAAAACCTGGGCATTTATAACATTTCTTAGTTCTTGTGTGTACTTTTCAATTCCCATGTTGTATTTTCTGCTTCACTTTTTTTTTGGGGGGGGAACTGATGTGTTTCACTTTTCTTAATATTACTAAAAATCTAGTCAGTATACAATTATCCAACTATTCATAAATAATAGACGTGTTATTTTAAACTTAGTTCTATTGATGTGAATCTGAATAAATTGTAATTTCATTCTAGGTTTTATGTACCAGGACTCTCTTCATCTCTGTCTTACCTGCAATAAATGCATTTAAAAGTGAGAAAAATTCCTGACCATTTGTCTAGAAGGATTTTTTTACAGCTAACCTTTTTCTGATGCCATGTTGTGGTATAGGTTGATTTCTTTTGGTGATGATATGATTTTTTAAAGATTTATTTATTTTATATATATGAGTAAACTGGAAGAGGGTATCACATCCCTTTACAGATGGTTTGTAAGCTTTCATGTGTTGCTGAGATTTGAACTCAGGACCTCTGGAAGACCAGTCAGTGCTCTTAAACACTTAGCCATTTGTCCAGCATGATCAATTTTGTTTTCTTTTTTAATATATCTATTCCACAGTCAAGTCAATTATAACTTAAAGCCATAGCATTATTAAAGGGCAATTCCTGGTACAGCTGTCTGAGTGCAACACTGACAGGTGTTCTTTCCCATGATGGAAGAAATACATATTTCCCTAAGATCTGGGTGAGGTGAATAACCCTTTGAAACAAACTGCCCAATAAACAGAGGCAGGCTGCAAGTAATTATCTATTAACATTTTTCTGCAAGGTAGAGCATCCCCCCAGGTGCCTAACAAGGCCTCATTTCACCTGCCTGTCCTCTGGCTTTTGTCTTCCTCAATCACACCTACAACCAAAAAGGCTTTTTTGCTTCCTGCTTAGAAACTGCCTGTGTCCTGGAGACCCTGAGAACTGCCTGCCATGAGAAACCTTTATCCATAATCTCCAGGAAAATCAGGAGAAGAAGCACAGCTCAGTGATGGCTCAGTGTCATTTCCTTAAACAATAGTTTTAACTATCAAACAATCTCTGACATAAGACAGACCATCTGCATGCCATTAACAAACCAAAACGGTGTATTCTTATGTTTTCCTTAGTTTGCAAAATGCTAAGTAGACTATCCAAGTGGAAAAACATGAAACTTCAGAATTCAAAGGGTTTGTGCCAAAAAGTGAATCAGTCCTCCACAGGCAAATTTATTTGTTTTTGGTCTGGGAGCCTTTGTAGATGGATCAGGCAGTAGATGGTCCCTCCAACTGTCAGAGCAATGGTGATCCTGTTAAACCATTTGTTCTGGAAGGCCTTGTTTCAGTTGGATGGGCAAATCGTTGGCCTTCTGGAAGAACTTCTGCAGCTCTGGAACTTTGTTCTTTCCAGCAAAATCATATGCTGTGACATTTGAGGTCAATTTGTATGGTGTGGCTAATTTGATAGGCCGTGTTTCCCTGGAAACCTACTTTAACACCTGCAGAGTATAGACTTCCGAAGCCCATGCCCTAGCCAACTTCTGCTTGAAACTGCTAAACATGTAGTACATGTTGGCTAGGGACTGCTTTCCACCTATGCTGCCTGTTCGGGCTGCCCTAGAAAAGGGCAAAATTATTTTTCATTATTTGCATTTATAATAGGGCCAATGGATCCCAGGCAGTTCTTAAGCTTAAGGTCAAACTATATTCAACTATCAACTTCATCCTTTTATTACTTTTTATTTACTTTTTAAAAAATAAAATACATCCAGACAACAGGCTCCACTTTGTCTTCTTTTTCCAGTTTTCTACTCCCAACCAACCGAACTAGAACTCATTTTCTTCTAGAGTCACTACTTACCCCATTTTTATGCAGAAAAGTATAGAGCTTCCAGTGATATCAACCAAACATGGGACAGCAGGTTGCAATGAGAGTAGGACTAAACTCTAATATCAAGGTTGAATGGGGTAACCCAGTAGGAAGAAAATAATCTCATAGCAGGCAAATAGAGTCAGGAAATGTTTCTATGGACTATTAGAAGTATTATAAAACCTACAAAAAACACTTCAGTATGTATACTGAAGGCTTATTGCAGACAACTGCTGTGTCTGATATTATTGCATCAGTGTCTGTGAGTCTCTATGAGCACTGGTTTGTTGATTCTGTTGGCCATATTCTTCTGCTGTCCTTGAGCCTCCTGCCTACTTCAATCCTTCTTTTGAATCTTCTGATGGATTGTGTGATTTAAGAATAATGTGTAGTAGTGTGTCTCTATATTTGCTTACATCTTTTCCTCGTTAAAGCTTCTCTCGTGGCTAGTATGCTAGGGCCCTGTCTCTGAGTATAGCAGAAAATTATTAGAAATCATTTCATTCTTTCTTTCTTTCTTTTTTTTTTTTTTTTGCCATTATCACTTTGTTCTATCATAGGTCTTTAGGCTACTTAGCATCTTGTTGCTGGGCCAGCAGGCATTGACAGGCATAGGTTCTCACTAGTAGTATGGGTTATATATTGGATTAGTCACTGGTTGGCTATTCCACAACATCTGTGCCACTTTTATTTTGGCATATTTGCATGCAGGACAAATTCTAGGTTCACATTTTTTGTGGCTACATTATAGGGTCGCATTCTCTATACTGCAGTGTTTGACTAATTACAGAAAATTGCCAGTTCAAGGTTTCCCTTACTTTTCCCCCATTACTTGCAGTCTTCACTGACGTCATCCTTGTAGATTACAGGAAGTTTCCATTGCTCTATGTTTCTGCCTCACATCTGCTAAGATTCTCAGTTCCTGTGTTCTCTCCCAGGACGTTCTCACTTCATTCATCTTTGCCTACCTCATCCTTACATTTCTCATCTCCACCTGCCTTCAGGTAGCCTGCATAACCATTTTTTTCTTTTTTCAGGATGATCCATGTTTCTCCTTGACCATTGCTTACCACTCAGCCTCTCTGAGGTCTGCACCCATACTTTATTGGGTTCTTGATTGTTGCTTACAATTCTACCAAGTTTAATATCACAGTTGTTTTATAAGTTTTCTTTTAGGGGTTAAGTCTGTCTTCTTACTGCTTGTCTGTCTTATTAAAAGATGGAATACATATGGGACATGTTCTGACCTTCTGAAAACAGCGCTTTTATGAGACATTGCCCCATCATAACTGTGGACATGAGCAGGGGTAGGCCTTCAGCAGGCAGCAACAAATTAAGCCCTGGTGAGAAGTAATTTGTAGAGGAATTGAAAGCAACCATACAATTAAATTTCACTGAGAAATGTTATTCTTAGAAGAGAGGGATAAGTATAGATGAGGCAGTGCAAACACAATACATTATACTCCTACATCACAAGAGGTCTTTTGCCATCATTTCCCAAGCACCAAAAATCAGATACGGTACAATTCAGAGGTTTTAGGACAAAAGGTCCTATTTCCACAAGTACTCAAATGAAGAGAAAATCCAATGCAATCAGTTCCTGTAACTAGTTTCACATCTTCTCAGAACTAAGGAATCTTATTTTGCTTTTGTTCATTGTTGCTGCTGCTGTTTTTGATGCTGTTTGAATGAGGATCTTACTACATAGTCATCATTATCCTGTAAGTCCTTAGGAAGAGAGAAAACTGTGACCATAGTGAGTATTGTGATTTAGGGCAAGCACCACTAAGCCTAGCGTGCCCTTCTTTCTTATTCTCTCTTTATCTTTCCCTCCTCTCTCTCTCCCTCCTTCCTGGTCACTTATTTCCTTTGTAATTTTATATAAGGAAAGAAGGTTCATTCCATACAGAACTACTTTTAGACTTGTATGGCTCTCCCCTTATAAAACATTGGCTCTTTTATAATGGATTTCTAATTCTAGTTTCAGTGCCAATTTCTTTTTTCAGCCAAGTTCAACTTTTGGTATATGTTGGAATTAATTCTTTCTTCTATGGTGATTTACATTTCTATGAAATCATGCATCTTTCCCTTTGTTTATAATTTCAGTTTCATGTCATACTTGACATCATCCTGTAACTAAACATTCATTTGGATTCCTATGTTCAAACATTGAATGGTAAGAAACTCATCCTGATTAAAACAATATTAAATGCTGTTATGTTTTACTGGTATTGGAGGCTACTTAATTTTAGCCATTGATATAGTTTGTATTAAGAAATTTCAAGGAAGCATACATGTATATCTTCATGACTCAATTCCAGCTTCTTACTTTCCCTCCAAATATTAAAAAAGAGTAATTCTATGTTTTCATGAGAAAAAGAGGTTTCAGTTGGGCAACATGTGTAACTGAAGGTAAAATCATGAGTTTCCATGAGTTAAATATGTAAAACAATACTATAATGCAGTGATTGGTTGTAAAGTTAATACCACTGCTTCAAAGAATGTCACTCTCAAGTACATCTTATTTTTTGATTATTTAGAATCATGTCCTAAATCAGACTAATGAACTAGACAGCCAACATAGAAACCCTTGACATTTTTCTGTGAACCTATACATTTCCTTTGTTATATTCTCAGTTTCACTTTTTGAATCCAATGTTTCTATCTTTTTTTCATGCTCTGAATCCAAACTACAAAAGTAAACAACTGGGAGTCAGAAATACAGTGTGGATCCATCTGTGATCATCAAGCACTGGGACCAACATTAATAAAGAATTGGTCTGAGATCCTGACTTCACAACAGCTAATAGAGAACTGAAGCTCTGAAGCTCAGAGGACTTTGCTCACTCCATCTCAAACTATCAAAGGGTATGAAGTGAGCTTTTTGCCACATGAGCACTTGAGAATCACCCCTAGGGCTTCAGAGTAAAGAGAAAGTGCTCAATGAATTATCTGAATTGATAAAAGATTTTGGAAGAGAAAAGAGATATTTTTAGTTTTTTTCCCATATATAGTTTTGATTTGTCTTGACAAACCTCCAGTTGTTACCTGGACCTCATGGTAGAAGGGAAGAATAACCCTAGCTAGTTTTCCTTCAACTTCTACCTATACACTGCAGTAGGAACAGAACCAAATAATCACAAATAGAAACATATCTATGGACACACCCACACCCCCCCACACACAAAGACACACACACACACAAACGCCAAAAGAGAGAGAAAGAGAGAGAGAGAGAGAGAGAGAGAGAGAGAGAGAGAGAGAGAGAGAGATATGTAGAAGGCTAAAAATTTAGATGTGAACTAGAATAGATAGGAAAGTGAAACACACTGTTTACCTCTTCAATGGAATGAGGTACATAGCTGCTTATCGTATAATGCCAGGAACGATATAGTGTTCCAAACTTTTGGTCTATTTATTCACTCAAATCTCTCCAAATTTATATTTTTATTTATCCCAGGTCCTTTCTCCTAAATCTCAAGCACTGCTTTTAGGCTAGAAAATCTACTCTTATGAGTGGTATCACTTGTATTTTTCAACAGCCTAAGTTACACCTATATTTACTTATGTTAAGACAGTCCTGACATCCTCAGGAACTATGATTCTATCAGTTAAAATCTCATGACCCTAATTATTAGGCACTATCTCAGAGTCAAGAATACCTGTTTGTGTGAAAGAATACAGATATACCTTGTATTGAATCTCAGTGTAAGAATGTCTTAAAATTATTGTGCAGTTGGGATTAAGTTAATTATTATCTGAACAATATTTTCAGAAGTTATGCTTTGTTTAATTGTGGTTTAAAACATGATCAGGACCAGACTCTAGAAGTCTTTGTCCAGCAGTGGGTAGATTAAAATCAGAGTGATCAGTTTCATTATTACCTACTCAAACCAAAGAGGAGAGCTACATCCATGGAAACAACTTATATACCAGAAAATACAAGAGAAGAGGTACCCCTAGCAACACACACATTAACCAACATAGAAGAAAAAATAAAAATCTCCAGTTATTAATCTCTCTCAACCTCAGTGAATTGAATTTACCAATAAAAAGACCAAGGCTAACAAATTGGATGTGAAAACAAGATTCTTTATTGTGCTTCATTCAAGAAACACACATTAGCAATAAACATAGATATTACCTCAGGAAAAAATGGCAACAAGTTTTCCAAGAAAAAAGACCCAAGAAGCAAGCTGTAGTAGTCATTCTAATATTTAATAAAATACTACATGTTTCATCCAGAAATAGTGAATAGGGTAACTCTGTACAATGGATCCTGATATATTTCTTCCTGTAAGAAAATGACATTCCTTATGTGACACTCTGCCTCTGATGGAAGTATGATAGGAATTTAGCTTTTTTATATTTCCTGCATCCTGTTTAGGACCTGACTTGTTGGAACTACAGTGTAATTTGTTTATCAAGATAATTACACAGTAGGTCTTCATTTATTAGCCTTGCCATTTCTCATGAAACCTGGCAGCGTAGCAGAATCTCTGTAGGAATGAATCTGTTACCCTCACTGATTTGTTCCTTCTTTTATATAGTTTCAAATGTATATTAATAGCAAAATTTCTTGATGCATGAAGAGAATACAACTTTTCTTACCCTTGTCTGGTGAACTCAAAAGCCAGTTATTCTTCAGTTACTTCCCTTCAATCTGCTTCGCTCTCAGCAGTATGGTCTTCATTGCCACAATCACAGTCACAAATATCATATCAAATTCTTATACCACCATCTGTTCTATGAGTTGAATCAGGAACTGAAGAGTAGGACTACATGTATCTTGGAGGAGCCACTGGATTTTCTCTGCAGTATATGCTAGAGAGTACAAGAAATCCCCCTTAATAAGTGGAGGAAAGAGTGGAGGCCTAGCATCTCCATTGATCATATATCTGACACAGAAGAATGTCTTAAGCATCTCATTTCTCTTTTAGATATGGGCCTATATTACACAGTATGGCAGAGGTATACAGTGTGTCATTTCTACTGCACAAGGTACACTATCTATATTACTGAATAATGTTACCTGTATAATATTGCTAAAGGAACACTTTCCAAATAATTTGCACAAATATAAAAATGTAAAGGGTATCACTGTGAAAATACCTGTAATGTTTTTATAACCATGAAATTATTAATAACTGCATTTTAATATGTAATCAGAGATAGAATTGTTTGCATATTTGTGTCCCAAAAAATGATGCAATAGACTTAGAGTGATGTATTAAATGACTCTCTTTCAGTATCAAAAAGTAAACTTCCTAAACAATTTCAAAACTATAGCCTGTTAGCCACCAACAATGATGTACACATCATTCCATGTGTGATAGAAGTTAATTTTCCTTTACAAAAGTGAATTTCTGCTCAATTACTAATTCTTTAGAATACCCATAAACAATCATACAAGGCTCACTTGTAGTCTACCCAGATCAATTAAACTTAGTTGACATCTCTTAATTGCTAAGATTTTTCATCCCTCTCTATTTGTTTGTAATTAACACATTAAGTGAGAACAAAACTTGTGACCATTTTTCGTGAAGAATTTCTTACATTTTACCTTCTGCTGATATCATGTGTGGTATCAGCTGATATTTATTTGTGTGATGATAGGACATTTATCAGTTGCATTTGAAATAGTGTTTCATGGAGCCTAGGTGTGCTTTAAGCTTACTATGTAAGTGTAGAAAATCTTCAACATTTTTCTTTTCCTTATAATTATCTCATATAGTAATCTGGGCTACAGGGTCCCCTTCTTCCCTCATCCACTTGCCCCTACATCCATTTTCCACAAGAACCATGGTTCCTCTGTTTTCCTTTAGTAAAAAGCAGGCTATGAAGAGATATCAAGAGAAAAATCAGAACAGGATTCAATAAATCTAGGCATAAACACTGATATCAAGTCTAGACTAGGCAATCTAGTAGGAGGAAAAGGGTCCCATGAACAGGAAAATAAATCAGTAGCACAACTGCTCCCATTCTTAGGAGTCTAGGGAGCATCCTACTTTAAACAATGTCAGCTTTTCTGTTGTGGGCCTAGCTAATACTCATGCAGGCTCCAGATTGCTGTTTCAGTGTCAGTGAGCCTCTATAAGTCATGCTAACTAAGATAATTCTGGGGGCCTGGAACTCAGGATGTCCTTAATCTCCCTCTATAACCTAAAATCCTTCTCCAATTTTCTAGGGGCTGCTAGAGCTCTGTCTAATTTTAGAAATCTGAGTCACCCAGTTCTGGTTCTTTGTCATATAGGCAATGTCAGCCATTTGCACCTGTCCTATCACTTGGAGACTAGACTGTTTGCATGAGATGTTCAGTTAAGACAATATATCCTCTATTGTTTCAAGATGTCACTTGGAGACTAGACTGTTTGCATAAGATGTTCATTTAAGATTACATATCCTCCATTGTTTCAAAGGTCCTAGGATGTTTCCATTGCAATGGGATTCTGCATTGTCTTCTAAACCATCAGTTATTCCAGTACTCTCTCTCTTTCTACCCCTCCCTCTTTAACCAATCCTTTCATTTCTCATCCCTGCTTGTCCCCTGTACATGGAAACCTTTGTAATCCTCCTGTCTTTACTTCCCCAGTGCTTGAATGACATCTGTTGTCTTCTTGTAGTGCTTGGCCATGAACCTTATGTTTCATGTATCACATGACCAGGCTGTGGTATTCTGATTGTTAAGCTGTTTGTCCACATGTGTTAAGTTTCCAGTTCACATATAACTGGGCAATGTGAGAACACTTGCACCACATGAGTGTCAGGAAAAGAAAACGAAATAGCAGCAGCAACAAAAAATCAAGACCTCTGGAGACCAACTCCCCTCAGACACTGTTGAACATGGTCCTTGATAGCAACATTTACATTTTACTGTCAATGAAAATTATTTTGATTCTTCTTAGTTTCTCAAAAGACAGAATACAGTTCTTAGTCAAAGATACTACTTGGGAAGGAAACTGGAGATGTTTGATGTTGACTAAGAGAACATGTGTGATCTTCTGGTTAGAAATTATATAGATAGAAGAACCAAAGGAGAGATCCAGGCTGGCTTTCTCATGTAATATGAATGACCTTGGATGTGGCAGTAGTCAGTTAAACACCACAATCCATTGTTTCCTGGTTCTTAAAAGAGAGCATTTGAGTCTGCCACGTATCACTGAGCTCAAGTACTTTCCAGTTTTTTCCACTCTCAGGGATGAGTGAAGTGTTTAATGAATCATGAAATAAAATATGAACTATGAACTCATTGGAGGTAAGTAATAATAATAGAATCTAGAGGAATAAAAGCCCTCTGTCAAGTGGCTTGTAAATGAATTCAAACACGATATGTTTTCATGATGATATTAATTTCTACTCTTCACACCCATAGTTTTCTTTATATTAGTTTCCCATAGTTCCACAAAACAAACAAAACAACAATAAAAAGAAAAAAAACAAGAAAAATGAATGAAGAAACCAGTGAATGCCACAGATTAGATGGATAAAAGCAGAGTTTCTTTTTCATAGTGTTGTAGCCTCCAACGTCAGGATTGCTTAGTCAGAAACTTCTGATAATTCCAAGGCCTCTGTGTTTAGAGTATAGAGTGGTTTTTTTTCTTGACATTTTCATCTATGCATATGCTTCCAATATTCTGTCTATGTTCAAATGTCTGTGTCCAAAAAGACCATTCAGAATAGGTTATGGTTCCCCTAAAATGCTGAATTTTATTACATTCCCAAAACTGTATACCAAAAATAGTAAAGATTTGGGTGTGGTTCAGATCATTCCAATGTTTCCATCTTGTATCCCTTAATCAGAATTATTTTTATCCAGTTATAAAACTCATTTAATGCTATTTATAGCTGTATATCACAGGTATAGTCTCCTTAGAAGTTAACTGTGTTTGCACTTAACATATATCAAAAATATAGATGCTACTCCATGTATCAAATCATTACACTCCTGTGTGGTTGGAAACTGAAGTGACGGTTACTGGGTGAGCAGTGATAAATAGCTCAGACTTTATAGGCAGTGAGTTAATTGCACCAGGTCCTGCTGCCCCCAAAAGTAGTTTTGGTTAAATGCATTGATTAAGTATTTTGAAGATTTCAGTAAATATCTCTCTCAGAATTTAACTGCCATGTTAGGACATGGAATGCATAAAATGAATATAAATGTTCAACACCATTTTTGTTTTTTTTGTTTTGTTTTTGTTTTTTTGGTTTTGTTTTTTGAGGCAGGGTTTCTTTGTGTAGCCCTGTCTGTCCTGGAACTCACTCTGAAGACCAGGCTGGCCTTGAACTCAGCAATCCATCTGCCTCTGCCTCCCAGGTGCTGGGATTAAATGCGTGCACCACCACTGCTCTGCTCAACATAATTTTGTATATGTAAGGGCCAGTCTGGACCACATAAGAGCTTGTCTCAGAAACACAACAAACAAGAATGTAAGGAAAGATCAAACAAAAATTAATAGGAAATATTAATAATTAATAATAAAAGAGGGAATTATATTACATTCCAGTGACAATCAGGTGCCCCTATAATAAAACAGAAGTGTAAACTTCACTTATGATAGGCTAGACGCTTGTTTGCATGTGTTATAGATTGTCATTACTAATGTCAGGGGTGAGCTTCCTCTCATGTCATGAGACTCAAGCTTGGCTACTCATTTTTTTCTATTCCCTCAATTTTTTCTCCATCTTTGTGCCTGTATATCTTGTAGGCATTGCAATTATGGGTTGAGGATCTTGTAGCTGACTTGGTGTCTCAATCCTTCCATTGGAAGTCTTGACCAATTGTAGGAGAACGCTGTTTCACGTTCCATATTCTCCATTACAAAGAATTATAGCCAGGGTTACTCTCATATCTTCCTGAGAGTTACCTACAGAATGGGAAATGATCTTCAACCCCGCACCCAACAGAGGATTAAAATCTGACATACATAATTAATTGAAGAAAGTAGACATCAATACACCAGTTGAAAAATGCAATATACATCTAAACAAAATTTCTTGACAGAGGAATATCTACTGACTGAGAAGCTCTTAAAAAATAAAATAAATTATCCCCATTCTTAGTCATCAGTGAAACACCACTAAAACAGCACTCAGATTTTATTTTATAGCTGTCAGAGTGACCAAGATAAAAACTCAGGTGACATCTCATTTTGGGAAAAATGGGGAGCAAGGAAACCACTCATCTATTGTTGGTGGGAGTCCAAACTTGTGCAATGAATTGCTAACAACTTATCTGGACTATTCCTGGGCATTACAAACAAATACTTGACTATACCACAAAGACTGTTGATTAATTATTTCTTTGGAAATTTATTTATAAGATCCAGAAATTGAAATAACTCAGTCTTAAAATAGATAAGGAAAATGTTTAAATTTATGCAATGATATTTTGCTAAACTACCAAAAAGTGTGATGTCAGCTTTTCAGATTATAGATTACTTAGCAAGGTGAGAGCACTGTCATTCAGTGAGGGAATGCAGGCAATCTTCCAGAGCTCTTCTTCCCTCAGACACTGATGAACATGGCTTTGAAAGGTAACATTTACATTTTAATGTATTCTGAATTCCTGCATACAATTCTGCCAAAAAGTAGTTCTTTATATTGAATATAGTATTGTTCTGTAAGTTTTCTCTTTTTGTAGGCTTATTTCTGAATTCTCATTAGTTTCATGGATTCTTAAAAGATGGAAACACAAGGGACAGTACTGATGTCTTGAAAACCCAGCACTTTTGAAAAAGATAACCCCAGCATAGTGGTGTGTAGCCATCCTCAACAGGGCCTTCAGCAGTCAGCAGGAGATTAAGTCCTTATGAGTAGTAATTTGAAGATTTAAAAAAATTTAAAAGAGTTGATGCAATTATTTTAGGGGTGAGAATTTCAATCTGAAATTTGATGCTGAACATAAAAATGGACAGTCCAGGCAGTGCTAACACAATACATTGCAATATTTCAGCATTAAAGATTATTTGTCGTCATTTTTGAAATTCTTACATCCTGCTATAGCACAATTTGGAGTCATCAAAACAAGAGGACATTTTTCACCCAACTATGCAAATGAACAGAAGAACCAAGGCAATCAGCTCCTGAGAACACCTCCAGACCTTATCATGATGGGAGTCTCTCTCTCTCTTTCACTTATTTACTCCCTCTCTCTTCCTTCTTTCTTCTCATTTTTTCTTCCCTCCATCCATCCCTCTATTCCTCCTACCCTACCTTTGTACATTTAGGTAAGAAAAAAATGCTTCTTCCAAAGTGAACCATTTTCAGAAATAAATGCCTCTCTCCCTACATATCTATGACACTGCTACAAAACATGTTACATTAGTTTCTTCACTTCCAGTTTATTATTTTGATGACTTCACTTTTTTTGTATTGGTTACAGTAATTTCATTTCACCATGAAGATTTACATTTTCTATGATCTTTGCTTCTATATATTCCATTATAATTTCTAGTTCCACATTATATATGACAGATAGCATCCTGTCCATAGATATTTTTTATGCTTATTTTGTTCAAAATTAAATGATAACAAACACACCACAATGAATACAAGACTAAATGCTTTTAAAGTTTTGATTCTATTGGAATCTAGGTAATTATATTCGTTTAAAATCATTATTCAGTTATCTACATAAAATGTTCATTAGTGTATGTGTAACTGTGTTTCTAGGATTTTTTTTCTAGTCTGAGGAAAACAACTTGTATTTTTCTCAGAAACAGATGTTTTTATTTGTATTATGTATGTTACTTGGTAAGGGTTAGGGTTAGTGTTAAATCAGGTAAAATGTAAACTACTGTGAAGGAAATTTTATTAAGTTTAAAAGAACACCTGACAAAATTACATGTAGGCACTGGCACTGATCTTATTTCTCCTTTAAAATTTCCACTTAAAATTCCAGAGAGCAAAGCTAGAAAAACTTGGGAATATTGTCCATGAACCTACATATTAAGATTTCTTTTAATCCAAGGAACAATTGTCAAGTTCTAGGAGTCAGAGATCCAGCATGTAACTAACTATGCAGAAATTAGAGGGGTCAAATTAAGGTTTCATATCTAAGAACATTGGATCTAAGAACATTGGAGGAACACAAAGTTGGCCTGATCACATACAAGAATTAAGAAACACACACACACACACACACACACACACACACACACACACACGCATGAAGAGAGAGAGAGAGAGAGAGAGAGAGAGAGAGAGAAGGAAATTCATGCAAGCGTAAGTAAGGGAAGATTGGTATTAGAAAGAATGGAGAAAATTTGTGTCAGGGTTGCTCATGAGAAAAGTATAGTGATATGTGTGTATGAATATATCAAAAGAAAAGGCATTATATTTTTATGAATAAAAATACAAAGTAAAAATGATAAGAAAAGTGAATACAATTTTATTTTCAAGAAATGGGGTCAGATATGGACAATTGGGGGTTAGTGCTGTCATGAGAATCGGCGGCTGTGCAGCCAGATTCATCTACTTTCACCCATTACAATAAACCTTTGGAAACATGGACTTCTTCTGTCTTTGGGGTGCCACCATAAGGAAACATGGAAAAGGCCTTTAACTAATGAGCCTTTGCTGCTGCTGCCTAATCTCCCATCTGAGGACCTCTCCATGTTCTCGCCATGGATGCTTCCAATTCAACCAAGATAGCTGAGGCTTGATCTAGCCAAGTGAGTGCAGTACCAAGAGCTTCAACTTTTGGGGCTCTGTTGGGGCTTCCCTCCCCCTCGTTCCTTTAAGGCCAACCCCATATACCCCCACATTTCTGCGTCTCTGTTCTTTCACAGCTCTCAACAGAGCCCCATGGCCCAAGAACATAGAACACCAGCCTCCGGGTCAGTTGTCAGCCTGGATACCACAACTCTAAATCCCTGCCCCTTCTGGGACGTCAGATTGAGTAAGATCTCCCTCTTCTGGGCAGATCCCCATAGCATCCACCCAGTGGTGCATGGAGTGAACTCAGTCAAAATACTGAGCTACTGCTCCCTAGAGCCAGAGCTTCGGGAATGTCAACTCTGCCCAACAGGAGGACACCTGACTAAGCACAAGCTAACCTCCCTGCATAAGCTAACTAATCTAGATTTACAGCAGTGTACATGCAGGTGGACTCAGTGACTTTCAAAGAAAAAACACTCAAAATTAAGAAAATACTCCCAGTTGGGTAGATAGTATGAAAATGCAGGAAGGAATGGAGCATCGGTTTGATCAAACTCAATGATACATATGGATTGACTTCTTGAACAGAAAAAAAAAACATTTTATAAAGAAACAATTAGATTCTATATTATATAATTAAAACAAACAAAATATTTAACATGTATACAACTTCAAGCTAATACCAGCTCATTCTTCATCCCCACTTTCCTCCCTAATACCTTTGCTTGTCACTTCTTCCATAATCTGAATTCTGTTTTCTTTGAGATCAGAGGTGATATTTTTCTTTCATGATACATTACACTCTTCACTCATTTTTCAACCTGAAGAAAGTCAGAAAATGAATGTGGGTTGAATGACTTGGAACAGAGACTACCACTGTATTGTAGGACACATAGCAAAGGTCAAAACTGGCTTCCTACGAGACTTCTGCTCTCAGGAGTACAGAGTATGAAACATAGCCTGCTTCTTTGTTATGTTGTTTCTCTCTCTGTTTGCAATTGAAGCCTTCCTAAACAACCCAAAGAAGACCACTCAGGATGTTCTCCCTGTCAATTTAGTACCTGGAGAAACAAAACAGTTCCCTTTCATTAAATAGAAAAAAATCCCGGGACTAAGCACCTTCTCTTTCTCCCTGAATGCTTTTAAGTGTAGAGAGAACTATGAAGTTAATAACTGGATTGATTTGTCAAGTGCTATTATCTTCCTTTCAGAATACACACTCATTATGGCATGGGGAAAATGTGAGAGTTTGGACTGCAGTTAGAGTCTCCACTGCTTCAGGAGAGTGGTAGTAATTGATTTTCTTCATGGAGACTGTTGACTGCTTTTCTTCCTTAGTAAGCTACTCAGAAACTTTGGAATGCTATGGGCTGTTGGTTTCAGAATGGAGGTTTCCAGGATGGTTCCAGCTTTATTCTTCCATGTCATATGTCCAAAGTATGCAGTGTTATCCTTAATTTGATCTTTCACTGAAGCTCTAGAATGCAACCAAAAGAATTACAATAGCTGATATTGTTTTGTCCCTGTCTTGGGATAACATCTCTAAGGGAATTTCCCATGCCTGGTTCTGTGGTTTTTGTTACATAATCTATGCTGCTTATGGGAAGCATTCTCAACAAAGTAGTTTAATGTTTTAACATGTACCTGTGATTTTTCTGATATATATATATATTTATGTATTCTAGTTGTTTAAGTAAATATTAAACATATGTTTATTATTGTTTTTAAAACATATTTAGTGTTAATTAAACTTCTTTCTTTCCAATACCTCTGTATGCCCTTTCTTACCAGTTAATTTCTTCCCATTTTTTTTCTATTTCTTCTCATAGCATCTTTATTTTATCATTGCATTCTGGAGCACCTCTTTTCCTTCATTCTATATTTGGTACCTTTACTTTCATGTTATACATATTCAAATCTAAGGATTCATATCTGTGCCCCACAAACAAAACAGAACATGGAGCATTTGCCTTTTTGTGCCCGGGAATTTCACTCACGATAATATTTTCTAGGACCATTTGTGTTACCAACTAATTCTTTGCCAAATATTCAAGGCTTTCATCAAAATGGAAAAAAATATGGACAACTTATGCATTAAAAAATATCCTTTACATGAACTAATTCTAAATATATTAAGAAGACAACCATGGAACAGTAATATTCACAATAGCATCAAAATCTATGTATAAGGAAACCTAACCAAAGACATAAAAAAAAGTCTATACTGAAAGATACAACTCTGAAGAAAAAATTGTAGGAAGGCACCAGAAGATGATCTCCCATGATTCCATGATATCACTAACGTAGTAACATGTATTACCTAACAATATTTAGATATTCAACATTATATCAACCAAAATATCCACAAATTTCAGTACAGATTTTGCATATATGTGTATATGTGTATGTATAGTTATAGGTATAGGTATAGGTATAGGTATAGGTATAGGTATAGGTATAGGTATAGGTATAGGTATAGATATATGTATAATTCATTCAGGGACACATAACACTCTCTATCATCAAGCTATTCTAAAAAAGAAATAATTTTTGGAGGAAGTACAAGATCATATTTCAAGCCATGCTATAGATGTGTAGTGTTTAAAAAGTATTATATTAGCAAAGGAGATACCTGGATCAATGTAATGAAAAAGAGAACCAAACTAAAGTATACTGACCTAGAGTCACGTGATTTATGATAAAGATGCCACAAAGTTCAAAACATAGGGAAGACAGCATCCCCCAAAAATGATCCTGGTAAAACTGAATATCTAAATGCAATAAAATTGTATCCATATTTACCACTCTATACAAAAAATTAAATACATGTTGGTGAAAAATCCTATTGTATAACCTAAAATTCTGAAACTATTAGAAGAAAACATGGGCAGTGCTGAATGAAGATCTAAGTAAGGAAAGAACTTTATTAATAAGACTTCATTCAGAGAAGTAAGGGTTATAATAGACAAAAATGATTACATAATCTAAAAATCTTTGCAGCTAAAGAAATAATCAGTCACACAAAAATACAGCTCATAAGACAGAGATAGTCCCTAAGGGCTCTACTTCTGATAAGAGATTAATATCCAGAATAAACAGGGAATTCAAAACAAGGAAACAACCCAGAGAACAAATGTCTCAAATGAAAACTGACAATGGATCTATAGACAGTATTCAAAAGAAGAAATAAATATGGAAAACAAACATCAAAGGAAGTGATTCAAATTCTTAGCAGGTAGAAAATTTCAAAATAATAGTACATTGAAATTTCATGTTACCCTAGTGAGAATGGTGAATGAAGGAAAACAGCAGAAAATATATCCTGCAGAAGTTGTTTAAAACATGGGACCTCTTCTTTTTTTTGCAGGAGAAGAAACTAAGAAAATCAGTATTGAAATAGGGATCAGGAATTCTGAAAATCTAAAATAAAACTTACAACATAACCCAGATTCACCACTTTTTGGCATATGCCAGACTCAACATCCCACTCTCCAGATACTTACTCATGTTCACTATTAATCTAGTCACAATAGCTAGGAAGGAAATGTACAATTCCTGAAAGGATTGAGAATGTGGTCCATATATACAGTGGAATAATACTTGGCTGTAAAGAGACAATTGCCCTTTAATATCATCACCACATTAAGATTTGCTCCTGTAGATAAGGCACATTGACAATCTACCACACTCCACCCTGCTGGGCTTCAGTGCCAAAGAGAACTAGTGGAGGAAGTTCACTCAGTTGATGCTCAAACTTACCATAGTTTGTCTTTCTTTTATAAGGAGTATGGTTGTGCATGTCTCAGCACACTGTCGGGAGAAAGTCCAGAGCCTCTTCCAAGATGCTTGTGGTCCTGCTCACAGCAGCCTTGCTGGCCCTGAGCTCAGCTCAGAGCACAGAAGAAGGTACCAAGGAAACTAAGTGGGATCTGTAGACAAGTAAAAGAGAGGAGAAAAGAGGAGAGGAATGACAGACATGAGCGAGAAAGAAGACAGGCCATAGGATTTCTGTGATAAAGGTAACATGGTCTTTTACTTAATTTTCTACCTGTAATCCACAAAATTCTTTAACATTAGAACACAATGGCCCATTTTGTGTTCAGTAATATGCTCAGCAGTATGGAGAGAAATATAAAAAACAAAAATATTTGTGAGCATATTCTCATAGTCAGAGCGAATACTGGGTGCATCCAGCTTAGTGGCTGTGTGGGTAGCTTAGTGCATAGTGGGTGCCAGAAATTTGTTACAGAACAATACATCAGGGTTAATTCAAAGCATAGAAATATCTATGGTTTAATTTTCTTTTTGTTGTCCTGTATGTGATTATAGACATCAAGAACGAGAAGCAGAAATACTAGGCTATAACTATTTTTTCTTTGCCTCTCATTGTACTAGATAATTGTTTTTTATTAATGGAATAAAATGAGCAAATATTCTCCAGGCATTTAGTATATTTGTTGGACAACATTATTGGTCTTTTTCAGTATTGATGTGTATAGTTATTGAACAGCTAAATCATATTTCATTAAGTGATGGCAAACTCTAACTAAAACCTTTTGCAAAAATAGAGAATTTATAACATGCACTGAAGTACAATTTGCAACCCTCCTGATGTTAATGTTCTTTTCTTTCCATTATTATATTTTGATTTTGGACATACCTAATATGATAAATAAGGGTCCATATCTTCTTGTTTGCCAGATGCTGTGGCACATACTTGTATCAGGATTAAAAACATAAAAAGCAACTGTATATTTGGAATAAGTAATTAGGATGACAAGATGAGGATAGCTGGCCTCTCTCAGAGGTTCTGAGAGAAAGTATTGTGTGATCATCTCAGAAAAAAAAAAACAAAAAGAAACTCTTTTTTATCAATGAGCTCATATCTTCTGGTCCTTTCTATGCAGATTCTGTGCAACAAGCCCAGGGCTCAGATTCAGATCTCTCTTCTGCTGAAGTAAATTCAGGGAGTTCTCAAGAGGTTGCATTAGCATCACCAGCAAATGAAGAATCTTCTGCCAATTCTGGGAAAGGAGAGGAACTGCAACCACAGGCACCACTACAAGTGGAGAGTGAAGAGCCTTCTGATACTACTAGAGATGATCTGAAAAATCAAGAGGGAGAAGGAAACATAGAACAGGTTCAAAGTGAACCTTCTACTCCTGAAAACCCTCAGGGACAACAAGGAGGTCCAGCACAGAAACCCTCTCCTCCTAAGCCTCAACTTTATATAGGCAGACTACTGAAACAAGCATTTAATCCTGATCTTGAAGAAAGAAAATTATCATTTCCACCCATCCCAAGATTTGTTCCTTTCTAGAATGGCTTGAATAAACTAGATAAGATGAGTGAGTCTGATTTAATAAATATAATGACATTGAGACCATATTTGCCAAATCATAGTGTGAGAATGAGCTAACTGGCAGCATATAGACATAGTGTTAACCTCAGCCTCATTTCAAATCTTAGCCTTCAGACAGTACAAGGTGCTTCATCTTTGAGTGTCTAAGATGACCTTGTACAAAAGTAACATAGTTCCACATTGTCTTAATTTCCCATTGCTCTTTTATTTTTTATTTATTTAAATCATTTATTTTATAAAAATGATTAACCTTTGAATTGATGTGGTTTATAGAAGTGCAGAAGCAACCTCTCTTTGGTTCTATACTCTTTGAATTAAGCATCATTGAACTCTCATTTTATGCCTGTAAAATATGCCTTCCTCACACAGGGATGTTTAGATCTATTGTCTTAGTGATACCTTACAGACACTTCTAACATTTATAAGAATTTCAATATATTTTTCTAAATTTATGTATGCCCATGTTGGTCAGAATCTACCATTATAGGAGTATACATGGCTGAATATGGTAATTATATATTATACTACATTCTCATTTTTGTCCTTGAAAGCCATTAATTTTAATCATTTGGCAACACCCTTAGAAATATTAGTATGTGAATGTGGGTACATGTTATACAAAATTGAAGTTTACATGAATAATATTCTATGCAGACCTTTAGCTTACAAAACCACTTCTTAGAAAACTTCATTGCTTTATAAATCTGCAGATCTCCCACAGCATGCTTTGATTGGTTTTATTTTGCTGTTTGTGTACTCAGGACTTTTAGTTGTACACTATTAAATTTCATGGTCTGTCATGGTCTGTTTCCAGCCTGTTCTGTTAATAAATACTTAGGTTAGTTTAAGTTGTTAAATAGCTCAGGGTACATAGCATGGAAGAAATTTGGAAATACATCCTGGAACTTTTAAAATCAGAAACAATGAATGAACAATGTAAGATACTCATTCACATTCATCTTTTAATAAATAGCTTTTTTCCATTGTCTTTTCAGTGCCTGATATGAATGTACATAAGAAAATGGGGAAGGAATAAAGGATAGGAGATGGAGGAAGAACAGGGTGTGGCCCCCCACACATATCACTTCAGGGAGACCAATAGCAGTTAAAGAATTCCAGCAGGTCCTAATTTTCAATAACTTGTCCATTTTTTTTTCTGTTTCAGAGTCTACCTGAGAAGATTATGTCCTTCAGACACAGGTCTATGAATCATTGTTGATTGTCTATACTATTCCAATAAAAATTTCAGCATGCAATTTCTGAGTGTTGTTTGTATTTTTTAGAAAGGAAGGGGAGGAAATTTGAGAGTTGTGGCAACAACCAAACAACACCTAGAAAAACGCATCATGAAAACTTTCAAATATTTCCATCTTAATTTCTCACAACACAGATAGCATATGAAAGCACTTTATTGCCATGTAGCCAGGTGATTCTTCCTTGGAGTCTGCAGTACAAATTTATATTGTTATATACAATTTTAAGCTCTCTTGTTAATTTTTTTTCAGTGTAAACGAAACTGGGGAGATGTTTGAGGGAGTTGAAAACCTGAGCATTTGTACCATTCCCAGTTAGAGTTTGTACTTTTCAATTCTCATGTTGCATTTTCTGGTTTACTTTTTTTGGAATCTAAAGAAAATGTTTCCACTTTCCTTAATATTATTAAAAATCTAGTCAGTGTACAATTATCCAAATGGTCATAAATGATAGATGTGTTAGTTTAAACTTAGTTCTATTGATTTCAATCTGAATAAATTGTAATTGAATTCCATGTTTTAAGTACTAGGACTCTCTTCATGTCTCTCTTACCTGCAATAAATGCATTTAAAAGTGAGAAATATGCCAACCATTTGTCCAGAAGGATTTTCTACAGCTAATCTTTTTCTGATGCCATGCTTTGATATAGGTTGATTTATTTTTGTGATGATATGATTTTTATAAGATTTATTTATTATATATATATGAGTACACTGGAAGAGGGTATCAGATCTCTTTACAGATGATTTATAGTCTATCATGAGGTTGCTAGGATTTGAAATCAGGACTTCTGGAAAAGCAGTCAGTGCTTTGAGCCATTAATCCATTTCTTTAGCAAGATGAAATCATTTTTTATTACTTGCATTTACAACTCCTGAAAGATTATGTGATCAATAAATAATGTTTGGTTGTGGGTGGGTCTCTGCAACTGCACAGATCTTTTCCTGGTTAAAGCTTCTCTAATGTCTAGTATTCTAGGGCCCTGTTGTAAAGTTTAGCAGAATATAATTAGAAATCATTTCATTATTTTATTTTTTGCCAGTATCACTTTGTTCTATCATAGGTCTTTAGTGTACCTAGCATCTTGTTGATGCATCAACAGGAGCTGTCAGGAATATGTTCTCACTAGTGGTATGGGTTTTATGTTAGATAATTCATTGGTTGGGCAGTCCATGACATCTGTGCCACTTTTACTTTGGCATAACTTGCTGGCAGGACAAATTTTAGGTTGATATTTTTTGTGGCTACATTATGGGATCCCATTCTCTCTACTGGAGGTTTTGACTTGTTATAAAAAATGGCCAGTTCCGGATTTATATCCCCTGTTACTAGCTATGTTCACTAGGGTCACCCTTGTAGATTCCAGGGAATTTCCATTGCTCTAGGTTCCTGCCTCACTGCTGAGGATCTCTCAGATCTTGTCTTCTCTCCCAGGATGTTCTCCCTTTATCCATCTTTTCCTACCTCATCCCTCCTTTTCTTATCCCCACCTGCTCCCAGGGAGCCTATGTAATCAATTTGTTTTCTTTTTCCAGGATGATCCACGTATCCCCCTTGACTTTCCTTAACACTCAGCCTCTCTGAGCTTTGTGCCCATATTTTATTGGGTTCTGGATTTTTGCATACAACTCTATCAAGTTATTAGCACAGTTGTTTTTTATAAATTTTTGTTTTAGGGGTTGAGTCTCTCTTCTTACTTCTTGTTTGTATTATTAAAATATTGAATACATATGGGGCATCTTCTGACTTTTTGAAAACCACACTTTTTTTGATATGTGGCTCCAGCAGAACTGTAGACATGAGCAGGGGCAGTTCTTCAGCAGGCAGCAACAATTAAACCATGGTGAGAAGTAATTTGTATAGGAATAAAACTGAGAAGTTTTATTTTGATTAGAGAAGTGATATTTATAGATCAGACGGTGTGAACACAATACATTATAATCCTACATTATAAGAGATTATCTGTCATCATTTCCCAAGTTCCAGAGACCATATATTGTACAATTAAGAGTTTTCAGAACAAAAGGACCTATTCTCACAACTACACAAGTGAACAGAAAATCCAGTGCAATCAGTTCCTCTAACTAGTTTCTCATCTTCTCAGAACTAAAGTGTACCTCCCTATGGTATCTTATTTTGCTTTTGTTTGTTGTTGCTGCTGCTGCTGCTTTTGATGTTGTTTGAATGAGGATCTCACTACATGTGGGGAAGAAAAAACTCGCGTGGGGAGAGTCCGGTGGTGGGGTCCCAAGGTGGTCTGGCAGCAGGGTCTGGCGGGCTTCCCACACAGCCTGCCAGTGGACATCCCACATTCACACAGATGTAATGGGCTGGTAGCATCTGCTGTGGTTTGAGGTTCCAGAAGCTGGGAACTCACCAGCGGCAGATCAGACTACACTTGGAATCCGGTTTTCCAAAGCTTTTATTGTTCATGGTATGGTGAGTGGGTGTAGATGATGAGCGCTCCCCCCAAAGCCAGGCTTCCCTGACTTTTTATAAGGAGGGGGAAAAGGGGAGGGGATAACTTAATCAGCTATACCCCTGGCCTTTAGATAACTCATTAATATTTAAATCTCTGGAGGTGGAGATTTGTTAATCACGCCCTCTACTTGACTGAAGGGCGCAGGTTAAATGGAGTTACCTTGTCCATGGTCCAACAACTACATAGTCATGATTATAGTGGAAGTTCTTAGATCGAGAGCAAACTGTGATCTTAGTGAGTATTGATATTTAGGGTATGCACCACTAAGTTTAGCATGCCCTTTTTCTTATTCTATCTTGCTCTTTCCCTCCTCTCTCCCTCCCTCCTTCCTGGTAACTTACATCTTTTGTAACTTTATGTAAGAAATAAAAGGTTTGTTTAATTCAGAACTACACTTAGACTTGTATGGCTCTCACCTTATAAAACATTGGCCCTGTTGCAAAGAATTTCTATGTCTAATTTCACTTCCAATTATTTTTAGCTGAGTTCACATTTTGATACTTGTTGTGTAATTCTTTCTTCTATAAAGATTTATATTTTAACATCTTATGCATCTTTCCATTTCTTTATTATTTCAGTTCCATATCATCCCTTGCCTGTAGGATTACATTGAGCAGTTCAAGAAAATGACTGCAATATCCTCTAAGTAGGCAGAAAAATTTAAACCTGCTGCAGCCAAAGCAAGAGAAAAAGCAGTACTGAGATGTCAACCACTTTTCAAAGATGTCTAGTCTTTATTTGATGTCAGGAGCAGCCTTGCTTATACAGTGAAGCCTTAAAATCATCAATAAGCCTAAGTCAACCATACAAGCTTGCTAACACAAAGTCTTGGTCTCTGTGGAAATTTACCAGCCTGGATAGTCTTCGAACTTGTGGATAGATAGCCTTGGTGGAAAGTACCAGCTTAGATGATAAACAATTGAATCATAGAGTCATAGTGACCTATTTCCTGCTCATGCACACAGCTGATATCTTGTTTTGGAAGATATCTGTACTACCCTTGAGAACACCTGAGCTTCAGCATCATCCCCTTTCCCACATCCTGCATTTTTGTGTATATAACCCCAATGTTAAAAAGTAAAAAAATAACTGTTTGTTCAGCCTATAGACAAGCCATCATCCTTTGTGTTTGCTTGCTGCCCCATTCTCTCTTTCAGGTATCCTGCTCAGACCCTGCTCACTGCCCTGCTAGAAAAAAACAATCTGAGATTAAAGAATATATCCCAGAGCAGTTCGTGTCACATTCTTCTCTTACTTGTGATGTGGTGAACTTTGGTGGAATTTGTACCTCTTCATTATCACAAAGAGACCAGTCCTCAGCATCTCACTTCTCATCTACATGACATTGTATAGTGAACAAACACAGCAATATGGAGAAGGCAAAGGCTGCTATGCTTACTGCTGAGAGATACCTTTTTGGAGTTCATTATATTTCTGCTTCAAAAATAGAAATTTATGTATCAAAAATTAGTGAAATATGCATACTATATCTTCAGAGAATCTATCAAGAGAGTATAGAAAAAGTTATTTATTTATTTTTATGTTTTAACAAATTTTATAAATAATGACTACAGATATCAGAAGCTGCTAGATGATAAGGACTATTTTCAAGTTTTACTTGTTAAAATAATCACAGAAAACATATCTATATACACTTATCTTTTCATTTTGTCTGCAAGGACATTTCTGCTTGTTATAGTATTTTGGCAGAGTATAGACAAAAGTAGAGAAACAGTGAAAATTTCCTGGATTAGTATTCTGTAAAATTTTCTGTTATAAGACAGTAACTGGGTTACTTTAAAAATGTAATGGACATTGTGCAGAGAGTTGGAGAGAGTAGAGCATACATGACTCAATGGGATGTGTTCATCAAACCATCTACTCAGTGTTCAATGAACTATACAGAAGAGGAAGTAAAATGACCTTAAATGGTAGACATTATGAATGACTCCAGGAAACAGTGTCAATAGGAATGAAGCACACATTCCTATTGTGCTAACATACATAGGCTCTGCACAGCACCAAGTCAGGTGGGTTCCAGAATTGGCAGAAGAAAATAAACACAGACTCTAATCTGTAACAAAGAAGTTATCAGCAACTGACTAACATTTGCAAAGATATAATTAGTTTTCTTCAATACCTTTATCAGCCTTGTTGTAGAGTAGGTCCCATGCCCAGGAGTAGATGGTTAATACACCTTAAATTCACTGATAGTTGTTGTAGAATTATTTTCTTATGTAGTTTTAGTTTGTCACCACAGTTGACAACCTCAAGTTGTTACCTGACCCTCATGATTGAAGGGGAGAATGGCCCCAGCTAGGTTTCCTTCAACCTCTACCTATACACTACGTTAGGAACAGGACAAAATACACACAGAAATATATGTATACACACACACACACACACGGAGAGATAGATAGATAGATAGATAGATAGATAGATAGATAGATAGATAGATAGAGAACATTTTAGAAGGCCCAAAAGATGGTTGTGTACATAGATATGGACTAGAATAGATAGGAAAGTGAAATACATGGTTTATCTCTTCAATGGAATGAGGTACATAGCTGCTTGTCCTGGAATGCTAGGAGTGATGTAGTGTTCCAAACATTTTGTCTGATTATTCAGGAACAATCTCCACAAATTTATATTTTTATTTATCCAAGGTCCTTTCTCCTAAATCTCCAGTACTTCATTTAGGCTAAAAAAAAACCCTACTCTTATGAGTAATATCATTTGTATTTTCCAATAACTAAGTTACAACTATGTTTACTTATGTCACAAGACACCTGACATAGACAAGAACTATGATTCTCTCAGTTAAAATCCCATGACCCTAAATTTTAGGCACTATCTCAGAGTCAAAAGTACCCTTTTGTGTGAAAGAACACAGATATACGTTATAATATATCTCAGTAAAAGAATGTCTTAAAATTATTGTGCAGTTGGGATTGAGTTAATTATTATCTGAATAATTTTTCAGAAGTTATGCTATGTTTAAATATGGTTCAAAAAATTATCAGGGCCAGACTCTAGGAGTCTTGGTCCAGCAGTGGATACATTAAAATCAGAGTGATCAGTTTCATTCCTACCTACTCAAACCAAAAAGGAGAGCTACATCCAAGGAAATAACTTATCCCATACCAGAAAATACAAGATCAGAGCTCCCTGCTAAAAACACACATATTATCTCTACCAACATTGAAATAAAAATCTCTGGTTATTAATCTCTCTCAACCTCAAAGGAATGATCTTCCCAATAAAAAGTCCTAGGCTAACAGAACACATATGAAAAGAAGATCTTTCATTGTGCTTCATACAAGAAACACACATTAGCAATAAACATAGACATTACCTAAGAGTAAAGAGATGCAACATGTTTTCCAAAAAAAGACCCATGAAGCAAGCTGGAGTAGTCATTCTAATATTTAATAAAATAGACTTTCATCCAAAGTTAATAAAAAGATACAGAAAATGACACTTCATATTTATTAATAGCATAATATACCAAGACAATATCTCAAGTCTGATCTAGTCCTCCAATGCAAGTGTACCCACATTTGTAAAAGAAACATTATCAAAGCATTTGACACACAGCAAACCACATGAATTAGTAATGGGTGACATCAAATCCCTTCTCTTTGTAATCCACATGTCATGTAGAAAAAAGCTAAATGGAGAGGTAATGAAAGTTAACAGATATTATGAATGAAACAGACCTCACAAGTATTTGTATAGTATTTCATCCTAACACAATAGAATGTACTTTGTTTTCATCACTTTATGGTTTCTTTTCCAAAATTGAATATATAGTGTGTCACAAAGCAGCCTCAACATATATAAGAAAACTGAAATAATGCCTTGTGTCTTATCAGACCACCATGGACTAAAGCTGGACTTCAACAACAGCAGAAACACCAGAAAGCCTGTATACTCATGGTGATTAAACAACTCTTAACTCAGTATCTGAGTTTGGAAAGAAACAGAGAAAGAAATTAAAGTCTTTCTAGAATTCAAGGAAAATGAAGGGACAACATACTTAAATTTATGGGACACAATGAAAGATATGGTAAGAGGAAAGTACATAGCACTAAGTTCTCATACCATCATTTCTCCATGGAATAGGCAAATGTGTCATGAAAACTTGGTGTTTTACTGAAGTTCCTTGCTTTTGATAGAGTGTAGGGTTCAAAATGATGGCCTGTTTATAAAGTTTGATTGGGAGTCATTACTCTTTCATTTATTTCCAACAAAATCAATATAAGAAGGCATTGGAGGTGGAACAAAGGCTGAGAAAAAGGAGAAATATTTAATAGAAGTAAAATATTGGATTTTCTCTGCAGTATGTGCTGGAGAGTACAAGAAATCCCCCTTAATAAGAGGAGGAAAGGAGTGGTGGCCTAGCAGCTCCATTGATCATATGTCTGATTAGTTAAGCATCTCATTTTTCTTTTAGATGTGGGATTAATATTACACAGTAGCAGAGATATACAGTATGTCATTTCTAGTGGATGGAATACACTATGTTACTGAATAGTGTTACTTGTATAATATTGCTAAAGGAAGACTTTCCAAATAATTTGCACAAATATAAGAATTTAAAGGGTATCACTATGAAAATTGCTGTCATGTTTTTATAAACATAAAATTATTAGTAACTGCATTTTGAGCATGTAATTGGAAATAGAATTGTTTTCATATGTGTGTCCCAACAATGATGCAACAGAGTGATGTATTAAATACCTCTCTCTCAGTGTCAAAGGATAAACTTACAAAACAATTTCAAAACTGTAGCCTGTTAGCCAACAACAATAATGTACAAATCATTCCATGTGTGATAGAAGTTTATTTTCTTTTACAAACACGAATTTCTGCTCAACTGCTAATTCGTTAAATACCTATAAACAATCATACAAGGCTCATTTTCTGTCTACCCAAAGAAATTAAACTTAATTGATATCTCTTAATTGCTAAGATTCTTCATTCCTCTATTGTTATTTTTAATTAACACATTAAGTGAGAGCAAAATGCATGACCATTTTTTCTGCAGGATCTCTTACATTTTATCTTCTGCTGATATACTGTGTGGTTTTGGCTAATATTTATTTTTGTAATGATAGGACATTTATTAGTTGCATTTGAGATAGTGTTTCGTGGAGCCCAGGTTGGCCTTAAGCTTACTATGTAAGTGTAGAAAAGCTTCAACATTTTTCTTTTCCTTATAATTATCTCATATAGTAATCTGGGCTACAGGGTCCCCTTCTTCCCTCATCCACTTGCCCCTACCTCCCTTTTCCACAAGACCCACAGATCCTCTGTTTTACTTTAGTAAAAAGCAGGCTATGAAGCGTTATCAAGTGAAAAATCACAACAGGATTCAGTAAATCTAGGCATAAACATGGATATCAAGGCTAGACTAGGCAATCTAGTAGGAGGAAAAAGGTCCCATGAACAGGAAAATAAATCAGTAGCACAATTGCTCCCATTCTTAGGAGTCTAGAGAGCATCCTACTCTAAACAATGTCAGCTTTTCTGTTGTGGGCCTAGCTAATACTCATGTAGGCTCCAGATTACTGTTTCAGTGTCTGTGAGCCTCTATGAGTCACGCTAACTAAGTTGATTCTGGAAGCCTGGATTTCAGGATGTCCTTGATTTGTCTATAACCTACAATCCTTCTCCAATTGTTGAGTGGCTGCCAGAGCTCCAGCTAATGTTTTTCTGTTGGTCTTTTCATCTGCTTTCATCAGCTAATGTTAAAGACTCTAATAAAGAATAATCTAGACATTGACTCAAGAGTACAGCCAAACATCATTAAAAATTACTTCACTGAGTTTTTTCCTTTTCTTTTCTCATCCTTTCTCTACATCTTCCTTTCTTTCCCTTTCTTTCTTTCTTTCTTTCTTTCTTTCTTTCTTTCTTTCTTTCTTTCTCTTTCCTCTCTCTCTCTTTCTTTCTATTTCTTTATTTCTTCCTTCCTTCCTCCTTTCTTTCTTTTTTCTTTTTTTCTTTCTTCTTTATTTTATCAATTCTCTTAGATTCCATCTTAGACTTCTGAGTCACCCAGTTATGGTTCTTTGTCATCTAGGCAGTGTCAGCCATGTGCCCCTTCTAGTAGTTTCAGCCTTAATTAAGGTCAGTAGTTAGTTGGCCACATCCACAAAATGAACTAGAACTGCCAAAGAGCATCTTATATGCATGAGTGCTTGAAGGTTAAAGGTGTGTTCTGCCTTGGTTTAGTATCCCAGTCCTATCATTTGGAGACTAGACTGATTACATAAAATGTTCAGTTAAGAGTACATATGCTCCAATCTTTCAAGAACTCACCAGGGTAACCCTCAAAGGTCCTAGGATGTTTCCATTGCACTGGGTTTCCACATTGCCTTCTAAACCATCATTTATTCCAGTAGTCTCTCCTATACTCTCTTCCTCTGCCCCTCCACCTTGAACCTTTCTGTTCTCATCCCTACTTGTCCCCTGTACATGGAAATCTTTGTAATCCTCTTGTCTTTACTTCCCTAGTGCTTGAATAACACCCTTTGTCTTTCATTGTAATGCTGGGCTTGGACCTTGTGTTTTATGTATCCTAGGGTAGCCCAGGGTCACATGACCAGGTTGTAGAATTCTTATTGTTACGCTGTTTCTCCACATGTGTTAAGTTTCCAGTTCACATATTACTGGGAAACGTGAGAACACTTTCATCAAGTGAGGGTCAGGAAAACAAAATGAAACAGCAGCAGCAGCAGCAACAAATAATAAAGACCTCTGGAGCCCAACTCCCCTCAGACACTGCTGCACATGGTCCTTGATGGCAGCATTTACATTTTACTGTCAATGTAAATAATTTTAATTTTTATTAGTTTTTCAAAAGAGAGAATACAGTTCTTAGTCAAAGATACTACTTGGGAGGGAAACTGGAGATGTGTTGTGTTGACCAAGGGAACATGGAAGTTCTTCAGGTTAAGCAAAGAAGAGATCCAGGCTGGCTTGCTCATGTAGTTTGAAAGACCTTGGATATCACAGTAGTGAAGAAAATATCACAATCTATTGTTTCCTGGTTCTCAAAAGAGAGCATGTGAGTTTGCCAGGGGTTACTAAGCTCAAGTCCTTCCCAGTTTTTTTCCACTCTTAAGGATGTTTGAAGTGTTTAATGTATCATAAAATAGAAATATGAACTATGGGCCCATTGTAGGTAAGTCATAATGATAGAATCTAGAGGAATGAAAGCCCTCTGTCAATTGACTGCTAAAAGAATTTCAAACACAATATGTCTTCATGGTGTTATTAATTTGTACTCTTCACACCCATAGGTTTTTCTGTATTAGTTTCTCATGGCTCCCCAAAACAAAACAACCATATAAAAGAAAAAAAAAAACAAGAAAATTGAAGCAAGAAACCAGTGAATGCCATAGATTAATTTAAAAAAAGAAAAAACAGTTTCCTTTTCACAAGGGTATAGCCTCCAATGTCAGGATTAATTAGTCAGAAAGTTTTGATTCTTCAGAGGCCTCTGTGATTAGAGTCTAGAGTTGTTTTTCTTGATATTTTCATCTATGCATATGCTTTTCTATTCTGTTTGTGTTCAAATGCTTGTGTCCTACAAAGACCATTCAGAGTAGGTTATGGCTACCCTAAAATCTTGAATTTTATTACATTCACTATACTCTGGTATCAAATATAGTAAAAATTTGAATGTGGTCCAGATCATTCCAATTTTTTCCTCTTGTCTCCCTTAATCACAACTATTTTTAGCCAGTTAGAAAACTCATTTTAATGTTATTTAAAGCTATATATTACAGGTGTGGTGTCCTTGCAAGATCATTTTATACTACCTTCAAAATATAGCCCAGGTTAGATCACTTGTACATTCTGTGCTTTCTGTCCTTTTCCAGAAATAAATTTTCTCACCCCAAGGAGGTTTGTTCTTATTCCTCCCTTCACTTACTTCTCTTATTTGATCCTCTGACAAGAGCCAGAGGAACAAAATTTGTCCAAGTCTGATTCTCAATGAAACCAATAATTCAATTGTACTTGATGCGAGTTGTAAACTTCAAACTTTAGTTTTGCAGAGGATCACACATACCTCAGTTTTGGAAGATTTTTGCACTTCACATATATCGAAAATATACATTTGTCTTTATATGTCAAATCATTGCTCTCCTGTGTGTTTGGAAACTGAAGTTTTGTTTATTGGGTGAGCAGTGATAGAGCAGCTCAGCCTTTTCAGGCAGTGAGTGAATTGCACCAGTCCTGCTGCCTTAGGAAACATTTTTGTTTAAATGCATTGACTAAGTATTTTAGATATATCAGTAAATAGCTCTCTCACAATTTAACTGCCATGTTAGGACATGGAATGCATAAGATAAATATGTGTTCAAGATCATTTTTGAATATATAATGGCCAGCCTGTACCATATAAGAGCTTGTCTCAGAAACAAAGGCAAGCAAGAAAGCAAGTAAAGATCAAACAAAAAAATAGGAAACATTAATAATTAATAATAAAAAGGGCCTTATATTAGGTTCCAGTGAGAATCATGTACTTAGTGACTGATGTCCTAGCATGGAGCGAAGAGGTATGTATGAAAATCCATCCCCATATGTAGAGTTATTGGCAGCTCCTTACATCTTGGAAAGGAAGGAATCATTTTCTCTAAGAGTGTAGCATTTTATAAGTTACCATTCAGCATTGGAACATTACAATCTGGGAACCTTTCCACAGCACAAAATAGACTTGATATTTCTCTCTCTCTCTCTCTCTCTCTCTCTCTCTCTCTCTCTCTCTCTCTCTCTCCCCACCACCTCTCTCATTCCTCTGTCTCTCTCTCTATATGTCTCTCTGTCTCTTTCTATGTCTCTGTCTCTTTCTGTCTCTCACTCTCTCTTTTTCACACATATATATATACAAACATAAGAAATAGAAGATTACTAGTAGAAAGCATGGAGAAAGATAGATTCAGAGATACATATGAGAAAAGTATGGTGGTATGTGTATCACAGGAAAAGCCATTGTTTGTAATGACCAAAAGCTACTAAATAAAATACATGAGAAAATGAACAAATTAAATTATTTTCAGGATTATGTTTAGAAATGGGTCTTACCACCTTAAGCTGAATGATTTATCCCAAACCAATGTATAAGTAGGTGGGCATATTATTTGTAAAAAGGAGCACACAAAATTATCAAAATATAATTGGCTGTGTAGTATGGAAATTAGATCAGAGAGGAAAGGTTGATCAAAGGTGAAACTTTGTTGTATAAATTTATGGCCTTCTCAAATATGAACTGCATAAATAAATAACTACAATAAATATTACAAAATTAAAGATGAACAAAATGTTTATGATTTTCAGTTTTAAACAGATACCTTCCCTTTCTTTATCCCCATCTTCCTACTTAAAACTTTTGCTTCTCAACGGTTTTGTAATCTGATTTATTTGTGGCCATTGAGATAATTGGTGATATTTTTCTTTTATAATACATTATCATCTCCACTCATTACTGACACTGAAAAAAGTCAGAAACATGATTTTTGTGTTGCAGGACACATAGCCAAGGTAAAGTTTGTATTCCACCAGGACTTCTGGTTCAAAGAGTGCACAGTATGAGACACCTAACCTGTGTCTTCCCTCTACAGTGTCTCTGTGATTTTCTCACTTGAAGTTATCCATAAAGTGCTAGGTGATAGAGGCAGCTACTTTTACTGACTCATTTGGATATCTGAGAAAATTATGAACAGGCAATGGCTACGTTTAATAAAACAAATAAAAAGAGAGTATGAACCAGCACTGCACAGAGAATACCTTGTGTTCAAACTTCAGAATGGAAATAAGGTTAAAATAATAATATTACCAATTGCATTAGAAGGTTAATACAGGGATTATTCAAGAGTAAGTGGGATTTATGGGAAAAATTTAATCAATTAAATAGAAAAACATATCAACACTCTATATTCACAACCAAAGTAGAAAAAAAAAAAAAAGCCAGACGAGGATTTGGCAGAAAATCCTCTGTATTAAAAACAAATCCGAAGGTTTCACAAAAGTGGCCTATCAAATAATCCACAAACATAAACACATTTTTAGGGGCTGTATAGAACATCCTAAGTGTATGTTTAATTGCCACATACAGTGAAACTGAGTAAAAGTACTTCTTATAAGGAAAACTCCCAAACTCAGCTTCATGAAAATTGCTGAAGAAGGCAGGAATCAGAACTCACAGCATGAAACACATGTGAATTCACACCACAGTCTAAATACCCCTGGAGTATTTTGGCCACTTTTATTTACCAATGTATAGTATCTTGGTAAGAATGGGTAGGTTTTAGAGTATGTAATCTTTATTAGCAAGACAATTCAGCCTTGAAGACAACTTTTGATATTGGGAAAGGCTTCGTGTTCCAGAGAATACAGCAGCAGCTAAGGACAATGAAGTCTCCTATCCCATTAGAGGCCAGTGTAGGAATCATAGCCATATAGACAAACAAATCAATATATGTCTCAGAAAAAAAAGAGAGAACACATTATGATAGATGGAGTTCTGGCTATAGTAATCATCAGGTATACATACATGTTTACACATTGTAGTGAGAATACTTTGTGTATTTTATGGATGCATCGTATTTAAATTAAAAGTCTTAAGGCCTAAAGGAAATGGTAGAATAAGAGGTGGGATGTCCTGAAAGTAGAAAGAATCCTATGATAGAGCAAGTCACTGGGAGATTCACCTGGGATGATGTGATGAGACAAATGGATGGTACCTGCAAACTCTTAACCAACCATGTGGTAGAAAGTAGATTAGAATAAATGAGTTATATTAAGCCATTATTTAGTTGGACAATGTATTTATTTATAGCCAATGTATTTGTAAATGTCTTTTAAGTCTGAGTTGTAATTCTGGTAACATCAGTCTGGAAGGAAGAACCAGACCTAACATCTACAAATGTCAACCAATTTAGGCATAAAATTTAAACTGATTTGAAAAATGTCCTAAGTACAAAGCTCAAGCCCTCTCCCCCCAAAAAATAGCACGTTAACTTCTTGGAGTGGGTAATGGACAGAGGCTCTTGCTTAACCAAACCTGATAAGAATCATGGGTTTGAGATTGTTGGCAGACCTGAGACCAAGATGGTAATCCATGATTGTTCATAGGCTGTATTGTTGAGTGACTATTTTGCTCTCACAACATAGTAAAATCAGAGTGAGATCCTCTGAAGATAGATGCAGCCACTTAAAAATTACAGCCTAAAATTCAATATGACACATTTTCTCTTTAAAGGTACTATGGAGGTTTTTCTTAATAATCATTAGGAATGCTGTAATCATTTAAAAAGTAAATATACAGCAATCAAATTTATATAAAGAAAAATGGGAATATAAGTCTATTTTTCCACATAAGGTATGTTTATGATTTAAAGATACAAAGTAAAGTTCAAGTTCTTTTATAAGCTGCTATGGTCCGTTGGGGATTAATGAAAAATACAATTAACCAGATATTCTAACACATGGGCATATTAGGTACAAGTTTTGTTAATTATATTAGCATTTTTCAAGGATATTCAATAGTAAATAATAGAGAATAATGGTTGACAATTCAGATGTGCTATAGATAGAACATTAGTCTTCAAACCTCAGAGATTGATTGAATGTGATTCATTTATTATTAAAAGGTCTTTTTTGATCATGAGACAGCTCTATTCCTGACAGCACCCCCATTCTATTTCAGAGAAGATGCTGAGCATCAACAACCTCCACATGGAGTTGCATCATTTTTGGCAAGTTAGCCACTGAGCAAAGGAAATGCTCATGCTTCATCTTCAGTAACATTTATTTTCAGAAAAGACTTGTAGATGCAGGGAAGTCAACTGTTAAGCTGTGCCAAGACAGGGTAAGCAAGTTTGTCATAATTCCTACTTCATATAAGTCTGTCAGACATACTGGGCCAAAATAATATTGAAAATTCTAGAAAATTCTTTAGGCAACCCACTAGGTTTACCATTTCTGGTTGTTTGTTTTTAATTTATTTGTTAAAGTATTTTACTTATTTACATTCCAACATTCCAAATGTTGCCCCTTCATGTTTTCCCTTTCCAGAGTTCTTCATCCCAGTCTTCCTCTCCTTTGCCTCTTAGAAGGTGCTCTATTCATACACACACTCCCACACATCCACCCACCTTTACCTCAGCCCTCACTGCATCCTCTTTATATGGGGCCTCAAGTCTCTTTAGGATTAGATGCATCCTCTCCCACTGAGGCCAGACAATGCAGTTTTTCTACATATGTGCCTGGGGATCCTGGATCAGCCAATGTTGCTCTTTGATTGGTGGTTTAGACTCTCTGAACCTTGAGGGCTTCATGTTAGCTGATTATGTTGTTCTTCATATGGGATGTTATCCCCTTCAGTCTCTTCAATCTTCTCCTAGTTCTTCCAGAAGGGTCCCTCAGCTCAGTCCAATGGTGGACTGTATGCAGCTGTACCTGTGTCTGTCATCTGCTGGTAGGTTGGCTAAATGTTTCACCCATTAAGTCCTGAGAGCCTTTCGCATCTCAGGTCTCTGAAGATTTTTCTATGTTCTGCCTGCCTCCCACTCCCCACAGATGCATTTTCCATTCTTTTTCCTCATCCTCTGGGCTTCTCTTCCATCACCACCCCCCATACCTGATCCTGCCCCAATTCCCACTTCCTTCTCCTTTTGTAAATTTCTCCCTCCCTATGACTCCTGTGATTATTTTGTTTCCCCTTCTAAGTGGAAATGAAGGATCTTTGATGGGCCTTCCCTTTTTAAAAAACTTCATATGGTCTGTGAGTTGTATGATGGGTATTCTGTACTTTTTGCTTAATATCCCTTATCTAAGAGTACATACTATGAATATCCTTTGATTCTGTCTTACCTCATTCAGGATGGTATTTCCTAGTTCTATCCATTTGCCTGTAATTTCATGATGTCCTTTTTTTAAATATATAAAATATGTTTTATGTGAATGAGCTACATTTTATGTATCCATTCTTTTTGTGAGGTACATTTTCAATTGGGAATTGTTTCCATCTTCTAGCTATTATTAATAAAGCTTCTATGAATATAGTAGAATATGTATCCTTGGGGTATGGTGAAATACAATTTGAGTATATGGCCAAGAGTTGTATAGCTGGATCTTCAGGGAGAACTATTTCCAATTTACATAGAAATTCCAATATACTCCAGAGTGATTGTACCAGTTTGCATTCCTATCAATAAAAAATGATTTTTCTTACTCCACATCCTTGCCAGTATGTGCTGTCACTTCTGTTTTTGATGTTAGCCCTTCAGATTGATTTAAGGTTGAATCCCTGGATAGTTTTGTTTTGCTATTTCTTGATGACTAAGAATGTCAAACATTTCTTCTATTTAGGCTTCTTTGTATGGCCTCAATGGGATAAGAAGAACTGAACTTTGCAAAGACTTGAACTGCCAAGGTACCTCTACAAGCATGGAGGTCTTCACTCACCAGAGGAAAAGAGAAGGGATTGTCATATGAAGAGGATTGTGGGAGGAGATGAACAGGAGGCGGACAGTAACTGGGTTATAAAGTGAATAAGTAAAAAGTAAATAAGTTAGTTAAAATGAAATAGATATGATTTTTCAAGTCTCTATCTAGGACTCTTTCTAGTTTAGGAGAAACTGGGAAGATAAAAATGTAAGTCAGTTGAGAATCCTAAGCAATTCTCAATTTCCTGCTATTTACCAGCATGTTTTCTATGTGTCTAGCACCAGTTTGCAATTCCTGTTTCATATTCTTGCATAAAAATAAGTGTAGGAGGAGCTAAGGTGGGAGGAGTAAGGAGAGGAAGAGGAGGAGTAAGGAGAGGAAGAAGAGAAAGAAGAAGAGAAGCTAGGAGAGAGAAACCAGAGAGAGGGAAACATGAAAGTGGACATGTGCCTGTCTCTAGCAGTCAAAGGTAGTTGGTATATCTAGGTTGGGTATTGGGTTACACCTCTAATTATATGAGCATATTGTTATTGAGCATTACCAAACATAAACCCTTTGATTAATCTTTATGCATTAGAGAATCATTTTTCTACCAGGCCCTCATGGATGCAGGATGGTCTGTGTAATGTCCAGCCTTGTAGAGACAATGTGGAAGATTGGCAGGGACATCTCCCATGCTGGTTTCTCATGAGTGTCAGGGCTGATATCTCTGATCACCTGAGCGGGCGGCCAAGCTGAGCAGAGGAGGTATGGCATCTTCCACTCATGGCAGCAGTCCTAGGCTAGTCAGGAACATTGCAGCTGATTAATCCAGATTGAATTCAGCCATTTATACATTTCTGCAACAACAAATAAGTGTATAATACTTTTTTTAATGTTCCCAAAACACTTTAGTTATCAGCATTTGTATATACATATACATATATACATACATACATATATGAACAATAATTAAATAAGATGTATTTGAAAAGTATGGGGGGTTGGGAAGAGTGGGAGGAAGGAGAGAAAGGGAAAAATTATGTAAATACAGTGTTCATATATGTAATTCTCAAAAAGGGATCCAGTTTTTTAAAATGTTCAACAGATTAACTTGCATTTTACAATATGAAAGTAAATATGACCTATAATTATTTTGAAGGACATTTTAGCTCACTGCAAACTTTGAAGTTTAAAATGAAATCAATAAAAATTATTTTACCCAGCATAGTAACAAAAACCACAATAACATTTTATAATTTAAAGTATTTCTGAGAACAAAAATGGATTGTGAGAAGCTAAGTCAGCAGAGCCAGGGGTACACTGTGTTATTTTTTTTTATTATTATCAAATCATAATTTTTACTTTTAAACACAGGGGTTATAAACACAAAAATGCAGGATTTGGGGAAGGAGATGACACAGGAGCATAGGTGTTCAGGGGGAGGACAGATATCTTTCAGAACAGGGTATCAGCTGGGTGAAGGTTCAGGGGTCAGGTCACTATGACTCTGCCTATGATTCACTTGTCCTTATCTAATTTGGTACTATCTGCCAAGTCTGCCTATTTACAAGATCTATGACTACTGAGGCTCATAGATTTCCACAAAAGCTGCCTGTTTACAATAGCTTACAGCCATCTGTTTCAGTGTTTTTTTTCATAGAGACCCAAGACTTTGTGTTAGGAGGCATGTATGTCAGGCCTATTGCTGGTTTTAGGTTTATGGCTGATTTTAGGCCTTCAGTGTATAAGCAGGGCTGCCCCTGACATCTCCTCCCTTCTCCAAGTATAGAAGGGCTGTGGAAATTCTAATCTTGCCAAGGCGGGGATAGAGGCCTGACCTCCAGTAATTAAAGGGGACCTTGTAATGGCTCCAGTCCTCCTGTCATTGTCCAGTGAGGTATGAGGGCCATACCTGTCCCGATGTCTTTTTTTTTTTCCTGGAGAGGGGATACTTTTGACATCAACCCCTATGCAGTCAGGCTTGTCCCTCAAGGAACCCATAAACAAACTTTCTTAATATTAACTAAAATATTGCTTAAAATTCAATACTCAATTATCCAACTATTTTGTAAATACTAATGGTATTATTTCAATGTTAGATTTATTGTTATGGATCTAAATCAATTACAATTAGATTACACTTCTTAATTGCTGAAGCCTTTAATTTTTCTCTCTTTACTTGCAATTATTGTACTTATAGAGATTAAAATTCTTCATCATGAGTTCTGAAGAATTTCCTACACTTTTGTTACTGCTTATGTTGTTTTTTATTGATTGTTACAGATGATTTGACTTTGACAAGAAACAGATGTGATAGGTTGATGTTCTATCAAGTAATTTTAAAGTTATTTTGTTTACATTTTGATATTATATTTCTCCACCTCTTCTCCTCTCAGTCCCTACCTGTCATTTCTCCTTCATCCATCCTTCCACTTTATCTTTTTCCCCAGGAAGGGAAGGGCTCTCAATGATATACATCAACATTTATATCTCAAGATTCAGTAAGACTGGATACATCTTCTCATGTTCAAGCTAAATGAGACTGTCCAGTTAGGGGAATGAATCCAAAAGCAGGCAACACAGTCAGAGACAGGCCCTGCTCCTGGTGTTAGAAGTCCCACATTAAGACCAAGCTATACAACTGTCACATATGAAGAGAGGACAGAGGTCTGTTCCATGTATTTCTCTAGTAGGAAGTTTAGGCTCTGTCTGTCCTGATGGGTCCAGTTTAGGTGATTCTGTAGAATTTCATGTATCCATATGACTTCTTGTTCTTTAAATTCTTCCTTTTCTTTTTCCATAAGATTTCACAAGCTCTACCTAATATTTGTGGGTGTTTCTATCAGATATAGTGTAAAGCTTCTCTTATGAAAGGCTATACTCCTGACTGCAAGTATAACAGATTATAATTATTAGTGTCAGGGGTGAGCTCCATCTAATGGCACTGGTCTCAAGCTTGTCCAGTCATTATTTGGCCACTTTCTCAATTTCTGCTCCACCTTTGGGCCTGTACATCTTATAGACATGACATTTATGGGTCAAAGTTTTGGTGGCTGGCTTGGTGTCTCAATTGTTCCATTGGAAGTCTTGCCTGGCTGTAGGAGAAGGCTATTTCAAGTCCCATATCCCCAATTACAAGGACTCAGAGCCAGGGTTACACTCATATCTTCCTGGCAGTTACCTACAGAATGGAAAAAGATCTTCAACTCCACATCCAACAGAGGATTAAAATCTGACATATATAATGAACTGAAGAAAGTAGACACGAACAAAGTTGAAAAATGGTATAGACATCTGAACAAAAATTATTGGCAAAGGAATAGCTACTGACTGAGAAGCTCTTAAGGAAATAAAACACATCATCCACATCCTTAGTCATCTGTGAAACACCAATAAAAACCAATTCTCAGATTCACTCTTATACCTGTGAGAATGACTAAAATAAAAACTCAGGTGACAATTCATTTTAAAAAGAATGTGGGGCAAGGAAACTACTTTGGTTAGGTAAACAACTATTGTTGGTTAAAGTCCAAACTTGTGCAATGAATTGGGAATAGTTTTACCTCATGACCTATCTGTACTATTCCTGGGCATAACAAAGAGAGATGCTTGACAATACCACAAGTACTGTTGATCATTTATGTCCATAGCAACTTCATTTATAAGATCCCAAAATTGAAATATTCCAGACTAAATATGGGTAAGGAAAATGTTTAAATTCATGCAATACTATTTTACTAAACTGTTAAAAAGTATGATGTCAGGTTTTCAGATTATAGATTACTGAGCAAGGTAAGATCATTGTGATTCAGTGAGGGAAGGTAGGAAATCTTCCAGAGCTGTTCTACCCTCTGACACTGATGCACATGGCTCTAAAAGGCAACATCCACATTTTAATGTGTACTGGATTCCTGCATACAATCCTGCCAAGAATCAGTTCTTCATATTGTATATAGGATTGTTCTGTAAGTTTTCTCTTTTGTGGACTTGTTTTTGAATTTTTGTTAGTTCTGTGGATTCTTAAACGATGGAAATACTGACCCTTGGGTAAAGATGACCTCAGCATAATGATGTGTAGCCATCCTCAGGCAGGGCCTTCAGCAGGAAGTAGAGATCCAGTCCTTAGGAGTAGTAATTTGAACAAGAATTTAAAAGAGCCTGTGCAATTATTTTCATGTTTGAGAATTTCACTTTGAAATTTGATGCTGAACATAATAACGGGCAGTCCTGGCGGTTCTAACACAATGCGTTGTAATATTTCAGTACTATGAATTATTTATCATCATTTTTGCAACTCCCATAACCTGCACAATTTGTAGTCAGTAAAATAAGAGGACATTTTCACTCTTGTATGCAAATGAACAGAAGAACCAAGGGAATCAGCTCCTGAGAACACTTCCAGACCTCATCAGAATGGGAGTCCTTCTCTCTCTTTCACTTATTTACTCCCTCACTCTTCCTTCTTTCTTCCCATTTTCTTCCCTCCCTCCATCCCTCTATTTCTCCTACCCTACCTTTGTACATTTAGGTAAGAAAAGAATGTTTCTTCCAAAGAGAACCATTTTCAGAAATGAATGCCTCTCTCCCTATGACTCTGTGACACTGGTACAATACATGTTTCATTTGTTTTTTCACTCCAGTTTTTTTTGTTTTTGTTTTGTTTTTTTGTTTTGTTTTGTTTTTTTTTCGAGACAGGGTTTCTCTGTGTACCCCTGGCTGTCCTGGAACTCCCTCTGTAGACCAGGCTGGACTCGAACTCAGAAATCTGCCTGCTCTGCCTCCTAAGTGCTGGGACTAAAGGCATGCGCCACCACTGCCCGGCCACTTCCAGTTTCTTATTTTGATGACTTTACCTTTTTGGTATTGGTTAGAGTAATTTCTTTTCACCATTAGGATTTACATTTTCTATGATCTTTTTATCCATACCTTTCATTATAATTTCTAGTTCTACATCATATATGACAGAAATCATCCTGTCCCTAAACATTTTAAAGACTCAGTTTGTTCAAATGTCAAATTATAAGAAACACATGATGATAAAGACAAGATTAAAAACTTTTAAAGTTTTAATACTATTGGAATCTAGGTAATTATATGCATTTAAAAATCATTATTCTGTCATTTTCATAAAATGTTGATGAGTACATGTGTAACTGTATTTCCGGCCTGTTTCTCAAGTCTGAGGAAAATAATTTACATTTTCATCAAAAACAGATACTTTTTTTCTTGAAAAACTAGGTTTATTAATTTTTAAACTGCAAATAGTTGTTAAAAAAAGTTTTATTCTTTTAAATAAATTCACACAATGAAAGAGAAATAGAAAGCAATGGTTGTGACCAGCAAGAGGAATAATAATTACACTCATCTTTATGTGTATGTGCCAGTTGTTTATGTTAACATTGGGAAGCTCCAACCTGGAATCCCGAACCACAGATCTTCAAGCAGAATGTCTTGAGATGGGCACATGGAATTCAAAGGTTTTTTCTCTTTTTCTTTTCCTTTGTAGAAGTTGTACATAAATGATAATTTTCCTTTGTACAGTCATAGAACTTATACATATATTCTCAGTCCTACCTGTAAAGGCCTAAAGAGAAAAAAATCAATTTGCATTCCAATACAAAGGGGAGAATTTCTAAAATAAATAATCAAACAGTTTTTTGCAGTTTTTCAATTAATTTTTCATATTTAGAAAAAATAAAATAACCAAAGAAAGTATAAAGTTAAAAAAATTTGCTGAAGAATAATATATTAATAAGCTAGAAAAAAGGAAATACATGTCACAACCTTTTAAGATTAATATGAAGATTATAATTTAACATAAAAGAATATATTCTATGGATTTGTCATCCCAGTAAATATGAACAAAATTAACAAAAAAAGAATAGTTTGGCAACAAATACGTTTTGAAACGTCACATAAGCTTTTTTATATTAATGTGCAGTGAAAAGCAACATTATTGCTCTCTAATTTCTGGAAGTTAAATGAAGTTTAAGCCCAGGGAAAATAGCGTGGCATGTGGGCTTTAGGTCAGATCGAAGGTATTCTAGAGCAAAATCCATTAAATCTATTTCTACATGAAATTATTTTACACAAATACTGTATGTGTAATGAATATCATTAACTTCTCACCTCTCACATGTTTTTTGTTTGTTTTTTGATTTTTTGGGTTTTTTTCTTGCCCTTCTCTCATTTGTTGTCATTTTAAAGATGTCACATATGAATTGGGGAACTTTACCACCAAAATCATGTCTCTCATAGTCTATCTAGTTTCACCTTCCTCTCAAAAACAAAAAAAAAAAAAAAAAAAGAAAAGAAAAAAAAGAAAACTAATTACATCACAAAGACCCACTTCTGTAAAAACCTTTGTCCAACTTGTTCAACCTTTGTCTGTGGAGACTTACACAAACTCAGGCAAGATTACTCAAGATGGGTTTGACCTGGAAAAGGTCAAATAGTCAAGTAGCTTCTGGCTTGAAACCGCCTCCCTCCATTTCATAGCCCACTTATCCACGCATAAGAGAGTCCCATCTTTATCAGTAGAAGCCCTTTTTTCCTGCTTAAGCCTTAAGTGCCAAATCCAAAAGAAAAAAAAAAAGCAGTAACTGTTTAGAGAAGCAACTTAGAGCTTTGTAATCTAAATTTGCCACTGTGACTACATTACCTCTTCAACACCAGGGGACACACATGGGTCTTCAAGAGCCTTTGCCCATGGGGGTTGAGGAAGGTGGTTACCGGAAACCAGCAGCTCCCCTAGCTGGCCACACAAGTGCACCTTCCTTTCAGTCTCCTGCATAGTCTTCTTTATATTTACTCTTCTCCCTCAGAGAATCCTTGCTGGACTTTGTAATTTTTTGGTGGTGGGGTAGGGGGAGGTAGGGAAGGGACACACCTAATTTGACATTCAAAACTTTTTCCTTCCCAGCCAGAAACAGATATTTTTATTTGTATTATTTATGTAACTGATTAAGAATTAGGGTTAGGGTTAGTGTTAAATCAGGTATAATGCAAACTACAGTGAAGAAAATTTTAAGTTTAAAAGTACTCCTGAACACCTATGCTCCTGTCTCATCCCCTTCCCCACATCCTGCATTTTCATGTTTATAACACCTGAGTTAAAAAGTAAAAATTATGATTTGATAATAAAATAAAAAAAAAAAAAAAAAGTACTCCTGATGAAATTACATGTAGGCACTGGCATTGATCTTCTTTCTTGCTTAAAATTTTCACTTAAACCTAATGGAACATCCAGAGAGCAAACATAGAAACACTGGGAATAATGTCCATGATCCTACATACTAAGTTTTCTTTTATTCCAAAAAAAATTGTCAAAGTCTGGGAGTCAGAGAACCAGCATGTTCCCAACTATGCACAAATCATTAGGCTCAAATTAAGGTTTCATATCTAAGATCATTTGAGGAACACAAAGTTGGTTTGATCATATACAAGCATTCAGACACACACACACACACATTCACACACACACGCGCGCGCGCGCACACACACACACACACACACACACACACACACACACACGAAGAGAGAAAGTGAGTATAAGTAAGGGAAAATTGATATTAGAAAGAACAGAGGAAAGTAGTGCCAGTGATGCTCATGAGAAAAGTACAGTGATGTGTGTGCATGAATATATCACAAGAAAACGCATTATATTTTGTATGAATAAAAATACTAAACCAAATTTAAAAGAAAAATGAATAAAAATTTGTTGTTTTCAGGAAAATGATTAGAAATGAACACCACCAATATAAGCTAAATTATCTAACTTACAGCAGTGTACATGAAGGGTTGAATCAGTTACTTTCAAAGAAAAAACACTTAAAATTAAGAAAATACTCCCAGTTAGGTGGATAATATGGACATGGAGGAGGAAATGCAGCGTAGGTGTTATCGAACTTTATTATACACATGGATTGACTTCTTGAACAGAAAAAAAGTATAAAAAAATTTAAAAATTTAAATTATAATTCAATAAAATTATAAAATTATAAATTTATAAAATTAAACTAAAATCCAATATTATAAACTTGAACAGAACAAAATGCTTAAGATGTGTAGAACTTTAAGCTAATAACAGCCCATTCTTTATCCCCACTTTCCTCCCTAACACCTTTGCTGTCAGCTCTTCCATAATCTGATTTCTGTTTCCACTGAGATCAATGCTAATATTTTTCTTTCATGATACATTACACTCTTCACTCATGGTTGACTCTGAAGGAGGTCAAAAACATAGATCTGAGTTGAATGATTTTGAACAGAAGCTACCAGTGTGTTGTAGGACACAGAGACAAAGTAAAGACTGCCTTCCTGCAGGACTTCTGCTTCCAGGAGTATAGCGTATGAAACAAACATCCTGCTTCTTTGCTATGTTATTTCTCTCTCTGTTTCCCATTGAAGATATCCTAAGACTCCCAATGAAAACCACTGAGGACATTCTCCCTGTCAATCTATTCTCCCTATCAATCTAGTATCTAAAGAAGCCATACAGTTTCCTTGCATTCAATAGAAGAAACTCCCAGGATTAAGAACTTTCTCTTTCTCCCTTAAAGCCCTTAACTGTAGAGAGAACTATGAGGTTTAACTGGAGTAGATATGCCAAGTGTTAGCATCTTCCCTTTAGAATACAGAATTATCATGGCATGGGCAATGTATAGGAATTCAGAATGTAGTTAGAAACTATACTGATTCAGGAGAGTAGGAGTAATTGGTTTTCCTCATGGAGACTTTTGACTGCTTTTCTTTCTTAGCAAGCCTCTCAGAATCTTTGGGATGCTATAGGATGTTGGTTTCAGAATGGAGGTTTCCAGGATGGTTCCAGCTTTATTCTTCCAAGTCATATATCAAAAGTATGTATTGTCATCTATAATTTTGTCTTTCATTGAAGCTCTAGAATACAACCCAAACAATTATAATAGCTGATATTGTTTTATCCCTCTCTTGCGATAGTATCTCTAAGGAAGTTTTTCATACCTGGTTCTGTGGTTTTTGTTTGGTAATCTACGTTGCTTGTGGGAAACATTCTCTACCAAGGAGTTTAATGCTTTAACATATACCTGAACTTTTTCTGATACATATATATTTATGTAGTCTAGCTGTTTTCAGAAAAATTAAAACATATGTTTGTTTATAGTTTTTGAAACCTATTTAGGGTTATTTGAACTTCTTTCTTTCTAGTACCTCTGTATGCCCCTTCTTATCCATTAATTTCTTCATATTTTTTCCATTTTTTTCTCAAAGCATCTTTATTCTATTATTGCCTTATGGAGAGCTTCTTTTCCTCAACCCCATATTTGGTAATTTTACTTCCATATTATATATTCAAATCTAAGGATTCATAGATACGATCCGTAAACAAAATAGAACATGATACATTTACCTTTCTGTACCCTGGTATTTTCACTAATTATAATATTTTCTAGGTCCATTTGTTTACCAACTAAATCTTTAAAAAATAGTCAATGCTTTCTTCATAATGGTAGAAAATATGGTCAACTTATGAATTTAAAAGTAATCTTTTACATGTACCAATTCTAATATAGTAAGATAGCAAACATTGGAACAGTAATAGTCACAATAGCATCAAAATTTATTGGTAAGGAAACCTAAACAAAGATGTAAAAAATGTCTATACTTAAAGGTACAAATATCTGAAGAAAAGAATTGTAGGAAATCACCAGAAGTTGGAAGATGTCCCAGGATACCATGGGGTCATTAACATTGTAACATGTGTTTTCTAACAATATGTATAGATTCAACTATTTATCAGCCAAAATACTCACAAGATTATGCGCAGCAGTTGCTTAAATATATATAATTCATTCAGAGACACATAACACTCTGTATCATCAAAGCAATTCTAAGAAATGTATAATTTTGCAGGGAAGTACAGGATCATATTTTAAGCCATAGCATTAAAAAGCAATTGTGTTAGCAAAAGCAGATACTTGGATCAATGTAATGAAAAAGTAGACCCTTACTTGAGTATGCATAGCTAGAACCATGTGATATATGAAAAACATTCTCCAAAGTTTAAAATGCAGGGATGACAGCATCCCCAAAAATGATCCTGCTAAAACTGAATGTCCACAATCAGAAAAATGATATTAATATTTACCAGTCTACACAGAAAATCAAATATAAATGGGTAAAAAATCTTTTTGTATAAACCTAAAGTTCTAAAACTATTAGAAGAAACCATGGGCAGTGCTTAATGAAGATCCAAGTGTAGGAAAGGAATTTATTAATAAGACTTCATTCAGAGAAGGCTTAAGGCTTACAGTAGACAAAAATGATCACACAAATCTAAAAATCTGTACTGTTAATGAAATAATCAGTCAAACAAAGATACATCTCACTGGATGGAGATAATCCTTACCAGCTATACGTCTGATAAGAGATTAATATCCAAAATCAACTAGGATGTCAAAACAAAGAAACAACCCAGAGAGCTAATGTCTCAAATAAAAACTGACAATGGATCTATAGAGAGGACTCAAAAAAAAAGAATTGACAATGGCAAACAAACACTGAAGGAAGTGTTCAAAATTTTTAGCAGGTAGAAAATTTCAAATTAATAGTACGTTGACATTTCATATTACCCTAGTGAGAATGGTGAATGTCAAGATAATAGCAAACAACATATCCTACAGAAGATGTTTAAAATATGGATCTCTGTTCATTTCTTGTGGGAGAAGACATTAAGGCAATCTGTATTGAAATAGGGGTTCAGAATTCTGAAAATTTAAAATAAAATTTACCACATAAGCCAGATTCACCACTCCTTTGCATATGCCAATGAATTGAACATTACACTAATCAGATACTTGCTCATGTTCACTGTTACTATAGTCACAACATCTAGTAAGGAAAACAACTTAAGTGTCTTACATCTCCTGAATGGATTGAGAATGTGGTATATACATACAATGAAATGATACTTGGTTGTAAAGAGACAATTTTCCTTTAAAGTCATCATCATATTAGGATTTGCTCCTGTAGATAAGGCACATTGAAAATTTTCCACTCTCCACCCTGCTGGGCTACAGTCCAATAAGAAATAGTGGAAGAAAGGTCACTCAGTTGATGCTCAAAAATAACATTCATTGTTTGTCTTCCTTTTATAAAGACTATGGCTGTGCATGTCTCAGCACACATTTGGCAGTAAGTCCAGAGGCTCCTCCAAGATGCTTGTGGTCCTGTTCACAGCAGCCTTGCTGGCCCTTAGCTCAGCTCAGAGCACAGATGAAGGTATGAAGGATTACCGGGTGGGATCTGGAGACATTCAAGGAAAAGAAAGAAAAAAGGAGAGGAGAAATGACAGACATGGGTGAGAAGGAAGACAGGCCCATAGGATTTTTGTAGTAAAGGTTGGAATAGTTATGTCTTCAACAGGTAGCATGGTCTTTTTCTTAATATCCACCTGAAATCCACAAAATCCTATATGAAAGACTACAATGGCCCCTTTTGTATTCAGTAATGTGCTCAGTAGTACAGAATGAAACATAAAAAACAGAAAGATATTGTGAGCATATTCTCATAGTCAGAGAGAATATTGGGTGCAGTCAGCCTAGTGGCTGTGTGGGTAGAGCTTAGTGCATAGTGGGTGCAAGAAATTTGTTATGGAACAATACACCAGGATGATCTGGAAAATCAACCAGGGGAAGGAAATATAGAACCAGTTCAAAATGATCCTCTTCCTTCTCCTGAAAACCCACAAGGACAACCCCAACAAGCAGATCCAGCACAGAAACCCTCTTGTCCTGAGCCTCAACATTACAGAGACAATGAAGGGCCTATAGTATTAATTCCTGACTTTGAAGGAAGAAGACGACCAGTACCAACTTTTCCAAGATTCCCCTCACGCTATTATCCAGTAAATAATATATTAGGTAAGATGAATGATTCAGATTTAATAAATATAATGACCTTGAGTTCATATTTGCAACTCTTATTGTCACAATGAGCTAACTGGCAGCATATGGACACAGAATTAACCTCAGCTTCATTTCAAATCTCAGCATTCAGACATAAAAGGTGATTTATCTTTGAGGGTCTAAGATGACTTTTGTACAAAAGTAACATAGCTCCACAGCTCCTTAATGCCACATTGCTCCTTTATTTTTTTAATTTTCTTCATTTATTTTGTAACAATAATTAACCTTTGGGTTGATGTGGTCTATAGAAGTACAAAAGCAATCTCCTTTTGGTCTCATTTTCTTTTAATTAACCACCACTGACCTCTCATATTATGTGTGTACAATCTGCCCCATTCACACAGGGATGTTTACATTCATTGTCTCTTAGCAAAACTTTACAGATACCTCTAACCTTGATCAGAATTTCAATATATTCTTCTAAATTTATGTATACCCATGTTGGCCAGAATCTACCATACTAGGAGTACACATGGCTGAATATCATAATTATATATACATTACTACATTCTCATTTTTGTCCTTGAAATCCATTAATATTAATCATTTGGCAACGCCCTTAGAAATATTAGTATGTGAATGTTAGTACACGTTATATAAAAATTAAGGTTTACATGAATAATATGCTATGCAGACCTTTAGGTTTCTCATTACCAAAAACACAATTCCTAAAAAACTTCATTACTTTATGAGTCTGCAGATCTCCCACAGCATGCTCTGGTTTCTTTTATTTTGCTGTTTCTGTACTCAGGACATTTAGTTGTACATTATTAAATTTCATGATCTTTCATGATCTGTTTACAGCCTGTTCTGTTAATAAATACTTAGGTTAGTTTAAGTTGTTAAATAACTCACAGTACATAGCATGAAATAAATGTGGAAATATATTATGGAACTTTTAAAATCAGAAATAATGAATGAACAATGTAAGATACTCATTCGCATTCATATTTAAGAGATAACTTAGTACCATTGCCTTTTCAGTGCCTGATATGAGTAAACCTGAGTAAATGGGGAAGGAATGAAGAATAGGGGGTGGAGGAAGAAGAGGGTGTGGCCTTCCACCATTCTCACTTCAGGGAGACCAATAGCAGTTAAAGAATTCCAGCATGTCCTAATTATCAATAACCTCTCACTTTTTCTTTTCTGTTTCAGAAAGTACCTAAGAAGATTATGTCCTTCAGACATAGGTCAATGAATCAGTGTTGATTGTCTGTACTATTTCAGTATAAATTTCAGCATGCAATTTCTGAGTGGTGTTTGTATTTTTTAGAAAGGGAGGGGAGGGAATTGGAGAATTGTGACAACAACCAAACAACACCTAGAAAAAGACCACATGAAAATTTTCAAATATTTCCATCTTATTTTCTCACAACAAAGATACCACATGAAAGCACTTTATGGCAGTGTACCTAGAAGTTTCTTCCTTGTAAATGCAGTACAAATTTATATTATAATATATAATTTTAAGCGCTCTTGTTGATTTCTTTCCAGTTTAAAGGAAACTGGGAGATGTTTTGAGGGAGTTGAAACCCTGAGCATTTCTAATATCCCCTAGTTCTTGTTTGTACTTTTCAAGTTCCATGTTGTATTTTCTGCTTCACTGTTTTTTGGGGGGAACTGACGTGTTTCACTTTTCTTAATTACTAAAAATCTAGTCAGTGTACAGTTATCCAACTGTTTATAAATGATAGACATGTTATTTTAAACTTATTTCTATTAATCTGAATCTGAATAAATTGTAATTGCATTCCATGTTTTATGTACCAGGAATATCTTCATCTCTCTCTTACCTGCAATAAATGCATTTAAAGGTAAGAAAAAGTCCAGGTCATGTGTCCAGAAGAATTTTCTACAGCTAACCTTTTTCTGATGCCATGTTGTGTTATAGGTTTATTTCTTTTGGTGATGATATAAATTTTTTAAGATTTATTTATTTTATATAGATGAGTAAACTGGAAAAGGGTATCAGATCCCTTTACAGATGGTTTGTAAGCTAGCATGTGTTGCTGAGATTTGAACTCACAACCTCTGGAAGATCAGTCAGTGCTCTTAGCCACTTAGTCATTTGTCCAGCCAAATCATTTTTTTCTTTTTAAATGTATCTATTCTGCAGTCAAGTAAATAATAACTTAAGGCCATAGCATTATTAAAGGAGAATTCCTGGTAGAGCTGTCTGAGTGCAACAATGACAGGTGTTCTTTCCCATGATGGAACAAATACATATTTCCCTAAGGTCTGGGTGAGGCGAATAACCCTTTGAAACAAACTTCCCAATAAACAGAGGCAGGCTGCAAGTAATATCTATTAACATTTTTTATGCAAGGTAGAGCAACCCCCTCCCCCAGGTGGCTAACAAGCTCTCATTTCATGTGCCTTTCCTCTGGCTTTTGTCTTCCTCAATCACACCTACAACCAAAAAGGCTTCTGTGCTTCCTTCTTAGACACTGCCTATGTCCTGGAGGTCCTGAGCACTGCTGCCATTAGAAACCTTTATCCAAAATCTCCAGGAAAATCATGAGAAGAAGCACAGCTTAGTGATGGCTCAGTGTCATTTCCTTAAACAATAGTTTTAACTATCAAACAATCATGACATCTGACAGACCATCTGCATGCCATTAACAAACCAAAACAGTGTATTCTTACCTTTTCCTTTGGTTGCAAAATGCTAAGTAGATTATCCAAGTGGAAAAAACATGAAACCTGAGAATTCAAAGGGTTTGTGCCAAAAAGTGAATCAGTCCTCCATAAGCAAATTTATTTGATTTTGGTCTAGGAGCCCATGTAGAGGGAGATCAAGCAGTAGATGGTCCCTCCCACTGTCAGAGCCATGGTGGTCCTTTTAAAGCATTTGGTCTGGAAGGCCTCATTTCAGTTGGATGGGCAAATTGACGGCCTTCTGGAAGAACTTCTGCAGCTTTGGAACTTTGTGATGTATTAAATGCCTCTCTCTCGGTATCAAAAAATAAACTTACTAAACAATTCCAAAATTATAGCCCGTTAGCCACCAACAATGATGTACACATCATTCCGTTTGTGATCGAAATAAATTTTCTTTTACAAAAGTGAATTTCTGCTGAACTACTAATTCTTTAGAATACCCATAAACAATCATACAAGGCTCACTTTGAGTCTACCCAGATCAATTAAACTTAGTTGACATCTCTTAATTGCTAAGATTCTTTATCCCTCTCTCTGTTTGTAATTAACACATCAAGTGAGAGCAAAACTTGTGACCATTTTTCATGAAGAATTTCTTACATTTTACCTTCTGCTGATATCCTGTGTGGTATCAGTTGATATTTATTTTTGTAATGATAAGACATTTATTAGTTGCATTTGAGATAGTGTTTCACGGAGCCCAGGTCTGCTTTAAGCTTACTATATAAGTGTTGAAAATCTTGAACATTTTTCTTTTCCTTATAATTATCTCATATAATAATCTGGGCTACAGGGTCCCCTTCTTCCCTCATCCACTTGCCCCTACCTCCGTTTTCCACAAGACCTATGGTTCGTCTGTTTTCTTTTAGTAAAAAGCAGGCTATGAATTGATAACAAGAGAAAAAGCACAACAGGATGTAATAAATCTAGGCATAAAGACTGATATCAAGGGTAGACTAGGCAATCTAGTAGGAGGAAAAGGGTCCCATGAGCAGGAAAATAAATCAGTAGCACACCTACTCCCTTTCTTAGGAGTATAGAGAGCATCTCACTCTAAACAATGTCAGCTGTTGTGTTGTGGGCTTAGCTAATACTCATGCAGGTTCCAGATTGCTGTTTTAGTGTCTGTGAGCCTCTATGAGTCATGCTAACTAAGTTGATTCTTGGGTCCTGTATCTCCAGATGTCTTTAATCTCACTATAACCTAAAATTCTTCTCCAATTGTAGAGGGGCTGCCAGAGCTCCAGCTAATGTTAGGAATCTGAGTCACCCAGTTCTGGTTCTTTGTCATCTAGGCTGTATCAGCCATTTGCCCCAGTCCTATCACTTGGAGACCAGACTGGTTACATAAGATGTTCAGTTAAAACTACATATCCTCCATTGTATGGAGACCTCAGCAGGGTAACCTTCAAAGGTACTAAGATGCTTCCATTGCAATGGGATTCCTCATTGCTTTCTAAACCATCAGTTATTCCAGTACTTTCTCCTATACTCTCTCCCTCTGCCCCTCTCCCTTTAACCAATTATTTCAGTTCTCATCCCTACTTGTCCCCTGTACATGGAAACCTTGTAATCCTTTTGTCTTTATCTCCCCAGTGCTTGAAGGACACCAGTTGTCTTTCTTGTAGTGCTGGGACATGGACCTTGTGTTTCGTGTATTCTAGGGTAGGAAAGGGTCACATGACTAGGCTGTGGTATTCTTATTGTTAAGCTGTTACTCCACATGTGTTAAGTTTCCAGTTCACATATTACTGGGCAATGTGAGAACACTTGCACCAAGTGAGGGTCAGGAAAAGAAAATGAAACAGCAGCAGCAACACCAAAAAATCAAGACCTCTGGATCCCAACTTTCCTCAGACACTGCTGCACATGGTCCTTGATGGCAACATTTACATTTTACTGTCAATGAAAATTATTTTAATTCTTATTAGTTTCTCAAAAGTCAGAATACATTCCTTATTCAAAAATAGTACTTGGGAGGGAAACTGGAGATCTGTGGTGTTGACAAAGGGAACATTGAGTTCTTCAGCTTAGAAATCATGTAGATAGAAAAACCAAAGAAAGATACAGGGTGGCTTTCTCATGTAATATGATTGACCTTGCATGTGGCAGTACTGAGGAAAACATCACAATCCATTGTTTCCTGGTTCTCAAAAGAGAGCATGTGAGTCTGCCATGTATCACTGAGCTCAAGTCCTTCCCAGGTATTTTTCACTGTCTCAGGGATGATTGAAGCATTTAATGAATCATCAAATAATATATGAACTATGAACTCATTGGAGGTAAGTAATAATAATAGAATCTAGAGGAATAAAAGCCCTCTGTCAAGAGGCTTGTAAATGGATTTCAAACACAATGTTTTCTCCCCCCCTCTTAGTTTTGTTTGTGTTAGTTTCCCATGGCTCCCCAAAACAAATAAAACAACAATGAAAAAAAAAAAAAAAACAGGAAAAACGAATGAAGAAACCAGTGAATGCCACAGATTAGATGGATAAAAGCAGAGTTTCTTTTTCACAGTGTTGTAGGCTCCAATGTCAGGATTACTTAGTCAGAAAGTTCTTATTCTTCCAAGGCCTCTGTGCTTAGAGTATAGAGCGTTTTTTCTTGATATTTTCATCTATGCATATGCTTCCATATTCTGTCTATGTTCCAATATCTGTGCCCTACAAAGACCATTCAGAATAGGTTATGGCTCCCCTAAGATCTTAAATTTTATTACATTCCCAAAACTCTGGTACCAAACATAATAAAGATTTGGGTGTGGTCCAGATCATTCCAATTTTTACATCTTGTCTACCTTAATCACAACTATTTTTATTCAGTTATAAAACTCATTTTAATGCTATTTATAGCTGTATATCACAGGTACGGTCTCCTTGGAAGTTCACTGTGTTTTCACTTCACATATATCAAAAATATAGATTCTACTCCATGTGTCAAATCATTACACTCTTGTGTGTTTGAAAACTGAAGTGATGGTTACTGGGTGAGCAGTGATAGAGAGCTCAGCCTTTACAGGCAGTGTGTTAATTGCACCAGGTCCTACTGCTCCAAAAAGCATTTTTGTTTAAAAGCATTGTCTAAGTATTTTGGAGATTTCAGTAAATCTCTCTCTCTAAATTTAACTGCCATGTTAGGATATGGAATGCATAAAATGAATATAAATGTTCAACATTATTTTTGTTTTTTGTTTTGTTTCTGTTTCTGTTTTTGTTTTTCGAGGCAGGGTTTCTCTGTGTAGCCCTGGCTGTCCTGGAACGCACTCTGAAGACCAGGCTGGCCTTGAACACAGAAATCCACCTGCCTCTGCATCCCAAGTGCTGGGATTAAAGGCATGTACCACCAGTGCTTGGCTGAACATCATTTTTTAATATATAGTGGCCAGTCTGTACCACATAAGAGCTTGTCTCAGGAACACAAGCAAGAATGCAAGGAAAGATAAAACAAAAATTAAAAGAAAACATTAATAATTAATAATAAAAGAGGGCATTATATTAGATTCCAGTGACAATCAGGTGCTTAGTGACTGATGCCCTAGCCTGGAGGAAAGAGTCGGGTATAAAAAATCCATCCCCATATGTAAGGTTATTGGTAGCTCCAAACATCGTGGAAAGGAAGGAATCATTTTCTCTAAGAGTGTAGTCTTTGATAAGTTAGCATTTAGCATTGGAATATTATAATCTGTGAACATTTTTGCAGCACAAAATGGACTTGATATTTGTCTCTCTTTCCCCAACCCCTTTCTCTTTCCCTCTGTCTCTCTCTGTATGTCCCTTTGTCTCTTTCTAGTCCTCTGTATCTCTCTCTCTCTCTCTCTCTCTCTCTCTCTCTCTCTCTCTCTTATTCTCTCTCTTTCACACACACATATATAAGCATAAGAAATAGAAGATTACTAGTAGAAAGAATGGAGTAAGATAGACTCAGAGATGCATATGAGAAAAGTATAGTGGTATTATGTGTTTATGTATCACAGAAAAAAGCCATTATTTGGTATAACTAAACATACTACTAAGAAAAAAAAATCAGAAAAAGAATAAAATTATGTTATTTTCAGAATTTTGTGTAGAAATGGATATTACCACCTTAAGCTGAATGATTTAGTCATTCAGGCAGGGTTTCTCTGTGTAGCCCTGGCTGACCTGGAACTCACTCTGAAGACCAGGCTGGCCTCGAACACAGAAATCCACCTGCCTATGCATCCCAAGTGCTGGGATTAAAGGCGTGCGCCACCACCGCCCGGCTGAATATCATCAGCCAGTGTACAATCAGGTAAGCATATTAAGTGTAAAAAGGAGCACATAAAATTATCAAAATATTAGAATTGGCTGTAAAGTATGGAAATTAGATCAGAGACAAAAGTGTGTAGGTATTTCAAAACTGAAACTTTGTTGTATAAATGTATGGACCTCTCAAATAAATATAAACTGCATAAATGAATAAATACAATCAATATTAAATAACTAAAGAGGAACAAAATGTTTATGATATTCAATGTTAAAGTGATACCTTCCCATTCTTCATCCCCATCTTCCTCCTTAAAACATTTGCTTCTCAACTGTTTTGTAATCTGATGTCTCTGTGTCCATTGGGATCATTGGTGATATTTTTCTTTTATGATACATTATCATCTCCACTCATTACTGACACTGAAAAAGGTCACAAAAGTGATCTGAGCTGAGTGACATTTGTTAGATGCTACCTTTGTGTTGCAGGACACATAGCCAAGATGAAGGCTGGCTTCCAGCAGGACTTCTGGTTCCAGGAGTATAAAGTATGAGACACCCAACCTGTGTCTTCCCTCTGCTGTATCTGTAATTTTTCCACTTGAAGTTCTCCATAAAGTCCTGAATGATAGAGGCATCTGCTTTTACTGACTCATTTTGATTATCTGAGAAAAAAATGTGAACAGGCAATGGCTAGGTTTAATAAAACCAATAAAAAAAAAAGAGTAAGAACCAGCACTGAACAGAGAATACCTTGTAATCAAACTTCAGAATGCATATAACATTAAAATGGTAATATTACCAATTGCATTAGAAGTCTAAATACAGGGATTATTTTAGAATAAGTGAGATATATAGAGACAATTAAATTAATTCAAGAAAAAGAATACCAACCCTCTATATTCACAAACAAAAAAAAAAAAACCAGAATGAGGATTTGGCAGAAAATTCTTTGTATTATAAATAAATCAGTAGGTTTCACAAAATGGCCTATCAAATAATCCATAAACATAAACACAATTCCTTTTCATGAACTGTATAGAACATCCTAAATATATGTTTAATTGTAACATATAGTGAAATTGAGTAAAAATATTTCTTTAAACGAAGAACCCCGAAACTCAGTTCATGAAAATTGCTGCAGAATGCAGCAATCTGAGACGAACTTACAGCATGGAACACATGTGAATTCACACCACAGTCTAAATACCTCAAAAGTATTGTGGCCACTTTTATTTTACCAACATATACTATCTTGTTAAGAATGGGAAGATATTAGATAATGTAATGTTTATTAGGAAGACACCTCTGCCTTGAAGAAAACTTTAGAGACTAGGAAAGGCTTCATGTGTCAGAAAATACAGCATCTCTTAATTACAATGAAGTCTCCTACCACATTAGAGGCCAGTGCAGGAATAATAGCCATATAGACAACCTAATCATTGTATGTCTCAAAGAAAGAGTATGCACATTATGATTGATGGAGATCAGGCTATAGTAATCATCAGATATACACACATGTTTACACACTGTAGTGAAAATACCTTCTGTACTTTTTGGATACATCATCTTTCAATTAAAACCCTTAAGGCCTAAAGGAAATTGTAGAATAAGAGGTGGGACATCCAGAAAGCAGAAAGAATTCTAGGATAGAGCAAGTCACTGGGGATTCACCTGGGAAGATGTGAGGAGACAGATGAATGGTACCTGCAAACTCTTAACCAGCCATGTGGTAGGATGTAGATTAGAATAATGAGTTATATTAAATCATTACTTAGTTGGGCAATATATTTTTTAATGGCCAAATGTATTTGTAAATGTATTTTACGTCTGAGTAGTAATTCTGGTGGCATCAGTCAGGAAGGAAGAACCAGACTTAACATCTAAAATGTCACCAAATTTAGGCATAGAATTTAAATTTATTTTAAAAATGTCCTAAGTACAAAGCACAAAGCACACATCCTACCAGAGTACCCCCCCCAAAAAAAAAACAATAGCATATTACCTTCTTGGAGTTAGTAATGGACAGAGGCTCTTGCCTAACCAAACATGACAGGACTCATAGGCTTGAGATTGTTGGCAGGCATGAGGACCAGATTGCAGTCCATGATAGTTCATAAACTACACTGCTCAATGGCATTCTGGATCTCAGAACATAGTACAATCAGGGTGAAATCCTCTGATGATCATAGCTGCTTAAAAATTACATCCCAAAATTCAATATGACACATTTTGTCTTTAAAGGTACTATGTAGGTTTTTTTTTTCTTAATAATCATTAGGAATGCCTGTGACCATTTAAAATGTAAATACACATCCATCTTAAATGTATATAAAAAAATAGGAATATAGTTCTATTTATCTACATAAGGTATTATAATTTAAAGATACAAGGTTAAGTTCAAGTTCTTTTAAAAGCTGCTATGATGGTCTGTTAGGGATAAATGAAAAATACAATTAACCAGATATTCCAACACATGATTATATTAGGTACTAGTTTAGTTAATTATATTAGTATTTTTCAATGATATTCAATAGTAAGTAATCAAGAATAATGGTTTACAATTCAGATGTGGTATAGATAGAACATTAGTATTCAAACCTCAGAGATTCATTGAATATGGATTTATTTATTATTAAAAGATTTTGTTTGATCATGAGACAGCTCTATTCCTGACAGCACCCCCATTCCACTTCAAAGAAGACGCTGAGTATCAACAACCTCCATTGGAGTTGCATCAATTTTGGTAAATTAGGCACTGAGCAAAGGAAATGCTCATGCTTCATCTGCAGATAAATTTCTGTCCAGAAAAATCAAGCAGATTCAGGGAAGTCAGTTGACAAGCTTTTCCAAGACAGGGTGAACATGTTCAGCATAATTTTGTGTTCACATGGATCTGTCAGATATAATGGCAAGAATAATAGAGACAATTCTGGAAAATTCTTTGATCAGAAAACTAGGCTTATTATTTTTGTTTTTTGTTTTTTTAAATTTACTTGTTAAAGTATTTTATTTATCTACAATCCAAATGTTGCCACTTCATGTTCTCCCCTCCAGAGTTGTTCATCACAGTCTTCATCTTCTTTGCCTCTTAGAGGCTGCTCCCCTACACACACTTCCACACATCTATCCACCTTTACCTCAGCCCTCCCTGCATCCTCTTTACATGGGACCTAAAGTATCTTTAGGAGTAGATGCATCCTCTCCCACTGAGAACAGACAATGAAGTCTTCTATATATGTACCTAGGGATCCTAGACAAGTTAATCTTACACTTTGATTTATGAACCTTGAGTGCTCCAGGTTAGTTGATTCTGTTATTCTTCATATGGGGTTGTTATTCCCTTCAGCTTTTCCAGGCCTCTCCTACTTCTTTCACAGGGGTTCCTCAGCTCAGTCTGATGGTGGGCTGTAAGTAGCTATATCTGTGTCTGTCATCTGCTGGTAGGTTGGCTAATGGCTTCACTCATTAAGTCCTGAGAGCCTTTCACATCTCAGGACTCTGGATCTTTCTCTAGATTCTGCCTGACTACCAACTCCCCACACATGCATTTTCCATTCTTTTTCCTCATCCTCTGGGCTTGTCTTCTGTCATTACCCCCAATACCTGATCCTGCCCCCATTTCCACTCCCTTCTCCTTTGCATATCTCTCCCTCTCTCTGTCTCTTGTGATTATTTTGTTCCCTCTTCTAAGGATCCTAGTTGGGCCTTCGTTCTTTTTAAACTTCATATTTTCTGTGAGTTGTATGATGGGTATTCTGTACTTTTTAGTTAATATCCACTATCCCATGAGTACAGATTATGCATGTCCTTTCATTCTGCCTTACCTTGTTCAGGGTGATATTTTCTAGTTCTATCCATTTGCCTATAAATTCATTATGTCCTCTTTTTTAATTAATAAAAAGTGTTTTTTTTTGTAAATAAAGTATATTTTATATAGCCATTCTTCCACTGGGGTACATTTTTGGTTGGGAGTTGTTTACAGCTTCTGACTATTATTAACAAGGCTTCTATGAATAGAGTGGGACAAGTATCCTTGTGGTAGGTTGAAGTGTGTTTGGGTTTATGGCCAGGAGTTTTATAGCTGGGTCTTCAGGAAGAACTATTTCCAATTTCCTGAGGAAATGCCAAGTTGAATTCCAGAGTTATTGTACCAGTTTGCAATCCCACCAGGAAAGAAGGATTCCTCCTTCGCTACATCCTTGCCAGTATGAGCTGTCACTTCTGTATTTGATGTTGACCATTCTGCTTGTTTTAAGGTTGAATCTCAGGGTAGTTTTGTTTTGCTTTTTCTTGATGACTAAGGATGTTGAACATTTCATTAAGATTTTCTCATTCATTTAGGATTCCTCTTTTGAGAATTCTCTTTTTGGCATTTTACTGCATTTTAAAAATAGAATAATTTGATGTTTTATAGACTAACTTCTTGAGTTCTTTATATATTTTGAATATTAGTTATCTGTCACCTGTAGGACTAGTGAAGCACTTTTCCCAATTGTTGGGACAGCAATGCACTCACAATATATTCCCTCAAAATTTAACCTGTCTAGAAGAAATGCAGGCATGGTAAATATAGCAGAGACTGAGAGAATGGCAAAACTATAGCTGGCCCAACATGAACCCCAACCCATGGGCAAGAAACATGTCATTATTTATGACACTCTGTTATGCTTGCAGACAGAAGCATGTTGTCCTTTGAAAGGCTTCACCCAACAACTGGCTCAGACAAGTACAGACATTCTCAGGCTTACAGTGACTGAAACTTCGGGATTCTTAAAGAAGACAAGGAAGGATTGTGGGCCCTTAAGGTGTAGAAACTCCACAAGAAGACTAACATATTCAATTAACATGGACCCTAGGGGCTATTGGAGTATAATATATCAACCAAAGAACATTCAGTGGCTCGTCATAGACCTCCCCCTGACATATGTAACAGATGTGAAGCTTGGTCTTCAATTGGAACAGGATTTACCAAAATCTTACCTGCACACAGAATATATTCTGCTATTTGGGCTCCATTGTATGTCCTCAATGGGATAGAGAAAAATTAGCTTTGCAAAGATTTGAACTGCCAGGGTAGAGGACAATCATGGAGGCCTTCATTCACCTGGGGAGAAGAGAAGGGGTTGTCATATGAAGATGATTGTGCGGGGAGGTGACCAGAAGGGGGACAGTGACCGAGTTATAAAATGAATAAAGAAAAAGCAAATAAGTAAATTAAAAAGAAATAGATATGATTTTTCAAGTCTCTAGGACTCTTTATAGTTTAAAAGAAACTTAGAAGATAAAATGTAATTCGGTTGAAATCCTAAGCAATTCTCAATTTCCTGCTATTCACCAGCAGGTTTTCTATGTGTCTAGCACCAGTTTGCAATATCTGTTTCATTTCCTTGCATAAAAATAAGTGTATAATATTTTCTAAAAATTAATTAAAATATTGCTTAAAAGTGAATACTAAATTATCCGACTATTTTGTAAATACTAAGTGTATTATTTCAATCTTAGATTTATTGTTATGAATTTAAGTCACATACAGTTAGATGACTTTTATTAATTGCTGAAGCCTTTAATTTTTCTCTCTTGCAATTAATGTACTTATAGAGAGCAAAATCTTTCATCATGAGTTCTGAAGAATTTCCTACACTTTAGTTACTGGTTATGTTGTCTTTTATTAATTGTTAAAGATGATTTGCCCTTTGATGGGAAACAGATAAGATAGGTTGATGTGCTTTCAAGTAATTTTAAAGTTATTTTGTTTACATATTAATATATTCCTCTCAACGTTTCCTTCCAGACCCTCCCTCTCATCTCTCCTCCATCAATCTTCTCACCTTATCTTTCTCCTCAGAAAGGGAAGGGCTCCCATTGATATCAACCAATCTTTGCATCTCAAGCTTCAGTAAGACTGAATAAATCTTCTCATGTTCAACCTAAATAAAACAGTCCGCTTAGGGGAAAGGGATCCAAAAGCAGGCAACACAGTCAGCAATAGACCCTGCTCCTGCTTTTAGAAGTCCCACACATAGACCAAGTTATATAACTGTCCCATATGAACAGAGGACAGAGGTCTGTTCTATGTATGTTCTCTAGTAGGAAGTTCAGGCTCTGTCTGTTCCAATGCATCCAGTTTAGGTGATTCTGTAGTATTTCATATCTCCTTAAGACCTTTTGTTCTTTAAATTCTTCCTCTTCTATAGGATTTAACAAGCTCCACTGACTATTTGGCTGTGTGTCTCTCTAAGTCTGTTTCTCTCAGTTAGAGAGGGTAAAGCTTCACTTATGACAGACTAGACTCCTATCTGCATGTGTAACAAATTATCATTATTTGTGTCAGTGGTGAACTTCCTCTCATGCCATGAGACTCAACTTGTCTACTCATTTTTTGCCATTCCCTCAATTTCTTCTCCATCTTTGTGCCTGTACATCTTGTAAGCATGACAATTATGGGTCAAGGCTTTTGTGGCTGACTTAGTGTCTCAATCCTTCCATTGGAAGTCTTGCCTGATGATAGGAGAAGGCTGTTTCACGTTCCATATTCTCCATTACAGGGAATCATAGCCAGGGTTACTCTCATATCTTCCTGGGAATTACCTACAGAATGGGAAATGATCTTCAACTCTGTACACAGCAGAGGATTAAAATCTGATATTTATAATGAACTGAAGAAAATAGACATCAAAAAACCAGTTGAAAAATATGATATACATCTAAACAAAAGTTCTTGACAGATGAATATCTACTGGCTGAGAATCTCTTAAAAAATAAAATAAATTATCCCTATCCTTAGTCACCAGTGAAACACCACTAAAACAACATTCAGATTCCATTTTATACCTGTCAGAGTGACCAAGATAAAAAGTCAAGTGACATCTCATTTTGGGAAGAATGTGGAGCAAGGAAACCACACATCTATTGTTGGTGGGAGTCCAAACTTATGCAATGAATTGGGAATAGTTCTACCTCACAACCTATCTGGACCATTCCTGGGCATTCCAAACAAATACTTGACTATACCACAAAACTGTTGATTATTTATGTCTTAGGAAATTTATTTATAAGATCCAGAAATTGAAATAACTCAGTCTTAAAATAGATAAGGAAATGTTTAAATTTATGCGATGATATTTTGCTAAACTACCAAAAAGTGTGATGTCATCTTTTTAGATTATAGATTACTTAGCAAGGTAAGAGCACTGTCATTCAGAGAGGGAATGCAGGAAATCTTCCAGAGCTCTTCTTCCCTCAGACACTGATGAACATGGCTCTGAATGATAACATTCACATTTTAATGTATTATGGATTCCTGCATACAATTCTGCCAAAAAATAGTTCTTCATATTGAATATAGGATTGTTCTGTAAGTTTTTTCTTTTGTAGGCTTATTTATGATTTCTCATTAGTTCCATGGATTCTTAAAAGATGGAAACACAAGGGACAGTACTGATGTCTTGAAAACCCAACACTTTTGGGAAAGATGACCCCAGCATAGTGGTGTGTAGCCATCCTCAGCAGGGCCTTCAGCAGTCAGCAGGAGATTAAGTGCTTATGAGTAGTAATTTGAACAAAAATTTAAAACAGTTGGTGCAATTAATTAGGGGGTGAGAATTTCACTCTGAAATTTAATGCTGAACATAATGATGGACAGTCCAGGCAGTGCTAACACAACACATTGTAATATTTCAGCATTAAGGATTATTTGTTATCATTTTTGAAATTCTTACATCCTGCTACAGCACAATTTGTAGTCATCAAAACAAGAGGACATTTTTACCCTAGTATGCAAATGAACAGAAAAACCAAGGCAATCAGCTCCTGAGAACACCTCCAGACCTTATCATGATGGGAGTCTCTCTCTCTCTTTCACTTATTTACTCCCTCTCTCTTCCTTCTTTCTTCTCATTTTTTCTTCCCTCCATCCATCCCTCTATTCCTCCTACCCTACCTTTGTACATTTAGGTAAGAAAAAAATGCAGGAGTCAAAATACTGAGCTACTGCTCCCTAGAGCTGCAGGAATCACAACTCTGCCCAACAGGAAGACAACTGCCTAAGAGCAAGCTAACCTCCCCGCATAAGCTAACTAATCTAGATTTACAGCAGTGTACATGCAGGTGGACTCAGTGACTTTCAAAGAAAAAATCACTCAAAATTAAGAAAATACTCCCAGTTGGGTAAATAGTATGAAAATGTTGGAGGGAATGGAGCGTAGGTTTGATCAAACTCAATAATACACATGGAGTGAATTCTTGAACAGAAAAAGAAACATTCTATAAATAAACAATTAGATTCTATATTATATAATTAAAAAAACCAAAATATTTAAGATGTATAGAACTTCAAGCTAATACTAGCCCATTCTTCATCCCCATTTGCCTCCCTAATACCTTTTCTTGTTAACTCCTCCATAAACGAATTTGATTTGTTTCCTTTGAGATTAGAGGTGATAATTTTTTTTCATGATAAATTACACTCTTCACTCATTTTTGACCCTGAAGGAAGTCAGAAAATGAATGTGGGTTGAATGTCTTGGAACAGAGACTACCACTGTGTTGTAGGACACATAGCAAAGGTCAAGACTGGCTTCCTAGAGGACTTCTGCTCTCAGGAGTACAGAGTATGAAACAAGCCTGCTTCTTTGTTATATTGTTTCTCTCTGTGTTCACAATTGAAACTTTCTTAAGCCACCCAATGAAGACCACTCAGGACATTCTCCCTGTCAATTTAGTATCTGGAGAAACAATCCAGTTCCCTTTCATTAAATAGAAGAAACTCCCAAGACTAAGTACCTTCTCTTTCTCCCTGAAAGCTCTTAAGTGTGATTATAGAGCATCAAGAACAAGAGGGAAAAATACTAGGCTATCCCTATTTTCTCTTTGCCTCTCATGTTACTACATGATTGTTTTTGATTAATGGAATAAAATGAGCAAATATTCTCCAGGTATTTAGTATATTTGTTGGACAATATTATTGGTCTTTTTCAGTATTGAAGTGTATAGGTATTGAACAGCTAAATCATATTTCATTGTAGAGATGGCAAACTCTAACTAAAACCTTTTGCAAAAATAGAGAATGTATATCATACCCCGAAGTACAATTTGCAACCCTCCTGATGTTAATATTGTTTTCTTTCATTATTATATTTTGATTTTAGAAATACTTAATGTGATAAATAAGGGTTCATACCTTCTTGTTTGCCAGCTGTAGTGGACATACTTGTATCAGGATAAAAAACATAAAAAGCCCCTGTATTTTTGGAATGTGTAATTAGGAGGACAAGATGAGGATGTCTGGGAGAGGAAGTCAATAGCTGGCACAGAGGTTCTGAGAGAAGGTATTGTGTAATCATCTCAGGGAAAAAAAACAAAAGGAAACTCTTTTTTTTTTTTTAATCAATGAGCTCATATCTTCTGGTCCTTTCTATGCAGATTCTGTACAACAAAACCAGGGCTCAGATTCAGATCTCTCTTCTGCTGAACTAAATTCAGGGAGTTCTCCAGAGGTTGCATTAGCATCATCAGCAAATGAAGAACATTCTGCCAATTCTGGGAATGGAGAGGAACAGCAACTACAGGAACCACTACAAGTGGAGAGTGAAGAGCCTTCTGACACTACTAGAAATGATCTGAAAAATCAACAGGGGGAAGGAAACATAGAACAGGTTCAAAGTGTACCTTCTTCTTCTCTTGAAAACCCACAAGGACAACCTCAACAAGGAGATCTAGCACAGAAACATCTTCCTAAGCCTCAACTGTATATAGGCAGACTACTTAATAAACCATATGATCCTGACCTTGATGAGGGACTACTATCATTTACACCTACCCCAAATTTTGATCCAGATTTCAAGGAATTGCATGAATAAATTAGGTAAGATGAGTGAGTTTGATTATATATATATATATATATATATATATATATATATATTTACCTTGAGACCATATTTGTCAAATCATAGTATGAGAATGAGCTAACTGGCAGCATATAGACAGGCATTAACCTCAGCCTCATTTCAAATCTTAGCCTACAGACAGTACAAGGTGATTCATCTTTGAGGGTCTAAGACAAACTTGTACAAGAGTAACATAGCTCCTTATCTCCTTAATGCTCCATTGCTCCTTTATTTTTTATTTATTTAAATCTTTTATTTTGTAAAAATGATTAACCTTTGTGTTGATGTGGTTTATAGAAGTACAAAAGCAATCTTCCTTTGGTTCTATATTATTTGAATTAAGCATCATTGAACTCTCATTTTATGTGTATAAAATTTGCCCCTCCCTCACACAGGGATGTTTAGATCTATTGTGTCTCAATGATACCATACAGACATCTTTAACCTTGATCAGAATTCCAATACATTCCTCTAAATTTATGTATGCCCATGTTAGTTAGAATCTACTGTCCAGTAGTACACATGGCTGAATATCATAATTATATATTATACATTCTTATTTTTGTCCTTGAAAGCCATTAATTTTAATCATTTGGCAACACCCCAAAAATATTAGTATGTGAATGTGGGTACATGTTATATAAAATTGAGATTTACATGAATAATATTTTATACAGATCTTTAGGTTACAAAACCACTTCTTAAAAAAATTCATTGCTTTAAATTGTGTAGATCTCCCACAGCATGCTTTTGCTTGGTGTTGTTTTTCTGTTTGTGTACTCAGGAGTTTTAGTTGTACTCTATTAAACTTCATGGTCCGTCATGATCTGCTTATAGCCTGTTCTGTTAATAAATATTTAGGTTAGGTTAAGTTGTTAAATAACTTACATAGCACAGAAGAAATTTGAAAATACACCCTGGAGCTTTTAAAATCAGAAATAATGAATGAACAATGTAAGATGCTCATTCACATTCATCTTTTAAGAAAGAGCTTAGTTACATTGTCTTCTCAGTGCCTGGTGTGCATAAACCTGAGAAAATGGGGAAGGAATGAAAGATAGGAGGTGGAGGAAGAAGAGGTTGTGGCCTCCCACTCATATCACTTCAGGGAGACCAATAGCAGTTAAAGAAATCCTGCATGTCCTTATTTTCAATAACTTGTCCCTTTCTTTTCTGTTTCAGAAAGTACCTGAGAAGATTATGTCCTTCAAACAGAAGTCAATGAATCACTGTTGATTGTCTATACTATTTCAATGAAAATTTCATGCAATTTCTGAGTGGCCATTGCATTTTTTAGAAAGGAAAAGGAGGAAATTCTAGAGTTGTGGCAACAACAAAACAACACCTAGAAAAACACATCATAAAATTTTGCAAATATTTCCATTTTATTTTCTCACAACACAGACAGCAAATGAAAACACTTTATTGCCTTGTAGACAGATGATTCTTTCTCGGAGCCTGCAGTACAAATTTATATGGTTATATACAATTTTAAGCTCTCTTGTTAATTTTTTTCAGTTTAAAGAAAAATGGGGAAATGTTTGAGGGAGTTTAAAACCTGAGCATTCGTAATATTCCCAGTTAGAATTTGTACTTTTCAATTCCCATGTTGCATTTTCTGGTTCACTTTTTTAAAAATCCAAAGTAAGTGTATATATATATACTGGAAGAGGGTATCAGATCTCTTTACAAATGATTTATAGTCTATCATGTGGTTGCTAGGATTTGAACTCAGGACTTCTGGAAGAGCAGTCAGTGCTCTGAAACACTTAGCCATTTTTCAGCAGGATGAAATCATTTTTTATTACTTGCATTTATATCTCCTGAAGGATTCTATGATCAAAGAATAATGTTTGGTTGTGGGTGGGTCTCTGCAATTGCTCTGATCTTTTCCTGGTTAAAGTTTCTCTAGTGGCTAGTATGCTAGGGCCCTGTTGCAAAGTTTAGCAGAATATTATTAGAAATATTTTCATTTTTTGCCAGTATCACTTTGTTCTATCATAGGTCTTTTGGCTACCTAGCATCTTGTTGCTGGGTTAGCAGGCATTGCCAGGCATAGGATCTCACTAGTGGTATGGGTTTACTATTTGATTAGCCATTGGTTGGTCAGTCCACAACATCTATGCCACTTTTATTTTGGCATATCTTGCATGCAGGACTAATTTTAGGTTGACATTTTTTGGCTACATTACTGTGTCCCATTCTCTCTACCTGAGGGGATGACTAATTACAGAATATGGCCAGTTCAAGATTTGTATTCTCTGTTACCTGCAGTCTTCACTGAGGTCATCCTTGTACGTTACAGGAAGTTTCCATTGCTCTAGGTTTCTGCCTCACTGCTGAGAATCTCTCAGATCTTGTCTTTTCTCCCAGGATGTTCTCCCTTTATCCATCTTTTCCTACCTCATCCCTCCTTTTCTCATCCCCACCTGCTCCCAGAAAGCCTATGTAATCAATTTTGTTTTCTTTTTCCAGGATGATTCATGTATCCCCCTTGAATTTTCCTTAACACTCAACCTCTCTTAGGCCTGTGCCATATTTTATTGGGTTCTGGATTTTTGCATACAACTGTATCAAGTTTATTAGTACAGTTGTTTTTATAAGTTTTTGTTTTAGGGGTTGAGTCTGTCTTCTTGCTACTTGTTTGTATTATTAAAAGATTGAAAACATATGGGGCATCTTTGACATTTTGAAAACAGCACTTTTTGATATGTGGCTCCAGCATAACTTTGGTCATGAGCAGGGGCAGGTATTCAGCAGGCAGCAACAATTAAGCCATGGTGAGAAGTAATTTGTATAAGAGTTGAAAGCAACCATACAATTAAATTTCACTGAGAAATTTAATTTTGATCTGAGAAGTGATATTTTAGATGAGATAGTGTGAACACAATCCATTATAATCCTACATCATAAGAGATCATCTGTCATCATTTTCCAAACTCCAGAAACCATATATTGTACACTTCATAGTTTTCAGAACAAAAGGAGCTATTCTTACATCTACACAAATGAACAGAAAGGCCAATACAATCAGTTCTGTAACTAGTTTCACATGTACTCAGAACTAAAGTATACCTCCTTACAGTACCTTGTTTTGCTTTTGTTCATTGCTGCTGCTGTTTTTGATGTTGTTTGAATGAGGATCTCACTACATAGTCATGTTTATCCTGTAAGTCCTTAGAGAGCAAACTGTGATCTTAGTGAGTATTAGAATTTAGGGTATGCACCACTAAACCTAGCATGCCCTTCTTTCTTATTCTCTCTTTTTCTTTCCCTCCTCTCTCCCTCTCTCCTTCCTGTTCACTTATTTCCTTTGTAACTTTATGTAAAAAAAGAAGGTTTCTTCTATGCAAAGCTACACCTAGACTTGTATGGCCCTCCCCTTATAAAACATTGGCCCTGTTGCAAATGATTTCTATGTCTAATTTCACTTCTATTTTTTTTTAGATGAGTTCACATTTTGGTATTTGTTGGTTAATTCTTTCTTCTATGAAGATTTACATTTTAATATCTCATGCATCTTTCTCTTTCTTTATTACTTCATCCCATGCCTGTACATTTACATTGAGCAGTTCAAGAAAATGGCTGGAATATCCTCTAAATAGGCAGAAACGTTTGAACCTGCTGCAGCCAAATCAAGAGAAGGTGTTCTATGTCACCCACTTTTCAAAGATGTTTAGTCTTTATTTGATGTCAGGAGCAGCCTTGCTTGTACAGTGAAGGCCTAAAGTCAGCAATATGCTAAGACAGCCATACAAGCTTGCTAACACAAAGTCTTTGACACTGTAGAAATTTACCTGTCTGGATAGTCATAGACCTAGTGGATAGGTAACCTTAGTGGAAAGTATGAGCTTAGATAACAAACAATTGAATCATAGACAGAGTCACAATGACCTGTTTTCTGCTCCTTCACCCAGCTGATACCCCTATTTTAGAAGATATCTGTACTCCCCCTGAGAACACCTATGCTCCTGAATCATCCCCTTTCCCACATCCTTCCTTTTTGTGTATATAACCCCTGTGTTAAAAAGTAAAAACTTAACTGTTTGATAAGCCTAAAGACAAGCTGTCATCCTTTCTGTTCGCCTGCTCCCCCATTCTCTCTTTCAGGTGACCTCCCCAGACCCTGTTTACTGCCCTGATAGACAGGAAAATCTGAGATCAAAGAATATATCCCAGAGCAGTTTCATACCACATTCTTCTCTTACTTGTGATGTGGTGAACTTTGGTGGAATTTATATCTCTTTATTTCCACAAAGAGACCAGTCCTCAGCATCTCACTTCTCATCCCCATGACATTGAATAGTGAACAAACACAGCACTGTGGAGAAGGCAAAGGCTGCTATGCTTACTGCTGAGAGATACCTTTCTTTCTTGGAGTTCATTATATCTCTGCTTCAAAAGTAGAAATTAGTGTATCAAAAAATACTGAAACATGTATACTATATTTTCAGAGAATCTATCAAGAGAGTATAGAAAAGGTTGTTATTTTTTATTTTTTAACAAATTTTATAAATAATGACGACAGATATTAGAAGCTTCTAGATGATCAGGACTATTTTCAAGTTTTACTTGCTAAAATGCTCACTGAAAACATATCTGTATATCCTTATTATCTTCTTGTTGTGTCTGCAAGGGTAGTTCTGCTTGTAACAAGTATTTTGGCAGAGTACAGACAAAAGTATAAAAACAATGAAAATTTTCTGGATTAGTATTCTGTAAAATTTTCCGTTATAGGACAGTAACTGCATTACTTTAAAATTGTAATGGACATTGTGCAGAGAGTTGGAGAGAGTGGAGCACACATGACTGAATGAGTTGTGTTAATCAAACCATCTACTCAGAAGAGGAAGTAGAATGACCTGAAAAGGAAGACATTATAGATGACTCCAGGAAACAGTGTCAATAGGAATGAAGGACATATAAACTCTCAGATGCTGTGCTAACATACACAGGCTCTGCACAGGATCAAGTCAGATGGGGTCCAAAATTGAAAGAAGAAAATAAACACAGGCTCTAATCTTTAACAAGGGTTATTCAGCAACTGTCAACCATTTGCAAAGATATCATTGGTTTTCTTAAATAATTTTATCAGCCTTGTTTTAGAGTAGCTCTCATGCCCAGGAGTAGATTGTTAACACAAATTAAATTCACTGATATTTGTTGTAGAATTATTTTCTTATATAGTTTTTGTTTATCGCCACAGTTGACAACCTCAAGTTGTTACCTGGCCCTCATGGTTGAAGGGGAGAATGACCCTACCTAGGTTTCCTCCAACCAAAATATTCCATGACAAATCCAAATTTACACAATATCGTACCACAAATCCAGCACTTCAAAGGATAATTGGTGAAAAACTCCAACACAAGGAGGGAAACTACAACCTAGAAAAAGCAAGAAAGTAATCTTTTAAAAACCCTAAAATAATATAGATACAAAAACATAACTCGACTTCTAATAACAAAAATAACAGGAAACAACATTCATTTTCCTTAATATCTCTTAATATCAATGGACTCAATTCTCCAATACAAAGACATAGACTATCAGACTGGATACATAAACACAACCCAGCATTTTGCTGCATACAGAAAACACACCTCTGTGAAAAAGACATACACTACCTCAGAGTAAAAGGATGGAAAACAATCTTCCAAGTATATGGCCCCAAGAAACAAGCAGGAGTAGCGAAAATATATCAAATAAAATCTATTTTCAACCAAAAGTAATCAAAAAAGATAAGGAAGGACGCTTCATATTCATCAAAGGAAAAATGTACCAAGAAGAACTTGCAACTCTGAATATCTATGCCCCAAATGCAAGGGCACCCCATAAAAAAAAAAAAAAAAAAAAAAAAACATTACTAAAGCTTAAAGCATACATTGCACCTCACACAATAATAGTGGGAGATTTCAACACCCCACTCTCAGCAATGGACAAATCATGGAAACAAAAACTAACCCGAGACACAATGAAACTAACAGAAGTTATGAAACAATTGGACTTAACTGACATCTATAGAACATTTCATCCTAAAGCAAAAGAATATACCTTTTTCTCAGCACCTCATGGTACCTTCTCCAAAATAGATCATATAATTGGTCACAAAACAGGCCTCAACTCAATTGAAATAATCCCTTGTACCCTATGAGACCACCATGGATTAAGACTCGTCTTTAATATGGCCAAAAACAATGGAAAGCCCACATACACATGGAAATTGAACAATGCTCTACTAAATAATGACTTGGTCAAGGAAGAAATAAAGAAAGAAATTAAGGACATTAAAGACTTTTTAGAATTTAATGAAAATGAGGATATGTCATATCAAAACTTGTGGGACTTCATGAAAGCAGTACTAAGAGGAAAACTCATAGCTCTAAGTGCCCACAAATAGAAACTGGAAAGAGCGTACACTAACAACTTGACAGCACACCTGAAAGCCTTAGAACAAAAAGAAGCTAACATATGCAAGAGGAGTAGATGGCAGAAAATAATCAAACACAGGGCTGAAATCAACCAAGTAGAAACAGAAAGAACTATACAAAATATCCACAAAACCAGGAGCTGGTTCTTTTAGAAAATCAACAAGATAGACAAACCCTTAGCCAGACTAACCAGAGGGCACAGAGACAGTACTCAAATTATTAAATAATATCTGAAAAGCGAGACACAACAACAGAAACTAAGGAAATTTAAAAAATTGTCACATCCTACTATAAAGGCCTATACTCAACAAAACTGGAAAATCTTCATGAAATGGACAATTTTCTAGACAGATACCAGGTACCAAAGTTAAACGAGGAGTAGATAAACCATCTAAACAGTCGCATAACCCCTAAAGAAATAGAAGCAGTCATTAAAAGTTTCCCCACCAAAAAAAGTCTGGGGCCAGATAGTTTTAGTGCAGAATTCTATCAGACCTTCCAAGGAGACCTAATACCAATTCTCTTCAAACTATTCCACAGAATAGAAACAGAGGGAACAATACCCAATTTGTTCTATGAAGCTACAATTAAGCTCATACCTGAGCCTCAGAAAGACCCAACAAAGAAAGAGAACTACAGACCAATCTCTCTTATGAATGTTGATGCAAAAATACTCAATAAAATTCTCACAAACTGAAACCAAGAACATATCAAAGCAATCATCCATCATGATCAAGTAGGCTTTGTCCCAGAAATGCAGGGATGGTTCAATATTCAGAAATCCATCAATGTAACCCACTACTTAAATAAACTCAACTACAAAAAACACATGATCATCTCACTAGATGCTGAGAAATCATTTGACAGATTTCAACATTCCTTCATATTAAAAGTCTTGGAAAGATCAGGAATTCAAGGCCCATACCTAATCATAGTAAAAGCAATATATAGCAAGCCAGTAGCCAACATCAAACTAAATGGAAATAAATTGAAAGCAATCCCACTAAGATTAGGGACTAGACAAGGCTGCCCACTCTCACCCTACCTATTCAATATAGTACTGGAAGTCCTAGCTAGAGTGGTTAAAAAACAAAAAGAAGTCAAAGGGATACAAATAGGAAAGGAAAAATTCAAAACTTCACTATTTGCAGATGATATGATAGTATACTTAAGTGACCCTTAAACTTCTACAAGAGAACTCCTAAACCTGATAAACAACTGCAGCAACGTGGCTGGATATAAAATCAATTCAAATAAATCAGTAGCCTTCCTCTATTCAAAGGATAAACAGGCTGAGAAAGAAATTATGGAAATGACACCCTTCACAATAGTTACAAACAATATAAAATACTTTGGAGTGAATCTAACCAAGCAAGTGAAAGATCTGTATGACAAGAACTTCAAGTCGCTGAAGAAAGAAATAGAAGAAGATCTCAGAAGATGGAAAGATCTCCCAGGCTCCAGGATCGGCAGGATTAATTTAGTAAAAATGGCCATCTTGCCAAAAGCAATCTATAGATTCAATGCAATCCTCATCAAAATTCCAAATCAATTCTTCATAGAGATAGAAAGAGCAATTTGCAAATTTATTTGGAACAACAAAAAAACTAGGATAGCGAGAACTATTCTCAACAATAAAAGAACTTCTGGGGAAATCACCCTACCTGACCTCAAACTGTACTACAGGGCAATAGTAATAAAAACTGCATGGTATTGGTACAGAGACAGGCAGGAAGATCAATGGAATAGAATTAAAGATCCAGAAATGAGCCCACACACCTATGATCATTTGATCTTTGACAAAGGAGCTAAAACCATCCAGTGGAAAAAGGACAGCATTTTCAGCAAATGGTGCTGTCTCAACTGGAGGTCAACATGTAAAAGGATGTAAATCAATCCATACTTATGACCCTGTACAAAGTTCAAATCCAAGTGGATAAAAGACCTTCACATAAAACCAGATACACTGAAACTAATAGAAGATGAAGTTGGGGAAGACACTCAAATACCCAGGCACAGGGGAAAAGTTTCTGAACAGAACACCAATGGCTTATGCTTTAAGATCAAGTATTGGCAAATGGGACCTCATAATATTACAAAGCTTCTGTAAGTCAAAGGAGGTTGTCAATAAAACAAAATGGCAACCAACAGATTGGGAAAAGATCATTGCCAATCCTACATCTGATAGAGGGCTAATATCCAAGATATACAAAGAACTCAAGAAATTATACTCTAGACAACCAAATAACCCTATTAAAAATGGGGTACAGAGCTAAACAAAGAATTCTCAACAGAGGAAACTCGAATGGCCTAGAAACACCTTAAAAAATGCTCAACATAGTTAGTGATCAGGGAAATGCTAATCAAAAGAAACCTGAGATACCTCCCCACACCAGTCAGAATGGCTAAGATCAAAAACTCAGGTGATAGTAGATGTTGGCGAGGATGCAAAGAAAGAGGAATACTCCTCCATTGTTGGTGAGATTGTAAGATGGTACAACCACTCTGGAAATCTGTCTGGTGGTTCCTCAGAAAACTGGACACAGCATTGCCTGAGGACCCAACTATACCACTCCTGGGCATATACCCAAAAGATACTCTAACACATAACATGGACATATGCTCCAGAATGTTCATAGCAGCGTTATGTATAATAGCCAGAAGCTGGAAAGAACCCAGATGTCTTTCAACAGAGGAATGGATAAAAAAATTGTGGTACATTTACACAATGGAGTATTACTCAACTATTAAAAATAATGAATTCAAGAAATTCTTAGGTAAATGGATGGAACTAGAAATTATCATCCTGAGTGAGGTAACCCAATTTAAAAAAAAGAACACACGTGGTATTTACTCACTGATAAATTGATTTTAGCCCAAAAGTTTGGAATAGCGAAGACTCAACTCACAGACCACCTGAAGCTCATGAAGAAGGAAGACCATGTGGGGATTCCTCAGTCCTACTTAGAAGGAGTAACAAAAATAATCAAGGGAGCAAATATGGATCAAAACATGGGACAGAACCTGAACGAGGGGTCAACTGGAGACCATTCTACCTGGGTATTCATCCCATGTACAGTCACCTAAGCTAGACACTGATGTGCATGGCTGGAAGTGCATGCTGACAAGAACATGATATAGCTGTCTCCTTAGAGGTCTGCCAGAGACTGACACATTCAGAGGATGATGCTCACAGCTAACCACTGATATGATCAAGAGTCCTCCAATGGACAAATTAGAGAGAAGACTGAAGGAGAAGAAAGGGTTTGTGAACCCTTGAGGAGAGCAACAATACTAATCAACCAGAGCTTTCCAGGGTCTAAACCATCAGCCTGGGAGCACATATGGAGGGACCCATGACTCCAGCTGTATGTGTAGGTGAGGATGGCCTTGTTGGGCATAGGTGGGAGAGGAGATTCTTGGTCCCATGAAGGACAAACACAGAGTGGGGGGATGTGTGGGTGGGGAGGGGCTAGTGGGGCCATGGGTAGGTGGGGGCACAGCCTCATAGAAGCATGAGGAGGGGGGATGGGATAGGAGGTTTCTAGGTAGTATGGTGAAGTGGGTTAGGGGGATAAAATCTGAAATGTAAATATAATACCCCCCCCAAAAAAACTGTGACTCTAATTTTTAGACACTATCTCAGAGTCTTTAGTGTGAAAGAACACAGATATACCTTGTAATGAATCTCAGTGAAAGAATGTCTTAAAATTACCGTTCAGTTGGGATTGAGTTAACTATTATCTAAATAATTTTTTCTGAAGTTATGCTATGTTTAATTATGGTTTAAAAAATGACCAGGGCCAGACTCTAGGACTCTTGGTCCAGCAGTGGCTACATTAAAATCTGATCAGTTTCATTCTTACCTACCCAAACCAAAGAGGAGAGCTACATCCATGGAAATAACTTATCCCGTACCAGATAATACAAGATCAAAGCTCCCTGCTACAAATACACACATTATCTCTACCAACATTGAAATAAGAATCTCCTGTTATTAATCTCTCTTGACCTCAGAGGAATGAATTTCCCAATAAAAAGACCTAAGCTAACAGAATGAATGTGAAAACAAGATCCTTGATTGTGCTTCATACAAGAAACACACATTAGCAATACACATAGACATTACCTCAGAGTAAAGTGATACAACGAGTTTTCCAAGAAAAAAAAGACCCAAGGTGCAAGCTGGAGTAGTCATTCTAATATTTAATAAAATAGACTTTCATTCAAAGTTAATCAAAAGATACAGGGAATGATACTTCATATTTATTAATAGTATAATATACCAAGACAATATCTCAAGTTTAATCTAGTTCCCCAAAGCAAGTGTACCCACATTTGTAAAAGAAACATTGCTAAAGCATAAGACACACAGCAAACCCCACAAATTAGAAGTGGGAGACATCAAATAACTTCCCTTTGTAATCCACTTGTCATGTAGAAAAAAATTAAATGGAGAGGTAATGAAAGTAAAAGACAGCATGAATGAAAGAGACCTCACAAGTATTTGTATAGTATTTCACCCAAACACAATAGAATGTACCTTCTTTTCAGCACTTTATGGTTCCTATTCCAAAACTGACTATACAGTTTGTCACAAAGCAGCCTCAACATATACAAGAAAACTGAAATAATGCCTTGTATTTTATCAGACTATCATGGACTAAACCTGGACTTCAACAACAGCAGAAACAGCAGAAAGCCTGTATACTCATGTTAATTAAACAACTCTTTACTCATTATCTGAGTTTGGAAAGAAACAGATAAAAAAATTAAAGTCTTCCTAGAATTCAAGGAAAATGAAGGGATAACATACTTAAATTTATGGGACACAATGAAAGCAGTGCTAAGAGGAAAGTACATAGCACTAAGTTTTCATGCCATCATTTCTCCATGGAATAGGCAAATGTGTCATGAAGAGTTGATTTTTTACTGAAGATAACTGCTCTTTTTAGTGTGTATGGGTCAAAATGGTGGCCTGTTTATAAAGTTTGAGTGGGAGTCATTACTCTTTCATTCATTCCAACAAAATCACTATAAGAAGGCAGTGGAGATGGAAGAAAAGGCTGAGAAAAAGGAGAAATATTTAATAGAAGTGAAATATTTTTCTTTTTTTCTGGATGGAGATTATTCAAATTGGATCTCTTAGAAATAAAAGATAGAATTACTTGAATATTCAACAAAAATTTGTCGAAGGTCACTAATGTCCAAAATGAAAAAGTAACCTTCAATTTCTATCCACTCTAGCATAAACAAGTTTGTCAACCAGCTCAAAATTCTGTGGCAAGTGGGGGAATGGAAGGAATTAGAGAACTTTTCTATCTCAAATATTACCTATTATAAATTAAGAAATGAAATCATTATTCTGTCTTTCCACAGCAGTACCCCTCAAGTCCTATAGTGAAATAATCCACATTTTTTGTAATCTTCTTAATTTTTGTTTCAGACTCTCAAGTTTCTCAGATTAGCCTCAATTTTAATATTTAGTAGAGAATGACATTGAACTCCTCATGTTATTAGTCAAGGATGGGATTATAGGAAGTTGCAATCCTAACTTGTTTTATTCTCCATATTTCAATGTACATTTTAGTATCTGCTGATCCCTTTTTATCAGTAAATCCTTTGTGTCTACCTACATGCTCTCAGCATTTGAATCTAAGAATATAATATTTAGGCATAAGTACATATACTACTTGTTTCATCCAGAAATAGTAAATATGGGAACTGTGTACAATGGATCCTGCTATATTTCTCCCTGTAAAGAAAATTAAATCCCTTATATGACACTGTGATTCTGATGGAAGTATGATAGGTGTTTATCTCTTTTATCTCTTCTGCATCCTGTTTAGAAATCTGCTAGTTGGAAATACTGTGTGCTTTGTTTATTATGATATTTTCATAGTTGGTCTTCATTTATTGGCCTTACCATTTCCCATGAAACCTGTCAGCATAGCAGAATCTCTGTAGGAATGAATCTCTTTCCCTGGTTGGTTGGTCCTTTTTTTTTTTTTTTTTTTTTTTTACATAGTTTCAAATGTATATTAACAGCAAAATTTTCTTGATGCAGATAGAGGACATAACTTATCTTATTCTTTTCTGTCAAACTCGAAAGCCAGTTACTTTCCTTCAATCTGCTTTGCTCTCAGCAGTATGGTCTTCAATGCCACAATCACAGTCACAAATACTCATATCAAAATTTTCATACCTTTATCTGTTCTCTGAGTTGAGCTCAGGAACCACAGAGTAGGACTACATGTATCTTGGAGGAGCCTCTGGATTTTTTCTGCAGTATGTGCTGGAGAGTACAAGAAATCCCCTGTAATAAAAGGAGGAAAGGAGTGGCGGCCTAGCAGCTCCATTGATCTTATATCTGACACAGAAAGATTTTTTAAGCATCTCATTTCTCTTTTAGATATTTGCTCAACATTACACAGTACAACAGAGGCATACAGTGTGTCATTTCTAGTGGATGAAGTACACTAACTATATAACTGAATAATGTTACTGGTAAAATTTTGCTGAAGGAAGACTTTCCAAATAAATTGCACAAATATAAGAATTTAAAGGGTATCTGTAAACCGCCGACCTGACGGCAGACTAAACGGAGCCGCAGACTTGTCGGCTGACTAAACGGAGCTGCAGGTCTGTTGGCTGACTGGTGCTGCAGGTCTGTCGCCTGAGTAAAGCAACACCGCTGACTCAAAGCGGCTGACAGCTGAGTGAAGCAGTGAAGCAGTGCCGCCTGCCTCAAAGCGACTGACAACACTGCCGCTTTGACTGGCATTTGAGCGTCAGACGCTCTGATGGCGGCTGCTTAGGCTCAGGTAGTGACTACCAGTGCACTGCACATGCATGCAAATGAGGTACCACTAGGGTACCATGAACCTGGCCAATCACCCCCTCCCGGGCAGGGTATGCTGAGGTGTATGCATATGAGGCACTACAAATTGACCAATCGAGCACCTCCATGCGCTTTGCCCCACCCAGGGCTGAGGGTATATAAACAGCTCGTTCTGGGCATTAAAAATCTCTCCCAGAAATCTAAAAGAGCACTTCCAATAAAGGCTTTTGAGAAGGATCCGGTTTGTCGCGTCTTCCTTGCTGATCTAGCGGGGGGGGGGGGGGGGGGGGGGCGACAGGTATCACTATGAAAATTGTTGTCACATTTTTATAACAATGAAATTTTTAGTAACTGCACTTTGAGCATGTAATTGGAGATAGAATTGTTTTCATATGTGTGTCCCAACAATGATGCAATAGAGTGATGTATTAAATGCCTCTCTCAGTATCAAAAAATAAACTTACTAAACAATTTCAAAACTATAGCCTGTTAGCCAACAACAATGATGTATACATCATTCTATGTGTGATAGAAGTTAATTTTCCTTTACAAATGTAAATTTCTGCTCAACTACTAATTCGTTAGCATTCCCATTAACAATCATACAAGGCTCACTTTCAGTCTACCCAGATAAATTAAACTTAATTGACATCTCTTAATTGCTAAGATTCTTCATCCCTCTCTCTTTGTAATCACCACATTAAATGAGAGCTAAATTCATGACCATTTTTTTCTGAAGGATTTCTTACATTTTATCTTCTGCTGATATACTGTGTGGTATTGGGTGATATTTATTTTTGTAATGATATGACTTTTATGAGTTTAATTTGAGATAAGGTTTCATGGAGCCCAGGTTGGTTTTAAACTTACTATGTATGTATAGAAAATTGTCAACATTTTTCTTTTCATTATAATTATCTCATATAATAATTGGGACTACAGGGTTCTCTTTTTCCTTCATCCACTTGCCCCACCTCCCTTTTCCCCAAGATCAAGGGCTCCTCTATTTTCCTTTAGTAACAAACAGGCTATGAAGCTGTATCAAGAGAAAAAGCACAACAGAATGAAATAAATCTAGGCATAAACACTGATATCAACATTGAACTAGGCAATCTTGTAGGAAGAAAATGGTCCCATGAGCAGGAAAAATAGTGGCACACCTACTCCCATTCTTTGGAGTCTAGGGAATATCCCATTCTAAACAATGTCAGCTATTGTGTTGTGGGCCTAGCTAATACTCATGCAGGCTCCAGATTGCTGTTTTAGTGTCTGTGAGCCTCTATGTGTCATGCTAACTAAATTGATTCTGGGGTCCCTGATCTCAGGATGTCCTTGATCTCCTTATAACATAAAATCCTTCTCCAATTGTTGAGGGGCTGCCAGAGCTCCAGATATTGTTTGTCTGTTGCTCTTTTCATCTGATATTATCAGCTAATGAAGAAAGACTCTAATAAAGAATGATCTAGACACTGACCTAGGAGAACAGCCAGACATCATTAGAAATTACTTCATTGAGTTTTTTCCTTTTCTTCTCTCTCTCTCTCTCTCTCTCTCTCTCTCTCTCTCTCTCTCTCTCTCTCTCTCTCTTCTCTTTATTTATTTATTTTTTCTTTCTTTTTTCTTATGTTCTTTCTTTCTTTATTTATTTCTTTTGCAAATTCTCTTGGATTCCATCTTAGAACTCTGAGTCACTCAGTTCTGGTGATTTGTCATCTAAGCAGTGTCAGCCATTTGCCCCTTCTAGTGTTTTGGCCCTTAATTTAGGCCAGTAGTTATTTGGCCACATCCACAAAATAAACTAGAACTGCCCCAGAGCATCTTACAGGTAAGACCATTTGAAGGTTGAAGGTGTTCTGCCTTGGTCTAGTGTCCCAGTCCTATCATTTGGAGACTAGACTGGTTACATAAAATGTTCAGTTAAGAGTACATATCCTCCATTCTTTTGAGAACTCAACAGGGTAACCTTCAAAGGTCGTAGGATGTTTCCATTGCACTGGGTTTCCATATTGCCTTCTCAACCATCAGTTATTCCAGTAGTCTCTCCTATACTCTCTTCCTCTGCCCACACCCCTGAACTAATCCTTTCTGTTCTACTTGTCTCCTGTACATGGAAATCTTTGTAATTCTCTTGTCTTTACTTCCCCAGTGCTTTAATGATACCTCTTGTCTTTCTTTGTAATGCTGGGCTTGGACATTTTGTTTCATGTATCCCAGGCTAGCCCAGGGTCACATGACCAGGCTGTGGTATTCTTATTGTTTGGCTGTTTCTCCACATGTGTTAAGTTTCCAGTTGACATATTACTGGGCAATGTGAGAACACTTTCACCAAGTGAGGTTAAGAAAAACAAACTGAAACAGTAGCAGCAATAGCAACAAATAATAAAGACTTCTGGAGTCCAACTCCCCTCAGACACAGCTGCTCATGGTCCTTGATGGCTACTTTTACATTTTACTGTCAAGGAAAATTATTTTAATTCTTATTAGTTTCTCAAAAGACAGAATACAGTTCTTAGTCAAAGATACTACTTGGGAGAGAAACTGGAGATGTGTTGTGTTGACCAAGGCAACATGGAAGATCTTCAGGTTAGAAATCATGTAGATAGAAGAACCAAAGGAGAAATCCAGGCTTGCTTGCTCATTTAATTTGAAAGAACTTGGATGTGACAGTACTGAGGAAAACATCACAATCCATTGTTTCCTAGTTCTCAAAAGAGAGCATGTGAGTCTGCCAAGTGTCACTGAGCACCAGTCCTTCCCAGGGTGTTTCCACACTTGAGGATTAGTAAAGTGTTTAATGTATCATGAAATAGAAATATGAACTATGAACTCATTGTAGGTAAACCATAATAATAGAATCTAGAGGAATAAAAGCTCTCTCTCAATTGCCTTCTAAATGCATTTCAGATACAGTATGTCTTCATGGTTTTATTAATTTGTATTCTCCACACCTGTAGTCTTTTCTGTATTAGTTTCCCATGGCTATCCAAAACAAACCAAACAAAACAACCAAAAAAAGAAAAACAAAACAAAATAAAACAAAAAATGAATGAAGAAACCAGAGAATGCCACAGATTAGGTGGATGAAAAGCAGAGTTTTCTTTTCATTAATAATGAAAAAGGTCATTATATTATATTCCAGTGAGAAACGTGTGCTTAGTGACCAATGTCCTAGCATGGTATGAAGACACATTATCATCTCCACTCATTACTGACATTGAAAAAGGTCAGAAACATGATCTTTGTGTTGCAGGGCATGTAGCCAAAATGAAGGCTGTCTTCCATCAGGACTTCTGGTTCCAGGAGTTCACAGTATGAGACACCCATCCTGTGTCTTCCCTCTGCTGTGTCTCTGTAATTTTCCCACTTGATGTTCTCCATGGAGTGCTGAAAGATAGAGGCAGCTGCTTTTGCTGATTAATTTGGATTATCTGAGAAAATGGTGAACAGGCAATGGATAGGTTTAATAAAACAAATAAAAAGAGAGTAAGAACCAGCATTGCACAGAGAATACCTTGTGTTCAAGCTTCAGAATGCAAATAAGTTTAAAATGATAAATTTACCAATTGTATTAGAAGGCTAAATACATGGATTAGTCAAGATTAAGTGGGATATATGGGGAAAATTAAATTAATTCAACAGGAAAATACCAACAATCTATATTCACAACTAAAGTAGAAAAAAAAAAACAGAATGAGGATTTGGCAGAAAATCCTCTGTATTAGAAGGTTTCACAGAAGTGGCCTATCAAATAATCCATAAACATAAACACAATTTCTTTTCAGGGGCTGTATAGAACATCTAAGCATATGTTTAATTATCACATATGATGAAACTGAGTAAAAATACATCTTAAAAGGAAGAACTCCCAAACTCAGCTTTATGAAAATTGCTGGAGAAGGCAGGAATCAGAACTCACAGCATGGAACACATGTAAATTCACACCACAGTCTAAATACTTCTGGAGTATTTTTTGACCACTCTTTTTCTACCAACATATAATATCTTGGTAAGAATGGGAAGGTTTCAGACTATGTAATCTTTATTAGCAAGACAACTCTGCCCTGAAGAAAACTTTTGAGACTGGGAAAGGCTTTGTGTGCCAGAGAATACAGCAACTACTAGTGACAATGAAGTCTCCTTCCACATTAGAGGCCAGTGAAGGAATCACAGCCATACAGACAAACCAATCATTATATGTCTCAGAAAAAAAAGAACACACATTATGAATGATAGATATCTGGCTATAGCAATCATCAGGTATATACACATGCTTACACATTGTAGTGAGAATACCTTGTGTATTTGTGGCTGCATCATCTTTAAATTAAAAGTGTTAAGGCCTAAAAGAAATGGTAGAATAAGAAGTGAGAAATCTGGAAAGCAGAAAGAATTTTGTGATAGAGCAAGTCACTGGGAGATTCACCTGGGAAGATGTGATGAGACAAATGGATGGTACTTGCACACTCTTAACCAACCATATGGCAGGTTGTAGATTAGAATAAATGAGTTATATTAAGCCATTATTTAGTTGGATAATCTATTTTTATGGCCAATATATCTGTAAATGTCATTTAAGTCCGAGTTTTAATTCTGGTAGCATCAGTCTGGAAGGAAGAAACAGACCTAACATCTACAAATGTCACCCAATTTAGGCATTAAATTTAAACTGATTTGAAAAATGTTCTAAGTACAAAGCACAAACCCTCTCCAACAAAAAAAAATAGCACAATAACTTCTTGGAGTGGGTAATGGACAGAGACTCTTGCCTAACCAATATAATAGGACTCATGGGCTTGAGATTGTTGGCAGATATGAAGCCCAGATGGCAGTTCATGATTGTTCATAGACTGTACTGCTGAGTGACTTTTTGGCTCTCAGAACATAATACAATCAGGGTAAGATCCTCTGAAGATAGATACAGCCACTTAAAGTTACAGCCTAAAATTCAAAGTGACACATTTTGACTTTAAAGGTATTATATAGGTTTTTTGCTTAATAATCATTAGAAATGCCTGTAACCAATTAAAAAATAAATACACAACAATCTTAAATTTATATAAAGAAATATGGGAATATAGGTCTATTTATCCACATAAGATATGTTTATGGTTTAAAGATACAATGTAAAGTTAAAGTTCTTTTAAAAGTTGCTGTGATGATCTCTTAGGGATAAATGAAACATACAGTTAACCAGATATTCTAACATATGGGTATATTAGGTCTAGTTTAATTAATTATATTAAGATTTTTCAAGGATATTCAATAGTAAATAATCAAGAGTAATGGTTGACAGTTCATATGTGCTATAGATAGAACATTAGTCTTCAAACCTCCGAGATTCATTGACTTTGGATTCATTTATTATTTAAAGGTTTTTTTTCATCATGAGACAGCTCTATTCCTGACAGCACCCTTATTCCACTTTAGAGAAGATGCTGAGTATCAACAACCTCTATATGGAGTTGCATCAGTTGTTGCAAGCTCATCATTGAGCAAAGAAAATGTTCATGCTTCATCTTCAGTAAAAATTTCTTTTCAGAAAAGACAACTTTGCCAAAGAGGGTAAGCAAGTTCGTCATAATTTCTGCTTCACATAAGTCTTTCAGATATACTGGGCCAAAATAAAAGGGAAAATTCTGGAAAATTCTTTAGGCAGCCAACTAGGCCTATTACATCTGGTTGTTTGTTTTTAATTTATTTGTTAAATTATTTTATTTATTTACATTCCAACAATCCAAACGTTGCCCTTCCTGTTTCCCCTCCCAGAGTTCTTCATCTCAGTCTTCCTTTTCTTTGCCTCTTAGAGGGTGCTCCCCTACAAACACTCCCACACATCCATCCACCTTCACCTCAGCCCTCCCTGCATCCTCTTTACATGGGGCCTCAAGTCTCATTAGAATTAGATGCATCCCCTCCTACTGATTCCAGACAATGTAGTCCTCTATATATGTGCCTAGGGATCCTGGATCAGTCAATGTTGCTCTTTGATTGGTGGCTTAGACTCTCTGAACCTTGAGAGCTTCAGGTTAGCTGATTCTGTTGTGCTTCATATGGGTTGTTATCCCCTTTGGCTTCTTCAATCTTCTCCTAGATCTTCCATAAGGGTCCTTCAGCTCAGTCCAATGGTGGACTGTAAATAGCTATATCTGTTTCTGTCATCTGCTGGTAGGTTGTCTAAAGGATTCATCCATTAAGTCCTGAGAGCCTTTCCCATCTCAGGTCTCTGGAACTTTCTCTAGATTCTGCCTGCCTGCCACTCCCCACAGATGCATTTTCCATTCTTTTTCCTCATCCTCTGGGCTTCTCTTCTGTCAGGACTCCCCAATACCTGATCCTGCCTGCATTCCCACTTTCTTCTCCTTTTGCAGATCTCTCCGTCCCCCTGCTTCCTGTGATTATTTTGTTTCCCCTTCTAAGTGGGAATAAAGGATCCTTGTTGGGCCTTCCTTTTATTAAAACTTCATATGATCTGTGCATTGTATAATGGGTATTCTGTACTTTTTGGTAAATATCCCTTTATCCATGAGTACATACTTTGACTATCCTTTGATTCTGTCTTACCTCACTCAGGATATTTTCTAGTTCTATTCATTTGCCTGTAAATTCATGATGTCCTTTTTTTAATAGATGAAAAGTGTTTTTATGTAAATTAAGTATATTTTATGAATCTAATCTTCTAGTGAGGTACATTTTTGGTTGGAAGTTGTTTATAGCTTCTGGCTATTATTAATAAGGCTTCTATGAATATAGTGGAATATGTATTGTAGTATGATGAAATATAATTTAGGTATGTGGCCAGGAGTTACATAGCTGTGTCTTCAGGGAGAACTATTTCCAATATACAGAGAAATTCCAATATATTCCAAAATAATTGTACCAGTTTACAATCCTACCAGTTAAAAAAGGATTCCTCTTTCTCCACATCCTTGCCAGTATGTGCTGTCACTTCTGTTTTTGATGTTAGACATTCCAACTGGTTGAAGGTTGAATCTTTGGGTAGTTTTGTTTTGCTTTTTCTTGATAACTAAGGATGTCAAACATTTAATTAAGTGTTTCTCATTCATTTAGGATTCCTTTGTTGAGAATTCTTGTTTTGGCTTTGTACTGCATATTTAAAAGAAAATAATTTGGTGTTTTGTAGACTAACTTCTTGAGTTCTTTATACATTTGAATATTAGCTATCTGTCAGATGTAGGATTAATAAAGAGCTTTTCCCAATTGATGGCACAGCAATTTTCTCAGAATACATTTCCAAATTTAACCTGTATAGAAGAAATGCAGACAAGGTTGATAAATCAGAGACTCAGAGAATGGCTGACCAATAGGCAGTACAACTAGAACCCCAACCCATGGGCAAGCAACAGTTCCAAAATTATTAATGATACTCTGTTATGCTCGTGGACAGAAATGTGTTATCTTTTGAAAGGATGCATCCAAGAACTGATTCAGACAAATATAAACATTCTCAGTCAAACAGTGAATGGAACTTGGGGACTATTAAACAAGACATGGATGAAGGATTGTGGGCCCTTAAGGGGTAGTAACTCCATAGGAAGAATAATAGTTTCAGCTAACATGGACCATTGGGTCTCTCAGAGTCTATGGCATCAACCAAAGAACTTAAAGGGACTTGACCTAGGTCATTCCCTGACATAACTAACAGATCTACAGCTTGTTTTTTAATTTAAACATGTTTTCCCAAAAGCTTGCCTGCACATGAGATATATTATTCTATTTGGGCTCCTTTGTATGGCCTCAATGAGAGAGGAAGAACTGAACTTTGCAAAGACTTGAACTGCCAGGGTAGAGGATAAGCATGGGGGTCTTCACTCACCAGAGGAAAAGAGAAGGGGTTGTCATATGAAGAGGATTGTGGGAAGAGGTGACCAGGAGGGGGACAGTGAATGGGTTATAAAGTAAGTAAAAAGTAAATAAGTAAATTAAAAAGAAATAGATATGCTTTTTCAAGTCTCTATCTAGGACTCTTTTAGTTTATGAGAAACTCAGAAGATAAAAGTGTAATTCAGTAGCAAATCCTAAGCAATTCTCAATTTCCTGCTATTTACCAGCATGTTTTCTTTGTGTCTAGCACCAGTTTGCAATTTCTGTTTCATTTCCTTGCATAAAAATAAGTATAGGAGGAGCTAAGGTGGGAGGAGTAAGGAAAGGAAGAGGAGGAGTAAGAAGAGGAAGAGGAGAAGGAAGAGGAGAAGCTTGGGGAGAAAGACCAGAGAGAGGGGAACATGGAAGTGGATGTGTGCCTGTCTCTAGCAGTCAAAGGTAGTTGGTATATCTAGGTTGAGTATTGGGTTGCACCTCTAATTATATGAGCATATTGTTATTGAGCATCAACAAACATATAAAGCCGTTGATTAATCTTTATGCATTAGAGTCTCATTTTTCTACCAGGCCCATGTGGATACAGGATGGTCTGGCCACTACCCAGCCTTCTAGAGACAGTGTGGAAGATTGGCAGGGCCATCTCCCTTGCTGGCTTCTCGTGGGTGGCAGGGTTGATGTCTCTGATCGCCTGAGTGTGCAGCCAAGCTGAGCAGAAGAGGTATGGTTGCCTCTGCTCCTGGCCACAGGCCTAAGCTAGTCAGGAACATGGCAGCTGATTAAGAAAAGCCAGATTGAATGCAGCTATTTATAAATTTCTCGAACAACAAATAAGTGTGTAATACTTTCTTAATATTAACTAAAATATTGCTTAATAGTCAATATTCAATTATCCAACTATTTCATAAACACTAAAGGTATTATTTCAATCTGAGATTTATTGTTATGGATCTAAATCAATTACAATTAGACTATATTTCTTAATTGCTGAAGCCTTTAATTTTTCTCTCTTTACTTGCAATTAATGTACCTATGGAGATCAAAACCTTTCATCATGAGTTCTGAAGAATTTCCTACACTTTCGTTACTGTTACTGCTTATGTTGTCTTTTATTGATTGTTACAGATGATTTGCCTTTGACAGGAAACAGATATGATATGTTGATGTGCTTTCAAGTAATTTTAAAGTTATTTTGTTTACATTTTGATATTATATTTCTCTACCTCTTCTCCTCTCAGTCCCTACCTCTCATCTCTCCTCCATCCACCCTTCCACCTTATCTTTTTTACCCAGAAAGGGAAGGACTCCCATTGATATCAATCAACCTTTACATCTCAAGATTCAGTATGACTAGATACATCTTCTCATGTTCAAGATAAATGAAAGAGTCCAGTTAGGGGAATGAATCCAAAAGCAGGCCACACAGTCAGAGACAGGCCCTGCTCCTGGTGTTAGAAGTCCCACATGAAAACCAAGCTATACAACTGTCACATATGAACAGAGGACAGAGGTCTGTTCTAAGTATGTTCTCTAGTAGGAAGTTCAGGCTCTGTCTGTTCCCCATGTGTCCAATTTAGGTGATTCTGTGGAATTTCATGTATCATAAGACTTCCTGTTCTTTAAATTCTTCCGCTTCTTCTTCCATAGGATTTTACAAGCTCCACCTAATATTTTCAGGTACCTGAGCATTTCTCTATCAATTATAGTGTAAATATTCTCTTATGATGGGCTAGACTCCTGTCTGAAAGTATGACAGATTATAATTATTATTGTCAGGGGTGAGCTCCCTCTCATGGCACAGGTCTCAAGCTTGTCCAGTCATTATTTGGCCATTTTCTTAATTTCTGTTCCACCTTTGTGCCTGTACATCTTGTAGGCATGGCAATTATGGGTCAAGGGTTTGATGGCTAGCTTGGTGTCTCAATCCTTCCATTGGAAGTCTTGCCTGGTGGTAGGAGAAGCCTGTTTCAAGTTCCATATTCTCCATTACAAAAAATTATAGACAGGGTTGTCCTCATAGCTTGCTGGGAGTTTCCTACACAATGGGAAATGGCCTTCGACTCCACACCCAACAGAGGATTAAAATCTGGCATATATAATGAACTGAAGAAAGTGGACACAAACAAGCCAGTTGAAAAATGGGATAGACATCTAAACAAAAATTCTTGACAAAGGAATATCTACTGATTGAGAAGCTCTTAAAGAAATAAAATACATAATCAATATACTTAGTCATCAGTGAAATACCAAAAAATACAAGTCTTATATTCCCTCTTATACCTGTGAGAATGACTAAGATCAAAACTCAGGTGACATCTCATTTTGGAAAGAATGCGGAGCAAGGAAACCATTCATCTATTGTTGATTGGAGTCCAAACCTGTGCAATGAATTGGAAATAGTTCTACCTTATGAACTATCTGTACCATTCCTGGGTATAACAAACAGATACTTGACCATACCACAAAGATTGTTGATCTTTTATGTCCATAGTAACTTCATTTATAAGATCCTGAAATTGAAATAACCCAGACAGAAAATGGATAAGGAACATGTTTAAATTAATGCAATGATTTTTAATAATCTATTAAAAAGTATGATGTCAGCTTTTCAGATTACAGATTACTGAGCAAGGTGAGAGCATTTTCATTCAGTGAGAGAAGGAAGGCAATCTTTCAGAGCTCTTCTCCCCTCAGACACTGATGCACATGGCTCTGAAAAGCAATATCCACATTTTAATGTGTACTGGATTTCTGCATACAGTCTTGCCAAGAATTAGTTCTTCATATTGAATATAGGATTGTTCTGTAAGTTTTCTCTTCTGTGGACTTGTTTTTGAATTATTGTTAGTTCCATGGATTCTTAAAAGATGGAAAACACAAGGGACAGTACTGACCTCCTAAAAACCCAGTTCTGAGTAAAGATAGCCCCAGCATAATGGTGTGCAGCCATTCTCAATCAGGGCCTTCTGCAGACAGCAACAATTCAATCATTAGGCATAGTAATTTGAACAAGAATTTTAAAGGGCCTATGCAATTATTTTGGGGGTTGAGAATTCCACTCTGAAATTTGATGCTGAACATAATGATCGACAGTCCAGGCAGTACTAACACAATGCATTGTATTATTTCAGCATGATGGATTATTTGTCATCATTTTTGAAGCTCCAATAAGCTGCTATAGCACAATTTGAGCCAGTAAAACAAGAGGACATTTTACCCTAGTATGCAAATGATCACCAAGGCAATCAGCTTCTGAAAACACTTCCAGATCATATCAGGGTGAGAGTCACTCTTTCTCTTTCACTGATTTACTCCCTCACTCTTCCTCCTTTCCTCCCATTTTTCCCTCATCCATCCCTCTATTCTCCTACCCTACCTTTGTACATTTAGGTAAGAAAAGAATGTTTCTTCCAAAGAGAACCATTTTCAGAAATGAATTGCTCTCTCCCTATGAATCTGTGACACTGCTACAAAACATGTTCCATTTGTTGTTTTTTTTTTTTTTTCACTTCCAATTTTTATTTTGATAACTTTACTTTTTTGGTATTGGTTAGAGTAATTTCTTTTCACCACAAAGATTTACATTTTCTATGATCTTTTTATCTATATCTTTCATTATTATTTCTTGTTGCTCATCATATATGACTAATATCATCCTGTCCCTAAACATTTAAGGCTTGTTTTGTTCAAAAGTGAAATGAAAAGGAACAAACCAAAATGAAGACAAGATTAAATGCTTTTAAAGTTTCAATTCTATTGGAATCTAGGTAATTATATGCATTTAAAATTATTATTCAGTCATTTTCATAAAATGTTCATGAGTACATCTGTAGCTGTGTTTCCTGCCTGTTTTTCAAGTCTGAGAAAAATTTACATTTTCATCAGAAACATATTTTTCTTCTTGGAAAAGTGGGTTTATTTATTTTTAAACTGCAAATAGTTGTTACAAAAGTTTTTTTCTTTTAAATAAATTCAGCCAAAGAAGGAGGAATAGAAAGCACTGGTGACCAGCAAGAGGAATAATAATTACATTCATGTTTATGTGTGTGTGCCAGTTGTTATGTTAACATTGGAAAACTACAATCTGAAATCCAGAACCACAAATCTTCAAGCAGAATGTCTTGAGATGGCCACATGAAATTCAAAGGTTTTTTTCTCTTTTTGTTTACCTTTTTAGAAGCTATACCTAAATGGTGGTTTTCCACCATTATAAACCTATTTATATACCTATTTATAGGTATAAAACTTATACCTATATTCTCAGTCCTACCTGTGAAAGGCCTAAGAAGAAAGAAACTCAGTTTGCATTTCAACACAAAGGGGTGAATTTCTAAAATAAGTATTCCAAATGTTTTTTGCAGTTTTTCAATTATTTTTTTATTTTTATATTTTTTAAAAAAATCAAATAACCAAAGAAAGTGTAAAATTAAAAATATGTTGTTGAAGAATAATATTTTTAAAATGTGGAAATAAGAAAAAACATGTCACAAACTTTTAAGATTAATATGAAGAATATAATTTAAAATAAAAAATATATTCTCTTGATTTGTCATCCCAATAAATATGAACAAAATTAACAAAAAAGAATAGTTTGGTAATAATTACATTTTGATAAGTTACATAAGCTTTTTATATTTTATATTGATGTGCAGTGATAAGTAACATTTTTGCTCTCCAATATCTGAGTGTTAAATTAAGTTAAAACCCAGGGAAAAAACATGGTGTGAGGGCTCTAAGGTAGATCTAAGGTATTCTAGAGCAAAATCCATTAAATCTACCTCTACAGGAAATGGATTTACACAGATATTGTATGTGGAATGAAAACCATTAACTACTCACCCCTTACATGTTAGGTTTTTTGTTTTGTTTTGTTTTGTTTTGTTTTGTTTTTCTCTCATTTGTTGTCATTTTAAAGATGTCACATATGAATTGGAGAACTTTAGCACCAAAACACCAAAATCAAGTCTCTCATAGTCCATCTACTTTCTCCTTCCTCTAAAAAAACAAAAAACAAACAAACAAACAAACAAACAAAACAAAAAAAAGAAAAAGAAAAGAATTAAATCACAAAATCCCACTCATGTCAAAATCTTAGTCCAACTTGTTCAATCTTTGTCTCTGGAGACCTACACAAACCCAGGCAAGATTACTCAACAGGGGTTCTGGCTGGAAAAGGTCAATTTGTCAAGTAGCTTCTGGCTTGAAACCCCCTCCCATCATTTCATAGCCCACTTATCCATGCATAACAGAGTCTCACCTTTGTCAGTAGAAGCCTTTTTTTTTTCCTGGCTTAAGCCTTAAGTGCCAAATCACAAAAGGAAAAAAAAAAAAAAAAAACAGGAGTAACTGTTTACAGAAGCAACTTAAGTGCCTTGTAACTTTGCCATTGTGACTACATTACTTCTCCAACGCCAGGGGGCACCCTTGGGTCTCCCACAGCTTCTGACTGTGGGTGTTGGGGGAGGTGGTGACCCACAACCAGCAACTCCCCCAGCTGGCCACACAAATGCACCTTTCTTTCAGTCTATCTAATACTCTTCCTTATAGTTACTCTTCTTCCTTAGAAAATCCTTGCTGGAATTTTTGATTTTTTTTTGGGGGGGGGGGTGGAGTGGGAAGGGAGGGGCTCTTTTATATTGAGATTCAAAACCTTTTTTTCCCAGCCCGAAGTAGACATTTTTATTTGTATTACTTATATAACTTAGTAAAGCTTACGGTTAGGGTTAGTGTTAAATCAGGTACAATGTAAAATACAGTAAAGTAAATTTTATTAAGGTTGAAAGTACACCTGATGAAATTACATATAGGCACTGGCAGTGGTCTTATTTGTTCTTTAAATTTTTCACTTAAAACTAACTGAACAGCAAAACTATTGACCATGAACCTACATCTTAAGATTTCTTTTAATCAAAAGTACAATTGTCAAGTTCTGGGAGTCAGAGAACAAGTGTGTTCCCAACTGTGCACAAATTAGTGGGATCCAATTAAGGTTTCATATCTAAGATCATTTGAGGAACAAAAAGTTGGCTGGATCACATACATGTAGGACTCTTGTTCTGGAGAGTGTCCCACAATGATCTCCCGGCTGGGGACAGGGTGCGAGCAGGGAGGGGAGATTGCCTGCCTCTGCCTCTGTCAAAGGCACACACACACACACACACACACACACACACACACACACACACACACATAAAGAGAAAGAGAGAGACAGCATAAGTAAGGGAAGATTAGTATTAGAAAGAATGGAGGAAAGTAGTGTCAGATATGCTCATGAGAAAAGTACAGTGATGTGTGTGCATGAATATATCACAAAAGGCATTATATTTTATATGAATAAAATACTAAAAAAGTTATAAGAGAAGTAAATAAATTTTTTCAGGAAAATAGTAAGAAATAGACATCATCAATATATGCTAAATAATCTAGCTTTACAGCAGTGCACATGCAGGTGGACTCAGTGACTATCAATGAAAGGACACTCAAAAATGAAGAAAATACTCCCAGTTGGGTGGATAGTATGGACGTGGAGGGGGTAATGGAGTATAGGTATGATCAAACTCCATTATACACACAGATTGACTTCTTGAACAGAAAAAATGAAACATTCTATAAATAAGCAATTACATTCAATATTATAAAATTAAAGCAGAACAAAAATGTTACAATGTGCAGAACTTCAAGCTAATACCAGCCTATTCTTTATCCCCACTTTCCTTCCTAATACCTTTGCTATCAACTCTTATGTAACCTGATTTCTGTTTCTATTGAGATCAGAGGTGATATTTTTCTTTCATGATACATTACACTCTTCACTCATTGTTGACGCTGAAGGAAGTCAGGAAATGGATCTGAGTTGAATTATTTTGAACAGAAGCTACCTGTGTGTTGTAGGACACATAGCCAAGGTCAAGACTGGCTTCCTGCAAGACTTCTGCTTCCAGAAGTACAGAATATGAAACATACAGCCTTCTTCTTTGCTATGTTATTTCTCCTCTGTTTCCCATTGAAGTCTTCCTACACCTCCCAGTGAAAACCAATCAGGACATTCTCTCTGTCAATCTAGGATCTGGAGAAACTATACAGTTTCCTTGCATTCAATAGCAGATACTCCCAGGATTAAGGACTTTCTCTTTCTCCCTTAAAGCCCTTAAGTGTAGAGAGAACTATGAAGTTATAAGTGGAGTAGATATGCCAAGTGCTAGCATCTTTCGTTCAGAATACACACTCATTATGGCATGGGCATTATATAGAAATTTCGAATATAGTTAGAAACTATACTACTTCAGGAGAGTAGGAGTAATTGATTTTCTTCATGGAGACTCTTGACTGCTTTTCTTCAATGGGAAGTGAATTTTGAAACACTTAAGAAATTATAACTTCATCTTAATAACAATTATGCATATTTCTACCAACAGGTTATGGCTATTCAATAAATCCTAGCTATTCCTCTCTGTTCCAACAAAACCACTATTTTTCTCTTGAAAGACAGCCCAATATTAATCACCTCAGTCCCCAAGCTAAGAGAACAAGGGCGCCGACTCTTCATTAACTTCTTCAAGCTGATTATGGGCATTGAAATATTAGAAGAGGGGTTGGGGTGGAGAGAAAATTGATAAGCTTTTGATTCTCTGTCTTCACTATATCTAGCTGGAATTCCAGGACATCAGAGGTTCAAGCAGGTCTGCTCAATTTGCTTGATGAGTAGATACACCAATGCTGTGTATTCTGCAATATACAATTCTCAAAACAAATTTTAGTATCAAGATAATTTTTTGTTTGAATTCTGGAATCTAGTCTTCTGGTGGCCTGCCTCTGTCATGTCTAATTCACATAATTCTGGAAGTTTCTATGAGAGTGTGCTCTCACCATCCTCCCATTCCTGCCTCTCTGCTCTTTAATTTCCCTGCACTAGGGAGTCCAAACATTCAGGTACCAAGGCTGTCTACTTCCACTGATGCCTGGCAAGGCCACCCTCAACTATTATACAGGAGGAGCCATGAGTCCCTTCCATTTTGTACTCAGGCTAGAGATTTTAGAATGGCTACTTCAGCTTTTTTCTTACAACCATTTGCTTGAAAAATTGTTTTCCAGCCTTTTACTCTAAGGTAGAGTCTGTCCTTGTCACTCAAATCAGTTTTCTGTGTCCAGCAAACTGCTGGGTCCTGTTTACTTATCCAGTTCATTAACCTATGTCTTTGTATTGGGGAATTGAGTTAATTGATGTTAAGAGATATTAAGTAACAATGGTTGTTGCTTCCTGTTACTTTTGCTATTAGAGGTGGAATTATCTTTGTGTTTCTATCTCCTTTTGGATTTGTTGGAAGAAGATTACTTTCTTGCTCTTCCTAGAGTATAATTTCCCTCCTTGTATTGGAGCTTTCCCACTATTATCCTTTGTAATGCTGGGTTTTTGAAAAGATGTTGTATAAATTTGCTTTTGTCATGGAATATCTTGGTTTCTCCATCTATGGTAATTGAGAGTTTTGCTGGGTATAGTAGCCTGGGCTGAAATTTGTGTTCTCCTAGGGTCTGTATGACATCTGTCCAGAATCTTTTCGCTTTTATAGTATCTGGTGAAAAGTGTGATTCTGATAGGTCTCTCTTTATATGTTACTTGGCCTTTTTCCCATACTGCATTTGATATTCTTTCTTTGTTTTTTTTCATTTGGTGTTTTGATTATTATATGACATTAGGTCTATTTGGCATTCTGTAGGATTCTTGTATGTTTATGGGCATCTTGTTCTTTAGGTTAGGGATGTTTTCTTCTATAATTTTATTGGCCCTTTAAATTAGGAATCTTCATTCTCATCTATACCTATTATCCTTAGATTTAGTCTTCTCATTATATCATGGATTTCCAGGATGTTTTGCATTAAGAACATTTTGCATTTTGCGTTTTCTTTGATAATTGTGTCAATGTTTTCTATGGTATCTTCTGCACCTGAGATTCTCTCTTCTATGTCTTTTATTTTGTTGGTGATGCTTTCATCTATGACTCCTGACCTTTTTTCTAGGGTTTTCTATCTCCAGGGTAGTCTCTCTTTGAATTTTCTTTATTTTTTTTACTTCCAATTTTATGTCCTGGATGGTTTTATTCAATTCCTTCACCTGTTTGGTTGTGTTGTCTTGTAATTCTTTAAGGGATTTTTGTGTTTCCTCTTTAAGGGCTTCTACCTGTTTACCTGTGTTCTCCTCAATTTCTTTGAGGGTGTTATTCATGTTCTTCTTAACATCCTCTATCATCATCATTAGAAGTGATTTTAAATCTAAATCTTGCTTTCCTGGCGATATGGGGAATTTATGGCTTTCTAGTGTGGGAGAACTAGGTTCTAATGATGCCAAGTATCCTGGGTTGCTGATGCTTATGTTCTTACACCTTGCCTTTTTTCATCTGGATCTCCTTAGTGCCACCTGCACTCACTGTCTCTGAGTGGAGCCTGTCTTTCCTATTATCTTTGTTGTTTCAGAACTGTGTGGGGTGGGTGTTATTACTGGGGTTAGAGCTGCTGCCCAGGATCTGCTCAGTGCTGTGGCCCAGACTGAAAGACACAAGTGGGACCCAGTGGGATCTAGTTACTCCCTGTTTAGGGCTGGTGTTGCTGTCTCCTTACCTAATATGCTGCCTGGGACAGAGCTTCTGGGAGGCCCACTTCCTCTGGGTTTTGTGAGATTGGGTACAATGTTGCTGCCTGGGAGCTGCTCAGTCCATTTGTTTTTCTTTTGAACATGAAACATAGAACAACAATCATTCGAGCAATGAAACAAAGACAGAAAATTGCCACAGGTGGAAATATTGGTGCACCTTATGTTTGAAAGAAAGAATGATCCTAGCTAGATTTCCTCCAACCTCTACTTATACACTATAGTAGGAAGAGAACCAGATAATCATACACAGAAACATATGTACACACACACAGACATATACACATAAGAGAGAGAGAGAGAGAGCGAGAGAGCGAGAGAGAGCGAGAGCGAGAGCGAGAGAGAGAGAGAGAGAGAGAGAGAGAGAGAGAGAGAGAAAGCAATGTAGAAGGCCAAAAAATTTAGATGTGGACTAGAATAGATAGGAATGTGAAACACACTGTTTACCTCTTCAATGGAATGAGATACATAGCTGCTCATCATATAATGCTAGGAATGATGTAGTGTTCCAAACTTTTGGTATATTTAATCAGCAAATCTCCACAAATTAATATTTTTATTTATCCCAGGTCCTTTCTCCTAAATGTCAAGCACTGCATTTAGATTAGAAAACCTACTCTTATGAGTGGTATCACTTATATTTTCCAACACCTAAGTTACACCTGTGTTTATTTGTGACAGAACACTCCTGACATTGACAGGAACTATATGATTCTCTAAGTTAAAATCCCATGACCCTAATTTTTAGGCACTATCATAGAGTCAAAATTACTCATTTGTGTGAAAGAATACAGATATACCTTGTATTGAATCTCAGTTTAAGAATGTCTTAAAAATATTGTGCAGTTGAGATAAAGTTAATTATTATCTGAATATATTTTTAGAAGTTGTGCTATGTTTAATTATGGTTTAAAATATAATCAGGACCAGACTCTAGAAGTCTTGGTCCAGAAGTGGGTACATTAAAATCTGAGTGATCAGTTTTATTCTTACCTACTCAAACCAAAGAGGAAAGCCACATCCAAGGAAATAACTTATATGCCAGAAAATAAAAGAGAAGAGCAACACATGGAAACACACACATTAACTCTACCAACATTGAAATAAAAATCTCCAGTTATTAATCTCTCTCAACCTCAATGGACTGAATTTTCCAATAGAAATACCTAGACTAACAGAATGGATGTGAAAACAAGATCTTTCATATAAGAAACACACATTAGCAATAACATAGACATTAATTACCTCATAAAAAGAAATGGCAACAAGTTTTCCAAGAAAAAAGACCCAAGAAGCAAACTAGAGAAGTCAATCTAATATTTAAAATAGACTTTCATCCAAAGTTAATCAAAAGAGACAGAATAACACTTCATATTTATCAAAAGGAAAATATATGAAGAGAATATCTCAATTCTGATCTATGCCATGTGTCAGAGAAGGTAATTTTCCTTTATGCTTTAGATACTCATAAACAATCATAGAAGGCTCACTTTTAGTCTACCCAGCTCAATTAACCTTAGTTGACATTTCTTAAATTCTTAGAGTTACTTGAATATAAAAATATAATTTTTAGGTATAAGTGCATATACTACGTGATTCATTCAGAAATAGTGAATATGGGAACTCTGTTCCATTGATCTTGAGAAATTTCTCCCTGTAAAGGAAATGACATTCCTTATGTGACACTCTGCCTCTGATGGAAGTATGATAGGTGTTTATCTCTTTCATCTCCCCTGCATCCTGTTTAGAACATGGTTAGTTTGAACTACAGTGTGCTTTGTTTATCAAGATATTTACACAGTTGGTCTTTATTTATTAGCATTGTCATTACCCTCGAAACCTGTCAGCATAGCAGAATCTCTGTAGGAGTGAATCTCTTACCCTGGCTGATTTGTTCCTTCTTTTCCTTAGTTTCAAATGTATATTTAAAGCAAAACTTTTTGATGCATAGTAACAACATAACTTACCTTGTCTGTTGAACCCAAAGCCAGTTATTCCTCATTTACTTCCCTTCAATCTGCTTTTCTCTCAGCAGTATGGTCTTCAATACCACAACCACAGTCACAAATATCCATATCCATATCCATATTCTCATATTTTAATCTGTTCTATGAATTGAGCTCAGAGTAGGACTACATGTATCTTAGAGGAACCTCTGATTTTCTCTACAGTATGGAGAACTGCAAGAAGTCCCCATTAATAAAAGGAGGAAAGGAGTGGTGGCCTAGCAGCTCAATTGATCTTATATCTGACACGGAAGGATGTCTTAAGCATTCTTTTTTTTTTTTTTTTTTTTTTAGATATTGACTCAACATTACACAGTATGGCAGAGGTATAAAGTGTGTCATTTCTAGTGGATAAAGTACACCAACTATATTACTGAATAATGTTACTTGTACAATTTTGCTGAAGAAACACTTTCCAAATAATTTGCACAAATATAAGAATTTAAAGGGTATCACTATGAAAATTGCTGTCATGTTTTTATAATCATGAAATTATTAGTAACTGAATTTTGAGCATATAATTGGGGATAGAATTCTTACCATATTCATGTCCAAACAATGATGCAATAGACTTAGAGTGACATATTAAATGCCTCTCTCAGTATCAAAAAATAAACTTACTAAACAATTTCAAAACTATAGCCTCAACAATGTTAGCCACCAACAATGATGTACACATCATTCCATGTGTGATAGAAGTTAATTTTTCTTTACAAACATGAATTTCTGCTCAACTACTAATTCCTTAGAATACCCATAAACAATCATAAAAGGCTCATTTTCAGTCTACCCAGAGAAATTAAACTTAGTTGACATCTCCTAATTGCTAAGATTCTTCATCCCTCTCTCTTTATTTGTAATCAACATATTAAATGAGAGCAAAACTCGTGATCATTTTTCTCAAACTATTTTTTACATTTTATCTTCTGCTGATATCCTGTGTGGTATTGGGTGATATGTATTTTTATAATGATATGACTTGTATTGGTTGCATTTGAAACAGGGTTTCATGGAGCCCAGGTTGGCCTTAAGCTTACTATGTAAGTGTAATAAATCTTCAACATTTTTCTTTTCTTTATAATTATCTCATATAATAATCTGGACTACAGGGTCTTCTTCTTCCCTCATCCATTTGCCACTACTTCCCTTTTCTACAATATCCATGGTTCCTCTGTTTTCCTTTAGTAAAAAGCAGGCTATGAAGCAATGTCAAAAGAATAAGCACAACAGGATGCAATACTTCTAGGAATAAACACTGATATCAAGGCTGGAGTAGAAAATCTAGTAGGAGAAAAATGGTTCCATGTGCAGGAAATTAAATCAGAAGCACACATACTCCCATTCTTAGTCATCTAGGGAGCATCCCATGTTATTATCAGGGTTATCTTTAGAAATCGGTATCACTACCTTAAGCTGAATAATTTAGCCCAAACCAGTGTACAAGCAGGTGAGGTTATTAAGTTTAAAAAAGAGCACATAAAATTATCAAAATATTACAAGTGTCTGTATAGTATAGAAATTAGATCAGAGAGAATAGGGGGTAGGTTGGTTAAAGATGAAACTTTGTTGTATAAATGTATGGACTTCTCAAATAAATATAAACTGAATAAATAAATAATTAAAATAAATATTACAAAAATTAAGAGTAACATTATGTTTCTGATTTTCAGTGTTAAACTGATACCTTCCCATTCTTCATCCCCATCTTCCCCCTTAAGATCTTTGCTTCTCAACTGTTTTGTAATCTGATTTCTCTGTGTCCTTTAAGATCATTGGTGATAATTTTCTTTTATGATACATTATCATCTCCCTCATTATTGACACTGAAAATGGTCAGCAAAGTGATCTGAGCTGAGTGACATTTGGTAGAAGCTACCTTTGTGTCCCAGGACACATAGTCAAGATGAAGGCTGGTGTCCAGAAGTACTTCTGGATCCAAAAGTGCACAGTATGAGATACCTAATCCGTGTTTACCCTCTGCCGTGTCTCTGTACTTTTCTCACTTGATGTTCTCCAATTGAGTGCGGAATAATAGAGACAAATAGTTTTACTGACTCATTTGGATTATCTGAGAAAATTATGGACAGGTAATGGTTAGGTTTAATTAAAAAAATTAAGAAGAGAGTAAGAATCAGAAGACTGCTTACCCAAAGTGGGGTCACTGCAAAGAGAATACCTTTTGTTCAAAATTCAGAATATAAATAAGGTTAAAAATTTAATTTTACCAATTACATTAGAAGGCTAAATACAGTGATTATTCCAGAATAGTGGGATATATGGGGACAATTAACTCAAGAGAAAGCATACCAAAACTTTATATTCACAACCAAAAAAGAGAAAAACCAGATTGAGGATTTGGCAAAAAATCCTCTGTATTTAAAATAAATCAGAAAGTTTTACAGAAGTTGCCTATCAATAATCCATAAACATAAACACATTTTTTCAGGGCCTGTATAGAACATCCTAAACATATGTTTATTTTTCACATATAGTGAAACTGAGGAAAAATACTTCTTAAAATATGAACTCCCAAACTCACCATTATGAAAATTTCTGGAGAAGGCAGTAATCAGAACTCACAGCATGAAACACATGTGAATTCACACCACAGTCTAAAAACCTCTAGTGTTTTTTGGCCACTTTTATTCTACAAACATATAGTATCTTGGTCAGAGTGGAAAGGTTTTAGACTGTGTAATCATTATTATCAAGATATCTCTGCCTTGAAGAAAACCTTTTCAGCCTAGGAAAGGCTTTGTGTGCCAGAGAACACAGTAGCTGCTAATGACAGTGAAATCTTCTACCACATTAGGGGTCAGTGCAGGAATTACAGCTATATAAACAATCCAATCATATATGTCTCAGAAACAAACAAAAAAAAGCACACACATTATGATAGATGGAGATGTGCCTATAGTCAGTATCAGATATACACACATATTTACACATTGCAGTGAAATTACCTTGTGTATTTTGTGGATACATCATCTTTCAATTAAAAAAGCCTTAAGGCCTAAAGAAAATGGTAGAATAAGAGGTGGGACATCTGGAAAGCAGAAAGAAATTCTGAGATAGAGCAAGTCAATGGGAGATTCACTTGGAAAGATGTGATGAGTCTGATGGATTGTATCTAAACACTGGTAACTAGCCATGTGGCAGGTTATAGATTAGAATAAATGAGTTATATGAATTGGGGAACTTTGACACCAAAATCAAGTCTCTCATAGTCCATCTAGTTTCCCCTTTCTTCCTACTAAATAAAAGAAAAAGAAAAAATTAAAACACAAAGTCTCACTTATGTCAAAACCTTTGTCCAACTTGTTCAACCTTTGTCCCTGGAGACCTACACAAACCCAGGCAAGATTACTTAACAGGGATTTGGGCTGGAAAAGGTCAATTTATCAAGTAGCTTCTGACTTGAAACCACCTCCCTCCATTTCATAACCCACTTAACCAAGCATAACAGTTTCCCATCTTTGTCAGTAGAAGCCTTTTTTTCTGGCTTAAGCCTTAAGTGCCAAATCACAAAGAAAAAAAGAATTGTTTACTGAAGCAACTTGGTGCCTTGTAATCTAACTTTGCCACTGTGACTACATTACTTCAATGGCAGGGGGCACCCATGATTCTCCCAGAGCCTCAGCCTGTGGGGGTTGGGGGAGGTGGTGACCTGCAACCAGCAGCTCTCCCAGCTGGCCACACAAGTGCACCTTCTTTTCAGTCTCTTGCATACTCCTCCTTATAGCTACTCTTCTCCCTCTGAGAATCCTTGTTGGATTTGGTGGGTTTTTTTTAAGAGGTGGGGGGACCTACTTTTACATTCTTCCTTCCAACCAGAAACAGATATTTTTATTTGTATTATTTGTATTTATGTAACTGTGTAAGGATTAGGGTTAGGGTTATTGTTAAATCAAGTATAATGCAAACTACAGTGAAGTAAATTTTATTAAGTTTAAAAGTACATCTGATGAAATTACATGTAGGCACTGGCATTGATATCATTTCTTGTTTAAAATTTTCACTTAAATGTAACTGAACATACAGACAACAAACCTAGAAACACTTGGAAATACTGTTTATAAATTTACATATTCAGATTTCTTTAATCCAAAGAACAATTGTCAAGTTCTGAGAGTCGGAGAACCAGTGTGTTCCCAACTATGCATAATTCATTGAAATCAAACTAAAGATTCATATCTAAGATCATTTGAGGAACACAAAGTTGGCTTGATGACATACAAACATTCAGAAACACACACACAAACACACACACACACATAAAGAGAGAGAGAGAGCGTAAGTAAGGAAGATTGGTATTAGAAAGAAAGTTGTGCCAGTGATGCTCATGAGAAAAGTGCAGTGATGTATGTGCATGAATATATCAAAAGAAAAGGCAATATATTTTGTATGAATAAAAATACTAAATAAAATTTAAAAGTGAATAAAATTTTGTTGTTTTCAGAAAAATGGTTAGAAATGGACATCACCAATATAAGCTGAATAATCTAACTTTACAGCAGTGTACATGCAGATGGACTCAGTGACTTCCAAAGAACAAACACTCAAAATTAAGAAAATACTCTCAGTTTGGTGGATAGTAAAAAAAAAAAATGGAGGAGGGAATGGAGGGTAGATTTGTTCTAACTCCATTATACACATGGATTGACTTCTTGAACAGAAAAAAATTTCTATAAATAAACAATTACATTCTATTTTATATAATTAAAACCGAACAAAATATTTAAGATGTATAGAACTTCAAGCTAATACTAGCCCATTCTTCATCCCTACTTTCCTCCATAATACCTTTGCTTGTCAACTCTTCCATAATCTGATTTCTGTTTCCGTTGAGATCAGAGGTGATATTTTTTCTTCATGACACATTCCACTCTTCACTCATTGTTGGCTCTGAAGGAAGTCAGGAAATGGATCTGAGTTGGATGACTATGAACAGAAGGTAGCAGTGTGTATAAAAACCTACAGCCTGCTTCTTTGATACATTATTTCACTCTCTGTTACCCATTGAAGCCTTCCTAAGCCTCCAAATGAAATCCATTCAGGACATTCTCTTTGTCACTCTAGTATCTGGAGAAAACATACAGTTTTCTTACATTCAGTAGAAGAAACTCCCAGGACTAAGGACTTTCTCTTTCTCCCTTAAAGCCCTTAAGTGTAGAGAGAACTATGAAGTCATAACTTGAGTAGATATGCCAAGTGTTAGCATCTTCCCTTTAGAATACATACTCATCATGGTGTGTGGAATATATAGGAATTTAGAATGTCATTAGCGACTCCACTGCTTTAGGATAGTAGGAGTAATTGATTTTCTTCATGGAGACTGTTGACTGCTTTTCTTCCTTAGCAAGCTTTTCAGAATCTGTGGGGTGCTATGAGACATTTGTTTCTGAATGGAGGTTTCCAGGATGGTTCCAGCTTTATTCTTCCATGTCATATGTCCAAAGTATGTAGTGTCATCTATAAATTGGTCTTGCATTGAAGCTCTAGAATGCAACCAAAAGCATTACAAGAGCTGACATAGTTTTATACCTGTCTTGGAATACTATCTCAGGGAATTTTCTCATGCCTGGTTCTGTGGTTTTTGTTTGGTAGTCTATGCTGCTTATGGGGAGCATTCTCTACCAAGTAGTTTATTGTTTAACAAATACCTGTACTTTTTCTGATACAAATATATTTATGTATTGTAGCCGTTTATGTAAACATAAAACATATGTTTATTTATTGTTTTTGAAACATATGTAGTGTTATTTAAACTTCTTCCTTTCCAGTACCTCCGTATGCCTCTTCTTACCAATTACTTTCTTCTTTTTTTCCCACTCTCCTCAAACCATCTTTATTCTATCATTGTTTTCTGGAGCGCTTCTTTTTCTCCACTCCATGTTTAGCACCCTTACTTCCATGTTATATATTCAAATTTAAGGATTCAGAGCTATAATACATAAACAAAATAGAACATGGAGCATTTGCCTTTCTGTGCCCTGGTAATTTCACTCATGATAATATTTTCTAGGTCCATTTGTTTACCTACTAAATGTTTGAGAAATATTTGAGGCTTTCGTCAAAATAGAATAAAATATGGTCTATTTATGAATTAAAATGAATAATTTACATGTAGTAGTTCTAATATACTGAGATAGCAAACTTAGGAACAGTAATATTCACAACAGCATCATGTATAAGGAAACCTAACCAAAGATGTAAAAAATGTCTATACTGAAAGATATAAGTATTTGAAGAAAAGCATTGTAGGGAGGCACTAGAAGATGAAAGATCTCCCATGATCCTATGATATCATTAACAATGTAACATGAGTTTCTTAACAGTATTTATGGATTCAACTTTTTATCAGCTAAAATACCCACAAGATTGTGTACAGTAGTTGACTAAATATATATAATTCACTCAAGGACACATAACATACTGTATCATCAAAGCTATTCTAAGAAATGAATAACTATGTGTAAAGTACAAGATCGCATTTCAAGCCATGTTACAGAGGTATAGTATTAAAGAACTATGCTATTAACAAAAGCAGATACTTGGAACAAGGTAATAAAAAAAGGAGACCCACACTTGAGTATGCATAGCTAGAGTCATGTGATATATAATAAAGATGACCCAAAGTTTAAAATTGAGGGAAGACAGCATCCCCCTAAAATGATTCTGATAAAACTGAATGTATACATGCAGAAAAATGATATCTATATTCACCACTCTAACAGAAAATCAAATATAAGTGGGTAAAAGATCCTATTGTGTAACCTAAGGTTCTGAGACTATTAGAAAAAAACCATGGGCAGTGCTGAATGAAGATCCAAATGTAGGAAAGGACTATATTAATAAGACTTCATTCAGAGAAGGCTTAAGGCTTATAATAGACAAAAGGGAATCATATAAATCTAAAAATTCTTGTAGCTAATGAAATAATCAGTCAAAAAAAGATACATCTCACAGGACGAAGAAAATCCTTACCAGCTATACATCTGATAAGAGATTAATATACAGGATAAACAAGAAAGTCAAAACAATGAAACAACCCAGAGAGCCAATGTCTCAAATGAAAACTAACAAGGGATCTATAGAGAAGATTCAAAATAAGAAATAAAAATGGCAAAGAAACATTAAAGGGAGTGTTCAAAATTCTTAGCAGGTAGAAAATTTCAAATTAATAGTACATTGAGTTTTTGTTACCCTTGTGAGAATGGTGAATGTCAAGATAATATCAGACAGCATATCCTACAGAAGATGTTTAAAATACGGACCTCCATTTATTTTTTTTTTGGGAGAAGACACTAAGGCAATCAGTATTGAAATAGTGATTCAGAATTCTGAAAATCTAAAATAAAATTTACCACATAACCCAGATCCACCACTCCTTGGCATATGCCAAAGGAGTCAACATTCCACTTTTCAGGTACTTGCTCATGTTCACTGTTACTCTAGTCACAATAGCTAAGAAATGAGATAGGTCTCCTGAAAGGATTGACAATGTGGTACATAGATACAATGGAATAATACTTGGCTGTAAAGAGACAATTGTCCTTTAATGTTATCACGACATTAGATGCTGTTCCTGTAGTTAAGGCACATTGACAATCTTCTGCACTCCACCCTGCAGAGCTCCAACCACAATGAGAAATAGTAGAGGAAGTTCACTCAGTTGTTGTTCAAAGATACCATTGTTTGTCTTCCTTTTATAAAGAGTATGGGTGTGCATGTCTCAGCACGCAGTTGGGAGAAAGTCCAGAGCTTCCCCAAGATGCTTGTGGTTCTGCTGACAGCAGCCTCGCTGGCACTAAGCTCAGCTCAAAGCTCATATAAAGGTACCAAGGATTGCAGGGTGGGATCTGGAGACATTCAAGGAAAAGAGAGGAAAAAAGAAGAAAAGAAATGACAGATATGGATGAGAATAAAGACAGAGTCATAGGATTTCTGTGATAAAGATTGGAATATTTATGTCTTTAGTGGGTAACTTTTTTTTTTTACTTAATATTCTACCTAAAATCCACAAAATTCTTGAGGAAAGAATACAATGACACATTTTGTGTTCAGTAAAGTAATAAGTACTGTATAAAGAAACATAAAAAATAGACAGATTTGTGAGCATATTCTCATAGTCAGAGCAAATACTAAGTGAAACCCAGCTTAGTGGCTGTGTGGGTAGCTTAGTGCATAGTGGTTGCCAGAAATTTGTTATGGATTAATTCAAAGCATAGAAATATTCATGGATTCATTTTCTCTTTGTGGTCCTGCATATGATTATAGAGCATCAAGAACAACAAGAAGAAATAATAAGCTATCCTTGTTTTCTTTTTCCCTTCATTTTACTAGATAATTTGCTTTGACTAATGGGAAAATAGGAGCAAATAGTCTCCAGGTAATTAGTATATTTGTTGGACAATATTATTAGCATTTCAGTCTTAAAATGTATAGGTATTGAACATCTAAATTATATTTCATTCCAGAGATGGCAAACTCTAATTAAAGCCCTTTGCACAAATAGAGAATTTACAACATGCCCCGAATTACTATTTGCAACCTTCCAGATGTTAATGTAGTTTTTTCTCCATTATTGCATTTTTCATTGGAAATACCTAATGTGATAGATAAGGGTCCATACATCCTTGTTTGCCAGCTGTAGAGGCATATAGTTGTATCAGGATTAAAAATACAAAAAGCCTCTGTATTTTTGGAATGTATAGGAGGACAAGATGAGGATGTCTTAGAGAGACAGCTGGCAGAGTGAACAGCTGGCAGAGAGGTTCTGAGAGAAAGTATTCTGTGATCAGGTCTGGGAAAGAAAACAAGAGGAAAGTCTTTTTATGAGTGTCCTCATATCTTCTGGTCCTTTCTATGCAGATTCTGTGCAAGAAACCCATGGCTCAGATTCAGATCTCTCTTCTGCTCAAGCAACTTCAGGAAGTGCTCAAGACAATGAATCAGTACCATCAGCAAATGAAGAACCTTCTCCCAATTCTGGGAATGGAGAGGAACAACAACCACAGGAACCTCTACAAGTAGAGAATGAAGACCCTTCTGACACTACTAGAAATGATCTGGAAAATCAACAGGAGGACAGAAATGTAGAAGTGGTACAAAATGAACTTCCTTCTTCTCCTGAAAACCCACAAGGACAACCCCAACAAGGAGAACCAGTGCAGAAACCCTCTCTTCCTAAGCATCATGTTTACATACTCGATATACCAGTGTTAGTAATTCTTCCTGGCCCTTTAAGAAGTAGTCCACTAATACAAGATTTTCTATGATACCACATATATTATTACCCAGTAATGGCTGGAATAAATTAGGTAAGATGAATGAGTCAGATTTAATAAATATAATGACCTTAAGTCCATATTTGCAAATTTTATTGTCAAAATGAGCTAACTGGCAGCATATTGACACAACATTAACCTCAGCCTCATTTCAAATCTTAACATTCAGACAGTACAAGGTGATTCATCTTTGAGGGTGTAAGACGACGACCTTGTACAAGAGTAACATAGTTCTACAGCTCCTTAATGCTTCATCGCTTCTTTATTTCTCATTTATTTTAGTCATTTATTTCGTGAAAATGATTAGCCTTTGAGTTGATGTGGTTATAGACATACAGAAGCTATCTCCCCTTGGTCCCATTTTCTTTGATCATTGACCTCTCATCTTATGTGTGTACAATCTGCCCCTTCCACACAGGGATGTTTAGATTGATTGTCTCTTATTGATACCTTACAGACACCTCTAACCTTGATCAGAATTTCAATATATTCTTCTAAATTTATGTATGCCCATGTTGGCCAGAATCTACCATCCTAGGAGTATGCATGGCTGAATATTATAATCATATATTATATTATACTGTTATCATTTTTCCTCAAAGCCATTAATTTCAATCTTTTGGCAACACCATTAGAAACATTAGCATGTGAATGTGGATAAATATTATATAAAATTGTGATTTACATGAATAATATTATATACAGACCTTTAGGTTACTCATTACCAAAACCATACTTCATAGAAAACTTTATTGCTTTATAAGTCTGCAGATCTCCCACAGCATGCTTTGCTTGGTTTTATTTTGCTGTTTGTGTACTCAGGACTTTTAGTTGTACACTATTTAATTTCAAGATCTATCATGATCTGTTTATAGCCTGCTCTGTTAATAAATACTTAGGTTAGTTTAAGTTGTTCAATCACTTATGGCACATAGCATAGAAGAAATTTGGAAAAATATACTGGAACTTTTAAAATCAGAAATAATGAATGAACAATGTAAGATACTCATTTGTACTCATCTTTTAAGAAATGGCTAAGTCCCATTTACTCATGCCTAGTATGAGTAAACATCAGAAAATGGGGAAGGAATGAAGGATAGGGGATGGAGGAAGAGGAGTGTGTGGCCTCCCACTCCTCTCACTTCAGGGGGACTAACTGCAGTACATAAAATCTAGCATGTTCTAATTTTCAATAACTTGTCCTTTTGTTGTTGTTGTTTCAGAGAGTACCTGACAAGATTACATCTTTCAGACACAGATCAATTAACAACTGTTGATTCTCCATCCTATTTCAATAAAACTTTCAGTTTGGAATTTTGTGAGTGGTGTTTGTATTTTTTAGTATGGCAGGGAAGGACGTTTGAGTTTTGGTAACAACCAAACAACACCCAGGAAAAAAACATGATGGAAATTTGCAAATATTTCTACCTTATTTTCTCACAACACAGATAACAAATGGAAAGACTTTATTGCCCTGTAACCAGATGTTTCTTCCTTGGAGTCTGGAGTGCAAATTTATATTGTAATATATAATTTAAAGCTCTCTTGTTAAATTTTTTTTTTTTTTTTTTTTTTTTTTTTTTTTAGTTTAAAGGAAACTGAGAGATGTTTTGAGGGAGTTGAAAACCTGAGCATTTGTAACATTACCTAGTTCTTGTTTGTACTTTTCAAGTTCCATGTTGAGATTTCTGCTTCACTCTTTTTTGGGGGAATTAACATAAGTGTTTCCACTTTTCTTAATATTACTAAAAATCTAGGCAGTATACAACTATCCAACTGTTACATAAATGATAAATGTGCTATATTAAATAGTTCTATTGATTAGAATCTGAATAAATTGTAATTGTATTCCATGTTTTATGTACCAGGACTCTCTTCATCTCTTTTTTACCTGCAATTAATGCATTTAAAAGTGAGAAAAAGTCCTGACCATTTGTCCACAAGGATTTTCTACAGCTAACCTTTTTCTGATGCCATGTTGTGGTATAGGTTGATTTCTTTTGGTGATGATATGACTTTTTAAGATTTTTTTATTTTACATATATGTGTACACAGGAAGAGAGTATCATATCCCTTTATAGATGGTTTGTAAGCTAGCATGTGTTGCTGGGATTTGAACTTGGGACCTCTGGAAGAGCAGTCAGTGCTCTTAACCACTTAGCCATTTCTCCAGCTGGATCAGTTTTTTTTCATTTTTTAATGTATTTATTCCACAGTCAAGTAAATGATAATTTAAAATCATAGCATTATTAAAGGAGAATTCCTGGTACAGCTGTCTAAAGTGCAACACTGACAGGTGTACTTTCCCATGATGGAACAAATACATATTTCCCTAAGGTCTGGGTAAGGCAAATAACCCTTTGAAACAAACTGCCTCAGGGTGCAAGTAATATCTGTTAACATTTTTCTGCAAGGTAGAGCAATCCCCCAGGTGTATAACAAGCCCTCCTTTCACCTACCTGTCCTCTTGTTTTTGTCTTCCTTCCTCAATCACACTTACAACCAAAAAGTCTTCTGTGCTTCCTGATTAGACACTGCCTGGGTCCTGGAGGTCCTGAGCACTGCTGGCCATAAGCAACTTTCATCCTGAATCTCCAGGGAAGTCAGGAGCAGAAGCATAGGTCAGTGATGGCTCAGTGTCATTTTGTTAAACAGATAAGCAAGCTCTGACATCTGATAGACCATCTGCATGCCATAAACAAACCAAAACAGTGTATTCTTATCTTTTTCGTTGTTTGCAAAATGTTAAGTAGACTACCCAAGTGGGAAAACATGAAACGTGAGAATTCAAAGGGTTTGTGCCAAAAAGTGAAGTAGTCCTCCACAGGCAAATTTATTTGTTTTTGGGGTGCGAGACCATGTAGAGGGCAGTCAGGCAGTAGATGGTTCCTCTCACTGTCAGAGCCATGGTGGTCCAGTAAAGCATTTGTATAGGAAGACCTCCTTTCAGGTGGATTGGCAGAATATCGGCCTTCTGGAAGAACTTCTGCAGCTCTGGAGCTTTGTTCTTTCAAGCATAATCATATGCTATAACATTGAAGGTCAGTTTGGTCAGTGTGTCAAATATGATAGGTAGTGCTTCCGTAGAAACTGGCTTTAATCCCTGCGAAGTCAATTTCTAAGTATAGTCAACTTTCAACTTCTTTCTCTTATTACTTTTCTTTATTTTTTCTTATAAATACATCCAGACCACAGGCTCCACTCTGTCTTCTTCTTCCAGTTCTCTACTACCAACCAACCCCACTCATTTTATTGCATTTTTATTCAGAAAAGAATAGAGCTCCCAGTGATATCAACCAAACATAGAACAGCAGGTTGCAATGATACTAGAACTAAACTCTCATATCCAGGCTGAATGTGGCAACCCAGTAGGAAGAAAATGGTCTCATAGCAGGAAATAGAGCAAGGATGTTTCTATCACACTATTAGAAGTCCCACAAAAGCTACAAGCTAAACAACTTCAGTCTGTATACTGACAGCTTAGTGCAGACCAATGCTGTGTCTGAGATTATTGCATCAGTGTCTGTGAGTCTCTATGAGCACTGGTTTGTTGATTCTTTTGGTCATATTCTTGTGGTGTTCTTGAATCTTCTACCTACATCAATCCTTTTGTATTTTCTTAAGTATTGTGTGACTCAAGAATAATATTTGGTTGAGGTCTCTGTATCTGTTCACATCTTTTCCTAGTTAAAGTTTCTCTAGTGGCCAGTGTGCTAGGGCCCTGTCTCTGAGTATAGCAGAATATTATTAAAAATCATTTCATTATTTCATTTTGTTGCCAGTATTACTTTGTTCTATCATAGGACTTTAGGCTATCTAGCATCTGGTTGCTGGGCCAGCAGGCATTGTCAGACATAGAATCTCACTAGTGTTATTGGTTTTATATTGGATTAGTCATTGGTTGGCCAGTCCACAACTTCTGTGCCTCTATTATTTTGGCATATCTTGCGTATAGGACAAGTTTTAGGTTTACAGTTTTGTGGCTACATTATGGGGTCCCATTCTTTCTACTGGAGGGTTTGACTGATTACAGAAAATGGCCAGTTCAAGATTTGTATCTCTCATTACTTGCAATCTTCACAAGCGTGATACTTGTAGATTCCAGGAAGTTTCAATTGCTCTAGGTTTCTGCCTCACATCTGTTAAGATTCTCAGTTTCTGTCTTCTCTCCTAAGATCTTCTTCCTTCATCCATCTCTCCCTAGCCCATTCTTACTTTTCTAATCTCTACCTGCCCACAGCTAGCCTATATAATCAATTTTATTTTTTTCCTTGATGATCCATGTTTCCCCTTGATCATTCTTTACCACTCAGCCTCTCTGAGGTCTATGCCCATAATTTATTGGGTTCTGAATTTTTTGCATACAATTCTACCAAGTATAATAGCACAGTTGTTTTATAAGTTTTTTTAGGGATTAAGTCGGTCTTCTTACTACACCTATATTTACTTATGTCAGGATACTCCTGACATCCACAAAAAATATGATTCTCTCAGTTAAAATTCCATGACCCCAATTTTTAGGCACTATCTCAGAGTCAAAAGTACCCATTTGAGTGAAAGAATACAGATATACCTTGTAATGAATTTCAGTATAAGAGTGTCTTAAAATTATTGTGCAGTTTGGATTGAGTTAATTATCTGAATAATTTTTTTCAGAAGTTATGCTATGTTAATTATGGTTTAAAACATGATCAGGGCCAGAGTTTAGGAGTCTTGGTCCAGCAGTGGGTACATAAAATCAGAGTGATCAGTTTCATTATTACCTTCTCAAACCAATGAGGAGAGCTCATGAAATACATCCATGGAAATAACTTATATACCAGAAAATACAAGAGAAGAGAAACACAGGTAACACACAGGTTAACCCTACCAACATTGAAATAAAAATCTCTGGGTATTAATTTCTCTCAACCTCAATGGACTGAATTTGCCAATAGAAAGACCTAGGGTAGCACAATGGATGCAAAAACAAGTTTCCTCATTTTGCTTTATATAAGTAACACACTTTAGCAATAAACATAGACATTACCTCAGAAAAAGAAATGTCAATAAGATTTCCAAGAAAAAAAACCCAAGAGGCAAGCTGGAGTAATCATTCTGATATTTAATAAAATATACTTTCATTCAAAGTTAATCAAAAGAGTCAGAATGACACTTCATATTTATCAAAAGCAAAATATACCAAGACAATATCTCAACTCTGATCTATGCCATGTGTGATAGAAATTAATTTTTCTTTATGCTTTAGAATATCCGGTACATAAACCATAGAAGATTCACTTTTAGTCTACCCAGATAAATAGATCTTAGTTGAATTCTTAAATTTTTAGATTATTTGAATCTAAGAATATAATAATTGGGTATAAGTGCATATACTACAAGTTTCATCCTGAAATAGTAAATAAGGGAACTCTGTTCAATTGATCCTGAGAAATTTCTCCCTGTAAAGAAAATGACATTCCTTATGTGACACTTTGGCTCTGATGGAAGTATGATAGGTGTTTATCTCTTTTATCTTCCCTGCATCCTGTTTAGAACCTGGTTAGTTCAAACTACAGTGTGCTTTGTTTATCAAGATGTTTACACAGTTGGTCTTCATTTATTAGCCTTTCCATTTGCCATGAAACCTGTCAGCATAGCAGAATCTCTGTAGGAATGAATCTCTTACCCTGGCTGGTTTGTTTCTTCTGTTAGATAGTTTCAAATGTGTAATAATAGTAAAATTTTCTTGACGCATATAGAGGACATAATTTATCTTACCCTTGTCTGGTAAAGTCAAAAGCCAGTTATTCTTCAGTTACTTCCATTCAGTCTGCATTGCTCTTAGCAGTATCGTCTTCAATGCCAAAATCATAGTCACAAATATCCATATCCAAATTCTCATACCTTCATCTGTTCTATGAGTTGACTCAGGAATATCAGAGTAGGACTATGTGTATCTTGGAGGAGTCTCTGGGTTTTCTCTGCAGTATGTGCTGGAGAGTACAAGAAATCCCCCTTAATAAGAGGAGGAAAGGAGTGGTGACCTAGCAGCTCTACTGATCTTATGTCTGACACATAAGGATGTCTTAAGCATCTCATTTCTCTTTGAGGTATTGTCTCTACATTACACAGTATGGCAGATGTATACATTGTGTCTTTTCTAGTGGATAAAGTACACTAACTATATTACTGAATAATGTCACTTGTATGATATTACTAATGGAACACTTTCCAATTAATTGTCAAAAATATAAGAAATTAAAGGGTATCACTATGAAAATTGCTGTCATGTTTTTATAACCATGAAATTATTAGTAACTGAATTTTGAGCATATAATTAAAGATAGAATTCTTATCATATTTGTATTCCAACAATGAAGCAATAGACTTAGAGTGACGCATTAAATGCCTCTCTCTCAGTATCAAAAAATAAACTTACTAAACAATTTCAAAACTATAGCCTCAACAATGTTAGCCACCAACAATGATGTACACATCATTCCATGTGTGATAGAAGTTAATTTTTCTTTACAAACATGAATTTCTGCTCAACTAATAATTCCTTACAATACCCATAAACAATCATAAAAGGCTCATTTTCAGTTTACCCAGAGAAATTAAACTTAGTTGACATCTCCTAATTGCTAAGATTCTTCATCCCTCTCTCTTTATTTGTAATCAACACATTAAATGAGAGCAAAACTCGTGACCATTTTTCCCAAACTATTTTTTACATTTTATCTTCTGCTGATATCCTGTGTGGTATTGGGTGATATGTATTTTTATAATGATATGACTTGTATCAGTTGCATTTGAAACAGGGTTTCATGGAGCCCAGGTTGGCCTTAAGCTTACTATGTAAGTGTAATAAATCTTCAACATTTTTCTTTTCTTTATAATTATCTCATATAATAATCTGGACTACAGGGTCTTCTTCTTCCCTCATCCATTTGCCACTACTTCCCTTTTCTACAATATCCATGGCTCCTCTGTTTTCCTTTAGTAAAAAGCAGGCTATGAAGCAATGTCAAAAGAAAAAGCACAACAGGATGCAATACTTCTAGGCATAAACACTGATATCAAGGCTGGAAAATCTAGTAGGAGAAAAAGGGTTCCATGTGCAGGAAATTAAATCAGAAGCACACATACTCCCATTCTTAGTCATCTAGGGAGCATCCCACTCTTTACAATGTCAGCTTTTGTATTTTGGGCCAAGCTAATGCTCATGCAGGCTCCAGATTGCTGTTTCAGTGTCTGTGAACCTCTATGTGTCATGCTAACTAAGTTGATTCTTGAGGCCTGGATTTCCAGATGAACCTCATCTCCCTATAATCTAAAATCCTTTTTCAATTTTTGAGGGGTTACCAGAGGTCCAGCTAATATTTGTCTGTTGGTCTTTGCATCTGCTGTCATCAGCTGGTGGAGAAAGACTCTAATGAAGAATGATCTAGGCACTGACCTATGAGTATAGCCAGATATCATTAGAAATCACTTCAGTGAGTCTGTTTTCTTTCCTTTCTTTTCTCTTTCTTTCTCTTTCTTTTGTTCATTTTGTTTTTCCTTCCTTATTTTCTTTCTTCCTTTCTTTCCTTCTTTCTTTCTTTTCTTTTTTCTTCCTTTCTCTTTGATTTTTTTCACCATTTTTCTTGGATTCCATCTTAGAACTTGGAGTCACCCAGTTCTGGTTCTTTGTCATCTAGGTATTGTCAGCCATTTGCCCCTTCTAGTGGTTTGGGCCTTAAGAAAGGCCAGTAGTTTGTTGGCTACATCCACAAAATGAACTAGAACTGCCCCAGAGCATCTTACAGGGAGGACTGTTTGAAGGTTGAAAGTGTTCTGCCTTGGTTTAGTGCCTTCTAAACTATGAGCTATTACAGTCATCTCTCCTATACTCTTTCCCTTTGCCACTTACCCCTGAACCAGTTCTTTCAGTTCTCATCCCTACTTGTCTTCTGTACATGGAAATCTTTGTAATCCTCTTGTCTTTACTTCCCCAGTGCTTGAAGCACACCTGTTGTCTTTCTTTGTAATGGTGGGCCATGGACTTTATGTTTCATGTATCCTAGGCTAGAAAAGGGTCACATGACCAGGCTGTGTTATTCTTATTCTTAGGCTGTTTCTCCACATGTGTTAAGTTTCCAGTTCACATATTACTGAGCAATGTGAGAACACTTTCACCAAGTGAGGGTCATAAAAACAAAAGATAACAGCAGCAGCTGCAAAAAAAAAAAAAAAAAAAAAAAATCAAGACCTCTAGAGCCCACTCCCCTCAGACACTGCTGCACAGGGACCTTGATGACAACATTTACATTTTACTGTCAATGAAAATTATTTTAATTCTTATTAGTTTCTCAACCAATAGAATACAGTTCTTAATCAAAGATATTACTTGGGAGGAAAACTGAAGATATATGGTGTTGACCAAGGGAACATGGTAGATCTTCAGGTTAGAAATCATGTAGATAGAAGAACCAAAGGAGAGATCCAGGCTGACTTGCTCATGTAATTTGTATGACCGAGGATCTGGCAGTACTGAGGAAATCATCACAATCCATTGTTTCCTGGTTCTCAAAAAAAGTATGTGAGTCTGCCAGGGGTGACTAAGCTCAAGTCATTCCCAGGTTTTTTTCCACTTTCAAGGATGAGTGAAGTGTTTAATGTATCATGAAATAGAAATATGAACTATGAAATCATATTAGGTAAGTTGTAATAATAAAAACCCTCTGTCTATTGACTTCTAAATGAATTTCAAATACAACATGTCTTCATGGTGTTATTATTTCTACTCTTCACACCCATAGTCTCTTCTGTATTAGTTTCCCATGGCTCTCCAAAACAAACAAAACAAAGCAACCATAAAAAGAAAAAAATAAAAAAAATAAATGAAGAAACCAGTGAATGCCACAAATAAGATGGATAAAAAGCAGTTTCCTTTTCACAGGGATGTAGGCTTGAATGTCAGGATTACTTAGTTAGAAATTCTGATTATTCAGAAGCCTCTGTGCTTATAGTCTAGAGTGGTTTTTCTTGAAATTTTAATCTATGAATATGCTTCCCTATTTTTTCTGCGTTCAAATGTCTGTGTCCTACAATGACCATTCAGAATAGGTTATGGCTCACCTAAAATCTTAAATTTTATTATATTTCCAAAACTCTGCTACCAAACATAGTAAAGAATTGGCAGTCGTTCAAATCATTCCAATTATTTTTACCTTGTCTGCCTTAATTACAACTATTTTAATCCACTTATAAAACTCATTTTAATGTTATTTATAGCTATATATCACAGGTATGGTCTCCCTGCAAGTTCATTAGATGATATCTTCGAAATACATTCCAGGTTAAATCTGTATTTTCTGTTCTTTTCCAAAAAAATTCTCTCATCCCCATGAGGTTTGTTCTCATTTCTCCCTTCACTTACTTCTCTTATGTGTTCCTCTGACAAGAGCCAGATTGGTCCTTTGTAAACAAAATTAGACCAAGTCTGGTTCTTGCTGAAACCAATAATTCAGTTGTACTGGATGCAAGTTGTAAACTTCAAACTTTAGCTTTGGAGACCACATGCACCTCAGTTTTTGAAGAGATTTGTGTTTCACATATATAAATTCTACTCCATAGGTCAAATGATTACACCCCTGTGTGGTTGGAGACTGAAGTGAAGTTTGATGGGCAATCAGTGATAGAGTAGCTCAGCCTGTTCTGGCAGTGAGTAAACTGCAAGAGGTCCTGTTGCCCCAGGAAGCATTTTTGTTTAAATACATTGACTAAGTATTTTGGACATGTCAGTAAATCTCTCAGAATTTAACTACCAAGTTAGGAAATGGAATGGATATAAATGATCAAGATCATTTTAGAATATATAGTGGCCAGCCTGGACCATATAAGAGCTTGTCTCAGGAACACAAACAAGCAAGAAAGCAAGGAAAGATTAAACAAAATAAATAGGAAACATTAGTAATCAGTAATGAAAGAGGGCATTATAGGAGGTTCCAATGAGAATCAGGTGCTTAGTGAACAATGTCCCAGCATAAAGCAAAGAGTTTGGTATAAAAATCCATCTTCATATATAGAGTTATCGGCAAGTCATAACATCTTGGAAAGGAAGGAATCATTTTTTCTATGAGTGTAGCCTTTGATAAGTTACTATTCAGCATTGGAACATTACAATCTGGAAACCTTTCCACAGCACATAATAGACTTATGGACTTGATATTTCTCTCTCTCTCTCTCTCTCTCTCTCTCTCTCTCTCTCTCTCTCCATTCCCTCTCTTTTTCCCTCTGTCTCTCTCTGTGTTCCCACTGTTTCTTTCTATGTCTCTTTGTCTCTTCTTTTCTCTCTTTCTTACACTCTCTCTTTCACACACACATATGCAATAATAAGAAATAGAAGATTACTAGTAAAAAGAATGGAGGAAGATAGATTCAGAGATGCTTATGGCAAAAGTATAGTGGTATTAATGTCTATGTATCACAGGAAAAGCCATTATTTGTAATGATTAAAAACTACTAAGTAAAAAACATCAGAAAAAGAACAAATTAAGTTACTTTCAGGATTATGTTTTGAAATGGGTATCACCACCTAAAGCTGAATGATTTAGCCCAAACCAGTATAAAAGCAGGTGGGCTTATTAAGTGTAAAAAGAGCACAAAAATTATCCAAATATTACAACTGGCTGTATAGTATGGAAATTTCATCAGAAATGAAAGGTTGATTAAAGATGAAACTTTGTTGTATAAATGTATGGACCTCTCAAATAAATATGAACTGCATAAATAAATAATTATAATAAATATTAGAAAATTAAAGAGGAACAAAATGTTTATGATTTTCCATGTTAAACTGATACATTCTCATTCTTTATCCTCTCTTCCTCCTTAAGACCTTTGCTTTTCAACTGTTTTGTAATCTGATTTCTCTGTGTCCATTGAGATCATTCATGATATTTTTCTTTTATAATACATCATAATCTTCACTCATTCCTGACACTTGGAAAGGTCAGGAAAGTGATTGGAGCTGAGTGACATTTGGTAGAAGCTACCTTTGTGTTGCAGGGCACATAGCCAAGATGAAGGCTGTCTTCCACCAAGACTTCTGGTTCCAGTAATGCACAGTATGAGACACCCAACCTGTGTCTTCCCGTTGCTGTGTCTTTGCAATTTTCCCACTTGAAGTTCTCCATGGAGTGCTGAATGATAGAGGCAGCTGCTTTTACTGACTCATTTGGATTATCTGAGAACTTTATGAACAGGCAACAGTGAGGTTTAATAAAACAAATAAAAAGAGAGTAAGAACCAGCACTGCACAGAGAATAACTTGTGTTCAAACTTACAAAAGAATATAAGGTTAAATGGTAATATTACCAATTAAACTAGAAGGCTAAATACAGAGATTATTCAAGAATAAGTGGGATGTGTGGGGACAATTAATTAATTCAAGAGAAAGAATACCAACACTCTATATTCAAGAAATGTAGAAAAAACCAGAATGTGGATTTGGAAGAATATTTTCTGTATTATAAATCAATCAGAATGTTTCACTTTTAGTTGTACGCTATTGAATTTCATGGTCTGTCATGATCAGTTTATAGACTGTTCTGTTAATAAATATTTAGGTTAGTTTAAGTTGTTAAATAACTCAGGGTACATAGCATGAAAAAAATTGGAAATATATCCTAGAACTTTTAAAATCAGAAACAATAAATGAGCAATGTAAGATACTCATTCACATTCATCTTTTAATAAATAGCTTATTTCCATTGTCTTCTCAGTGTCTGATATAAATAAACCTAAGAAAATGGGGAAGGAAAGAAGGATAGGAGATGGAGGAAGACGAGGGTGTGGCCTCCCACACATCTCACTTCAGGGAGACCAATAGCAGCTAAAGAAATCCAGCATGCCCTAATTTTCAATATCTTGTCCCTTTTTTTTTTTTTTTTCTGTTTCAGAGAGTACCCGAGAAGATTATGTCCTTCAGACACTGGTCAATTAACAACTGTTGATTGTCTATCCTATTTCAATAAAACTTTCAGTATGGCATTTTGTGAGTGGTGTTTGTATTTTTTAGAAAGGAAGGGGAGGAAATTTGAGAGTTGTGGCAACAACAAAACAACACCTAGAAAAAAAACATCATGAAAACTTGCAAATATTTCCATCTTATTTTCTCATAACAGAGATAGCACATGAAAGCACTTTATTGTCTTGTAGCCAGATGATTCTTTTTTGGAGTCTGCAGTATAAATTTATACTGTTATATACAATTTTAAGCTCTCTTGTTAATTTTTTTTTCAGTTTAAAGGAAACTGGGGAGATGTTTGAGGGAGTTTAAAACCTGAGCATTTGTAATATTCACAGTTAGAGTTTGTACTTTTCAACTCCCATGTTGCATATTCTGGTTCATATTCTGGTTTTTGGAATCTAAAGTAAGTGTTTCCATTTTCCTTAATATTATTAAAAATCTAGTCAGTGTACAATTATCCAACTGTTCATAAATGATAGATGTGTTAGTTTAAACTTAGTTCTATTGATCTCAATCTGAATAAATTATAATTGAATTCCATGTTTTAAGCACTAGGACTCTCTTCATGTCTCTCTTACCTGCAATAAATGCATTAAAAAGTGAGAAAAAATCCCAACCATTTGTCCAGAAGGATTTTCTACAGCTAATCTTTTTCTGATGCCATGCTTTGGTATAATTTGATTTATTTTTGTGATGATATGATTTTTTAAAGACTGCTTTGTTTTATGTACATGAGTACACTGGAAGAGGGTATCAGATCTCTTTACACATGATTTATAATTTATCATGTGGTTGAACTCAGGACTTCTGGAAGAGTAGTCAGTGCTCTGAACCACTTAGCCACCTCTCCAGTCAGATAAAATAATTTTTATTACTTTTATTTACATTTCCTGAAGGATTCTGTGATCAAAAAATAATCTTTGGTTGTGGGTGGGTCTCTGCAACTGCTCTGATCTTTTCCTGGTTAAAGCTTCTCTAATGGCTAATATGCTAGGGCCCTCTAGTAAAGTTTAACAGAATATTATTAGAAATCATTTTATTATTTCATTTTTTGCCAGTATCACTTTGTTCTATCATAGGTCTTTAGGCTACCTAGCATCTCATTGCTGGGTCAGCAGGTGTTGTCAGGAATATGTTCTCACTAGTGGTATGTTTTTTATGTTGGTTAATTCATTGGTTGGGCAGTCCACAATATGTGCGCCACTTTTACTTTGGAATATCTTGCTGGCAGGACAAATTTTAGGTTGATATTTTTTTGTGGCTACATGATGGGGTCCCATTCATTCTACTGGAGGTTTTGACATATTACAGAAAATGGCCAGTTCAGGATTTATATCCTCTGTTACTAACAATATTCACTATGGTCATCCTTGTAGATTCCAGGGGATTTCCACTGCTCTAGGTTCCTGCTTCAGTGCTACGAATCCCTCAGTTCTTGTCTTCTCTCCCAGGATGTTCTCCCTTTATCCATCTTTCCCTTCCTCATCCCTCCTTTTCTTATCCCCACCTGCTCCCAGGGAGCCTATGTAATTAATTTTGTTTCTTTTTCCAGGACGATCCATATATGACCCCTTGACCATTCCTTAACACTCAGCCTCTCTGAGGACTGTGCCCATATATTATTGGGTTCTGGATTTTTGCACACAACTGTATCAAGTTTACTAGCATATTTATTTTTATAAGTTTTCATTTTAGGGGTTGAGTCTCTCTTCTTACTACGTGTTTGTATTATTAAGAGATTGGATACATATGGGGCATCTTCTGACTTTTTGAAAACAGCGCTTTTTTTTTTTTTTTTTTTTTTTTTTTTATATGTGGCTACAGCATAACTGTGGACATGAGCAGGGGCAGGTCTTCAGCAGGCAGCAACAATTAAGCCCTGGTGAGAAGTAATTTGTATAGGAGTTGAAAGCAACTATACAATTAAATTTCACTGAGAAATTTTATTTTGATTAGAGAAGTGATATTTATAGATGAAGCAGTGTGAACACAATACATTATAATCCTACATCATAAGAGATCATCTGTCATCATTTCCCAAGCTCCAGAAACCATATATTGTACAAGTAAGAAAACCAACTATCCATGTAAGGTAACCTTGACTGATGTCTGTTAACTCATCTCAGCTATTTCTAAATGAAACATAGAAAACACCCTAACAATAATCTCCAAGCCATGAATTTGCTATAGTCCCTTAACTCATAGACTAACCATCTCAAATCTGTTAAAAAATTTAAAGAAGGACTGGGTCTTAGCCTTGTATTCCTGAATGTGATATACGGGCACAATGCCTGTGAGAGTATCAATATTCATCTCACTTTTATATCAATAAAGAAGCTCATACCAATGAAAATCTTAAAGTTTGTAATCAAAGTAAATTGGTACCATTTAAGAAATTATATCTTCATCTTGATAATAATTGTGCAGATTTCTACCAATAGTGTTGGGGGCCGACTTTTAGCAGAAAGCGGCTATCAGCTTTGCAGCCATCTTGAGCCATATACCCTGACATGAGATTTAAATTACAATAGCCTACAACAGCTGAGAACACTCCGATAATCTTGGTTTAGATACCTTGAGATTAAAGGTGTGTGAGATTAAAGGTGTGTGACTTAATAGTATACTTAGAAGTATAGAGATCAGAGTTAGAGACAAGACCTAAGGGCATGATTAAAGGTGTCAACTTAGAGGCGTGGCTTAGAAGTGAGACATATAAAAGGCAGAGACAGAACAGATCAGAATTGAGACGATAGAAGACAGAACCAGAGATCAGAGAATATAGACGGAGATCAGAGACTATAGAGGGATCATCAGAGACGAATCTCAGACATTAGGTAGAATCTGCCGTCACCCTCGCTCTTGCTGAAACCTCAACCCACAGACCTGAGCAGCAGCTTGGGCTGGGATACAGTGGCCACCCAAACGTGGGTCGGCCCGGGCCTCAACATTTTGCTCAGGCCGAGACATTTTTTGGCCACCCCAATGTGGGACTAGTGCGGTCTCCAACATTATTTTGGTGCCCGAACGTGGGGCAGCAAGAACGAGAGACCCAGTGACGGACTTTACTGGAAGAAGGATCTGTCGATTGTCCCAGGAATCTGCCTCATTGAGAAAGGTAAGGAAATGGGACACGAAATTAGTCAGCCTGAATCCAACTCTCTGTTTTGGTTTGCTTCAAGAAAGGTAATGAAAATGGGACAAGAAATTAGTCACCCTGAATTCAACTCTCTGTTTTGTTTTTGTTATTTGCTGCTCACATGTGTTAATTTTCTGCTTTTGTTCTTGAATGCTGTCTTTTTTGTTCAAAATAAAAGGAAGCGTAAGTTAGAATCCAAAATACAACCAAAGGTTGATGACAATTTGTCAGAGCCAGATTGTGCTGACCAAGAGGAAGAGAAAGTCAAATTTTATGATGCTGAAATGCCCCCTCCCTATGCACCTCCACCTCCAAGTGCTCCCCCAATGGAGATGGTGGTTATAGATCCCATAAGGGAGTTACAGGAAAAAATATCTGTTCTTAAACAACAAATAGAGCTAGAAAAAGAGTATCAGGACTTAATTAATCAGCTACAAAAATTAAAGACAGGAAAGATGTCTCAAGAGGTAAACTGTGAAAATCCCCTGGCTCCTTGCATTCCTCAACCAGGAATCCAAAGGCAGTCCCTATCACCTAGCTTAAGATTATCCACAGATCAGCCAGAGGAGGGAAAGGCTGAGGCTTTCCCTGTATCCGAGACTAGAGACAATCAAGGAGTTGCTTGGAGACATCACACAGGATTTAATTTTCAAATTATTAAGGAATTAAAAAATGCAGTATCTCAATACGGTGCCACTGCTCCTTTTACTCTTGCAATTTTAGACTCTGCCACAGAGGAGTTGCTAACTCCTAGTGATTGGAATACATTAGCGAGAGCAGTTCTTACTGGTGGAGACTATTTAATTTGGAAATCAGAGTATCATGAGAATTGCAAAGAAACAGCTAAAAGAAATATTCAGGCAGGTAATAGTTGGTCCTTTGATGCCTTAGTAGGAGAAGGGCAATTTGCTTCTAGTGATAACCAGATGCAATATGATCCAGGTTTATTTGCTCAAATTCAAAATGCAGCCATGAAGGCTTGGCGTAAACTTCCGGTAAAGGGAGACCCTGGTGCATCTTTAACAACAGTCAGGCAAGGGCCTGATGAGCGATTTTCTGACTTTGTTCATAGATTAATGACAACAGCAGGAAGGATTTTTGGTAATGCAGAGGCAGGTGTAGATTATGTGAAACAACTTGCATATGAAAATGCTAATCCTGCCTGCCAAGCGGCCATTAGACCTTACAGGAAAAGACAGACCTTACGGGGTATATCAGACTTTGTTCTGACATAGGTCCCTCTTACCAACAGGGCTTAGCTATGGCGGCTGCTATGCAAGGAAAATCAGTAAGAGATTTTTTGGCAAGTAAAGACAGAAAGGCATGTTTTAAATGTGGTAAGCCTGGACACTTTGCAAGAGATTGCAAAGTAGAAAATGAGTTAAGCCAGAGACAGCCCAGAAAACAGCCCGGGCTCTGCCCAATTTGCAAACGTGGAAGGCATTGGGCTACTGATTGTAGATCTGAACAAGATGCACAAGGATTACACCCTTTCCCATAATCAGGGAAACGGGAACAGGGGCCAGCTCCAGGCCCCGAACCGACGCAAGCCAAAACGGGCTTATGGAGCAGTCAGTGTCCTACCAGCAAACACCAATCCCTTTCTGAACTTAGTCGAGCAACACCAGGAAGCGCAGGACTAGACCTCAGTTCTGCCACCCACACAGTATTAACCCCAGAAATGGGACCTCAGGCCTTACCCACTGGAGTGTTTGGACCACTCTATCCAAATGTGTTTGGCCTGATAGTGGGAAGAAGCAGTGCTACTATGCAGGGACTACAAATTTTTCCTGGAGTTATAGATAATGATTATCAGGGTGAGATTAAAGTAATGGCACAAGCAATTCAGAACATAGTCACCATTCCTACAGGAAAGAGGATAGCTCAACTATTGTTACTTCCATTGTACCCTACTAATCACAAATATAAGAATCCTAAAAGAGGGGATCTGTGAGGATCCGCATTCGCCATTAAAAGATAGCGGCGGCTTCTGCTTTCTGGTTCTTCACGGAAGCTTTACTTGAGAATGCACCTGCGCATGGCGCGAAACCCGAGTATGACAATTGGATGAAAGATATGAGCCAATGAGGGATCTGCACATCTCACAAAGCTCTATTTAAGCAGCGGGCTTTCTGAGCTCGGCATCCTTCCCTCCATCTCACCATCTTGAAGAGCTATTCAATAAATGCTGTCAGAAGAATCCTGAGTGTGGCGTTCTCCTTATCAGCGAGGCTGTGCGCTACATTTGGTACCGAAACCCGGGCGGAGCCGAACGTCTCTGAGTTTTGACCAGTCACGAAGGACCCTGTTGGCTCGCAGAGGATTCAGAACTGGCGGCGTGGTGGAGAGTCTAGACGCTTTTCTGCAAGGTATGGTGGATCTTGTTTGGCTTAACAACAAGATAGCCTATCAGAAGCAGAAAAGGGAGAGAGCGCTAATAAAATAGAAAAGAAAACTAGGATAGAGAAGAAAACTAAGAAGGAAAGGCTAATTTGGACAGAGTCTCAACGTTAGAGCTCCAGTAGGAAGGACAGTGAAGGACACCACGGGAATTGGAAGCGGTCATCCTCACTCCTGCGCTGCAGAACTAGTCGACTGATGGAGCTGGCTGAATTCGGAAGTGAAACAAAGGTGATTGCATAGTAGCAAAAACGGGGCAAGAAATAAGTAAATAGAAACAGATGAAAAAGGATTTAAAGATGCAAGGAGTAAATTGCAGGCTGCTCTGAGTCAAGAGAGCCAAACAGATAGATAAAGGTTATAATAACGAAAATGGGGCAAGAAATAAGTGAGTAAAAACAGATGAAAAAGGCTTTAAAGACGCGAGGAATAAATAGAAGGCTGCTCTAGACAGAGAGCTAAGCAGAATGATAATGTTAATTGATTTAACTTTCAAAATGGGTGTGATTCTGAGTTATATAATTATATTTTTCTGGATAAAAACTCAATGTAAAGGTTTTTCTGGTTACTGGCTTAAGGAAAGGCTAATTTGGAAAAAAAAAGGGTTTTCTATGAGTTTTCTGATGAGGTCATTAAGGTAGTAGTTATGTCTTCCAGAATTATATGGATCAGACATGACAGAGGTAGGCCTCCAGAACACTAGATTTCAGAGAATCAAAATAATTATCTTGATACTAAACCTTGTTTTGAGATTTGTATATTGCAGAATACACAGCTTTGGAGAACGAATCTTATCACCTGCATGTTCACTGATGCCCTGGACTTCCAGCTGGATGCAGTTAAGACAGACTTCAGATGCTTATCAATTTACCCTTCCCCTCATTCCTCTTCTAAAAGTCAACACCCATGTTCAGCTTGAAGAAGTTAATGAAGAGTCGGTGCCCCAATTCCCTGGACTTGGGGATTGAGGTGGTTAATATTAGGCTGTCTTTATCTGTATAATTGTTACTAAGCTGATGCAAAATTCAAGGATTTCATTGGTATAAATTTGTGGGTACAAGGCTTAGACCTTTCACTTCTCCAACAGGGGAAGTTGTGTGTTGCCTTAAAGAGTGTTGCTTTTATATCAACAGTTTAGATATTAAGTCTTTTGTCTCTCAGGTTCATGCTGTTCAACAAACTGATGGCTTTGGTACGGCAACAGATAAAAGTGGCTAGATCAACTTTGCAGCCATCTGGAACCATATACCCTCATGAAAGACTTGGTTGTCAAAAGCCTATAACAGCTGAAGCACACTCTGAGCTCGGCGTCCTTCTCACCATCCATCTCACCATCTTGAAGAGCTATTCAATAAATGCTGTCAGAAGAATCCTGAGTGTGGCGTTCTCCTTATCGGCGAGGCTGTGGGCTACAGGGATCAAGGTTTTGGTTCCTCTGATGCATACTGGGTACAGCCTATAGTTAAACAAAAACCTATGATGACAATTTGGCTAGATGGAAAGGCATTTCAAGGCTTGGTTGACACAGGAGCTGATGTGACTATCCTAAAACAAAGTGATTGGCCTGCTACCTGGCCTCTGACCCCAACCTTAACCAATTTAAGGGGTATTGACCAAAGTCAAAATCCACTACAAAGCTCTAAGGTGCTAACATGGAAAGATAAAGAAGGAAATACAGGAAATATACAACCCTATGTCATCTCAGGCCTTCCCGTTAATCTTTGGGGCAGAGATCTGTTATCCCAGTTGGGATTGATTATGTGCAGCCCTAATGAAGTAATCACGGCTCAAATGATAAACCCTGGATTTTCCCCCAGGGAAAGGATTAGGAAAAAGTGAAGAAGAGATTATCTAACTTGGATCAAGCCAGGCAGTGGTGGCGCAAACCTTTAATCCCAGAGGCAGAAGCAGGCAGATCTCTGAGTTCAAGGCCAACCTGGTCTACAGAGTGAGTTCCAGGTTAGCCAGGGCTACCAGTCCCTCTCTCTAAAGGAAATACCAAGGCAGAACTAGCTACTCGTATAGATGCAGTGACTTTATCAAATCAGAAATCTAATTTGGATCAGGCCATAAAGGCTCATGAGTTACATCACTTTAATTCTAAAACTTTAAAAGGTATGTTTAAAATTACCAGAGAACAAGCTAGACAAATTGTCAAACAATGTCAATCATGTGTTAAACTTTTACCAGTTCCTCATTTGGGTGTAAATCCAAAGGGACTGATACCAAACAGTATCTGGCAAATGGATGTTACTCATTATAATGAATTTGGCAAGCAAAAATATATACATGTATGTGTAGACACATACAGTGGTTTCATTTATGCAACATTACAAACTGGAGAAGCAAGCAAGCAAGCATGTGATCGCTCATATGCTTGCTACAATCGCTGTATTGGGTGTGCCTAAACAAATAAAAACTGACAATGACCCAGGTTATACAAGCTCCAGTTTCCACCAATTTTGTGAGAAATTGGGAATACTACATAAAACGGGTATTCCATATAATCCACAGGGTCAAGGTGGAACAAATTCATTGTTTTTAATAGCTGAGTAATACTCCATTGTGTAGATGTACCACAATGTTTGTATCCATTCCTCTGTTGAGGGACATCTTGTTTTTTTTTCCAGCTTCTGGCTATTATAAATAAGGCTGTTATGAACATAGTGGAGCATATGTCCTCATTATATGTTGGATCATCTTCTGGATATATGCCCAGAAGTGGTATAGCTGTATCCTCAGGTCCAGTTTTCTGAGGAAACACCAGACTGATTTCCAGATTGGTTGTACCAGTTTGCAATCACACTAACAGTGGAAGAGTGTTCCTTTCTCTGCCTCCTTGCCAGCATCTACTATCACCTGAGTTTTTGATCTTAGCCATTCTGATTGGTGTGAGGTGGTATCTCAGGGTTGTTTTGATTTGCATTTCCCTGATGACTAAGGATGTTGAGCATTTCTTAAGGTGCTTCTCAGCCATTTGAGTTTCCTCAGTTGAGAATTCTTTGTTTAGCTCTGTACCGCATTTTTTAAAAGGGTTATATGTTTGTCTAGAGTATAATTTCTTGAGTTCTTTGTATATCTTGGATATTAGCCCTCTATCGGATGTAAGATTGGTTAAGATTTTTTCCCAATCTGTTGGTTGCCATTTTGTCTTATTGACAATGCCCTTTGCCTTACAGAAGCTTTGCAATTTTATGAGGTCCCATTTGTCAATTCTTGATCTTAGAGCATAAGCCATTGGTGTTCTGTTCAGGAACTTTTCCCCTGTGCCTAGGTATTCGAGGGTCTTCCCCACCTTCTCTTCTATTAGTTCCAGTATATCTGGTTTTATGTGAAGGTCCTTTATCCACTTGGACTTGACTTTGTACAAGGAGATATGAATGGATTGATTTGCATCCTTCTACAAGTTGACCTCCAGTTGAACCAGCACCATTTGCTGAAAATGCTGTCCTTTTTCCACTGGATGGTTTTAGCTCCTTTGTCAAAGATCAAGTGACTATAGGTATGTGGGCTCATTTCTGGGTCTTCGATTCTATTGCGTTGATCTTCCTGCATGTCTCCGTACAAATACCATGCAGTTTTTGTTACTATTGCCCTGTAGTATAGTTTGAGGTCAGGGATGGTGATTCCCCCAGAAGTTCTTTTGTTGTTGAGAATATTTCTAGCCATCCTGGGTTTTTGTTTTTCCAAATATATTTGCAAATTGCTCTTTCTATCTCTATGAAGAATTGATTTGGAATTTTGATGGGGATTGCATTGAATCTACAGATTGCTTTTGGCAAGATGGCCATTTTTACTAAATTAATCCTGCCAATCCAGGAGCATACGAGATCTTTCCATCTTCTAAGATCTTTTTCTATTTTTTTCTTCAGAGACATGAAGTTCTTGTCATACAGATCTTTCACTTGCTTGGTTAAATTCACTCCAAGGTATTTTATATTATTTGTAAGTATTGTAAAGGGTGTCATTTCCCTAATTTCTTTCTCAGCCTGTTTATCTTTTGAGTATAGGAAGGCTACTGATTTGTTTGAGTTGATTTTATATCCAGTCACTTTACTCAAGTTGTTTATCAGGTTTAGGAGTTCTCTGGTGGAAATTTTAGCATCACTTAAGTATACTATCATATCATCTGCAAATAGTAAAATTTTGACTTCTTCCTTTCCTATTAGTATCCCTTTGACTTCTTTTTGTTGTCTAATCACCCCAGCTAGGACTTCCAGAATTATATTGAATAGGTAGGGTGAGAGTGGTTGGCCTTGTCTAGTCTCTGATCTTAGTGGGATTACTTCAAGTTTCTCTCCATTTACTTTGATGTTGGCTACTAATTTGCTGTATATTGTTTTTACTATGTTTAAGTATTGGCCTTGAATTCATAATTTTTCTAAGACTTTTAACATGAAGGGATGTTGAATTTTGTCAAATGCTTTCTCAGCATCTAGTGAGATGATCATGTGGTTTTTTTCTTTGAGTTTATTTATGTAGCGGATTACATTGATGGATTTCTGAATATTGAACCATCCCTGCATTCCTGGGATAAAGCCTACTTGATCATGATAGATAATTGCTTTGATGTGTTCTTGGTTTTGGTTTATGAGAATTTTATTTAGTTATTTTGCATCAATATTCATAATAGAGATTGGTCTGTAGTTCTCTTTCTTTGTTGGGTCTTTGTGAGGCTTAGGTATGAGCATAATTGTAGCTTCATGGAATGAATTGGGTATTGTTCCTTCTATTTCTATTCTGTGAAATAGTTTGAAGATAATTGGTATTAGGTCTTCCTTGAAGGTCTGATAGAATTCTGCACTAAAACCGTCTGACCCCAGACTTTTTTGGTGGGGAGTTTTTTAATAACTTTTTCTATTTCTTTAGGGGTTATGTGACTGTTTAGATTGTTTATCTGCTCCTAGTTTAACTTTGGTACCTGGTATCTATCTAGAAAATTGTCCATTTCATCCTGATTTTCCAGTTTTGTTGAGTATAGGCCTTTGTAGTAGGATCTGACAATTTTCTTTAATTTCCTCTGTTTCTGTTGTTATGTCTCCCTTTTCAGTTCTGATTTTATTAATTTGAGTACTGTCTCTGCACCCTCTGCTTAGTCTGGCTAAGGGTTTGTCTATCTTGTTGATTTTCTCAAAGAACCAGCTCCTGGTTTTGTTGATATTTTGTATAGTTCTTTCTGTTTCAACTTGGTTGATTTCAGCCTTGAGTTTGATTATTTCCTGCCATCTACTCCTCTTGGGTATATTAGCTTTGACCATTTTTTTTCTGAAGGACTTCTTACATTTTATCTTCTGCTGATATACTGTGTGGTATTGGCTGATATTTATTTCTGTAATGATATGAATTTTATGAGTTAAATTTGAGATAGGGTTTCATGGAGCCCTGGTTGGTTTTTAAACTTACTATGCAAGGGTAGAAAATCTTCAAAATTTTTCTTTTCCTTATAGTTATCTCATATAATAATGTTGACTACAGAGTCTCCTTCTTCCCTCATCCACTTGTCCCTACCTCCTTTTTCCACATGATCAACACCTCCTCTGTTTTCCTTTAGTAAAAAGCAGGCAATAAAGTGATATCAAGAGAAAAAGCACAACAGTATCCAATAAATCTAAGCATAAACACTGATATCAAGGCTAGACTAGGTAATTCAGTAGGAGGGAAAGGGTCCAATGAGGAGGGAAATAAATCAGTAGCACAACAAACTCATATTTGGTCCACAAATATAAGTTGGAGAGAGCATACTTAGAATCTCATGAGTGCTTTGAAACCTCAAAGCCTGCCCCCAGTAACACCTCCTCCAACAAGGCCACATCTCCTAGCCTTTCAAAAAAAGTTGCACAAACTAGAAATTAAGTATAAAAATATAAGACACTATGGGGATGTAGTGCTTTGAATGAGAATAGTTTCCATAGGCTCATATGCTTGAATATTTGGTTCCCAGTTAGCAGACTGCTTAGGAAGAATTAGTAACTGTGGCCTTTGTGGAGAAGGTATGTCACTGGGGATTGGCTTTGAGATTTCAATGGTTCATACCAGGCCCAGACTCTCTCTATGTATATATCTTCTACTTGCAGATCAGAAGATAAGCTCACAGTTACTCTGGGACTACAGCCCTGCTGCCATGTTTCCCACCTTGATGATAATGGACTAACCCTCTAGAATTCTAAGCCATCCCATTAAATGCTTTCTTTTATACAAAAAAAGAATGATCTAGACACTGACCTATGAGAACAGCCAGATATCATTAGAAATTACTTCACTGAGTTTTTTCCTTTTCTTTTCTTTCTTTCTCTTCTTTCTTTCTTTCTTTCTTTCTTTCTTTCTTTCTTTCTTTCTTCTTTTTTCTTTCTCTTGCCCATTCTCTTGGATTCCATCTTAGACCTCTGAGTCACTGAGTCACCCAGTTCTGGTTCTTTGTCATCTAGACAGTGTCAGCTATTTGCTCTTTCTAGTGGTTTGGGTCTTAATTTAGGGCAGAAGTTAGTGGGTCACATCCACAAAATGAACTAGAACTGCCCTGGAGCATCTTATCAGCAGCATTGCTTGAAGGTTGAAGGTGTTCTGCCTTGGCTTAGTGTCCCAGTCCTATCAATTGGAGACTAGACTGATTACATAAAATGTTCAGTTATGAGTACATATGCTCCTATCATTCGAGAACTCACCAGGGTAACCCTCAAAGGTGCTACTGGGTATCCACATTGCCTTCTAAACCATGAGCTATTCCAGTAGTCTTTCCTATACTCTCTTCCTCTGCCCCTCACCTCTGAACCAATCCTTTCTGTTCTCATCCCTATTTGTCCCCTGTATGTGGAAATCTTTTTAATCCTCTTGTCTTTACTTCTCCAGTGCTTGAATGACACCATTTGTCTTTCTTTGTAATGCTGGGCTTGGACCTTGTGTTTCATGTATAGGCTAGCCAACGGTTACATGACCAGGCTGTGGCATTCTTATTCTTAGCCTGTTTCTCCACATGTATTAAGTTTCCAGTTCACATATTACTGGGCAATATGAGAACACTTTCAGCAAGTGAGGGTCAGGAAAGCAAAATGAAACAGTAACAGCAGTAGCAACAAATAATAAAGACCTCCGGAGCCCAACTCCCCTCAGACACTGCTGCACATGGTCCTTGATGGCAGCATGCACATCATACTGTCAAGGAAAGTTATTTTAATTCTTATTAGTTTCTCAAAAGACGGAATAGATTCCTTAGTCAAAGATTCTACTTTGGTGGGAACTGTAGATGTGTGGTATTGATCAAGAGAACATGGAAGATCTTCAGGTTAGAAATCATGTAGATAGAAGAACCAAAGGAGAGATCCAGGCTGGGTTGCTCACATAATTTGAAAGACCTTTGGTGTGGCAGTACTGAGGAAAACATCTCAATCCATTGTTTCCTGGTTCTCAAAAAGGGAGCATGTGAGTTTGCCAAATGTCCCGGAACACAAGTCCTTCCCAGGTTGTTTCCACTCTTAAGGATGAGTGAAGTATTTAATGTATCATGAAATAAAAATATGAACTAAGAACTCATTGTAGGTAAACCATAATAATAGAATCTAGAAGAATAAAAGCCCTCTGTCTATTGACTTCTGAATTAATTTCAAATACAATATGTCTTTATGGTGTTATTAATTTGTACTCTTCATACCCATAGTTTTTTCTGTATTAGTTCATGGCTCCCCGAAACAAACAAAACAACCATAAAAAAGTAAAACAACAAGAAAAATGAAGGGAGAAACCACTGAATGCCACAGATTATTTGAAAAAAAAAAAAAAAACAGAGTTTCCTTTTCACAAGTGTGTAGGCCCCAATGTTAGGATTACTTACTCAGAAAATTCTGATTTTTCACAGGTGTCTGTGATTAAAGTCTAGAATTGTTTTTCTTGATATTTTTATCTATGCATATGCTTCCCTATTCTCTCTGTGTTCAAATGTCTGTGTCCTACAAAGACCATTCAGATTAGGTTATGGCTCCCCAAAAATCTTGAATTTTATTACATTCACTAAACTCTGCTACCAAACATAGTAAAGATTTCGGTTTGGTCCATATCATTCCAATTTTTCCATCTCGTCTCCCTTAATCACAACTATTTTTAGCCAGTTATAAAACTCATTTTAATGTTATTTAAAGCTATATATCACAGGTATGGTCTCCTTGCAAGAACATTTGATATTAGCTTCAAAATATAGCCCAGGTTAGATCACCAGTACCTTCTGTGCTTTCTGTCCTTTTCCAGAAAGAAATTTTCTCACCCTCAGGAGGCTTGTTCTCATTCCTCCTTTCACTTACTTCTCTTATTTGATCCTCTGACAAGAGCCAGAGGAACAAAATTAGTCCAAGTCTGGTTCTCGATGAAACTAAGAATTCAATTGTACTGGATGCAAGTTGCAAACTTCAAACTTAAGTTTTGCAGAGGACCACACATAACACAGTTTTGGGAGAATTTGCACTTCACATATATTGAAAATATAGATTCTACTCCATATGTCAAACCATTGCTCCCCTTTGTGGTTGGAAACTGAAGTGAGGTTTACTGGGTGAGCAGTGATAGGGCAACGTAGTCTTTTCAGGCAATGAGTAAATTGCACCAGGCCCTACTGCCCAGGAAGCATTTTTTTAAAAAAATGGATTGACTAAGTATTTTGGAGATGTCAGTAAATACTTCTGTCTCAATTTAATTGCCATGTTAGGGCATAAAATGCATAAGATGGATATAAATGTTCACGACCATTTTTGAATATATTGTGACCAGCCTGGACCACATAAGAGCTTGTCTCAGGAACAAAAGAAAGCAAGAAATCAAGGAAAAATCAAACAATTAAATAGGAAACATTAATAAAAACATAAACATATGGACTTCTCAAATAAATATGAACTGCATAAATAAATAAATAATTACAATAAGTATTACAAAATTAAAGATGAACAAAATGTTTATAATTTTCAATGTTAAACAGATACCTTCCTATTCTTCATCTCCCTCTCCCTTCTTAAGACCTTTGCTTCTCAACTGTTTTGTAATCTGATTTCTTTGGGTCCATTGAGATCATTGGCAATATTTTTCTTTGATGATACATTATCATCTCCACTCATTACTGGCACTGAAAAAGATCAGGAACAAGATCTTTGTGTTGCAGGGCACATAGCCAAGATGAAGGCTGTCTTCCACCAAGACTTCTGGTTCCAGTAATGCACAGTATAAGACACCCAACCTGTGTCTTCCCGTTGCTGTGTCTTTGCAATTTTCCCACTTGAAGTTCTCCATGGAGTGCTGAATGATAGAGGTGTCTGCTTTTACTGACTCATTTGGATTATCTGAGAACTTTATGAACAGGCAACAGCTAGCTATGCGTAATAAAACAAAAGGGGGGGAGTAAGAACCAGCACTGCACAGAGAATACCTTGTGTTCAAACTTCAGAATGCAAATAAGTTTTAAATGATAAAATTACCAATTGCATTAGAAAGCTAAATACAGGGATTATTCAAGAATAAGTGGGATATATGGGGAAAATTAAATTAATTCAATAGAAAAAAACCAACACTGTATATACAAAACCAAAGTAGAAAAAAAAATGAGGATTTGGCAGAAAATCCTCTGTATTAAAAACAAATCAGAAATTTTCACAGAAGTGACCTATCAAATAATCCATAAACATAAACACAATTTCTTTTCAGGGGCTGTGTAGAACATCCTAAGTGTATGTTTAATTGTCACATATAGTGAAACTGAGTAAAAATACTTCTTATAAGGAAGAACTCCCAAAGTCAGCTTCATGAAAATTACTGGAGAAGGCAGGAATCAAGACTCACAGCATGAAACACATGTAAATTCACAACACAGTCTAAATACCTCTGGAGTATTTTGGCTGAATTTATTCTACCAATGTATAGTATCTTGGTAAGAATGGGAAGGTTTTAGAGTGTGTAGTTTTTATTAGCAAGACATCTCTGCCTTGAAGAAAAGTTTTGAGACTGGGAAAGGCTTTGTGTGCCAGAGAACACAGCAGCCACTAGTAACAATGAAGTCTTCTACCACATTAGAGGCCAGGTCAGTGTAGGAATAACAGCCATACAGACAAACCAATCATTACATGTCTCAGAAAAAAAGAGAACACACATTATGATTGATGGAGATCTGGCTATAGTAATCATCAGATATACACACATGTTTACAAATTGAAGTGAAAATTCATTGTGCATTTTGTGGATGCATCATCTTTAAATTAAAAGTCTTAAGGCCTAAAAGAAATGGTAGAATAAGAAGTGGGACATCCGGAAAGCAGAAAGAATTCTGTGATAGAGCAAGTCACTGGAAGATTCACTTGGGAAGATGTGATGAGACAAATGGGTGATAATTGTACACTCTTAACCAGCCATTTGTAGGTTGTAGGTTGTTGGTTGTAGATTAGAATAAGTGAGTTAAATTAAGCCATTATGTTGTTGGACAATCTATTTTTTATGGCCAATGTATTTGTAAATGTCATTTAAGTCTGAGTTCTAATTCTGATAGCATCAGTCCTGAAGGAAGAACCAGACTTAACATCTACAAATGTCACCCAATTTAGGCATAAAATTTAAACTGATTTGAAAAATGTCCTGAGTACAAAGCACAAACCCTCCACAACTAAAAAATTAGCACAATAACTTCTTGGAGTGGGTAATGGACAAAGGATCTTGTCTAACCAAACATAATAGGACTCATGAGCTTGATATAATTGGAAGACATGAGGCCCAGATGGCAGTCCATGATTGTGCATAGATTGTGCTGCTGAGTGACCCTTTGGCTCTCAGAGCATAGTACAATCAGGGTAAGATCCTCTGAAGATAGATACAGCCACTTAAAAATTCCAGCCTAAAATTCAATATGACACATTTTGACTTTAAAGGTACTATGTAGGTTTTTTGCTTAATAATCATTAGGAATGCCTATAACCAATTAAAAAGTAAATATACAACAATCTTAAATTTATGTAAAGAAAAATGGGAATATATGTCTGTCAGATATACTGGGCCAAAATACTAGTGAAAATTCTGGAAAATTCTTTAGGAAGCCAACTAGGTCTATCATTTCTGGTTGTTTGTTTTTCATTTATTTGTTAAAGTATTTTATTTATTTAAGTTCCAACATTCCAAATGTTGCCCCTTCCTGTTTTCCCTCCCAGAATTCTTCATCCCAGTCTTCCTCTTCTTTGCCTCTTAGAGGGTGCTCCCCTACACACACTCCCACATATCCATCCACCTTTACCTCAGCCCTTCCTGCATCCTCATTATATGGGGCCTCAAGTTTCTTTAGAATTAGATGCATCCTCTCCCACTGATTCCAGACAATGTAGTCTTCTATATATGTGCCTGGGGATCCTGGATCAGCCAATGTTGCTCTTTGATTGGTGGCTTAAACGTTCTGAACCTTGAGGGCCTCAGGTTAGCTGATTATGTTGTTCTTCATATGGGTTGTTATCCCCTTCAGCTTCTTCAGTCTTCTTCTAGATCTTCCATAGGGGTCCCTCAGCTCAGTCAAACGGTGTCCTGTAAGTAGCTATATCTGTTTCTGTCATCTGTTGGTAGGTTGTCTAAAGGCTTCACCCATTAATTCTTGAGAGCCTTTTCTGTCTCAGGTCTCTGGATCTTTCTCTAGTTTCTGCCTGCCCCCGCCCAACTCCTCACAGATGAATTTCCCATTCTTTTTTCTCATCCTCTGGTCTTTTCTCTGTCACCCCCCCATACATGATCCTGCCCCCATATCCTTTCCCTTCTCCTTCACATATCTATTCCTCCCTCTGTCTCCTGTGATTATTTTTTTCCCCTGTTCTAAGTGGGAATGAAGAATCCAAGTTAAGCCTTCCTTTTTTTGTAAACGTCATGTAGTCCGTGAGTTGTATGATGGATATTCTATACTTTTTGGTGAATATCCCCTTATCCATGAGTACATACTATGTATGTCGTTTGATTCTGCCTTACCTCACCCAGGATGGAATTTTCTAGTTCTATCCATTTGCCTGTAAATTTATGATGTCCTTTTTTTAATAGATGAAAAGTGTTTTGTGTAAATAAAGTATATTTTATATATCCATTCTTCTAGTGAGGTATGTTTTTGATTGGGAGTTGTTTACAGCTTCTGCCTATCACTAATAAGGCTTCTGTGAAATGAATATGAATCCTTGTGGTATAGTGAAATATAATTTGGGTACATGGCCAGGAGTTGGATAGCTGTGTCTTCAATATAAAGAGAAATTCCAATATTTTCCAAAGTGATTGTACCAGTTTGTAGTACTACGAGTTAAAAAGGATTCCTCTTTCTCTACATCCTTGCCAGTATGTGCTGTCACTTCTGTTTTTGATGTTAGACATTCTGATTGGTTTAAAGTTGAATCTCCATGTAGTTTTGTTTTGCTTTTTCTTGATGTCTAAGGATGTTGAACATTTCATTAAGTGTTTCTCATTCATTTAGGATTCCTCTGTCAAGAATTCTCTTTTTGGCTTTGTACTGCATTTTTAAAAGAAAATAATTTGGTGTTTTGTAGACTAACTTCTTGAGTTCTTTATATATTTTCAATATTAGCTATCAGTCAGATGTAGGATTAATGAAGAACTTTTCCCAACTGAAGGCACAGCAACCTCCTCAGAATACATTTCCAAATTTAACCTGTATAGAAGAAATGCAGACAAGGTGGATGAAGCAGAGACTCAGAGAATAGCTGACCAATATGCAGCCCAACTAGAACCCCAACCAATTGGCAAGCAACAGTTCCTAACATTATTAATGATACTCTGTTATGCTTGTGGACAGAGATGTGTTGTCTTTTGAAAGTCTGCATCCAAGAACTGACCCAGACAAAAATAAACATTCTCAGTCAAACAGTGAATGGAACTTGGGGACTATTAAATAAGACATGGAAGGATTATGGGCTCTTAAGGGGTAGGAACTCCATAGGAAGAATAATAGTTTCAACTAACATGGACCCTTGGGTCTATCAGAGTCTATTGCATCAATCAAAGAACATACAGGGACTTGATCTAGGTCTCCCCCTGACATAATTAACAGATCTACAGCTTGTTCTTTAATTGGAACATGTTTTCCAAAAGCTTACCTGCACATGAGATATATTCTTCTATTTGGGCTCCTTTGTATGGCCTCAATGAGATAGGAAGAACTGAACTTTGCAATGACTTGAACTGCCGGGGTAGAGGACAAGCATGGAGGCCTTCACTCACCAGAGGATAAGAGAAGGGGTTGTCATATGAAGAGGATTGTGGGAGGAGGTGACCAGGAGGGGGGCAGTGACTAGGTTATAAAGTGAATAAGTAAAAAGTAAATAAGTAAATTAAAAAGAAAGAGATATGATTTTTCAAGTCTCTATCTAGAACTCTTTCTAGTTTAAGAAAATCTGGGAAGATAAAAACATAATTCAGTTGCAAAACCTAAGCAATTCTCAATTTCCTGCTATTTACCAGCATGTTTTCTATGTGTCTAGCACCAGTTTGCAATTTCTGTTTCATTGTCTTGCATAAAAATAAGTATAGAAGGAGCTAAGATGGGAGGAGTAAGGAAAGGACAAGGAGGAATAAGGAGAGGAAGAGGAGAAAGAAGAGAAGCTAGGGGAGAGAGACCAGAGAGAGGGAAATGTAGGAGTGGACATGCACCAGTCTCTAGCAGTCAAAGGTAGTTGGTATACCTAGGTTGGGTATTGGGTTATACCTCTAATTGTATGAGCATATTGGTATTGACCATTACCAAACATATAAAGCCTTTGATTAATCATTATGCATTAGAGTCTCATTTTTTTTACCAGGCCCACATGGATGCAGGATGGTCTGGGCAATGCCAGGCTTATAGAGACAATGTGGAAGATTGGCAGAGCCATCTCACATGCTGGCTTCTCATGGATGGCAGGGCTTATGACTCTGATCACCTGAGTGGGTAGCCAAGAGGAACAGAGAAGGTATCATTACCTCTGCACCTGGTCGCAGGCCTAGGCTAGTCATGAACATGGCAGCTGATTAAGAAAAGCCATATTGAATGCAGTCATTTATAATATCAATGGACTCAATTCTCCAATAAAAAATAATAAACTATCAGACTGGATATATAAACACAACCCAGAATTTTGCTGCATTCAGGAAATGCACCTCTGTGACAAAGACAAACACTACCTCAGAGTAAAAGGATGGAAAACAATCTTCCAAGCAAATGGTCCCAAGAAACAAGCTGTAGTAGCAATTCTTATATCAAATAAAATTGATTTTCAACCAAAAGTAATCAAAAATGATAAGAAAAACACTTCATATTCATCAAAAGAAAAATGAACCAAGATGAACTCTCAATTCTGAACATCTATGCCCCAAATGCAAGGGCTCCCACATACATAGAAGAAATTTTACTAAAGCTTAAAGCATACATTGCACCTCACATGATAAAAGTGGGAGATTTCAATACCCCACTCTCAGCAATGGACAGATCATGGAAACAAAAACTAAACCAAAAACAATGAAACTAACAGAAGTTATGAACCAAATGGATTTAACTGATATCTATAGAACATTTCATCCTAAAACAAAAGAATATACCTTTTTCTCAGCACTTCATGGTACCTTCTCCAAAATAGACCATATAATTGGTCACAAAACAGGCCTCAACAGATACAAAAAGATTGAAATAATCCCTTGTACCTATCAAACCACCATGGACTAAGGCTGGTCTTTAATAATGACAAAAACAGTGGAAAGCCCACATACAAGTGGAAATTGAACAATGCTCTATTCAATGATGACTTGATCAAGGAAGAAGTAAAGAAAGAAATTAAGGACATTTTAGAATTTGATGACAATGAGGGCACTACATACCAAAACTTGTGGAACTCCATGAAAGCAGTATTAAGAGGAAAACTCATAGCTCTAAGTGCCTATAAAAATAAAATGGAAAGAGCATACACTAACAACTTGACAGCACACCTGAAAGATCTAGAACGAAAAGGAGCTAATATATCCAAGAATAGTAGACATCAGGAAATAATCAAACTCAGGGCTAAAATCAACCAAGTAGAAACAGAAAGAACTATACAAAATATCAACAAAACAAGGAACTGGTTCTTTCAGAAAATCAACAAGATAGAAAAACCATTAGCCAGACTAACCAAAGGGCACAGAGACAGTGATCAAATTAATAAAATCAGAACTGAAAAGAAAGACAAAACAACAGAAACTGAGAAGATTTAAAAATTTGTCACATCCTACTACAAAGGCCTATACTCAACAAAATTGGAAAATCTGGATGAAATTGACAATTTTCTATACAGATACCAAGTATCAAAATTAAATCAGGAGAAGATAAACCATCTAAACAGTCCTAGTACCCCCCAAAAATAGAAGCAGTCATTAAAAGTCTCCCCACCAAAAAAGTCTGGGGTCAGATGGTTTTAGTGCAGAATTCTATCAGACCTTCCAGGAAGACCTAATACCCATTCTCTTCAAATAATTCCACAAAATAGAAACAGAAGGAACAATACCCAATTCGTTCTATGAAGCTACAATTATACTCATACCTAAACCTCACAAAGACACTACAAAGAAAGAGAACTTCAGACCAATCTCTCTTATGAATATTGATGCAAATATATTCAATAAAATTCTCACAAACCGAATCCCAGAACACATCATAGCAATCATTTATCTTGATCAAGTAGGCTTTAGCCCAGGAATGCAGAGATGGTACAATATTCGGAAATCTATCAATGTAATCCACTGCATAAATAAACTCAAAGAAAAAAAAAAACATGATTATCTCACTAGATGCCGAGAAAACATTTGACAAAATACAACATCCATTCATGGTAAAAGTCGTGGAAAGATTAGGAATTAAAGGTCCATACCTAAACATAGTAAAAGCAATATACAGCAAACCAGTACCCAACATGTACCAAACTAAATGGAGAGAAACTGGAAGCAATCCCACTGAGATCAGGAACTAGACAAGGCTGCCCACTCTCACCCTACCTATTCAATATAGTACTGGAAGTCCTAGCCAGAGCAAGTAGACAACAAAAGGAAGTCAAAGGGATACAAATTGGAAAGGAAGCAATTAAAATTTCACAATTGGCAGATGATATGATAGTATACTTCAGTGACCCTAAAACTTCCACAAGAAAACTCCTAAACCTGATAAACAACTTCAGTAAAGTGGCTGGATATAAAATCAACTCAAACAAATCAGTAGCCTTCCTCTATTCATAGGGTAAACAGGCTGAGAAAGAAATTAGGGAAATGACATCCATCACAATAGTCATAAATAACATAAAATACCTTGGACCTTGGAGTGAATCTAACCAAGCAAGTAAAAGATCTGTATGACAAGAACTTCAAGTCTCTGAAGAAAGAAATAGAAAAAGATCTCAGAATATGGAAAGGCCTCCCATGCTCCTGAATTGATAGGATTAATTCAGTAAAAATGGCCATCTTGCCAAAAGCAATCTACAGATTCAATGCAATCCCCATCAAAATTACAAATCAGTTCTTCATAGAGATAGAAAGAGCAATTTGCAAATTCATTTGGAATAATAAAAAACCCAAGATAGCAAGAACTATTCTCAACAATAAAAGAACATCTGGGGGAATCATCTTGTTGACCTCAAACAGTACTACAGAGCAATAGTGATAAAAACTGTATGGCACTGGTACAGAGACAGGCAGGAAGATCAATGGAATAGAATTGAAGATCCAGAAATGAACCCACACACCTATGATCACTTGATCTTTGACAAAGGAGCTAAAACCATCCAATGGAAAAAGGACAGCATTTTCAGCAAATGGTGCTGGTTCAACTGGAGATCAGCATGCAGAAGGATGCAAATCAATCCATTCATATCTCCTTATACAAAGCTCAAGTCCAAGAGGATAAAGAACCTTCACATAAAACCAGATATACTGAAACTAATAGAAGAGAAGGTGGGGAAGACCCTCGAATACCTAGGCACAGGGGAAAAGTTCCTGAACAGAACACCAATGGCTTATGCTCTAAGATCAAGAATTGACAAATGGGACCTCATAAAATTGCAAAGCTCCTATAAGGCAAAGGACATTGTCAATAAGACAAAATGGCAACTAACAAATTGGGAAAAGATCATTACCAATCCTACATCTGATAGAGGGCTAATATCCAATATATACAAAGAACTCAAGAAATTAGACACCAGACAACCAAATAACCCTATTAGAAAATGGAGTACAGAGCTAAACAAAGAATTTTCAACTGAGAAAACTAGAATAGCCAAGAAGCACCTTAAGAAATGCATAACATCTTTAGTTATCAGGGAAATGCAAATCAAAACAACCCTGAGATACCACCTCACATCAGTAAAAATGGCTATGATCAAAAACTCAGGTGATAGTAGATGCTGGCAAGGATGTGGAGAAAGAACACTCCTCCATTGTTGGTGGGATTGCAAGCTGGTACAACCACTCTGGAAATCAGTCTGGCTGTTCCTCAGAAAATTGGACATAGCATTACCTAGGATCCAGCTATCCCACTCCTGGGCATATACCCAGAAGATGCTCCAACATATAATAAGGACATATGCTCCACTATGTTCATAGCAGCCTTATTTATAATAGCCAGAAGCTGGAAAGAACCCATATGTCCTTCAACCAAGGAATGGATACAAAAAAATGTGGTACATTTACACAATGGAGTATTATTCAACTATTAAAAATAATGAATTCGAGAAATTATTAGGTAAATGGATAGAACTAGAAATTATCATCCTTAGTGAGCTAACCCAGTCACAAAAACCACAAGTGGTATTTACATACTGATAAGCAGTTTTTAGACCAAAAGCTTGGAATAGCCAAGACTCAACTCACAGACCACATGAAGCTCATGAAGAAGAAAGACCAAGTGTGGATACCTCAGTCCTACTTAGAAGGAGTAACAAAAATACTCAAGGGAGCAAATATAGAAACAAAATGTGGGACAGAAACCAAAGGAGGGGCCATCTGGAGACCATTCCACATGGGTATCCATTCCATGTACAGTTACAAATGGTAGACTCTGATGTGGATGGCAGGAAGTGCATGCTGACAAGAGCCTGATATAGCTGTCTGCAAGAGGCTGACACATTCAGAGGCCAATGCTCACAGCTAACCACTGATCTTATCAATGGTTTCCCATGGAGAAGTTAGAGAAAGACTAAAGGAAAAGAAAGGGTTTGTGGCCCCATAAGGAGAGCAACAATACCAACCAACCAGAGCTCCCCAGGGTCCAAACCACCAGCCTGGGAGAACATAGGAAGGGACCCATGACTCCATCTGTACATCAAGGGGAGGATGGCCTTGTTAGACATAGGTGGGAGAGGAGTTTCTTGGTCCCATGAGTGATGAACCCCAAGTGTGGGGGAATTCGAGGGTGGGGAGGTGGGAGTGGGGGTTAGGTGGGGGCACATTCTCATAGAAGCATGAGGAAGAGGGGTGGGATAGGAGGTTCCTGTGTGGTAAAGGGATAAAATCTGAAATATAAATATAATATCCAATAAAATAAATTAAAAAAAATTAAATCAAACTTCAAAAAAAAAATCCAGATTGAATGCAGCCATTTATAAATTTCTCAAACAACAATAAGTGTGTAATACTTTCTTAATATTAACTAAAATATAGCTTAAAAGTCAATATTTAATTATCCAATTATTTCATAAATACTAAAGATATTATTTCAATCTTAGATTTATTGTTATGGATCTAAATCAATTACAATTAGACAACATTTCTTAATTGCTGAAGCCTTTAATTTTTCTCTCTTTACTTGTAATTAATGTATTTATAGAGATCAAAATCCTTCATCGTGAGTTCTGAAGAATTTCCTACACTTTGGTTATTGCTTATGTTGTCTTTTATTGATTGTTACAGATGATTTGCCTTTGACAGGAAACAGATATGATAGGTTGATATACTTTCAATTAATTTTAAAGTTATTTTGTTTACATTTTGATATTATATTTCTCCACCTCTTCTCCTCTCAGTCCCTACCTCTCATCTCTCCTCCATCTATCCTTCCACCTTATCTTTTTTACCAAGAAAGGGATGGGGTCCCATTGATATCAATCAAGTTTTACATCTTAAGCCTCAGTAAGACTGAATACATCTTCTCATGTTCAAGCTAAATGAGACAGTCCAGTTAGATGAATGAATCCAAAAGCAGGCCACACAGTCAGAGACAGGCCCTGCTCCTGCTTTTAGAAGTCCCACATGAAAACCAAGCTATACAACTGTTACATATGAACAGAAGACAGAGGTCTGTTCTATGTATGTCTCTACTAGGATGTCCAGGCTCTGTCTCTTTCCATGGGTCCAGTATAGGTGATTCTGTAGAATTTCATGTATCCATAAGACTTCCTTTTCTTTAAATTCTTCCTCTTCTTCTTCCATAGGCTTTCACAAGTTCCACCTAATATTTGCGGGTTCCTGAGCATGTTTTTTTTGTTGTTGTTGTTGTTGTTGTTTTGTTTTGTTTTTTTTTATCAATTATAGTGTAAAGCTTCTCTTATGACGGGCTAGACTCCTGTCTGCAAGTATAACAGATTATCATTATTAGTGTAAGGGTTGAGCTCCCACTCATGGAATGGGTTTCAAGCTTGTCCAGTCATTATTTGGCCATTGCCTCAATTTCTGCTCCACCTTTGTGCCTGTACATCTTGTAGGCATGGCAATTATGGGTCAAGGTTTTGGTAGCTGGCGTGGTGTCACAGTCCTTCCATTGGAAGTCTTGCCTGGTGGTAGGAGAAGCCTGTTTCAAGTTCCATATTCTCCATTGCAAGGAATCATAGCCAGGGTTACCCTCATATCTTCCTGGGAGTTACCTACAGAATGGGAAATGGTCTTCAACTCCACACCCAACAGAGGATTAAAATCTGACATGTATAATGAACTGAAGAAAGTAGAGACAAACAAACCAGTTGAAAATGGGATAGACATCTAAACAAAAATTCTTGACAAAGGAATATCTACTGGCTGAGAACCTTTTAAATAAATAAAATAAATTGTCCCCATCCTTAGTCATCAGTAAAAAATGAATAAAAACCAAGTTTCAGATTCCCTCTTATACCTGTCAGAATGACTAAGATCAAAACTCAGGTGACATCTCATTTTGGAAAGAATGTGGAGCAAGGAAACCACTCATTTACTGTTGGTGGGAATCTAAACTTGTGCAATGAATTGGGAATTTTGCTACCTCATGACCTATCTGTACCATTCCTGGGCCTAACAAACAGATACTTGACTATACCACATGGACTGTTAATCATTTATGTCAATAGCAACTTCATTTATAAGATCCTGAAATTGAAATAACCCAGACTGAAAATGGATAAGGAAAATGTTTAAATTTATGCAATGTTATTTTACTAAACTATTAAAAAGTATAATGTCAACTTTTCTGATTATATATTACTGAGCAAAGTGAGAGCACTGTGATTCAGCGAGGGAAGAAAGGAAATCTTCCAGAGCTCTTCTCTTCTCAGACACTGATGCACATAGCTCTGAAATGCAACATCCACATTTTAATATGTACTGGATTTCTGCATACAGTCCTGCCAAGAATCAGTTCTTCATATTGAATATAGGATTGTTCTGCAAGTTTTCTCTTTTGTGGACTTGTTTTTGAATTTTTGTATTTTTGTTAGTAAGGGACAATGCTAACCTCTTGAAAACCCAGTACTACAGGTAAAGATGGCCTCAGCATAATGGTGTGTAGCCATTCTCAGGCAGGGCCTTCTGCAGACAGCAGAGATTCAGATATTAGGAATAGTAATTTAAACTAGAATTTAAAAGAGCCTGTGCCATTATTTCAGTGTTTGAGAATTTCACTCTGAAATTTGATGCTGAACATAATAAAGGAGAAAATCCTGGTTGTACTAACACAATGCATTGTAGTATTTCAGCATTATGAATTATTTGTTATCATTTCTGAAGCTCCAATAACCTGCCATAGCATAATTTGGAGTCAGTAAAACAAGAGGACATTTTACCCCAACTATGCAAATAAACAGAAGAACCAAGGCAATCAGCTCCTGAGAACACTTCCAGACCTTATCAGGATGGGAGTCCCTCTCTCTCTTTCACATATATATACTCTCTCTCTCTCTTTCTTCCTCATTTTCTCCCAGCTTTCTTCCCTCTCTTCATCCCTGCATTACTCCTACTCTACCTTTGTAAATTTGGGTAAGAAAAGAATGTTTCTTCCAAAGAGAAGCATTTTCAGAAATGAATGCCTCTTTACATACAAAACTGTAACACTGCTACAAAACATGTTTCATTTGTTTTTTCATTTCCAGTTTCTTATTTTGACGACTACTTTTTTTGGTATTGGTTGGAGTAATTTATTTTCACCATGAAGATTACATTTTCTATGACCTTTGCATCTATATCTTTCACTATAAATTCTTGTTGCCTGCCATATATGACAGATATCATCCTGTCCGTAAACATGTTTAAGGCTTGTTTTGTTCAACAGTGAAATGATAATAAACACACCAAGATGAAGACAAGATTAAATGCTTTTTTTTTTTTTTTTTGAGGGCTGACATTTTATTAAGAATGTTGGTTCTAACCGATTTTCTTTTTTCCCCCTCTTTTATTGGATATAATATTTACATTTCAAATTTTATCCCCTTACCACATTTTTCCCACCACCCAGGAACCCCGTATCTCATCCCCCCTCCTCCTGCTTCTATGAGGGTGTTTACCCACCTACCTCTCAATCCCCCTCCCCACCCTCAGATTCCCCCCCCACACACACACACACAGTGTTCAGCCTTCATGGGACCAAGGATCTCCTCACCCACCTATGCCCAACAAGGCCATCCTCCCCTACATATACAGCTGGAGTCATGTGTCTCTCTATATGTGCTCCTAGGCTGGTGGTTTAGACCCTGGGGGGCTCTGGCTGGTTGGTATTGTTGCTCTCCTCATGGGGCCACCAACCCTTTCAGCTCTTTCAGTCTTCTCTTTAACTTCTCCATTGGAAACCCTTGATCTGATTAATGGTTAGCTGTGAGTATCTGCCTCTGGGTATGTCAGACTCTTGGGGCCCTCTAAGGAGACAGCTTTATCAGGCTGCTGTCAGCATGCACATTCTGTCATCCATATCAGCGTCTATTTTTGCTGACTGCACCTGGGATGAATACCCATGTGGAATGGTCTCCATACAACCTCTCCTTCGGTTTCTGTCCCACACTTTGTCTCCATATTTGCTCCCTTGGGTATTTTGTTACTCCTTCTAAGTAAGACCTAGGCATCCACACTTGTTCTTTCTTCTTCATGAGCTTCATGTGGTCTGTTAGTTGAATCTTTGTTGTTTCAAACTTTTGGGCTAATCTCCACTTATCAGTGAGTAAATAACATGTGTGTTCTTTTGTGATTGGGTTACCTCACTCAGGATGATATTTTCTACTTCCATCCATTTACCTAAGAATTTCTCAAATTCATTATTTTTAATAGCTGAGTAACATTCCATTGTGTAAATGTACCACATTTTTTGTATCCATTCCTCTGTTGAAGGGCATCTGGGTTCTTTCCACCTTCTGGCTATTATAAATAAGGCTGCTATGAACATAGTGGACCATATGTCTTTATTATTTGTTGGGGCATTTTCTGGGTATATGCCTAGGTGTGGTATAGCTGGGTCCTCAAGTAGTGCTATGTCCAATTTTCTGAGGAAGCGCCAGACTGACCTCCAGAGTGGTTGTACCAGCTTGCAAACCCACCAACAATGAAGGAGTGTTCCTCCTTCTTCACATCCTCACCAGCATTTACTATCACCTGAGTTTTTGATCTTAGCCATTCTGACTGGTTTGAGGTGGTATCTCAGTGTTGTTTTGATTTGCATTTCCCTGATGACTAAGGATGTTGAGCATTTCTTGAGGTGCTTCTCCACCATTCGAGTTTCCTCAGTTGAGAATTCTTTGTTTAGCTCTGTACCTCATTTTTAATGGGGTTATTTTGTTGTTTGGCGTCTAATTTCTTGAGTTCTTTGTATATATTTGATATTAGCCCTCTATCAGATGTAGGATTGGTAATGATCTTTTCCCAATCTGTTGGTTGCCGTTTTGTCTTGTTGACAGTGTCCTTTGCCTTACAGAAGCTTTGCAATTTGATGAGGTCCCATTTGTCGATTCTTGATCTTAGAGCATAAGCCATTGGTGTTCTGTTCAGGAACTTTTCCCCTGTGCCTAGGTATTTGAGGGTCTTCCCCACCTCCGCTTCTATTAGTTTCAGTGTATCTGGCTTTATGTGAAGGTCCTTTATCCACTTGGAGTTGAGCTTTGTACAAGGGGATAAGAATGGATTAATTTGCATCCTTCTGCATGTTGACCTCCAGTTGAGCCAGCACCACTTGTTGAAAATGCTGTCCTTTTTCCACTGGATGGATTTAACTTCCTTGTAAAAGATGAAGTGGCCGTAGGTGTGCGGGTTCATTTCTGGGTCTTCAATTCTATTCCATTGATCATCCTGTCTGTCTCTGTACCAATACCATGCAGTTTTTATCACTACTGCTCTGTAGTACACTTTGAGGTCCGGAATGGTGATTCCCCAGAAGTTCTTTTATTGTTGAGAATAGTTCTTGCTATCCTAGGTTTTTTGTTATTCCAAATGAATTTGTAAATTGCTCTTTCTATCTCTATGAAGAATTGATTTGGAATTTTGATGGGTATTGCATTGAATCTGTAGATTGCTTTTGGCAGGATAGCCATTTTTACTAAGTTAATCCTGCCAATCCAGGAACATGGGAGATCTTTCCATCTTCTGAGATCTTCTTCAATTTCTTTCTTCAGAGACTTGAAGTTCTTGTCATACAGATCTTTCACTTGCTTGGTTAGATTCACTCCAAGATATTTTATTTTATTTGTGGCTAATGTGAAGGGTGTCATTTCCCTAATTTCTTTCTCAGCCTGTTTATCCTTTGAATAGAGGAAGGCTCCTGATTTGTTTGAGTTGATTTTATATTCAGCCACATTGCTAAAGTTGTTTATCAGGTTTAGGAGTTCTCTGCTGGAAGTTTAAGGGTCACTTAAGTATACTATCATATCATCTGCAAATAGTGAAATTTTGACTTCTTCCTCCCCTAGCTGTATCCCTTTGACTTCCTTTTGTTGTCTAATTGGTCTAGCTAGGATTTCCAGTACTATATTGAATAGGTAAGGTGAGAGTGGGCAGCCTTGCCTAGTCCATGATCTTAGTGGGATTACTTCAAGTTTCTCTCCATTTAGTTTGATGTTGGCTACTGGCTTGCTGTATATTGCTTTTACTATGTTTAGGTATGGGCCTTGAATTCCTGATCTTTCCAAGACTTTTAACACGAAGGGATGTTGAATTTTGTCAAATGCTTTCTCATCATCTAGTGAGATGGCCATGTGGTTTTTTTCTTTGAGTTTATTTATGTATTGGATTACATTGATGGATTTCCGAATATTGAACCATCCCTGCATTCCTGGGATAAAGCCTACTTGATCTTGATGGATAATTGTTTTGATGTGTTGTTGGATTCAGTTTGCGAGAATTTTATTGAGTATTTTTGCATCAATGTTCATAAGAGAGATTGGTCTGTAGTTCTCTTTCTTTGTTGGGTCTTTCTGTGGTTTAGGTATGAGCATACTGGTAGCTTCATAGAATGAATTGGGTAGTGTTCCTTCTCTTTCTATTCGATGGGATAGCTTGAAGAGGATTGGTATTAGGTCTTCCTTGAATGTCTGAAAGTATTCTGCACTGAAACCATCTGGCCCCGGACTTTTTTTGGTGGGAAGATTTTTTTAATGACTGTGTCTATTTCTTTAGAAGTTATGTGACTGTTTAGATGGCTTATCTCCTCCTCGTTTAACTTTGGTACCTGGTATCTGTCTAGAAAATTGTCCATTTCATCCAGATTTTCCAATTTTGTTGAGTATAGGCCTTTGTAGTAGGATCTGATGATTTTTTTAATTTCCTCTGTTTCTGTTGTTATGTCTCCCTTTTCAGTTCTGATTTTATTAATTTGAATGCTGTCTCTGCGCCCTTTGGTTAGTCTGGCTAAGGGTTTGTCTATCTTGTTGATTTTCTCAAAGAACCAGCTCCTGGTTTTGTTGATATTTTGTATAGTTCTTTTTGTTTCAACTTGGTTGATTTCAGCACTGAGTTTGATTATTTCCTGCCGTCTACTCCTCTTGGGTATACTAGCTTCTTTTTGTTCTAATGCTTTCAGGTTTGCTGTCAAGTTGTTAATGTATGCTCTTTAGAATTTCTTTTTGTGAGCACTTAGAGCTATGATTTTTCCTCTTAGTACTGCTTTCAATGAGTCTCACAAGTTTTGATATGATGTGTCCTCATTTTCATTTAAATCTAAAAAGTCTTTAATTTCTTTCTTTATTTCTTCCTTGACCAAGTTATCATTGAGTAGAGCATTGTTCAGTTTCCAAGTGTATGTGGGCTTTCTGTTGTTTTTGTCCATGTCAAAGCAAGTCTTAGTCAATAGTGGTCTGATAAGGTACTAGGGATTATTTCAATCTTTTTGTATCTGTTGAGGCCTGTTTTGTGACCAATTATATGGTCTATTTTGGAGAAGGTACCATGAGGTGCTGAGAAGAAGGTATATTCTTTTGTTTTAGGATGAAATGTTCTATAGATGTCAGTTAAGTCCAATTGTTTCATAACTTCTGTTAGTTTTATTGTGTCTAAGTTTAGTTTCTGTTTCCATGATCTGTCCATAGCTGAGAGTGGGGTGTTGAAATCTCCCACTATTATTGTGTAGGGTACAATGTATGCTTTAAGCTTTAGTAAAGTGTTGGGCCTAACAAGAGGTCTAATCTCCATTCCACCTTCACCCTTCAGTCATGTACACAGGTAGAGGGCAAGAACAGGCCCTAGAGAGATTTACATACTAATGAGGTACCTGAAGGCCAGAGGTGGAGCTTATTAAACATTCCTCCCCAGCCCCTCCCCTTTTTCCCCTCCCCTTTTTTAACTCAGGTCGATCCTGGGTTTATAGGGGATATGCATCCAGATCCACCCACCATCCGCCATGTGAATAAACCAGTTTTGGAAACCCAAGGGCTTCCTCGTGTGTTGGGGCTGCACCACCATGAGGAACCGTGAGGACCCAGGGAGAGGCTTTTAGTTAATGAGCAGCAGGGCCCAACTTCCAGCTGGAAGAACCCAGAGCATTCCCAGCCGACTACCCACAGCATGGCGGGAAAAACCCTGGGATCCCCAGCCTTTTTTTCCCAACAGTAAAGTTTCTTTTATGTATGTGGGTGCCCTTGCATTTGGGGCATAGATGTTCAGAATTGCAAGTTCCTCTTGGTACATTTTTCCTTTGATGAATATGAAGTGTCCTTCTTTATCTTTTTTGATTACTTCTGGTTGAAAACTGATTTTATTTGATATTAGAATCGCTACTCCAGCTTGTTTCTTGAGACCATTTGCTTGGAAGATTGTTTTCCAACCTTTTACTCTGAGGTAGTGTCTGTCAGAGGTGCATTTCCTGAATGCAGCAAAATGTTGGGTCTTGATTACATATCCAGTCTGATAGTCTATGTCTTTTTACTGGAGAATTGAGTCCATTGATATTAAGAGATATTAAGGAAAAATGAGTGTTGTTTTCTGTTATTTTTGTTATTGGCAGTGGAGATATGTTTGTGTAGCTACCTTCTTTTATGGTTTTTGGAAGATTACTTTCCTGTTTTTTCTAGGTTGTAGTTTCCCTCCTTGTGATGGAGTTTTCCACCAATTATCTTTTGAAGTGCTGGATTTGTGTTGAGATACTGTGTAAATTTGGATTTGTCATGGAATATTTTGGTTTCTCCATCAATAATGATTGACAGTTTTGCTGGGTATAGTAGTCTGGGCTGGCATTTATGTTCTTTTAGGGTCTGTATGATATCGGTCCAGGATCTTCTGGCTTTTATGGTCTCTGGTGAGAAGTCTGGTGTAATTCTTATAGGTCTGCCTTTATATGTTACTTTGCCTTTTTCCCTTACTGCTTTTAGTATTTTCTCTTTGTTTTGTACATTTGATGTTTTGACTATTATATGGCGGGAAGTATTTCTTTTCTGGTCTAAACTATTTGGAGTTCTATAGGCTTCTTGTATATTTATGGACATCTCTTTCTTTAGGTTAGGGAAGTTTTCCTCTATAATTTTGTTGAGGATATTTACTGGTCCTTTTAGTTGGGAGTCTTCCCCCTCATCTATACCTATTATCCTTAGGTTTGGCCTTCTCATTGTATCTTGGATTTCTTGTATATTTTGGGTTAGTAGCTTTTTGTATTTTGCATTTTCTTTGACAGTTGTGTCAATGTTTTCCATGGTATCTTCTGCACATGAGATTCTCTCTTCCATCTCTTGTATTCTGTTGGTAATACTTGTGTCTATGACTCCTGATTGTTTTTTTAAGTTTTCTATCTCCAGGGTATTCTACCTTTGTGATTTCTTTATTGTTTCTACTTCCATTTTTAGATCCTGCATGGTTTTGTTTAATTCCTTCTCCCGTTTGGTTGCATTTTCTTGCAATTCCTTAAGGGATTTTTGTGTTTCCTCTTTAAGGGTTTCTATCTGTTCTTTGAGAGTGTTATTTATGTATTTCTTAAAGTCCTCTATCATCATCATGAGAAGTGATTTTAATTCTGAATCCTGCTTTTCACACATTCACACATCCTGGTGTGATGGCGTGTTCAGGGCTTGCTATGATGGGGGAACTGGGTTCTGATGATGCCATGTAACTTTGGTTTCTGTTGCTTACGTTCTTGTGCCTGCCTTTTGCCATCTGGTTAATTCTAGTGCTACCTGTACTTCTGTCTCTGATTGAAGCCTGCCTTTCCAGTTATCTCGCTTGTGTCTTGTCTTCTAGGGGTCCAGATGTCTCTGTGATTTTTCCAGCTGCACTGATTACAGTGGTACCTCTAGGATGCCTCAGGATATGGTGCCTCCAAGGTGGCAGTCCAGCTAGTTGTCTGCTGTTCTGGGTGCAGTGTCTCCTCTTGGATATCTCAGGATATGTTGTCTGATGCTCTGAGTTCAGTTGTTCCTCTGTGGCTCTGGGTTGAGTGGACCTTCCAGTATGTCTCAGGCAGAATCCGGGGTCCTCACCACAGCAGACCTGGCAGAGGTCTGGTCTAGGCCTCAGATCCGGGAGATGGGCCGAAGGGGGGTGCTAGCTAAAGCTGGCTGTGGGATCTGTGGAGCTTCCAGAATGTCTCTGGCGGGATCCAGGGTGCACACACCAGCAGGCTGGCTGGGGAGAGGTCTGGTCCAGGCCTCAGATCCAGAAGAGGGGCGAGGGGTGGAAGGGGAATGCTAGCCGGCAGGGGCTGGGAGGGGGGGTGTCTGCTGGAATCTGAGCACTCACAGCAGCCAGCTATGGGCTCAGGGCAGTATGTGGGATTTCCTACCTAATCCTGGCTGTGGGATCTGTGGAGCTTCCAGAATGTCTCCGGCAGGATCCGGGGTGCACACACAAGCAGGCAGGCTGGGGAGAGGTCTGGTCCAGGCCTCAGCGATTAAATGCTTTTAAAGTTTCAATTCTATTGGAATCTAGGTAATTATATGCATTTTAAAATCATCATTCAGTCATATCCATAAAAGGTTCGTGAGTATATGTTTACTGGTATTTCCAGCCTGTTTTTCAAGTCTGAGAAAAATAATTCACATTTTCATCAGAAACAGATATTTTTTCTTCTTGAAAAACTGGGTTTATTGATTTTTAAACTGCAAATAGTTGTTACAAAAAGTTTTTTTCTTTTAAATAAATTCAGACAAAGAAAGAGAAATAGAAATCAAAGGTAGTGGACAGGAAGAGCAATAATGATTACATTCATGTTTATGTGTGTGTACCAGTTGTTTATGATAACATTGGAAAACTCCAACCTGGAATCCAGAACCATAAATCTTCAAGCAGAATGTCTTGAGATGGGAACATCTCAAATTCAAAGGATTTTTCTCTTTTTGTTTTCCTTTTTAGAAGCTATACATAAATAGTGGTTTTCCTTTGTAAGATCACAGAACTTATATTCTCAGTCCTACCTGTAAAAGGCCTAAGGAGAAAGAAACTCAATTTGCATTCCAACACAAAGGGGTGAATTTCTAAAATAAATATTCATATCATTTTTTGCAGTTTTTCAATTATATTTTCATGTTTTTTAATTAAATAACCAAAGAAAGTGTAAAATTAAAAATATGTTGTTGAAGAAGAATATCTTTCAAATGTGGACAAAAGGACATGTCACAAACTTTTAAGATTAATATGAAGACCATAATTTAACATATAAAATATATTCTATGGATTTGTCATCCCAATAAATATGAACAAAATTAAGAAAAAGGCATATTTGGCAATAAATATGTTTTGATAAGTTACATAAGCTTTTTTGTAGAGATGTGCAGTGATAAGCAACAGTTTTTGCTCTCCAATATCTGAAAGTTAAATGAAGTTTAAACCCAGGGGAAAAAACATGGTGTGAGAGCTCTAAGGTAGATCTAAGGTATTCTAGAGCAAAATCCATTAAATCTACCTCTACAGGAAATCAATTTACACAGATATTGTATATGGAATGAAAACTATTAACTGCTTACCTCTTACATGTTTTCTTTTGTTTTGTTTTTCTCTTCTCTCATTTGCTGTCATTTTAAAGATGTCACATATGAACTGGTGAACTTTAGGACCAAAATCAAGTCTCTCATAGTCCATCTACTTTCCACTTCCTCTCCACAAAAAAGAAAGAAAAAAGAAAGAAAAAAAATATTAAATCACAAAGTTCCACTTATGTCAAAACCTTTCACCAACTTGTACAACCTTTGTCCCTGGAGACCTACCCAAACACAGGCAATATTACTCAACAGGGGTTCAGGCTGGAAAAGGTCAAATTGTCAAGTAGCTTCTGACTTGAAACCACCTCCCTTCATTTCATAACCCACTTAACCACGCATAACAATGTCCCATCTTTGTCAGTAGAAGCCTTTTATTTCTGGTTTAAGCCTTAAATGCCAAATCATGAAGAAAAAAAGCAGTAACTGTTTATAGAAACAAGTTAGTGCCTTGTAACTTGTAACTTTGCCACTGTGACTACATTACTTCTTCAATGCCAGGGGGCACCCTTGGGTCTCCCACAGCCTCTGCCTGTGGGGGTTGGAGAAGGTGATGACCTGCAACCATCAGCTCCCCCGGCTGGCCACACAAATGCACATTCCTTTCAGTCTCCTGCATACTCCTTATAGTTACTCTTCTTCCTTAGAGAATCCTTGCTGTACTTGGTGGTGTTTTTTTTTTTGGGGGGGGGGGGCGTGGGGGGGAAGGAAACCTATTTTCACATTCAAAACCTTTACCTTGCCAGCCCGAAGCAGACATTTTTATTTGTATTACTTATGTAACTGAGTAAGGCTTAGGGTTAGGGTTAGTGTTAAATCAGGTACAATGTAAACTACAATGAAGTAAATTTTATTAAGCTGAAAAGTACACCTGATGAAATTACATGTAGACACTGGCAGTGATCTTATTTGTTATTTACATTTTTCACTTAAAACTAACTGAACATTCAGACAGCAAAACTATTGTCCATGAATCTACATCTTAAGATTTCTTTTAATCCAAAGAACAATTGTCAAGTTCTGGGAGTTAGAGAACCAGTATGTTCCCAACTACCAACAAATTAGTGGATCAAATTAAGGTTTCATATCTAAGATCATTTGAGGAACACAAAGTTGGCTGGATCACAAACACAGATTCAGAAACACACACACATGAAGAGAAAGAAAGAGAGACAGCATAAGTAAGGGAAGATTGGTATTAGAAAGAATGGAGAAAAGTAGTGTCTACAATGCTCATGAGAAAAGTACAGTGATGTGTATGCGTGAATATATCAAAAGAAATGCATTATATTTTGTATGAATAAAAATACTAAATAAAATTTACAAGAAAAGTAAATATTTTTTCAGGAAAATAGTAAGAAATAGCATCACCAATATATGCTAAATAATCTAGCTTTAAAGAAGTATACATGCAGGAGGACTCAGTTAGTTTCAAGGAAAGAACAATGAAAATTAAGAAAATACTCCCAGTTGGCTGGATAATATAGACATGGAGGAGGGAATGGAGTGTAGGTGTTATCGAACTCCATTATACACATGGATTGACTTCTTGAACAAAAAAAAATTCTATAAGTAAACAATTACATTCAATATTATGAAATTAAAGCAGAACAAAAATGTTTAAGATGTACAGAACTTCAAACTAATACCAGCCTATTCTTCATCGCCACTTTTCTTCCTAATACATTTGCTATCAACTTTTCCATAATCTGATTTCTGTTTCCATTGAGATCAGAGGTGATATTTTTTCTTTCATGATATATTACACTCTTCAATCATTGTTGACTCTACAGAAAGTCAGGAAATCGATCTGAATTGAATGATTTTGAACAGAAGCTATCAGTGTATTGTAGGACATATAGCCAAGGTCAAGATTGGCTTTCTGCAGGACTTCTGCTTCCAGGAGTACAAAGTATGAAACATACAGCCTGCTTCTTTGTTACATTATTTCTCTCTCTGTTTTCCATTTAAGTCTTCCTAAGCCTCCCAATG